>NC_079378.1:3877500-4477500 GCF_021018895.1 Seriola aureovittata | reverse complement strand
AACAAGGCAACAGCAAGAATTCATAATGTGACTCGGTGAGATGGTGCCCTCTCAAAAGGTCAAAGACTCTGTTGTGTTCCCTGTCTTTGTCGGCAGTGCGGACGTTTCACTCTCCTCGCGGTCACACATTTTCCATGTTCCCAACAATGTGTGTGTGTGTTTTTCTTCCCATGTCAGCTACATAACTCTATTGCTGCAGCCTGATAGGCTGATCGTGCAGATGACGCTTGACCCAAATGCATAACAGACACATTTATTACTGTAACTGCTCATCAGTTTATCATCGTTAATGTGAGGATTTTTCAATGTTTTAATTATCGTTCTCATGATGGTGAAATTAAAAAAAAAAGAAAAAAAGATACTGATAAAAACACATTTATTACTGACAGAAGTCAGGACATCCATCCAGTCTTATGGCGTCATGCCGGTCCGGAGAGACTCCACTTTAGACTCAACCAATCAGGCTTCCACTAACTGATGGAGTCTGTTGAGACCAGGGAGGCGTTGTGGTGCTGTAATGAGTCCTCTGGTGTTTACTGCTTGTCATAATGGTTCCTAATGGACACTCAAACACTAAATATGGAATAATTACGATTCGGTACATTTGGAGTTCCTTTTTGAAAATGCATTTTTGTGCAGGAAACACTTTCTTTTCCGTTATCTCTCAATTAGAAAAGGTCGTATATGTAAAAAGCATTGACTCCCCCCCCCAACAGCTGTCTTTCAGATAGTTCAGAAAGTTGGTCATAAGGTGGTGTTGAGCTGTTGAACGCGTTTCTGGCACATTTGGAAACAAATTGTTGGTCTTTTTCAGCAGCCGAGCAGCTGACTGAGCATCAGCAGCAGAGTGAGAGGAAGCTGAAGTGTGTACATGGGTGAGTCAGTGATTTCATACGTAAACTGAAGTGTGATTTCCTTCTACCGCACCGCAAGAGCAAAAAGCAAAGCAGAACATTATAGTGCAAGTTTCTACTTTTTCTATCCTAAACATTAGAGAAGGTTTAATCAGATTTACAGAAAAGTGGCAGAAAATAATGTCAGCATGGCAACTACCAACTGGCCATGAGCTGCAGTCTTTGAGTTCTTTTAAAGGGAAAGTTAAATGAGAAGATAGACACCACTGTCATGTCTGAGTGTTAAATACAGAGCCTGGGTCAGGACATGGTTAGCCTAGCTTAGCATAAAGACTGGAAGCAGGGGAAAACAGCTAGCTTGCCTCTGTCCAAAGTTCCTGTCCGGCTCAAACATGTTGTTTCTTTTGTTTAGAAGGAAACTAAAAATTTAAAAACACAATTTGTAGTTTTTGCTGGACCTACATGCTGTAACTGTTTCTTTAAGAACTGCAGATCATCATCCACTTTGTACGTCTGTGCCGAGTGTCTGGCTATGGTTTTGCTAAGGGTTTCTGTACAGGCGCAAGTCAAGAGATAGTTAACCATGTAACTCCCCCTAAAATCAAAAATTTTCAATTTTATATTTCTGTTTGAGAAACCCCTTAATTAGTAAGGAAGAGAATCCAGGTTAACTGTTTATAACTCGTTTCCAGTCTTTACACTATGCTAAGCTAAGCTAACAAAGTCCAGATTCAAGCTCCTCACTTCATGCACAGGTATAAGATTGAATTTGATCTTTCAATGTCACCTTTTGAATGAGTGAATGATGTCTCAAGATGTTGAACTAAGAGTAGGTGTCTGTCTGTGCTCGGTGTTTTAGGATCAGGTGAGTGCATCAGGTCCACACACATCCACACACTTACATGAGATCTACATCAAAACATTTTGGTCTTGAAAAACAACAAGACAATGAAATAACAACGAAATAAGGAGGATGAGGAGGAGGAAGAGGAGGAGGAGGAGGAGGAGGAGGAGTGGACGACACACATGCACACATGCACAATTGAACACACACACTTACTTTTTGCCACAGAGACTCTCTGGAGGCCAGGCTGGAACACGCCGCTACGAACCAGCAGTTACCCAGCTGTCCCTGATGGAGGTCATGTGCGCTGATGCCATCAACAAATAGGTGAGGGTCCTCACACAGCTCCTACACTCCAAAAGACAGACAAGAACAGCAAATGACGGGACGAATCACACTGAGAATTTTGAAAGTGTTGATTTTGTACCAAGGTAAGATTTTTTTTTTTTTTTTTGTCAATTTCACAGTTCACTGGGTGAAAAAGGAGCATGACATAGGGTTAACGAATTATGCGTACACTCAGATCCAAGACCCGGCGGAACATAAATGGAGTTATCGAGGCAAATTCATGAATCAGAAAGAGACCATCTGTCCTTGTGCGCCCACGTATCATATTCACGATCTTTAACCCGAGTGTGGGAGAGCTGCGTGCATCTGTGAAATCAGACTTCCCGTGGCTGCTGTGCTCAGGTCCATTTTCCGCCACAGTGTGTGCGGTGCAGATCTCCATTACTGCAAACAACATGGTGCTCAACAAGCTGCTCTTTTTCTCTCTTGCACGTTCACCTGACTCACACATAAACACACACCATCAGACTTCCTGTGGTTTCCATGATAATGTGTGGGATGATTACTACTCTGCCACTTACAGGAGGGACACCCTGTCCTCTACTCTTTTGTCTGAACAAAATGGCTACACCCGAAGATGTACATGTTCCAGCCCCCAGCCCCCCCCCCCCGGATGTGCCAAAATGAAAGAATTATTGGCACTTTTTCCCAAAATAAAACAAATATCTCAAAAATATAGAACAACAATATGGAACTTTAGATGTTTAGATTCTTATCCATCATCAAAGTCACAGCCACATCTTAAAAAACAGTCCTCAGCAACCAGACAAGCTACAGGAGGAGGAGAAACTACAGATCCAGAGGCTAATGGAGCGCTCAGTGTCTATGTCCAGCAGTTTTTGGTTTAAATGTTAAAAGCAGAGCTGACGTCGACGAACAGAACGCAGAGGTTGCTGTTAGGTGACTCCGAGTGTTACACTTTGTGGTGACGAGCTCGAGTCGCTGCGTCTCCATCAGATCTGTTGACTCAGTAGACACAAAAACCCCCACAGAATAAGGAGGAGGAGGATTTCCTTCTCACTGACTCTGCTCTTCCTAAAAACAGGAAGCCTGCTGAACTTAATAAGTTGCATTCATTGATTTGCGTTTGGTCACTTGGGAGCAGAAAACCTCCACAAGAAGCTAAAACACCCATAGCTCTGACATTATCTATTCCCTTATACAGTTGTTATGGCGAACGTGTGAGCAAACAGCTGAATATTTACACGTTGAGCAGACAAGAAGCACAATAAAGCAAATCATATGTAAGACCAACATTCACTGACTAATAATGGATGAATAAAAACTATTCAATGCATTCATTTTGAAAGTTTCATCGGCGAATATCAGAAAATATTTTGTAACAACACCACAGACACAGACGCAGTTCACCAGCTTGGGTTGCGATGCTGTTAGCTGCTGTCCCATCTGTGATTGGAGCACTCTGTACGTTTCTCTGTAGGTTAGTTTCTCTGCGTCATGATTCAAATCACAGAGTAACATATGGAGCTGTGAAGACAAATCGCTGTGGGTTTTGTCAGTCTGCTCATTTGCCGTCATAATATCTGCCTGGAGCTGGACTTATAAATCAGCCAGGCGCATATATCGGCCGATATTAGCTTCTAAATCAATCACACCCTGTCAAATAAACAGTACAAATGCAAACAGTAAAACAGTCTGGGACAACTGCACACAAAAATACAAATGATAAAACCGATAAAGTAGATTAGAAATAGATTTAGAAAACAACAAATAAAATAGATAAGAGGGAATGAAAAGATTTTAAAACACAAATGAATAAAATTAAATCATTAAACATTCTTACGAATCTAATATTAGTGCAGATATAGGTGAACATGCCAGGTGATAAGAAAACAATCAGAGAGCAATAACAAGTGGCTTTCAAATGTAAAATGTCCTGCTGACTCAGTTTGTATAGACTTAAATTCTTGAATATCGATATCAGAATTGAAAGACATCTTAAAAATGGTACGTAAGCAGCGCTGTGTGTTCTTGGATCAGTGTTGGTAAGATACACAGAGCGATGACGTGCTCCAGTCACTCCAGCTCCACCAAACTTGACAGCTTGTCTCTTTGTAACACCAGTTCTCAGATGTCAGTCGCCGCTGGGAGACATCCACCCAGAGGTCTGAAGCTTCAACACTGTTTCAACAAAAAGTCCCAAAACTTCAGACATGGAGAAAACATTCACTACAGCTGCAGTTTCATTATGGTTTATACTTCCTGCACAAAATGTGAAAATAATTAAAATGTGGGTTTTGACTCAAAGTTGATTATAAAATGATGACTAGCAAGGAGAGGAGTGCATTTTCTGCATGACTGCTTGCAATGTCAAGTACCCGAGTGTGGGAAAACAAAAACAGCCATTCCTAAAGTCTTTGGTAATGAAAGTGGATGGCACAAATTGGATCACAAGTGGGGCTGATTTCCTGTCTCCTCACTGCAATTTGATTGGCTATTTGCCAAACACTTGGCATCTGCTCGCAGTTGGCAAAAGTTAGTGTTTCTGTTACAGAAGAGAGCAACTGTGGTCACCATGAATGAGGTGGGTTATCCTCTACAGCACACAATTGGAAAGTTTGTATTTTGAAGGAAGAACCTGAGATTAAACGTCTCGGTGTGCACCAGCTGCAGGACTTTCTTACAAATCAAAGCCGGTAAAATAATTGCAGATTTAATCTGGGGTGGTCTTCGAGGGATAAAAAAGGCTAACTACGTTTTTGTCAAATTGGCACCTGTATCAAACTGTGAGGAAAATGCAAATAATGCATTATCTCACTGTCTAAAAGTAGTTGTTTCATCATCATTTTTTCCAACGTAAATTGTCACTGCTCACATACTATAGAATCTGAGGTTAATGCCACATCAGGACCTATTGATTTTACAATAATTGCCTAATAAAAATCAAATAAAAACTATCATATCCATCATTCCAATATCTGATTTTTAATACAAGGTTAACACCAGCCCAATATAAAGTATGGAACAGTTTCATCTTCACTGCAGCCTGCAGAGCTCTGCTGGTAGTGGTCTGGGTGTGAACAGTCTGTCTGTTCTCTGCTCTCTGCTTTATGGGACCGGCGGGTCGATGGGCACCTCGGCCATTACTCAACAGACAGCGGAAAGCCCAGCACCACTTAACAGCTCTTTATCTTTACACACTTGCAGCTCTCAACTAGGGTTAGAAAAGTAAAAGAGGGAGACAGAGGAAGAGAGATGGTGCAATCGTCTGCAGAGGGACTGAGCAGAGACGCAGAATGGAAACTGGTCTTTATTTAAAAAATTGGAAAGTCAGGGTCAATTTGATGAGCCTTCCTTTCTAATAGTAGTCTAGTTTCTAGTATACGGATCAAATCCAGATATTATTTAATGCCAGCCACATACGTCCACCAAAGCCGAACTCCAGAGTATGAGGAAAAGAAAATGCAAATTAATGTGCAATTCCATCCACTACCAGCGTGAGAATTCTGGGAGTGGTGCACATGTGATAAACAGTTGGTGGCGCTATTTCTCCAGTTGGGAGTGCAGAAGAAGAAGGTGACACAGTTAAAAAAAAAAAAAAAAAGCTCCAATCAAAGCTCAAACAGATAAGACTGTATAAACATGATGAAATTGTATTTGTTTCATGTATTAATTTGAGGAAGGTTACAGTCTCCTCGTCGCTCCTCACAGGTCTGTTTTCATTTCCTGCAATTTTCAGTCTCTTCAGCTGAAGCTTCAGTGGCTGTTTAAAGTTATATGTTTCTGTACGTCATGATTTATTCACTGGGAGTCTGTTTCCATTGCACTTTGTCTCATTTTGTTTTTATCACTACACCAAGTTTTCCTCCTCAGCCAAGCGTAAAAGCCCAACAATATTCCAACTTTAAAAACCCCCCCAGCATTTTCACTCAGGGTTTTTCTGCACAAATTGAAAATGCACACCCAGACTAGATGCAGACACCAGTCAAAAAGGTTATGCACTTTAGTAGATTAGTTACAACAATAATGGTTTAGCAAGCTGGCTAACAACAATCAAGGATTAAAACTAACGGTGGATCGTTGTGAAAAAGCTCAAGGAACGTCTCAGGAAACAAAAAAAAAAATATATTTTTTTTTTAAATAACATTTTGCTGTTTCAGTTAAAGTTAATTTCCTGTTAGTATGAAACAATAAAGTTTGCTGATTTTGAAAACGGTACACTATGAGGAAATAAAACATACTGTATGCAGTTAGTCTGAACAGTCACAGTTATGGTCCTGAAGATCATTAAGTGTCTCACGGTTCTTCGGTTGTTTCCACCACATGAAACAGGATGTGCAGGGAGTGAATCCTGCCGCTTTAATGTAGTGCTGCAAGGACTCCATCAACAAAATAAATAAATCAAAAATGTTGACAGTGATTTATCAAGTAAAACGTGTCAAACATTTCAGCTTCTCAAAGGTAAGGATTTACTGCTTTTCACTATTTTATAACTGTCTTTTTGGCTAGTTTTTGAATTTGAAGACGCCACTGTAGCGTCTGGACTGTAGCAACTTGAGAGAATTTTTTTTTTACTTTTAAAAGGTTAAATGATTATTCTAATCATCTTTAAACTGACTGATAATAAAATTAGTAAATAGTTGCAGCACAATATCTATAATCAATACCTTATTAATAAGTCTACTTGGGTTAAGTTCTACTGAATTTATTTACAATAAAAATAAACTAAATATTTCTGCATGTGGACGACCTGGGAACAGACTGACGACATTTCTACCCTCCAATAGATCGTATGGAAGAAAGTAAATATTTTATGACATGCTAATGTAAAGGTGCTGAATACCGGCAGAGCAGCACAGTAACCGGTGGTTAGAGACCGACTGACGCTACCAACCAGCTGCAGCCTCTCTCTGAGAATTCTGTATGCCTGCTTTAATCATAAGCATCAGTATTAGTGCTAAACCTACAAAAGCATATGAGCGTATCACAGCATATACACACAATGGCATATGTTCAAGTGTGGGAGCCAAAAGCATGGACACACCCACACACAGGATACAACCAAGGTCAGTAATTTGCTGACTCTGCAAAGCTGATTGCTGCAAAAGCAAACTTTTAATCAGAAGCAGTGGCCACTGCAGTGCTCCCTGGAGGCCTGCAGTCTCTAGCAGCGGACCCTCTCCCATTACACAGACCCGCACCGAGGTGCTTCCTGCCTCCAGTGTCTGTCCCTACGTGTAAGTCAGCGCGATTTTGTGAAACGGTGTCTGACCGATGCCAGAGTTAAGATCTCTAATCACTTTTTTCTTTTTCTTTTTTCTTTCCGCAACATCATTGATTGTTGGGAGTCTGAGCAGCAGCGAGGGCTCCCTGTGGTGGCCTGCCATCCAGGGATTGGCTCAGGTGGAAGAGTAATAGAGTATCGATCCCTGCCGGGCCCTGCAGACACTGAAGTAATGTGAATATTGTGGCTGAGCACAGCCTAATCATTTACCCTGCTACTGAGAACATTTCTGCCAGCTTCATAGCCGTCCTCAGCTCCATCTGTCAGCCACACGCACAAACACACAACCAGCCATGAGAACAAACACACAGAACATAAAAAAGTAGAATACATCAGTACATATCCAAAGATCCCTGTAGGGTGAAAGCCAGAATGTGAAGTTTTCTTGTATACATACATTCAGTGTGCTTCCTGCCAAAGCACACTGCGTGATGAATCCATTTACTCCAAAAAAAACATTTGCCAAGATAATTTTTTAATATTTTTCAACTTGCAAGTTTTCTAACTCGCAGTCCTCTTCTTATCTGTTTGCATTTCTTAGCACGACCAAGTGTGGATCAGTGCAATAGTGAGAAATGCAGCAGGAAAGCTTGCGTAAGATACAATATGAATGAGCACCAGCTCATTGAAACATTATCCATAGCACCACTAGTGCTCAAAAACTAGTACCTGATACATGATCCACTTCATCAGATCACTATCAACAGCAAAATCTGATCAGGTGGCTCAGATCGGGGCATCCCAAGCAACTCTGCCCACAACGCATCAAGATGTATTTAAAAAGGGAAAGCTAGTTTGGTATAAATGCTTTTGAAAACTCAAATTTCCATCGCCTCACTGTAAAAACAAAACAGTCAACTACCAGTCAAAAGTCTTACGACGCCTACATTTGTCCAGTTATTATTGAAATTGCATAGTTTCATGTCTCAGTGTTACTGAAATTAAAGCATAGAACAAATACACAAAGGGAGATTTTAAGAAAAAGGAATCGCAGTATCTTCTTGTTGAACTAAATGTACATTTTTGACTCATTCAGGAGGCGTGGTGGCCTTCCTTCTCCAATATAAATCAAATAGTATATATCATAAACATCACAAACCCGAGGAAGAGATGGAGGCAGAGGAAGAGAAGAAGAGCAGCAGGAAAGAGACAGACAGGCTGAGAGACGAGGAGAGACAGACAGGGAGGAGGGACGTTTTATTAGAGGCTGCTCTTTATGCTCGCACGCTCTGCCTCTGGGACTTCATTGCAGCCATAAATATCGCCTGGATGCATCTGAGCAAGGATAACAGCGAGCACAACAGGCTCTGAGGGGGTTTAAGCCTGTGAACCTTCACCCCGACACTGATCGCACAGCCTCTCAGATCCGTGCATTCACACTGTGAGCAGCTTGACACTTGGACTGTTCGACTGACTGTGAAATATCTTAAAATACAATAATCTAACCTTTCAACCCAAAATATTTCAATTTATACTCAGAATCTACCTCAGTGCTGCATGAATCAGTTGTTCCAGAGTTTTACCTTGTCCAGTTCGAGGGTCTAAGGACAGAGAGTCTTGTACAGATTGTAAAGCAACATTAAATAAATTTGTGAAATTGGGCGACATACATAAAGTTGAACAGACATCTTGTTGAGACTGAGGTTTGCTGCTTCAAACCAGAAATGGAGCTTTTCTGGCAGTTAATGTTATGACCAGAAGCTCTGAGAGTTGTGGTTAAGAAGAAGCTCTTTCCTCCATCACCGACCGCCTCGCTGTGGTTTTTATTGAAAAAATAACAGTGGGGGAACTGTCAGGGTCCTTGAGCCCCTAAGGCAGGCCAACGATAAATCATTCTCCTTTTATATTTATTTGTATTCTCGAAAGCAATATCCATAAAATCTGAATGTTCCAAAGTCAAAATTTCCCAACACCAATGCAATTTGTCTCTATGGAAAACATGGAGCACAGAAAGGAAACAGACCCCCTTCCCCTCCCCCCCTGTACTGGCCTATCAGGATCCTATCTTGGCTTGTTACTAGGTCAAAAACATGTCAGGGAAGTTTGTGATTGGTTGTTCCTCTATGGCTTTGTAGAGGTCCTCGCTAATACAGCTAAACAAAGCCACAGAGGGACATCGTCACTGCTCTATTGATACATAGAATTAAAATGTGATTGATTAGTTTTAATGTGTAACAGCTACAAGTCTTGAGGAAAGCTCACAAGAACCGCAGCTGCTACAACCAAAGTAAGGGAGGATTACTGTTGCTAGCTTGTTGGTAAGACGACTGAACTTGGATAAAAATTTGAACTGGTAATCAAGCATCAAGCAGCTGCTTAATAAGTTGGTATAGCAGTTATGAAAGGGCCCCACTCCAATGGTTGGTCAATTAATAAATGATCAGCTGTTCCACATATGTTTCACATAAATCAGTATATCACTGTATGTAAACCTCAGAGGAAAATGGCCACCTGGTTTCAGAGCAACGCAAAAGGACTAAAAGTTTCAACCCTACAGGTCATTTCTCATCTATTCCAGATTAAATGAGATAAAAAGATGGTGAAGACAAGTGTCGTCTTCCCCCGTCAGAAAACACCTGTGCCTTGTTTTTACTGGTGGAGACTGCGGATTCAGAAGCTCCCAGATAAAATGTGACGCCTCTCTGGGAGCTGGAATCCATTGAGATGATTTACCATTTTGTTTTTTTAAATGTCCACTTGCTGCTACATATCAAACTGCTGCTGACAGGCTTTTAAAAACAACATCTTCCAGAGTTTCCCTTTGAAGCTGTAAAAGGACACTAAAAATTATATCTGCATTCGGATATGTATGGAAATCTGCACCACTGCGCTCCGACAGTCAAACACATAAAGCTGAAAATCACACCATGTTTGTAGGTACACCATACCATTCACAATGTATTACATAGCTCTAAATATTAAGAGTCCCATTAATCACTACATCACAGTCCTTCACCGGGTTACCAGGACCACGAGCTGCGCCCATCATCGTCACTTCTGACAGTTTTGACAAGCACGACCTGAAGTATCACGTTTAATTGCAGCCCAGAGGCCCAGTCGTCGAATCTGCAACAGGCAGGTTACGATTTGCAACTTCAGATCACTTCCACTTTCACAAACGCCGTGTTCGCAACAAGCACATGAGCATATGACAGTCCTGCAGGACTCACTCATTTATCTGCAGTTTCTGTGGGACAGTTATTTGGGAAACTTTTACCACTATTTACTGTCTGCATGGAAGCAGTGGCAGGAGACTGGAGTTTGTGTCACAATACAAGAGAAACAAGTATTACAAATACTGTAGCAAGAACTTTGGTACTGGATGTTAAAAAACGTTGTCACTGAAAATAATCCAGGGTTTTGCAGAATTGCCCAATATCAGCAAAATATCAACAGATGTAGACCTGTGTTATTTGTAGAAACCGAACAGGATCATTATGGGAATTTTCAATTTATGAAAGTAACTACACGTAACACCTAACACCTTTACATATTGTACTGTGTGTGGAGTTGGGAGCACCCAAATGTTTAACCTTGACTGTGCAGAAATGCACTGTAGAATGGGTGTGTATGTGTGTGTGATAATTTAAACAAGGTTTTGTCTGAAACTTCATTAAATTTTGACTGTTCTGCACATTTCATTTTCTCAAACCCACTCCGTGCTTAAGTAGTTTAGAATTTAACTTCATTATCATCCAAGACAAGTTGAACCGAGGGAAACCAGATTTGGGTGTAGATAATAAGAGACGTTTCACCTCTCATCCAAGAGTCTTCCTCAGTCCAGTTGCCCTCAATTCAACTTGTCTTGGATGACCATGACCTGGCTGACTGAGGATCCTCACAGACTTCATTATCATGCTCCCCTGAATGAAACACTGCATTGATGATGAGCTTTCAGAGACCATTAGGAAGAAGAGAGAAAAACAGGGAAGGTTTTTAGTGAATTTGTATTGGTAGGCTGAAACAGAAGTGCTGGTGAAATTTAATGAGTTTTTCTCAGAGTTTTGCCTTCCTGTTGTCTCTTGGTTGGTTCCATTCAGCTTTTGTATTCAGCAAAATTCATCACTGTGTCTTTGTGAGATACTTGAGATGCTTGGTAATGTAGTGACCACCCACAGGTTTAGCTGGTCATTCACAACAACACCCATGAACTCTTTGTCTATTTCCTCTGTACTGTGTAGTTTGCTCCTCATCCACATCTTGTTGTCAGGATGTACAACTTTTAATTCAGTGAGTTTTACTAAGGAACTGAAAAAGCAACCGAGTTAACTGGCTAACTAAGTTTTTGCCATTGCTACATAGCCACCGTTAGCATTATCAGCTGTTTACTTACCAGTCTAGAAGAAACTTTGCATGTTCAGCATCAAACTTCATTCCTTTACTCACTAATAGCTGCCTCCAGTGGTTCATTTTTTGTTGCGTTTGTAAATTCACTAAAAATAGAAACTTTTGGAATTACAGTCCAAGTCTGCAGCAGCGGATAAATATCAAAATAAAAGAAATGCTGAGTTCAAACGTGCCTGTTTGGCGTTAATAAACCTCCCAACATAAACCGCTGTCAGTGAAGACACAAATGAAAAGGCCGCTCCTCCTCCTGCTTTTCTCCTCTTGACTTCTTCCAGTTTTCAGTCTGCATGACTGACATCCGCACAGGGCAGAACATATAATCTGTGTGACCCAGTTTCCATGGCAATGCACGTTGGCTGTCGCTGCAGCGGCACACAGGCAGAAGGAGGTTACTCCATCCAGAACCACAGCCTGCTGTGTGAGGGGGATAACAGCGGCAGGGGAGTCAGCTCTCTAAATCCTGAGGCCCTGCTTCTGACATCATGTGCCACTGAAACATACATACAGTACCGGCCTGTACGAGGAGACCGAAGAGCAGAGTGTAGCAGCGATTAATGAGTACTGACATAATGTTATTTGGTAAATTATAAATGATTAGTCATAATGTAGATCATCAAACTCTTATCCTGCAGGGACCTCTGGCACTGAGAGCTCCCTGGTTGAACGTTTTAAAGGAGCAATAACTGCTCACCATTTATGCCCGGTTGTACAAAACGATATATATCTACAGGGGGTTTGACAAGAAGACTAACTGACACCACTTCCTGACTGACCAGGTACTGAGGTTTCGTTTATGCAGTCAACGGTCAAGTTAGTAACATTTGTCATTCAAGTCAAGTCTTGGTTTTCCAGCTACATGCACATGAGTGTCAGTGTGTGTATTAATACATCCTGTACGTTTATATATTCTTATTTATTATTTTCTGTTGTGAAACACTTTGTAATGTCTGTTTTTGATAGATACTCAATTATTATTAACTTATTTATTATCACAAACTGCAGCTGAGGTTGATGACACTTTTGCAGGTGTTTGGTCATAAACAAAGTACTGGACAACTTGAAACTTTTCAACTTGATGATGGTAAAAGATAAAAAGTGCTTGGGTCACCAAAGTGATTTTTCTGAATCAAATGTCATTGCAATCTAATCAACAGCTGCAAAGACATTTCACTAAAAGCCAAGAATGTAAACAAGAGGAAAAGTTGGGGGGATCACCAAATTCACTACAGTTCATCATCTGGGGACCATGAATGTCTGCACAACATTTTATGACAATCTAACATATAGTTGTTGATAGATGTAGATGGATATACATTTAACAGGCCGACGGACAGACGGATCTGTGGCGCTAGTGTGGCTAAAAATGACATCAAATCACAATGACAACACATATTCTATTAATGGTTTGGCTTTGGCTTGATTATCAATGAGTAATTAAAAAATAAATCAATAATTGAAATAAACAAATATGAAATACTGTATGTGCTCTCATTGTCATTTTGTCTCAGACACTTGGAAAGCTATCAGAAGCGCTGATACCGATAAACTTTTTGGTTTCCTGCCCACAAACAGGAGACATTGCGGTGGCGTTAAATCGCCTCCAGACTGAACTATTTTGAAACTTTTGGGGCCGATAATGATCACTAAGCTCCATCAGCAGCCACAAACCAAAGAATATCTATTTGTTCTCATCAGCGGAAACTCTTTCACTGCACAAACAAACTTACCCGAGGTCTCTTCCAGACCACACGTCCGATCCTGTTGCCCTGGTAAAACAGCGAGTCGTCCGTGGCGGGGAAGCGGGGGTCCTCAAAGAGCAGGCCACTCTGCAAGCACTGCCTCTTCAGGGTGGAGTACTGCTGCCCCTCGAAGGCCTTCACTGAAGTGAACATACTGCAGCCCTGAAGGACACAACCAGGAAAACAAGAGGGGGGGGGGCAGAAGTCAGACCAAAGCTGTACAATGAATATCCTCCAAATGCACAGATACACATCATATCATCACACTTTTACTCATCACAAAAACTACTTTCTCTCCAGAAAGTAGCATTTTTTTTTTTTTTAAACCAATTTCCCTTCCTACACCTCTTCTCTTCCACTCACTCACTCACACACACACACACACACACACACACACACACACACACACACAGCTGACTGACAGCACAACCCTGCAGACTTTAATACCTTAACAGTGAAAGCCCTCAGTGGAAATAGGAGGTCGATGTGCACTTGTTGCCTTGAGCACCGCCTGGATTCACTGGGTCAAAATGATCAATCTGTCAATTCACGGATATCCTCCGGGGCCTAATTATCACTGCCATGCATTGAAGGAGCCATGTGCATGTCGGTCAGCTCAGTACCAGCAGTGCATGCAGAGGGAGTGGTGAGTCAGGACGGAGCCAAACTAAGATGGGGCTACTGAAGGGATAATTGATGCTGAAACCATGGATAGTCGACAAACCTTTCTACCCTTTTTATTCCAAATCTAATTATATCACCTTGTTGTTATGACCTGATGATCAATATGTGATTGCACTGTGATAATCATTGCAATACAATTGTTGTCCATATTGTCACTATTTGTTTATTTCGTCATTACGTTCATTTTAAAGCTGCATTCATATTTTTCGGCCACTTGGGGGCAAATCCTCAACAACCTAAAAAACGAATACTTTATTCAAAATATTTCCCTATAAATATAAGCATGATGGCCAACAGTTGGCTATTTACACATCCAGCAACCACAGAGCATCATCAGTGCTCATCTGGAGCCAATAGTGCCCATGTGATGCCCATGTTCACTCTACTTTTAGCTCCGTTTTGGTCTCTACCAACATCTTTAGCTTCACTATGTTCAACAGTTTATCACTAGCTTTGTTGGGTGATAATTCTCTGAGCCGAACCTCTTCACACACACTTCATTTGATGCATTGTTAATATGAAAATAGAGCCTGATATTCATCGCTTTCACGAATTCATGACATGAAAACCAACAGGTTTCAGTTACAGCTGAAAATACTTTTATTCCAAGAAATTTGCTTATTAAAATGAAATGATTAATTCGGACTCTGTGGCTGTCGGACTGAAGAAGACATCACTTTGAAGTCAGGCAACTTTTTAACGGGAGTTCGTCTTAAGTTAGAACATTTCATAGACTGGATGATGAATTGATAAGTATGTAATCACCATAATCAACAAGTCCTTCCATTTCACGAGCTGAACGCTGAGAGAGCCTCCATGTGTGGACAGGCAATATGTTTTTCGGATGAGATTATTCATGCATGAACTTTTCATGGTCATCAATTCACCTTCGTCCTTTTCTGTCGGTGTCATTCCATTTCATGATCAATGCTTCTGCCAGACACAACTATTGACAGGAGATTCATCACAGAAAGTCTCTTGGGTCACTGAATGCCTCAACAATATTTCAAGCATGGTCGTGTTGGTTACTGGCTGAAAACTATTTTCAATCATCAATTAATTGGCAGATTATTTTCTTGAGTGATTGATTGTTTTGGATATACAATAAATAAAAATGACTAAAGACGTTCCATACACACACATAAAAACAAATGTGTTCATACAACTCATTGACAGGACCTTACAGACCTGTACATAAGAGTACTATTAGTCACTGTTATCCCAGTAACCATGGAAATATTGAATATAAGAGAGGTTCTATAATTCTATTTTCCTAAAATTACCATAAATTTGATTTTCTCCAGTTTTAAATAAAACATGACAACTTTCAACCACCTGGCATGAGAAGGGAGGTTTTGGATTTTTATAATTAAATAGGATAAGACGACAGGCTAACAGGCAGGTGAATACAGCTACACTGTAAATATTCATAGAGCAGGCAGCATCCTCTGGTTTTACACTAAAAATACCTGTGAAAGGATTTGGCTCAATCTGTGCGTCGTAAGCATGGCTCAGAGATATGAAGACTGAGCCCAAGAAATTATGCAGATCAGAGCATGACCACAGCACGTGAGTCAAATGAGATGCAGACATTTCACATCTGTCACAGGTAGGACCTATATTTGGCTAATTTGGCTTTTGTTAAATGAACTTTATGAATAATATTACATTGCATGTCTACTACAGGAAGAGGATGAAAAATGCATTTAGAAACATAAGCCCACTGCAGTAAATTAGCAGTGCAGAAACAAAACTTTATTTAATGTGGTTCGGTCACATCTGTCCGATACCTGACCCAAATGATAAGATCAGTTTCCAATCAATACAGTAATGAACAGGTCTGCTTCATCGTTGGATTTACAGCATTTTTGCATTAATGAGATGAAGTACATTACGTTTCCAGGTACTCAGTTCACTAGATTAACCAAAAGCAGATATTTCCACCTGGCTGTTTGATCTATATCTTGCTTCAGCCTCAGTCAGAACAGAACGATCCAGTGGCTGAATTGCTTGAACACACAGAGCTGTGTGTTTTCATGCCACACTAACCTCTTTAAGGAGCTTTAATAGGATTCCTGAGGACCTGACTTGAACCTAACAGTGTACAGAAGTAACACTGGCTGGGTAGGTACCTGGGTTAAGTATAAAAGTCTCAGAAATGTAACGTTATAAATAGCCTTGGATGAGATTTGCCTGAATTGAATGAATAATATTGAGGAGTGGAGACGAGGATGGAGGAGAACAGAGGCCACCTTTATAAACCTTTTAGTGTGGTAGAGGTCAAGACTCTACAAATCCACATCTACATGCAGATCAATACAGACCTGTCATCCTCAAGGTTAATTTGACAACCTGCTTTATTCTGAGTGAACCGTCAGGAAGCATCTAAAAATGAAGAATTTACCTTCACAGTGGATGAGGACAGTTTTCAACCCCTTAACTTTTATACATTTTATATTAATGGTTCCCATGCTGGGGGTCAGGACCCCCCCGAACTGCTGGCATGAAAACAAAGTTGGGAACTTCATATGTTTCCTGTCGCTTTGAAATAATTATCGGATTAGAGCCACTCTGAAGTGGATATTTCGGTTTTCTTGGTCTCCTGTGATAGTTGGCTGAATACCTTCTGGATTAAACTGTTGGTCAGACAAAATAAACAACAGGAATATGTAAATTTAGGATTTAGAAATTTGGGCAAACTGCACTATTTTCTGACATTTTATAATTAACTGATTAATCAAGCAAATAATCTGCAGAACCATATGAAGTGATACAGCATGCAACAACATATAACAGAAAGAAAAAAGATATAGCAAACATTTAGTGCATGTAACACATGGTGTAACTGTATAATCTTCCTGCGAGCACACTGCAGCACAGCAGTGTAATAAAACCAAATCCAGCTTAAGTCTCTTAATTACTACCGAGCAGCAGTATCAAATAAAGTTATTTTTAATTGGGCTGAGTTGACCTGTTCACCTTCCAGCGGTGCTCAATGACTCAATCTAATATCTGGGGAAAGGGAAGTGAACAGAAAATGGAGGGACAACAGGAGCAGTGTGAAATCTGACTACTGCACCTTTCAAAAAGCATAAAACTGACGGCGTCAAGATCCAACTTGTCCTGACATTCAGGGAAATCCAATCCTTGTAAAGTAGATTTATGTTGAATCCAAACAGGCCATGTAACCGGCTATGGAAAAGCATCATGAAACTCAAGCCTTCACTCACCAGAGGTAAATCCTAACATCAGCCTGAGAGCAGTAATTATACACATGCAAGCACTCGAGGCATCCCATAATCTCCATGATCAAATATGCATATGAATGAAGGAGACTTCCCTTTAATAAGATCCCTTTAAATACCTTCACCAACTGATGGAGAAGGTCCACGAGTGTAGGTCACAAAGAACACCTGGTCTGTGTTGAGTCTGCAGTCTCTGACCTTAATTAAAGAAAATATCCAGTACATTCAATTCAGAGGAAGGAACGAGCGAGCTGCCTCTTGAGTGAGTGATAAAGTGAATTCCTGGGGGAATGAGGAGGTCGCAGTTGGAAGCTAAATCTGACAGATGGCCTGGTGTCTTGGCTCATGACTGCATTGGGGAAAACCATGCTGTCATCTGGCCTCTGCGGACGGCCAACAGCATCACCTGCAGAGAGCAAATCCTGAGAAGCTACTGTGCTGAATGCCTTTACTACTGTGGCAAGCACAACAACAAGCGCAGCGCCGAATTACAGCCGCAAGCTTACTTTTATGGTAAGTAACTCTCAGAGACAAAGCATATCACTGTATGATGCTCAAAATTTCCAAGGCATTTCGTCTTCAATCATCCAACTTGGGTACAACAGAACAAGCTGTAAACACAACATCTGACATATTATGACCTTCTAAAGTTGATAATGTAACATATTAACATGCAGTTGCCTATTTGCCATCCAGCAGATACGGACATTAACCTTCATTTGGAGTAGAGTTCTTTTCCATATAATGAATCTAAGTCCAATATTCACTCTCCTTTTAGCTCCATTATGGGTTTTCTAAGTTGTCTATGATAAGAAATTGAATATCTTTGGGTTTTTGACTGAACTCACTCCAGGAACTTGTGATAGGTTTATTATTATTTTTCTTCGTCTTCTCATTATTATTCTTTGCAGCCTCTGCCCAGTTGCAGTCTAAATAACAAACACCTCTCTGGTTAATCAAATACAATTCAAGACCACCACAAACTACACAGACTACCTCCAAAATGATCATACAGTTTAATCAATATTCTAATCTTCCTGAAGGAGGATTTACTGTTGTATTACACTGTATTAGTTTTAGCTAGATCTACATAATAAATTGCTAGTTCTATCCAAAGTGTTTCCTTCTGAATATCCCCTTATCTGGTTAAATAATATTTCATTTCCATCCCCTCAGACAGACTTACATTCTGTATGTTCATTACAGATCGACACTGCTGTTCTAAACTGATGTTCCTGTTATGATTACTTAATCTAGAACTAATTATTTTTAAATTGTCTACACGTCGTATAAATTGTGTAGCATCTTGTGATGCCACGCAACTCTAAATCAAAGTTATTCATGCCTGCCGTTTCTGCTCTATGTGAGACACCAAAGTCTTGAAAAAAAAGCAGTTTGTTAAAAGAAATTCTTACTTCTTCAGACTTATTTTGCCAATGTTAGTTTTTATTTAACTATGTCATTGTTTCTGAGCTGTGTCACCTCAAAAAGAGCCAAAAGTCACATGACATTTGATTAAATCACCTGACATAAGTTTGATGAACTTCTTAAAGTGTGCATTGCAATAAGTGAAGCCTCAAAGCTTCCACCAGTATATGAAGGAGCACAGATGCTTCAATGTGTGAAAAATGCTGCTGGACTGCAGACAGATGTTCAGGGGAGACGTGATCTGCGATGATATAAGACTTCAGCTCTTCTACAAGTGGGGAAACAAAACAGATGGGAGAATATTTAATGGAATGGAGTGGAAACTCAATAAAAAATTGCCTACACTGCAGGAAGAATGGGACTGCAACAAACCACTGGAGACAGGGAGGATTCTGTCATAATGTGGCTAAAAAAGAAGTGGCTAATCTGAACATTGACTTCTCTGAGATAATGGACAATGAAGACAGGAGGGAGAGAGGGGTGGAAGAGAAAGTGTGGACGTCTGCACAGTGAAAGATCATGTTTGAAGAAAAAGGTAAGGCAGAGAAGTCTGAATGAGTAAACGCGGTGAAACATGAGAATGAGGAGAAATGTGCAGAGGAGGACGAAGAAATGACAGGTAAAGAATTCATGAATGACAGATGATACGGGCCCCACAAAAACAACAGAGTCATGATTCAGAAATGACAAGTCCTGCAGTGGAGAGAGGGGAGACGCTGGAGGGAAAAGCCATTCAATCAATGATCAATACTCAGAGGAGTGAGTAGAAAGGAAACAAAGTGCCCCGTCCAACAGATGGGAACACTGTGGACATAATAATACACTGTCTAATGCAGTGTTTCTAGTAATGTGTGTAAATCATGAGCTACAGTGCAAATGCAAAGTGTTGATCCAGGATGACAAATAATTCATAATACTTTCTGTGTGCAAAGCATGTCCTCTGCTCCACTGTTTACTGAACGGTATTAGACGCCTGTCATCTTGTGAGGTTAGAGACTTTCGTGCGGAGGCGAAAAGGAGTCCTAACAAACCAATCCCAGTCCCAGACCTGTCGACCATCTCTGCTGTAACTGTGCAACACACGAGCATCAGTCCAGACTGCAAATTGCCCTTGCCTCATTCTGCTATGCTAGCCTTACTGAGCAGCAGTAACTGCTGGTCAGCAGATGTCAACATTCATCTCATTCAACTGGTGTCGCATGGCACTGTGCAGTACTGGCAAAGGTACCACAGAGTTTTAATAATGCTACAATGTCAAACTAATGTAGGGCTAACAAGCACACTTCTCGTTAGAAAAAAAAACAGTGCAGTGGTAATGTGATACTATCTACATAGATGCAGAGACACACTTAAGAACGTAAACTCAAACATAAAAATATTATGTTTAATACAACTTTTTTCATGTTATATATCATTTAGATAATTGAACTTAACACGTTTTAATTGGGCCAAATATGTAGCATTCACTTAACAATAGGACATATTTCACATTATGAAAAGTCTCAACAAATTTTGGTGTTGAGAGATGATGACAGATTCATGATCTAGAAGTGTAGGAGCTCACAGGTGATATAAATCTCAGGAAATCCCATACAGTTAAAAATGATACCGTATTGGCCCATATATAGAACAGCCCTGATTATGCGACAAACCCTGTTGTGAAATAGGAAATACGGTAATATGTAAAACTCACATAAGTGTACTGAATCACTGACTCACACTTTCTTCCGTCAGATTGTTCAAGTGGCCAAAATAATTTTCTCTGACACTCAGCAGTTTTCTGCTTGAGTTCATCATCAGCTGTAATTGTTGGCTGTTTGACAGATTTTCTCCCTGGTTCATTTCAGCAGTGAACAGGTTGGAAGATACTGTAAACTGGTTTTCAGTTGTAATGAATTTGTTTCCTCCGTGGCAACAAACCACACTGCAGCAGTGTTC
Organism: Seriola aureovittata; assembly: GCF_021018895.1. Lineage (NCBI taxonomy): Eukaryota > Metazoa > Chordata > Actinopteri > Carangiformes > Carangidae > Seriola > Seriola aureovittata. The sequence continues at coordinate 4,456,828 of NC_079378.1, read as the reverse complement.
AGAAACTCCTGACATAAATACATGCGCTAGCCTGGCAACATTAAGGCTACAAGCAACTCATAATGCGATATCTGATGTAAACACGCAAATGTCTTGTCCTCAAATATACAACAACCCCACTTTTTCAAACCCAATTTCCAGAAAAATTCAGGCCAAGCATTAGCTGTTGTAGTTCCTTCAACTGGCTTACTAACTTTTCATTTCCGGGTGTCAGACTGGTAATGATTTTGGATCCATCTCAAAATTATGGCAGGAGGTGTTAATGGTTTCTGAGATCCGCGTTAAGAAGGAGGAGAAGAAAAGAGATGTGAGAATAAGATGCTGAGGATGAAGAAGAAGAAGAAGAAAAAGAGGAATACAGATTAACGCGGGCATGAACCCAGGCACCATGGACAGCGCATGATCTGATTACCCTGCGGATCAGTGTGAGCAGTACCATGGACAGCTCCTTTGTTGCAGCACTGAATGGGACCAGAGTGTTTCACCCTGGACGGCCTTGTTTTTTTGACCAATCAGCTGGTCAGAAAAAAGGCAAATCTACTTATATCCAGAGAGGCCGTATCACTAGAGGATAATAGTGTTCTGGTCTACAATTAGTTTTCTCCACACTCTCTCTGGCATTGCAGGGAGAGCCTGTTACTTTAACAGTTTTATTCTGGGTCTGATGTGGCCATGTTGTTGCTACTGAGTGTAGGCAACCAAGTTTTTCTACAGTGACAAATTCAATACTGATGTACAGTCTGCGTGAAGGAGGCAGCCTGAAAGCTTTATCTTCTTTAGACCCACAATATAACAAAAAGTGGTTGGTTATTGTTTTGTTTTTTTTACTTTTCAAAAAAATCAATTTTACTGCATTTACTACATCATTTTTCTTTCTCGGGCGCCTCAGCCTCACACCGTTTTACTTTTTACATTTGTACTGTGATAATATCACTGCGTCTGAAGTTTTGCACTCCCTAAGGCCACAGGGAAAGAGTTTTGTGGACTGGTGAAACTAAGGTTGGATTGTTGGAGAGGAACATGCAGCACTGCATAAGCTGCAATAAGGGAACTGCATACCAACATGAAAACTGCAGCTGCTTTTGCTGGACGGCTCAACATCATCGCGGGGGAAAATGAAAGTTCAAACAAAGAAAATCCACTTTTTGGATTCAGATCACAGACTTTAACCCAGTAGAGATGCTGTGCAATGACCTGAAGAGAGCTGCTCACATCCTAAGAATATGGCTGAGCTGAAGCAGCTCTATAAGAAAGAATGGACCAATGTCGCCGCTGAATATTGTGCAGCTCTGATCAGCAGCTACTGGAAGAGATGCTTTGAGGTTATTGCTGCCAAAGGAGGTTCAACCAGTTATTAAATCGAAGGGTTCACTTACTTTTTCCACCAGCACTGTGAAAGTTTAATGGGTGTGCTCCATAAAGACACAACAGATTACAACTGTACGTGTGTTATTATCTTAAGCACATTGTGTTTGTCACCACGTGATTTAGATAAAGATCAGATCATATTCCATGACCAATCAATGCAGACTGACTTTCTCTTGCCATTGTATATCTTGTGTCCAAACACTAGACAAATTAAAGATTGATGCAAATATAAAGAGACAAAATGCATGAACATTATAGGCTATGATAAGAAAACCATTAGAGATAACAAAAGAAACCACATCTACACTTCGAGTCTCCAACAAGAACATTAGTGATTTATTGTCAAGGAAAACATGATTTTTTCCCCCGTTAGAAATCATGATTATAACGGTCCACAAACCTGTGTATCGCACCATTAACGTGCACAGCTGGCAGCAACAGATTCTGGCAGTACTCTGGTCAGAGATCAGGGAGGAGTGTGTTGGGTGTCGGTGGTGCTGGTGGTGTGGGAGTGACTGATTAAGTCTGCTTTTGCTGACAGACTGATTACACTCTGGGAGGTGAACAGGCAGCAGTAATGCACCAGTATACCAGGGAGAGCGAGAGAGATAAAGAGAGATAGACTGGGAGAAAAGAGAGAGGGGGGGAGGGAGGGAGGGAGGGAGGGAAGGGTGCGCCAGACCATCCTTCATCCACCCGCACCCCCCTTCCTGCATCAGGGAGGAGGGCTATCCCAGCTTCCCATCCTCCAAGCATCGTGATCTCCTCTCTGCAGTATCTTCTCCTGCTGCCAGCTCCTGTAGGCTTGGCCATGACATACAACACTTGCACTGAAAGTCACTTTCCTCTGCTTACAAGTCTTGATTTTTCCTCTTTAATTACTGCTGCCAGGAGAGCTCCCGTAGATTTTAAGGAATTCAATAAGACAAGAAGTTTCTATGCACTCATTATTCGAGTCACGTTTAATCTTGATAACATCAAAGCATAGATTTTTATTGAGGTTCAATCAGGTGGGACCTTGTTTTTTCGCTCTCTAATGAACAATAATCCCAATTAGACACATATCAGTGTGACACTATTTGGTTTAGACGTTACTTTAGCTTTAGAAATCTCATCTGAAGTTGACTGGGATCGAGTGACAGAGAAGCTGATGAATTTTCCAATCTAATAAACTTTATTTCAATTATGTGTATGGGAAGATTACTGCTGTTATTTTAGTATTAAATTAGACTGAATATCATTCTACATTGTGCATGTGGAGATATGTTGGTAATGTTATTAAAAACAGCCATTCTCACATGTCTTCTGACAATGTGGAGTGATTTAAGACCCCAGGGATTCCCCTGTAAGAAGCTTGTAGTCTCGAGACTCCACTTTTAGGATCTTAATGCCTGGCAAGTAGCCTAAACTGGGGCTTCCACATGGGCATAGACCATTATCGTGTATTTATTCCTCTCCCGGTGCTCTGCAGAACAATATACTTCTGAAATTATTAATTTATGACCCCTCATGCAGTGGAAAACAGACTCCACAGCATCACAGGCACAGAGATATACTGTAAGAAAGTCCCTGACTGAGATCAGCTGACACCAAAACTTAGAAAACCCTTAGCTTTTCCAATGGGATCCATCATTGATGACTGATTCCTTTTTAGTCAGAGCAATATAATTTTTGTTTTATGATATAAAACTACAGGCTTGAAGATATCAATACTCCTGAAGGCTCCTTCCATCTATATTTAAGACATCCTTGACTTTATCTGTGCTTTACACAGTAATTTTGGAAACAATATTAGATTTTGAAATAATATAATAAAAGCCACACCTTTGCTATACCCAATTAACGCCCATGTATTCCAGTGAAGAGGAGAACAGGCTCAGCGTAAAAACAGAGACAGTAAGGCGGGAACAGCGGCTCCGATATCCCATATATGCCGCTATTTATGCGCAAAGTAAAGACGTACAGCCCGCGTCTCACCGATACAATACGGTGTTTCGATAAATATCTCCCCTCACCCCAACCGCCCGCCATCAACTCAACAACCCCGGTCACAGAGGCCATATAAATCAAACGACTACGGTAAGTGAGTAATAGGATCTCAGATCTCCAGAGATTTAACAAGCGGTTTCGTGCGGCTCCCCGACCGCCGCCTCTCCATCTCCGGCAGCCTTTTCAAAAAAAAAAAAAAAAAAGCACCTGCCCGCCCGGGAGAAGCAGTATGAACCGGTTTCACGGCACGGTTACCTGAACTGAGGCCTCTCCCGTGGCAACGTGGTTCCCTCTCGAGTCCTCCTCCGGGGGTCCAGCCGGTCCGGCTCTCACTCTCCTGGGGCTGCTGGGATTCCTCACCACGCTCTCCCTGGTCCGCTGGCGGAGCTCCTCTCTCCTCTCCTCTCCTCACCTAAGCAGCGTCAAGCTGCCGCGGAGCAGACGGGAGGAGGGGGAGGGGGCAGGATGCTCTGTCCTCCTGATTTCAAAATAAAACAATTTATTTTTAAAAATGTAATGTTGGCAGATGAATACAAATTAATTTCTGCAGAAATATTAAATCGGCTATTATCAATATTTTTTTAATAATCACTTGTAGATAATTATAGGTCATTATTAGACAATGTGGAAACCTTATGCAATACCCTATACCAAGAGGATTAAGGTAGGGTAGATAATTATCAAAGGACTCTACTTCCTTTCAGTTTTATAGCGTCCTTTAACTCATTGCTTTGGTTTTGTTTCCCCTTACATAAATCTGAACCAGACCATTTCCCCAATCCTGATCAGTCATCTTTTGAGATGCTTAACCAGCCTTAACCCAATGATGGAGGAGGTCAAAAAAAATCCATAACAGGTAAAAGTCCTACATTGAACATGTTACTTGGGTAAAAGTATGTAGCCCAAGTATAATCAGGAAAATGTACTTTCAGCAGCTGTCAAAAGCAAATTACTCAGTGCAGAGGAGCCTAAAGAGACAACATCAATGTGCGAACTCATCTTACTTCTGAGCTTTAAAACCGGCGCACAAAAGGAGATTATACATACACTGGCGGTATGAGAAGCTAAATGTCAAGCTAACTTAGCTTATGACGAGAGTAACGCGATAGTAAATCAAAGCAATTTTATCTTTATCAACAGACACCATGACCGTATGCAATGCTAGTGATTGATATTGATATAAACAGGTAGGAACAATGTCAAACTCTAAAAGATAGGTTAAAACCATATTTAAAATATAACGTCGTTAACGTCGAGGGCGACGTCATAATCGTTTCTCTGTATATGTGTTTCTCTCTGTAATAAATACGTAATACCTACCGAGCTAGCTAGTTGAGTAAATACAATAATATTACGAGTATCTTACTTTTTTGTGGTGAATTAAAACCGAAGTTCAACACTTGACGTCTTCCGAACAATTTGAGTCGCTCGAGAAAAAAACGAAAACGGACTTTCTGCGGCTGCGCGAGTAATTTTTGGAAAAGAGCCATCGTGATTGGCTGTCAGCAAAGCTGGGAAAGATGGAAATGGTGAGCCGTGATTGGTCCGCTGCGGTAAATTTTGGAAAAGGGCAAAAGTGATTGGCTGTGAGCAAAGATGGAGAAAGATGGAAATAAGGAGAGGTGTGTCGCTACCCGATCTGCGGACCGACCCGATTTGCTGAACGACCCGTTTGCGCATGCGGCCGCCATCTTGTATGGTAACTCCACTTGGACAAACTTAATTATACAACGGTAACTCCACTTGGATATCATGGTTACCATGGTTACTACCCGATAGCGTCTTTTAAAACACACACAAGTTTACACAGCGGATTTCTACAACAAAAACACAACAACTTCACACACGAAAACGAAGCATTTCACATATTACATCCATTTGAAATACTTCCTTTGTAACGGTGTATTCATTAACCACAGATTCCTTTTATTTCTGTGGTGATCACCATGTAATGTTAGTATCTTTTCACAATCAATGTCAATAAAGGGGGAGGGGGGGTATGAAGGAAAAGAGAGGAAAAATTGAGAAATTGAGAGAAATTAAGTGAACTGATAGTCATTAGTGTCTCTGCTGCCCATCATAAGTTCTTGGACACAGTTGACCAAACAAGACACTTAACTAGAGTATGGCATAGGAAGCTGCGGATCCAAAGGTCGCCGGTTCGGTTCCCGACTGGAACATGTTGCTACCCAAAATTACCAAGCATTGTAAATCTATCAAATATCACTTAATAACTGATACAAATTGGATGGGGATTTCGTGTGAATGCCAAATAGCAGTTCATTGTGTTGTTTAGTGTTTACATAATGTCAATTTTTTATTATTAATAATGAAATAATAACAAAACTTTATATAGCAATGTAAGAAATATTTGTAAAAATCACCACACCTAGACACATACGTTTTGCATTTACTTTTGGCTAGAATATATTTGATATTTATTTTTAAATTTCTGACCAATGAATACAATAAGTATTGAAAGTACTGCAACAATGTAATTCTGACTGATTAGTTTGCATGCTTTCATGCAATGTGGAACTGTTTAAAATATCTATTCTGTTCCTTTGTTGTATTTTCATTATATGCTAGTGTTTGAATAAGTGAAAGATACTTCTGTAGAAATATAGCAAATTTATTACAAATTTCACACCTTAATTCTCCCTCTCATACACACACACACACACACACACACACACACACACACACAAACACAAACACACCTATAATTATAGCACACATACTAAGAAATAAATTAGGTGCATAAAATAAAATAAATAAAATATAATAAATTAACTAAAAATAGAAGATAAATAAGGCTAGGAAACTATTTGAATAAGAGTAAAATATAACAAGACTTTTTTTTCTTTTAAAACTATTTACATTACATACACATAGAGACAAAGAATGTCACAAATCTATTTTTTATCTGCCCTTTTCCTCCGCATCTCCTCCATCCACTGGCATGTTGGCTTTTTGGGGACAGTATATGTCCATAATACTGATACTTCAGTGATGCCAGGGACACCTTCCTGTCGCAGCTGCTCCCGCTTGGCTTGCCGCAGCAAGGCAACATCTCCTCTGTCCCACTCAAAAATACAGCTGGACAGTTTGGCCATAAAGACAGGGTACAGAGGATGTGCATCCTTTGTACATCCGGATGCCAGTCGGCGCATGAAGTGGTAGATGTCAAGCTTGACAACCAGGTCTGCTGTATCTGCGGATGAGGTCAGTTGCCATGATGTCCAAGGCAGGACCCTCTTGAGCAGTCAGGACACTGATAAGGATTTGGCCTTTCTCGTTGCTCACAGATGTAAGCCACAAGGCCGTCCCCTCGGCAATGCCTGATAGCTTCTTGGTGATCTGTAATGGCACAGAAAAGACAGTGAATGTTTAAACAATTTATTTAATTTATATGCGAGCGCTTGTATAATAGTACTATGTTTCATTTCTAAATTTCATATTTTACATGCATGTATTGCTAATGCTGTATTTTACACTACTTTTGTTTATAATGTAGTAATTTACGGTGTTAACAGTTAAAAATATTTACCTTCTTTGTAGAGTCCATTTTTAGGATACTGGGCGCCAAATCCAGCTGGTCCGAGACAGTCTTGCTGGTGGAAAGGTAAGTTGTTTTGCAATCAACTACACTGCACCAGAGAGTCTCTGTTATCATCAGGTAATACCTGTCGACATCCAGAACATGGCAGGCTCTCTTGTGGGCTCCGTAGCTTGCGAGCTGTTTTCCACACACAGGACAGGTCAGCCTGACCTTCCATAGGTGGTATGGCATCCACAAGAAAAGGCAGTGTGTGAAAAAGCGCTCTGGATCGGGGGCCTGGTGATAAATGAGGGCTGGCTCTGGTGGATCATACCACAGTTTTAGGTCAGTGCGCAGCCGCTGGTGCTTCCAGAGAGCTGCTGAGATCCATTTCTGATCTTGAGCTGGTATGGTCTTGATCAGCTTTGTGGGCAGCCAGCAAGGCTCTGACCCAGAAGTAGTCTCTCTACATCTTCAGCCAGTGGCAGAGTATCAGCTGCAGGCCGGGCTGAAGGACCAGCCACAGATGGAGCAGCAGAGGAGACACCAGCAGAGGCAGATGCAGAGGTCACAGGAGCGAGAGGAGCAGAGGAGGTACCAGAGGAGATACAGGAGGAGGCGGCAGATGACACTTCCTAATTTATAATTCAAAAAAAGGAAATATATAGACATGATTACAAGCCACTCATGAAGAATGCTTGTTCCAAGTTAAATATCAATGTGAAGAAAACAACTTAATTTAGTTTCTTACAGCTCTGGCAGTGGCCAGTGGAATGGAGGAAGTTGAGTCGGTTGAAGGCACAGGAGAGGGAGGAAGTGAAAGAGGAGAGACAGTCCGAACTAACATCCTGGGACTGCGGGCAGGGGACGGTGTCCTCCTTGCCATCGCACTTGTGACAGTGCTGGATGACTCAAGACGTTCCACTGACGGGCTGAGAGAATAAGAGCACAGTTTACAACATTATAATAAAAATAATCTATCATTATAAAGTATTACAGTAAATAGGACCAGATCATTTAACATATCTTTGCAGAATGAAAATCCCACTATAGTTACCCAGGCATGAAAAATAACAGTGCGTACATTGCAAAATCTAATTCAAACTGTGTCACTCTCCTTATATTACCTTAGTTGCATGCTTCCCAGCCAAACTCAGGTTTGGCTTTAAAGCGGCACCATGAGAGTCACCAAACCGTGGCTTTATAAACTGACAAAAAGAAAAAGGTAACCTTAAGTGGAGTCCTGTAAATTTTGTATATTTAAATATATTAATTATATAAGTATCAGCACAAGTAAATCCTCATCACTTGCCGATGTCAAAGTCAAAATGGGCTTTTGAGGTGTCCGTCCAGGCGTTACGGTGGGTGACAAAGAAGATGTTGATGCAGGTGAGGGTCCTGGTTGTGTTGTCCCCAAAGATGACACAGGGACAGAGCTGGAAGGCTAGAGGTTGTAAGGACTGGTGTAAATCAAGGAACTCAAAACTAATGTGAACTTTGGACCTTAATTAACATGATTTAAAAAGCAAATGTCCTCTTAAAAGTAAAAAAGGTGAAACGTTAAAAGTTTTCATTCATATACGGAAGTATTGATTACGCTTTGGGCTACAATTTGACCCCTTTTAGCTTAAGTATTTCTTTACGTTTTGTAAAATTAACTTCGCCGAATTCACTATTACCAGTTCCCATTTTTTATGTACCATTGAAAGTACTGATAACTATCTATAAATTACTTTGCTATTGAAGGAAACCTAAACACATGACGATTCTCGGGCAAGTTTCGTAGTGAGAAGCAGCGTCTTCTTCTTTGATTTCTAAGCGGGTTTGTTCGCGACGGACAAGATATTGATAACGGTAAGTGTAAATCACACTGAATGTAAAAATATGTGTATCAAGTTTGTGTGCTCAGATTTTAGTTAATTATTCTGATTTTTGAAGCAAGCTACGACAATCAGGTGCTAAGTAGCTTACCTTAATTGCCGCTGCCAGAACACCTGCACTCACCTGTCCATTTAACCTCACACAGTATATGTTCCCTCCACTTCTCCCGCTCCCATTTTACAGTTTGAAACCCCCCAGGGCATGTGGCCTAACTTTTCCTAAGTATAAACAAACCTAATTAAACCTGCCCAATCAAAGAAATGGCAGTCCAATCTGCAAGTCCCCCCCCCCCCCCCCCATAAGTCTTATTTTGAAGGTACGAACAGGAAGTATTGTCTTTCTTAAGCCAATTCGTGAAAGTGGTCCTCGCTAGGAGGGGTGGGGGTGGGGGGGTGGGGGTGCTGCAAACTGAGCATGCGCCAAACTAACAGGCCTGCTATAATCCCCTTTGTCACAAATAACAAGAGGATGCAATATGTTGTAATTAAGAAAACTATCCACCTAATTACAGCTTTCCAGTTGTGTCAACACCTGTGAAGATATGATTGAAAAATAAACACAGCAAGTTTTAATCTATATTTCTGTTTGAGAAATAAAATTATACAAATATCAGCAAAAATAATCATTGGCCAGAAGCTTTTGAATTCTAGACAAGAAACACTTTCTAGTCAAATACTGCATGAGAGAATTGATATAATTTGATGATATATTATGTTATTGACCTTTAAGATAACATTATGTATTTGTGCACACAGTATATAGCCATGATCAAATAATAAGTCTTGTGATATTGAATATTTTTTATTGGCAACAAGGTCCAACCAAGCCGACGAAGAACTGGTTTAGTTTATTTTGAGTCAGTCTAACACACATGATCAAATGTGTATTGATCCGGTGCTGAATATAGTCCCCAATAAATGCACTATTTTCTCATAAGTTTTGCTAAAAAACTGCAGTGCCCAGCTGTTCTTTTTAAAAAAAGAAATTAAACTATATATTTGTGATCCATTTTTAGTGAGTTATGTCTTCATTAGGAACAAATGGGCTTGGTGCTGAGTGCCACAGACGGGGTAGGGAAGTCAGAAAGTGTGAAAGTGGTTTTGGTGTTTCTATCGGATTTATTGACAGTAGGAAAAATAAAGAATAATGCCAGCCTTATCCTTTAAGTTTGTCCTCTGCCTGCAAAAAACACCCATCCATTACTATACCACTTATCCTTTGTGGGTCACGGGGGTGGGGGGGTGGGGGGGGTTGGAGCCAATCCCAGCTGACATTGGGTGAGAGGCGGGGTACACCCTGGACAGGTCACCAGGGCTGACATATAGAGACAAACATCTGTTCATATTCACATTCACACTTATGGCTTGTGTTTGGGCAAGATGAAGCTAATTTTAGGTAAATGATCTTAAATTAAGATTAATAGAGATTCATTTTTAGTTGAACATTCATGTAGAAGAAGTGCATTTATTCACACTTGCTGATTCGTTCCTTCATTCCTTTGTCAAAGCAGCAGCTGGTGTAATGTTGCTCTGGCACCATCTATTGGTCAAACACTACTGTTTTAATACTGCTGTTGTCTCCATGAAGGGGAATACATACGAGAGTGGAACCTATTCTCACGTCAATGTGAACCTCACGACTGAGAAAGAAGCCCTGATGATGTTCAATAAGTCACTGTGGACATGCAGCTGAAGTTAGTTGAATTAGCCCCACAGAAGTCAAGATGGCTGGGGACGGGGACTTCACTGAGGACTCCTGCTAGTCTCTGAGGGTGACGGCGGATGTGGTTACTGTTCACCTCTGAACCACCTGCTGGCAGAAATAAGAGCAGCATTCATTCAATTAGTGGGATAGAGAACTAAATCTTTAATTTTATCTCACCTGTTTAGCATTCGAAACAAGTATATAAACATTTAACAAAAGGTTCATAACACACTATAATGTAGTTGTAAGTAGATATAAGTGTTTATTAATGTATTTGTCAACAGCTATGACTCGTCCTGTGGACACCCAGAGGTGGAGGCTGCTGGTTAAACATAATGAATGACAATGTGAACAGTGATACCTTATCAGATATGTTTTTCTACTGCACTGGTTGTTCTTCAGGAACTTACACTGTAGATAAAGACCCATGCATTGTGTGCAGTTGTTTAGATATCAAATTAAAAAGATTACATCAAAATTAAAAAAAAAGAACTAAAGAATCAGTTCAATGCTTCAGTACAAATAACAGCCAAACCCAAAGCTACTCAACTTGGATGGGAAACTTTTATAAACCGCAACTGTGTAGTATATTTTCAGGATGTCCTCACTGCACAGACTTTCAGTGGATTTGTAGACTTATTTTAGCCACTCAGACTTCTTCTGAAGTCCTTTGTTCTGAATACAAAGCCTCACAACAATGCTTTTGATTTACTAATTGATCTACATTCGTTTCTCTGCAGGGTGACGATGGAAATAAACTCCAAGCTGTTAGTGTTCATGTTAATTTTTCTTTTCTGCTACATCGCTGTGATTTGTCATCTTTTGCTCTAGTTGTTGTTCCTCTGTTGCAGCCAAACAGATCCTGTCTTCTCAGTGACCCATCACCTCTGTCTAGTTCTCCAGCATATCTTGTTTTTATACTCATACTGTTCTTACACTGCGGGCCCCATTTCTTGCCTCTCAGCAGCTGCCAGATAACCAGCAGAAACTCAAGGAGTTGAAAAGATAATTTCTGCGGTAGGCTATCTGTTCTGCCTGTTTCAAGTCTTTATGCTAAGCTAAGCTAAATGGGAGCTGGCTGCAGCTTCTTAATTACTGTACACACATGAAAGTGGTGTGGATCCTCTTGTCTAACTCAGCAAAAGAAATTTCCTAAAATGTGTGAACTATTCCTTTTAGTGTAAATTTGGTGGACGTTCCCTTTAAAACATTTCCTGAAAGCTCAAACTATCATTATTCTGAGGATATAATTAATTGTTTGCCTGAACGAGGATGAATGACAAGCCAGCATGTAGTTTTATAATAAGGTGCTGTTTATTTAATCATTTCATTATTCACATCTCATGGTACACTTTCTGATAGTTTTGAATTGTAGTATTTACTGTGTGTAATACTGACCTCAGCCTCTTCTCCCAGGCTTCCTGCAGAAAAAGGGCTTTCGCAAACATGAGCTGAGCTCCCATTTTAACTCCATCGCCACCTCTGTCCCTGGGTACATCTGGTGGAGGGAAATGGACTCTGGATTATAGCATTATGCTAATTTTTTCCCACCTTGTCCTTTTTTCTATTTTTTTACCCATGGACAGAGGCGTGACGTGGTTCAGAGTCGGCTCTACATTGCTGTCTGGTTCAGTCCTGCAAACTGTGAAGTGCTTATCTGAATGTCCGGATTAAGTGCTTGATCACTTTAACTATGACTGCAGGGAGTCACGACAGCATCAGGGCCCCCGCGATACACCAACTCGCTGGATTAAAGCAGCGTCGCCTTTGAGTGAAGAGGGCTGTGTTTTGTTCAAGGTTCAGGCGGTCTGGGTTTGACGTGGGTTAAAACTGGACTGCAGATATTTTGAGATCCAAAGTTCCTCATCTTTTCCTGTCAGCATGCCTTCAGACTTGCACAAGCATCGAGCAGGAGTGTTGTAGTAGCTACCCAGATGACACACCATGGCATCAAAAACAGACCACGAACAATTAACAGTCTCATCTGGACAGCAAAGGAAACTCCCTCCAACTAAAAACAGTTACAACCACTTGGTGCAGACTCCCACTCCAACTTTCGCATTCTTCTTTTTTTCTTTGTACAACTTTAAGGCAGGAAGTTCCACTTTTTTTTAAATAGGTCTCAGTCTTAAATTCATGCCTCCCTGCACAAGTTTGGATTGTTTTTTGTTTTTTTTGTTTGTTTTTTTTTTTTTAAATAGAGGACGGGGAGCCTGGAAGTACTCTAGTGTCCATCAGGCCTGATCCACGGAAACCAAAGTCAACACAAGTCATCCTAATGTGTTGTGCTATGCCATGTAGATGAAGGTGTTTATATCGGTCTCATCCCGCTTTATGTACTTGTGATCTATCAGCCACTCGATCTGCTCCTTGATCATCTTCTTCTGTGGTAAAAACATGTTCTTTAGGATCTCTACCAGCTCCGTCTGCAGCTGGGCGTTGTTGATGCGCTTCCTCATCTTCATGATCTGGATTATGGCCTCCTGGACATGGGAAACACAGAGAAGTGTGGGTCACAGAGTGCCTTGTAAAAAGCTCGTGACTTTATACAAACAGAGCAAAAGACGTCTGCTCAAAGTCCACGATGGGAAATGGAAGATGAGAACATTTATTCACAGTAGGTGTTGTTACCTAACAGAGGAGAGACCAGCAGCAACTTGACCTGCATGCTGCGAGCTCATCTCCTTACCTGTGTTCTTAGTATCCTGAGCTGGACGATGCCCTCGTTCTCCTCCTCTCTCATTCGCTCTGTGGTGAGCTGCAGCCGACCAATCAGGTTAATCTTCCCCCTTTTCTGAACCTTTGAGTTTTTTCTGTAAAGTTAAATGAAAAATAAAAACCAATGTCCTGCATCAATGAACAGCTGCATAGTTTTTAAATTAGAGGTTAAAAGGACAGGAAACTTGATTTAGACTCTGCTTCTTCCATATCTGCAGTATAAGTAGATATACAGTACTGTGAAAAAGTTTTAGTCACTTCAGATATTTAGATTCTTATCGATCACATAAAACCATCGGGCAACAAGTCTGAACATACAGCCAGAGTCATAAACAACTATCCTCAGAGACCAGAAGAACAAGGAGTCCTGCAGCAGATGGTCTGGCCCTCAGAGCCCTGGTCTCAACATCATGGAGTCAGTCTGGGATCACATGAGGAGAAAACCTGAGTCCACAGAAGAACTGAGGCAACTTCTCCAAGATGCTTGGAACCACCTACCTGCCAATTACCTGAGAAACTGTGCACATGTGTATCTAAGAGAACTGGTGCTGTTTTTTAAATTCAAAGGCTTGTCACAGATAATATTGATTTGATTTAGGTTTGTTGCACAAAAGCCATTTGTAAGCACTGCAGATACATTTGCAAGTCCTAGAATTGCATTACGTGGGTTGTAACTATGCCATTTGTTTTGATAAGCTCCATTTGTTAAATTTAACATAAAAGGAAATGGTCTCGTGCAAGTTTGCATGTTGCAATTTTTAAGAAGGGGGTGGGGGGGTTCACCAAGTTCAACCCAACAAGATACTAAATGAAAAGCATCTATGGGCAACATGCGAAGACGCCTCCGCTTAATTGTTTACCAGTTTGTTTTAGTATCTTCTTTTTGGAAGAAATTTTCACTAATAAGCACATTGGAATTTTTATGGCAAAAAAACTGATTTGTCGTTAAACTGTTCACTTTACACTGAAGTCAGGAAAGTTTCATTTTTTGAACACTAATCAGTCTAATGACTGTCAATCCCACATCAGAGGAAACACCCTGGTAAAAGCTGGTTTCATTCCCTGTGACTAAATTTCCCAACTGGTTAATCTCAGCATTCAAACCAGGATATACAAATATGTGAAGAACAGAGAGGCGTGTTGAACATACTGACATGAACATAATGTTCCTTACATGAGAGAAAACTCCTGGTTGACGTAGAATAGTGTTCCTTCTGCAAAGTCTTTAGGTGAAGACACCACCGGGTCGTACGACAACACCTGCCGCTTCAGCTTGGGAAACGCCACCAGAGACTGGGAGGATGAAAAAGGTAGTAGAAAAGGTAGAAAAGTCACTCCAATAGCAAAACAACCTCGACTGTAAAACTTGCTGATCACCTTGGCAAATGAACAGTTTTTATCTTCATCATTTGTCTTGCAACATCTATCTACCCCACCCAACGTCTTCCTTTACCCAGAGAGTGCGCCGCAGCTCTGCGTCCGGCAGCTCAGTGGCGAGCTTGAGGTTTTCAAAGCTGATCCTCTCCCTGGGCCTCTGGTTCCAGGCAAACAGCACAGCCAGCTGAAAGGTGGTCACCTCCAGATCATACTGGCCCACCTCATTCTTAAAGGTTATCTGGAGAAATGAGGGATGTTATATTTAGTATATGTATATCTATCCAGGAGGCAGACAAGGCTTCCTCTAAGTACGAACAGTAGGTGTGTGTGTGTGTGCTTTTCTGTGCAGATGTGTTGCACTCACAATGCCGTTGGACATGAGGTGATGCCAGTGAAGCTTCCTGCCACTGTGGTTCTTCTTATAGAAGTCCTCTACCTCTGGTATCAAGTCCTCCAGCTCTGTAGGAAGAGAGACGAAAACCTTCTCGCTGCTCCTCGACCAAGCTCCAGCATTCAGGATCTTTATGTTGACAGAGTCGGCTGCAGGGGAACACACAGGGACATCCTAGTTTTTATCTTGTACAGACTTACAGCCTTGGAGTACACAGGCTGACACAGGCTGTGATTATTACAAGGATTTAAAACCAGCATTAAAGTTTTGTCATTACTTTGTGTGGAACTGCGAGTAGTGTTGAATTAAAGGAATAGTTCAGCATTTAGGGAGATATGGTTTCTATTTTGCTTTCTGTGTAACAGTCCAAAGATATTTAGTTTACAGTATAAAACTGAGAAAACCCTCATATTTGAAGTTTGAATTAATTAATTCGAATATTTGATAAATGACTTAAACAATCGATTATCAAAACTACTGACAATTGTCAATTTACATTCTTAACATTCTTTCTTTTTAAAAATGCACGAAAAGTGCAAAATAAAATCAAACTATTCCTTTAACAATCAACAGATTATTTAGTTCAGTTATTCCGAATTAGTCAAAGATAATTTTGATCATCATTTAAGTCATAAATATTCACTGGTTGCAGCTGCTCAGGCTTGTGTTGTGTGAGTGAGATGCACCAATCACTGCCTGTCTCCAGTTGTACCTCTTACCTGGTAAAGCCAGCTTGTTGTGTTTATGCATTTCTTTGAACGACTGGTTGAGGTCCTCTGACACCTTGATGTCTTGAAACATCCTGGCCAGCTTGTTGACATAGTCAGCTGGCATTCCTACTTCCTGTTAGCATAAATGACACAACAGTTAACAGTTATGTGAAAAACAGGAAATGTTGGTACCACACACACACACACACACACACACACACACGGGTCCCTACCCTGAGCCACTCCACCATGTTCTCCTCTATCTCACTGTCCGCTGAGATGTCCAGGATGAGCCGACGGGTCAGGTGGGCTTTGTGGTAGCGCATGAACACGTCTTTGTTCTGGACGTACTTCAGCACTAACAGCTGTAAAAGAGCACACAGATGTTTACTGAAAAAAACTTTTGTTTTTTTTGTTAAATGCTCCTTTTTTGTGGCTGTGCTTCAACCAGATCTGGCAGCTTTGTGAGTTTCTGCCACAAAGTCAGATGTCTGATAAGATTTTTGAATTAAATTCTGAGAAAACTGAAATCTTATTTGGCTCTGACAATCTTTATACATAACTGCAAGGGCAAATGAATACAGGGTTAATAATCACGATACAACAAAAAAAAGGACTCCCTGATACATACCACTTCCTTGAGCTTGGCCTCAATCTCTTCAGAGGTGAGCTTCTTGCTCAGCGGGGTCTTCCTCAAGAGCATGTCACAGTAGTTGGCCAGCAGCTCTGGACATTTAGATTCTGGTTGAGTTTTCAGACCTACCCTGTAAACACAGGCACAAAAAGAAGAGTGTAGTCAGACATCTTTTCCTTCATCATTCAAATCAAAAGCTGGATCTCACACAGGGAGCGTTCTCTTACCCTTTCTGCTTCAAAGGAAGTTCTAATTTAAATATAGTGGCGTCATTCACAACAGCTTTGTACGCCTGTAAAGGGGTTTGAAAAATAGTTGAGAACATATTCTGACAGGTGCATCCTATAGTCACACTGTACTGTTTATGGACAAGGTGGTAAAAGTTGAGCTCACTTTGTCTCTGGCTGTCAGGAAGCGTGGGTCGTCCTGAAAGGCCTCTTTCACCAGGCGACTGAAGCGGTTAAACAAGGTGAGCAGCTGCTCCACATATTTCTCTGAGTCCTGCAACAAAAAACAGGTTTAGAAACAAAGTAATGTGAGTGTCAAAGTTCATTCTTAATTTTAGAAGTAGTATTTTGACAAGCTCTCAACTTCACGTCACATTGAATTTTCGTTATCTTATAAACAAGTTATATAATTAAAGAATAGTTAACACTGATGGATACTTGGTGAAATGGCTAAAAGCAACTGATAAACAGCAAAAACAGATATCTTAAAGTAACAGTTGAAATAGTTTGCTTAAAGTAATGAGTAAATAATTAGTAGATAATTGAAAAGTAATGGATAAACAATTAAAAAAACTTGGCTAAATGTGAGTTTAATGCTGTAGGTATGTCTGACAAAAAGGTGGGAAGCACCTGGCTAAACAGTTGGCTTGTTTACAGCCCATCTGATCATCCTTGTGCTTGTGTTTCTTGCCCTGTTGCACTTTACTGTAGTAATGACCCCGTATTCCCAGATGTCAGTAATTACTTTGGTGAGAACAGCGTTATCACAGCTGATAGAGAAGACGACCAAATCCCCGAAAGTAACACAAAGTCTCAATAAACTGGAATCAACATTTAACATCGACATTCAACTCCATTTAACGGCTGTTAATTTCCCAACCTCATCAGTACGTGTGTGTGTGTGTGTGTGTGTGTGTGTGTGTGTGTGTGTGTGTGTGTGTGTGTGTGTGTGTGTGTGTGTGTGTGTGTGTGTGTGTGTGTGACACCCACAGAGGTGATTGTCTCTGCTGAAGCCACCATATCAGCCAGGCCAGCGCTCATGATGTGCTCCTCCAGGTCCTTCAGCATGGGCTCGATGCCGCTGGGCACTTTGTCCATCAGAGAGAACATCAGGTGCAGCTCTGTGGGGGAGGAAAGATTATTATGAAAACAATTACACAGACACTAAAGAGACTAAAGTGAAATTCATGTTTTTTATATTCCATTGATTAAATAAAATATAAATTCATGGATATTAAATAATAGGAATATCCATTAGCCAAAACCCTACACAGGTAATTCACCACTAGTGTTACCAGGTTTGTCTCACAGTGTAGAAACAGAAGTATAAGAAGCATTTAAATGCTGAGCTTTTATTTAGCAGCTGCATTATAAAACTAGCAGAGGATGGGCTACTTTAAAATCCATTACTGTGGGTGCTCTTTGTCCACTTGTTAAATTAAACTGTAAGAGGACCTGGACACACATGTACACATACACACACAAATGCATTAACAAATAATGATGGGTGGTTAATGCAGCACAGAGACCGAGCCTCAATTATAAATTATAAAAAAGTTCTTCAGTTTATACTTCAAATGTAATCTTAAGATAATTCATTATTGTAGTTTACAATTGAATCCTGAATAATGTCTAGAACCAAAATGTTTCATAAGCTCATTTCCAAGTCCAAGTAGATTTTAAGATCCTGTGAATCTAAACTGAACTGCAATTTGAGTTTAGAAGGAAAGTGGACAGAGGTTTGACAAATAGCTAATATGGCACGATTCCAGCATCTAGAGAAATGAAACCTCAACACTGTTTTGGTAAGACAGACATGTGCTCCAAAAACTGGTAAGAACCAAAAAGCTGGCACGATATCTCTGTTCAGATGTAATCTTATAAACTTAAACTTTATTTTGATCACATAGTTCCTGATTTAAATCCAAACTTTTGCCAATTTTAGACTGTATTTTATTTAAGCAGAGGTTTTGTGCGACTGCTTGTGTTTAGACGACACTTGACAACTTTGGCTTCTTTCGATGGACCAAAAATATTCTAAAAGTAAGGTATCAGGTACATGTTGAGGTATGTGCTGCTCCAACTGCTAGCTGATAAACGGGGGAAAAAAAATCAGCTGTCAAACTACAATAACTGACTAATCATCGCACATGTTCTTAAGAGGTGGAAACACACATGGATGTTCTACAGGATGCTGGACAAGAAGGTTTGGTCAGGGCTATTTCCTGGTGCAAACCTGAGCTGGCTGAGCCTTTGGTGGGAGCAGTCCTGCCGTACTCACTCTCTGTCTCATTTCGTTTGATCATGCCTGGACACTCAGCTAAGATGGTCTCCTTGAATGATGTTACCAGCGCATTGACGCAGCACTCCATTAACTAGGAAGAAAAACGGAGAGGAAACAATTCAGGAGAAATGGATGAGGGACACAGTATGTGCAGTATAATAATAAAAAACAGACATTGTTATTTAAGGAAATAGTTCAACTTATTTTTTTTCCTGAGAGTGAGATGAGAAGAGTGAAGAAGAGAAAATATGGGTAGATAAATATTTATATATTCACTGTATGTGGAGCCCTGCATAAAAAAAAAAAGAATATAAGCTTTAAAAATAAAATTGAAAAATAAGCAAATAAAAATGTAAAGACTGAAGAAGTCAATGTGTAAAATGTAAAACCCAAAAACAGCGGGTTTGCAGTTTGTAAGAAATGGTGTACACCCTTTTTTTATGGATCAAAAGTAGACTTTTCAAAATAAGATGCAGCATACTGATGTGTAATACTCACTGCTTGTACAGAGTTACAGTCACGTCTCGTCTCCAGGTATCGAAGTGCACGTTTCTCTTCTTCTCTCAGCTTTGAATCAGCCTGGTGAAAATTCACACACATTTACAATATTTATTACATTTACAGACATTTAATGCACATAAAATACTCAAACATATATCTCATAAAACACTTTGTTTTCTGTTGTGAAAAACAGACTAACAACTGATCAACTTCATACAAACAGTGTTCAAGCTTTGACCAAACTGTGACCGTTTCTCAGCAGAAAATTAACATTAATGGTCCCTGCTGTGTTTAAACAGACAAAGTGCATGAACGTTGTTTGAGTTAGAAAGGTTGCAAGGATCATCAAAACAGGGAGTGGAAGCCTCAAGTCTCAGGTTTCTGCTTCATGTTGTAAGATGTAACCGTAGGACAGCAGTTTACTTAAGTGAACTGTAGATGGTTGCGCTTCAGCTTGAGCAGAGAGCGAGATGGAAACCTGAGTGTATGAGAGTGCAGTGATTACGAAACGGTTTTAACAGGGAGCAGATATCAACCCTTGTATATTATCTACTCACGACTAGCAGATAATCATTATAAAAATGTATTTATGTCTCATCATCATCTCTTTGTTTTACCCATTTTTGGACGGAGATTGGCTTGAAAAGAAAGTTAATCAGCAGTGGCAGATACATATTTAATGAAACAGGCAGAAAACAGTGCGTCTATTGAGGATCCTATCACTCATAGTGAGAAATAAGTTCTCCTGGCCTCAAAATACATCTATGACTCATACTCACATATTTCATGTAGTTTTGGACCCCATTTTGCTGGAGGTAGGCGGGTGCCTGTGTCCTGTAGAACCTCTCAGTAGAATCCATGTACGCCTTCTCAAAGTTGTCCCTGTAGATCTGCAGCTTGTCATCGGGGTTGGAGCACAGGTTCACTGCACAGGGGACAAAGTAAAGCGCAACCGCAGAAAAGATATGGAGAGGTCAACAAGTGTCTGGGTCAGGAAAAAGTTTACAGGACAGTTTACAAGATTACAGGGGTAGAAGAGGCATTTATTGTGCAACCAGAGGTCTGATTCTGGACAAAGATTTTGATTCACACAAAAAAATAAAAACTGAATGCACTCATGGACCTATGAGCCTCTCTGGGTTAATATACTGGAACAATAAGGTGACCTGTGTTGCTGACTCTCACCGTAGGACTCTCGCACTCCAATGACCAGCTGGGAGTCAAATGCCTCTCCCAGCCTCTCAGCGTGGACGAGCTTCATGGCGCTGTCCTGTAGCCGGTTTTTAATGTTGGAGAAGATGGACTCGTTCCACGTGTCCAGCATCAGCTGCACAGTGAGTGATGTAGTATTACTCACAGAATGATGTCAATGTATACAGATGACACACATGTATTAACTCTTTGATTGCCCACTCCTGCTCCTCCTCACCTTGCGGACGATGCTGTCCTCCACGTTGGACTTCTTGTTGCTTCCTTGCTTGCCCATCAGAGTAATCTCCAGCTGGCAGAAAGGCTTGGGCAGGATGTCACACTGTGTGAAGAATTTCCTCCACTCCACTATGTAGGCTTTCAGCAGCGCTGTGTCATCCTGGTGACTCAACACCCGCTTAGAAAGAGTGGGAAACATAGGACAAGGTTGATTACCATCTGCAGAATATAACTGATATTTAGCAGGTAGAAAATTAACAAACAACAAAATCAGTTACTTATTTGCTTTGTAATTACAGGGTGTGAAAGTATGACAGTAGATTTTGACTCAGTTTTCTAATAATCAATTAATAGAACATGTTAAGTTTTGGTATCACAATCTAAGATCAAGATTTAACGTGAGATCTTCCCTGAGCTGAAATTGAACGGTTATATTTTCAACAATCACAGGTTGTGAAAAGAAAAGAAACAACAACAGACTCCAAACTGAACAGATTAGTAAACTGCACAATTTAGGGACAATCTTAAAGTCTTCCAGAATATGCATCAAGCATTCAGTATAAAAGCTGGGAGTTGTTTAAAATAAATAAATAGGTTTTAAGTACTGTAATGCAGCATTTAATTGTCATAAATGCTAAAAAAAAAAAAAACTGATTGATAAATGATGCCAGAAATATAGTGGAAGAGATTCTGTAATATCCCATGTGCTTTACTTAGTAGATTAAACACAAGAGTCACAGGATTTGTGCCTTTGTGAAATCCCCCCTTGATCAATCTGTTCACTCCATTTATAAATTAATTCAAACACATTTCAACATCAATTTCTTTTTCTACCACATGATCCTCAAGGAATTCTGTAGAAATGCATCAAAAAAAGCAACAAATAAATTATTTTCTCCACCAATAGTAGCCTCAATAGACAGAATGCAAAGCCATGAAATGTATTTTTTCATTAAAGGCTGTGTAACAAGCTATTCATTGTTTGCAAACTTGCTAGACAGCTATATATATATATATATGTGTGTGTGTGTGTGTGTGTGTGTGTGTGTGTGTGTGTGTGTGTGTGTGTGTGTGTGTGTGTGTGTATGCTGGAATGGATCTGTCTAAGTGCTAATTAAAACACTACCAGGATGTAAATGAAGTGGACTAATGGGCGAATGAGAGACCAACAAGAATGTAGTTTAGACATGATGCCGGAACAAAAACCCCAGTATGGTCCTAGTCTTACTGCTTGTGCTTGTTTGATGAAATCTAGGATGTCCTCTTTGAGGGCCTGGTGTATCTTAGCGGGACCTTTGTCATCCCACAGGCATACAGCATGGACGTCTCTGTGGAGACAAAGAGGAGACACGATGTTACCTGTCCCTGTTTTACTGGGTATCGGAGCCAAAGCTGAGAGCAGATGCATTCGAGAATAGGTAAACTTACGAGAACAGGTCAAACCACTGTTGTTTGGTGACGGACTCCTGCCGCAGGAGCTTCAGTACTATGGGACGCATCAGGTCCCATTTATCCTCAAACTGAAGGGAGCCTTTGTTCTGGGAACACACAGGAGGAAGTGAACTACATGAATCAAACTGTTGATGACCTTTACAGGAGCTGGGACTTGTTCATTAAACATGTGAAACACTGACAACACTAGATCAAAACAAATTATGTTTTAATTACAATTTAACATTACACATTGATATTTCTGCTGCTCTCAGGTTATTTGCCTAAACAGTGAGTGTCACTTAAATAACATAATCACAAAAACAAAACAAAAGAACAAAAGTAACAAAAATAGCATTTTGTATTTAGAGAGCTAAAATAAATTAATTCTCTCTGGTAGACTTTCATGGAGTAGTCCAGTGGTTAGCTGAGCTTCTGTGTACAGGATTTATCTTAACTTACTGATTAATGTGTTCATTACTATTCTAACTTTCATTTAGGGCTTCACCAATCTGCTGATTAATGTCTAAATTAATCATTTAGTCTTTAAAACATGAGACACAAAACAAACAAATAAATCTCTTGTTTTGTCCAGCCAAAAGATGTTTAATTTACTAGAGCATAAGACTAGTAAAAACAGAAAACCCTCCAATCTGAGAAGCTGGAACCATCAAATGTTTGTCATTTTTGCTTGAATGATTAAAAGGTTAATCATTTATCAAAATAGCTGCCAATAAATGTTCTGTCAATAAATTAATCAATTCATCAGCTAATTGTTGCAACTTGACTGTGGTACTCTGTGTACATTAGATTTCTCCCAAGTGGTCTGAGAGTGCAGTATATGTTTGTGGTGGTGGAACATTATTCCAGACTTTTAATTATTGATTGATTGGACTCTGTCTGGTGAAGAGTCCTCCAGTGATTCAGTATTGCACTTCCAAAAAATAAGGGACTCACCAGAGACCAAATAAGCCAAAACTGATGCAGCAGAAACTGAGACATTCTGACTTTGTGTCATTAGTATGAGCCAAGCTCCAAAAACAATGGATCCTATATTTCCTATAATGTAAACCAACCAATTAAATGAATAAATTTGCTCGGTGGCCTTGAAAACAAAAAATAACTTACAGTTAACTTGCAGTTGGATTAATGTCTGAAGCACAAATTAGTATGTTAGGTATAGAATAAGTATGTTGATTTCTAGTATACTAAGAACCAAAACAGTATATAGTACATTTAGTAACTGTACATAATATATACAGCTGGTTTGTATTTAAAATTGGGACACAACCAATGTCTTTCAAAGGCTTTCTGTTATGATTTTGTAGTCCCCTGGCCCAAGCTGATATAATCTTTATGCCATCATCATCATTTTACAGACGTGACAAAGCTCTCGTCCAGTGCCACAGAGGAATACATTGTGCAACTATTTTCACAGGCTAACTGGTACCCCCATGACCTTTTTGAGCAATTTGTGCCGGTTCCTGTTTTAATGCACTGGATATCTGCTGAATTTGAGTGTTGTGGATATGGATAACAGAAGTTAGCAGACTGCAGTGTAAATACACACGACCAGTCTTAACCAATTAGTTGAGCGTTTTATTTCTTTTAAGAATAAGACACATTTATAACCTTTGTTATTTTAGGGTTGTATGCGAGGGCAGCTGCCATTTTCCCATGAGCCCATGAGTTCAGAGTGCTAACTAAGACATAGCAGCTCATGTTAATGTAAACTGTTTTGGCAAAGAAATACTGCTATTACACAAATGTATGTTACAAATATATGCACTTGCAGTAAACAGTGACCCGTTTCATTCATGGTTGGATTCTATTGTTATTGCTGTTTTTTCCTTTTAAGTCAGCACGACATATCTATTATACTGCTAGTATTATTACAAGATTAAGTTTATCATGGAAAGGGATAAGGGAAAGGGACTAAATATTTTAATTAAGAGGGGCTGAACTGGTAGATCATGCTAAACTAGATGTGAAAATTAACCATAGGAACATGAAAGTAACTGGATGTGTGTGATTGTCCTCATGTTGGTACAATGCAAGGGATAACAGAGTAGAGGTGGGGATAGCTAATATGCATGTTTTGGCAATGCTGCCTGCCCAGCATATACAGCTGCTATTGCTCCTTGTTTTGACTGCAGTGTCATTTCCCTATAACCGGTCCACTGCTGTAGTGTGTGACTTCTGGCTGGTGTGTCACCTCTCCTGCGTCTATGATTGACTTAGTGAATTACTGAAATAGCAGCAGAGGATTAAGGTTCACTCAATGCATAGAAAATACTACTACGACAGTTGCTTTAGGCTGCCTTTAGCATGTCTTTCAAGGGGCTGGTCAGCTACAGCCTCCTTTGCCACTGACTGACAGATGATATGAGATCTGTAGCTAGCGCATACACGGATTAAAGATATATTCTAGCACAGTTTGAGCTAACGATATGTCTCCCATCCGTTCACAATCTCGTTGTCTCTCCGTCTCCCCCGTGCCTTCCTCTTCCCTTCGCATTTAGCTGTGTTGTAGCTATTCTATGTAGCTAAAATCACTGATATGCACTTAGCTAATGTTAGCCAGATGTAACTTAACTGCTCCCTGCTGAAGTCAACACTGACAGCACAGCCGCGCACAGGTGCAGTGTGCTGCTCGTAAAGGTTAGAGCTAAACGCCGATATTACAGTACAAAAGTGACAAGCACTCCGGCGACCGTTAAAAACAAATAATTGAATTGAAGTGGGTCCTACCTTTAGCAAATTAGACGTCGCCATGTTCCCTCAACTTATCCTCTCGTAAAGTCTCGCGAGAGGTAGTCGACGGGTGAAGATGAACCTTATCACATCACTGACTAAGGACTTGAGTTAATTATAAAGAAAACGTAGTCGTAAATCAATCATTTAACTTAATACTATTGTGTTAATTCACATATATTCTTGTTTACCTCAAGCTCCTTTTATGAATTAAGTTGTAACTTTCAATCATTTGTCTACGTTTAATATTTTTATTTCATCTTGACAGAATTGACACATGATTGTATATTGAGTAAAAACACATGACGTTTTCTACAGACAATAAATCATAATGCCAGGTCTCTGCAGAGCTAATTCAACTCTTTACCTCATAGTCTATCTTTGAATGACCTTTAGTCCACTTTCAGCTCTATCTTGTAAAGTCTAGAGAGGGAGCGTAACAGGCAAACTGTACCTGCACCCCATACACTGGGTGCAAATCTGGAGGCAAGAAAGCTGTATTTGTGCAGCTTCAAGGACGGTTATTGTTTCATGCAATCAGTGTGATATTTGTTATCATTCTTTCTCTGTCTGACAGGCATTTCTCACACAAACGAGGGATTCTAACCTTCATACAAGGATAACAACTGCGGTTTTGGAAAAACAATAAAAATCATTAAGGTTGATATGGAAGCGAATAATGTTTGGAGAAATGAAACGCTACTTGATGATTCAATAAAGGTTTTGAGACAGATTTGCTGGCGACAGGACAAAACAAATTTTAATTAATAGGTTCTCATCATTAAAGGCATGATTCATCTTTTAGCCCTAAATATAACCAATGATGGATGAAGGACTTTACTGCTTAGAGGATACTTTATCCAAGTAGAGAAATATCACAGTTTAAAAGTACTCGATTACAAGTCCTGCATTCAAAATTTATTTAAGAAAAAGTATTAGCAGCAAAATATACTTAAAGAATGAAAAGTTCAAGTACACATTATTCTGAATAGTCCATTTCAGGGTTATATAATTATATCATTGCATTATTATTACTGATGCTTTAACATGAAAGTAGCATTTAAATGTTGCAGAAGATGTGCAGAGAGAGAGAGAGAAGGTGGGAGTTGAACCATGGTGCTTAGGGCTCAGGTCCATGTGGTATACAAACAAACAATATTGTTTTGTGTCTCTTATAAGTTTGTGTCTCTTTTTGGTAGTTTTGTGTCTCATTTTGCATGACTTGCATCTCTTTGTGATGCTTACATACTTTAGTTATGGAACATTTTAAGTTGCAGGAATTTTGTGCAGTGTTTTACAGTGTGGTATTAGCACCTTTACTGAGGTGAAAGATCTGAATACTTCCTCCATCACTGATCAACAATATGATAACTAACACTTGTCTTTGTAGTGTATGTAATGGAGTAAAAAAAATGGAGTATGACATTGGAAATACTCAAGTAAAGCACCTTTAAAAACTCAACAGGAGTTATTCCCTCTTTACTCTCATCAGCATCAGATCAAGTTTGACTGCACGGTATTGACGTCACGAAGCTTTTCCTCAACCAATCAGAGCCCAGGAGGCGGTGCTAAGTAACACGAGGCTAGATTGATCTTCTCTTGGGAAAGAAGAATCTCCTCGTGGATGTCAGTGGTGACATTTTGGCAAACATGAAAATTAAACACATCTGGAGAGTTTCGGCACATCTGTCATGACTGAAGAAGAAAACGTATGTACACATAGATTTGTTTTGTTCCTTCATATTAGCATTTTATTCAGCTATTGGTAGTTTAGGGAAGCCCATTCAATGACGCTGTCACTCGCGCGAACACCAAACTTCATTGGAAAAAAGGAGAGTTTAAAATTGCTTTTGTTATTGACGGTTATTCATTCACGTTTAGACATAATTTTAATATTACTAGTGACGGAGGGCTACGTTTAAATTCGGGATATATCTAATATTGCAAATTTCGCTTATAGTAGTTAAACAGTTTCCAAAATGTGCTTACCTGTTCACCTTAAAACGCCAACGCCTGTAATGTAAACAATTGTGTAAATGAGATATAAAATGAAAGTACAGTGATGTAGCTTAATGCCGAATTTACCGCAAACCCAAGGCAATTCGTTTGAATCTTCGCTTTACGTGTGTATTTTAGACAATATTAACATAAAGTAGGTTCAGTGATTCTGAGGTTTTGGGGGCATATTTGTCACAGCTGTACTCGCGCAGAGGACAGGCTCATTGTGCGCCACAATTTTGGTGAGAATCATATTATGAGATTAATGAGGCACATGACATTCCTGTGGAGATTTGGTACCTGTTCTGCTTGGTTAGTCTGATGAAGACAGTAAGTATAAAAGACGCTCATTCTTGAATTTTCTTTTTTTTTTTTTTTTTTTTTTGCAAGGTTTTTTTCCCGATCATTCATTCCTTTTCTTTCCTTCACTCTAGGTTTAAGTCCCAGGGAAATGGAAGGGCAGGTGGAGGAGAGACTGTGTGGGAAATGGAGGGTTACCTGTTGTTTGAACAGTTACAACTTGAGGGACATCTTCACATGGTGAGCACCGATCCAGCTGTTTACTTAATAGAATATGTCGATATGTGCTATAGTCAACAATTTATGACTTACTTAAATTCACTGAATTGTTAGTGACAGTTGGGTTTTCACAGGTGACACTTTGACGTGTCAATATAAGGAAAACTCAGGTGTAAATAATAATAGTAAGTATATTTTCCAAGTAGCTGTACTTTACCTGAGTATTATTTCTTTTGGAAACGTATGACTTTTACTTACTACTTTACTTACTCTTACTTTGAAGCAGCTTTTGGAATGAATTGTATTTTATTTTGAAAATGCGATAGGCCATACACTGTATTCATCACAGCGACCAGTCGCAGCCAACTCCTACACTGTCAATCATTTTGTGTTTGCTGCATTTGCATTTTTGAACAGCTCAGAAATTTGTCCAAATCAGAGGGACGGCAGAGTCTGAATCTGTCTTCCAGCTTGCATATCTTTTTATTTATCTCTCTTTTTTTAAACTTATTATATATATTTATTACATGTACACCTACTCTCATATAAGCAGAGTAATTTTGCATGCACACCCCCTCCCCACTCTCCAGGCATCTGGTGAAGACTGTAGTCATGGGACAGGTCTTGTCGCTGCTGATCTGCGGGACAGCAGTGAGCTGTGAGTACCTGGCCAGCGCCGGGGTGGAGACGCCCATGCTGCAGAGTTTCCTCAACTACGCCCTGCTACTGATCGTTTATACGACCATCCTCATCACACGCAAAGGTCAGGATATCTAATTAATGTTAATTAATTTGTCCCAAATTTGAACACCGTTTTTAAGAAAAAATTGTGGGTCTGGTTAGTGTCACTGATTCCACATTTATTGTATTTGTATTATTAGTTTAGCTTTATTTTAGCTTAATTGAATTTCTTCTGGCCCATCCCACATGAGATTAAAACACACGGCTATTTAACAAAACATGCATCTTCCAGTAACACACATACAAATTTAAACATTATAAGTTCTCTATTGTTCTTTCAGATAACATATTTATATTGGGGGGAAAAAAGCCCCATTTAAACTTATGAATATTAAAATTGCTCCCAGCCCACCAACACACAGAAACACCAGCTCCACCTTGTGTCCAAGTCCTATAAAAGGTGACAGAAGATTTTCATTTGCAAGATTCTGTTGTCCATTCCCATTCCTACTCTAACGTAAACCTGATCTGTTTCTACAGGAGAAAGAAACATCATACAGATTTTAAAAACCAAGTGGTGGAAGTATCTGGTGATGGGTCTGGCAGATGTGGAGGCAAACTATGCAGTCGTGAAGGCCTACCAGTTCACCACCCTGACCAGTATCCAGGTGAGAGACGACTGTCATGCTGCTGGACTCACAGTAGAGTGACAGTGTATTATTTACATTAATAAAAATAACTTTTCCAGCATCTATTGATCATGATATCACAGAAACATACAAAACCCAATTAATCAACAAATGTTCAGTGAATTAACGTGTGATTTCCAGTGTGTGGAAAAATATTCTCCTTTCATAATTTAATAATAATAATAATTTAATAATAATAATAGTTTTTTACTTTATGGATAAATTTGGCAGAAATTGTTTATATTGTTTAAAAGTTTTGATACCAGTGTCAGTTTAGGTACTGATATCAAAACAACACTTTTTCTAGTACAAAACAGTTTCTTTTTATATTTATCATTTAACTAGAGACGCAGACACACCAGCACTTTGCATAAATAAAATATCTCACAATGCATATATTTTTTTTCTGAGAAAAAATGCCCAAACTTCCTGGGTTTCATTGTCTTAAATGTGATTAATTGCTGGTTTTCTTAGTCTTTAATGATAATAAACTGAAAACCTTTGGTGTTTTTTTTTAATTCTTTGTAAAACATAAAGAAATTTGTGAGCATCACTTTTGGCTCTGGGATTGTTCCGGCATTCTTCCACGATTGTCGACAATTAGCAGATTAACTGATTTTGAAAATAATCTTTTGTTGCAGCAATTTACAGCTCTAGCCAGACGGTTTTTGGTATTCTGTGTTAGAGACACATTTCAGTTGGTACCAGAAAAGTATTAAGACACTCAGCCTGCGGCATTAACACTGGCAGATTACTGCACCTTTGTTTATTGCACATATGAAGGTGACAGCACTTGTTTTCATCATCGATTAACCTGCTGATTATCTTTCAGTTAATTATTTGGTCTATTAAATGTGACGAATATAGTGAGAAACGTCAGGAACATTTTCCCACAGCCCAAATGTGATGTCTTTAAATGTCTGATAATAAACTGAGATAATCAGTTTATTATCAGACAGGACAGAAGCCTGGAGAAGGACTCGGGCACTATTTTGTTTGAAAAGAGACTTTTTAGCAATTAATTAATTGCCAATTTAATTGATTACACTGCTCATTAATTTTTTGTTAATCGACAACCATCTACCCGGTGCTCAGGAATAAGTTGTTGGTTCTGCTGTGCAGGAATTGAGCAATGAGCTGAGGTGAGAATTAGTGGCAATATATCAAATTTTCAGTAATAGGATTTATGTTTGGTCCACACTGTGCTGTTCTCACAGTGAACGCACGCTGATGATTCTGTTATCATCAGTGGTGGCAGCTTTAGAAGAGCGGGTTCACCGACACCTTCCACCTTAATGCCAAAAATATCTAGCACATGAAGTCTTTTAATGGTTGATAGGGAATGTGACCTCCACGGCTTGTCCTGTCTTACACAATGTTTTCTTCCTACTCAGACTCTATGAACAAGTCAGTGTAATCTCAGCCGCTCTTTGTGCTGTTGTTGCTGTGCGTTTCAGCTGCTGGACTGCTTTGTGATCCCGGTGCTGATGCTAC
The DNA here is from genome assembly GCF_021018895.1 of Seriola aureovittata. NCBI lineage: Eukaryota > Metazoa > Chordata > Actinopteri > Carangiformes > Carangidae > Seriola > Seriola aureovittata. The sequence continues at coordinate 4,426,509 of NC_079378.1, read as the reverse complement.
TGTCCTGGTTCATCCTGAAGACTCGCTACCGGCTTCTCCACATTGTGGCTGTCATTGTGTGTTTGTTGGGGGTGGGAGCCATGGTGGGGGCCGACATTCTGGCCGGAAGAGACCAGGGGTCCAGTAAGGACACTTTTCTTTATCATTTATATCTGTAAAGTGCTGAAACTTGATGCCTGATGCAATCACAAGGACATCAGTGGTAATATAAAAAGGATATTGTGTTGACAAATTGACCGTAGTATCTGTGGGGGTCAGTGGAAATGACAAAACCTGAAAGCTCAAATTGTGAGGCTTCTTTCTGTCTTTATAAGATTGTTTTGGAAGCTCCCACCAGTAAAAAATTTGTGCTCTCGATTTTATATCATGGTTTACATTTTGCCTCCGCTTCTCTTGTCAGTCAGAAGAACTGAATGACATCTGCAGTTTTTAAGGGGAAAACACCCAATTACCCTTTGAAAAAGCTTTAATGGATCTCTCAGATAAAACATTGTTGTGGTTAAGTTTATCCGAGATCAAAATAAATCCATATTAAATCCAAGTGATCCGTAAAGAGAATGTGAACAGTGTTAATGAAGCAGAGATATTTTGCTGAAGTGAGAGCACATTGTTATGCCTTCGCACTGGCAACAGCTCAACTGCATTTAGCAGATGTCAATAAATGTGAGACTCACACAGAATTATAATAAACCAAAAATTACTTTCCTGCTTTTGTTGCTTTTGTGCTGCTGTGATTTGTCCTCTTGTCTCCTTTTTAGTTTGTCTTAATTTGGAAAAAATGTTGTGCTTCCTACTTGAAAATGAATGTATAAATTGTTAATAGTATAACATATAAAATGAGCTGCTCCTCTGTGTCTGTGCAGCCAGAGACGTGTTGCTGGGTGATGGTTTGGTCCTCCTCAGTGCCGTCCTCTATGCTGTATCCAACACGTGCCAAGAGTACACCGTGAAGAAACTGAGCCGAGTGGAGTTCCTGGGCATGATGGGACTCTTTGGGACTGTCATCAGTGGCGTACAGCTGTAAGTTATTGTTTACATCCGTATATATATATTCTGGGGCTTAAAAACACTCTCTGCCGAAGTGTTTTCCTCAGCATCCTGACTTCATGTCATTGCAGAGCTGTGCTGGAAACTCATGCGGTAGCTGCAATAAAGTGGGACCTTCGTATTTGTAAGTGAACTTTCTGTCTTGTTAAAGTCGGGGATCTGATCCTGCTTTTCAGGCGTCAGTGATAGCATTAAAACTCCTCCCTCTCTAACTGAAGTCCATTCATTGTGCTCTGCAGCCATGCTGTTTGCAGTCTATGCCCTGTGTATGTACGCACTGTACAGCTTCATGCCCGTAGTCGTGAAGATGACCAGCGCCACTGCGGTCAACCTCTCTCTGCTCACCGCCGACCTCTTCAGCCTCTTCTGTGGTTTCTTCCTCTTCCACTACACAGTGAGTGTCATTAAACAGCATCATGGCGTTAGCAGCTCAGTCAGGTATTTATTCATGTTTAATGTTGGTTTGAAACCTTTTTTTCTTTTTAAATTCTCTTTTTTTATAGTCTTACTTCATGATCCATTTAAAGCTATGAGACTCAGTTGCAAACAAAAATAATGAATGTGATAGGTCAAAATAGATAATAAATATCTATAATAATACAGATAATACAAGTTAGGACCAGTCAAGTAAATCAAATTATTATTATTATTGTGCAACATGTCCCATTGAAGAAAAAAGCATTCGTATATCACTAGTTTATTCCATCTTTGTCTCAGAACAGCAAGTTGTTTTTGTATTTTCACCGGTAGGATGTTATGTAACTGATATTTTGAAATAAAGTAGCATGTTAGAGTGAAAAAGCACCAAGATAAAAATTCACATGACCTTTGTAAAATGCCTTTTTTCTTTTTTCTTTTGAGATGTTGTTTAAAGAAGGAAGTTTTCGCTGTAGCAGGCACATTATTGCAAAAACGCTGACGACCCCTTAAGCAACCGTCCATTATAAAATACCATTTGGCTAAAGTGGAGCCACACACATGAACAGATTTCCTCATCTTGAAAATCTCCTGTCTCGTGCGTTGTCCGCAGTTTTCAGCTCTCTACATCATCTCGTTTGTCGTCATCACCGTGGGTTTCATCATGTTCAACGCCGTCCCCACGTACACTTTGTTACCGGTGGACGACCCCGCCGACCCGGCGGAGAGCTCCTCAGACCGCCTGCTGGCAGCGGACAGAGACACTCAGACAGATGAGACACTCACCGCCGTCGCTGCACTATGACAGAGACTCACTGAAGACGGAAGAAGACAGTGTCAGTGGGCAAAGGTCATTTTTAACTTTTACATTATTGTATTAGTACACGCAAGACATTGGGGTATATAACATCTTGTTTCATTGTTCGTGGCACATTTTTAATCCTTATTTATATAAAGATAATTCTTTATAAACGGAGATTAGATATCATCTGTTACTGCACTTGTTCAGGACGTGTCAGTCCTTTCTGCTTTTTTGATATTAATATATTTGATATTTTACAAAATCTGTCAGCTGTGCTGTTACAATCCTCTGTATTATGTTGTTATTTTTGAAATCGACCACAAACCAGTTACAAAGTTTTATTTGACTCCAGTTGCCTTATACAGTTTTCAGACTCGTGTCATTTTGTAATCTACCAAATATACTGTAAATCACATGGCTTTCTTCGCCTTGTATTGCCAAATGTAAAGCATGTTAGTATGCAGCAGACATTCTTACTTTTTTTTTTTACTATTAAATTCATTTTTATAATCTCTTGGGTGCACATCATTCCTCAGTTAATTTACATTTTTAATGTGGTTGTTCGGTTATTTTACATAAATTAGAAACTTCAAATGCTGCACTCGACCAGTATGAGATTCATTTAACAAAACGCAAATATAATGTGTGTTTATTCTACATGTTACAGGAATTATGTGCTAATTTAACTAGGGTGTATGTACAAAGGATATCACACATTGAGATCGAGATCAGTGGCAGCTGAGAGCAGAAAAATGTATGAAATATAAAGAAATAGTAATAGCAGAGATACAAAGTTTCATTCTCATTAGCGTCCTGATATCATGGAGTTGGTGGAGACCAAAACAGCTAGAATGAGTGAATATGACTGGAATTCGTCAGGCGGACAAAAATAATGTATAAATCAACCTGTAGATAATGGATGCCAATGTTGTGCTGTGTCTGCTGGATGTGTAAAGCACCTTTCAACATTCACTAACATGGGTAAAGCTCCAAAAACATTTCCAACCGATGACATCATTTGTTTAAGAGGCTGTTCAGCTTCGTAGTGATATGTTAATGTAGTGTTTGCAGCTTCTTGCACTGCCCCCATGTGGCCAAAATCTGTTAGATGCGGGTTTAAAAAGAGGTCACAGGTTCTGTTCCCTGCAACCAATTGTGTTTTACCAAAGTGCTGCTGACTGAGACACTAGTCCTCTACCTGGTTTGTCATTTTAAAGTCTCTGTGAAGGAGTGTCTGCAGAATCAATGCTAATGCATGCATAAACATCATCATCAGCTATAAACATCTATGATTGCATAGCAGCAAAATTGACCGAATCTGATGTTCTCTGAAGAAAGTGGGAAATATTTCTTCCAACAGATGAGCTATAAATCGACTGTGCTGACAGAGGTTTTGACCCTCTGTACTGAGCACTGCATTGCCTTGCTGTAGCTTTTAGACTGGACCTGCTCAGCCTCAGTCATTGACTGTCATCATGGAGGAAAAGCAGACGACTGTAGCCGAGTGAAGAGGACTAAACGCTGCACCCCGACGCATCCCAGCCTTTGTTTCTCCTGTTATTATTCGAAATCGGTGAGAGGAAATGTTTTCTATTATGACATCGATTTTATTGCATGTATTTCTTGTCCAGCCGATGTTGTAGGGATCGTCTTGCTGCTACGGATTAGTGTTGCTGCTTCGGTTTGCCAGAGACGAGGCAAGGCAAGAATCGCCTGGTTTTACTGGGTGATTCCTCAATGAATTGTGAAATAAACGTTCACGGGGCTTGAAGATAGTTTACCCGTGTGTGTTTCTGTTTCACTGTACCGACTGTGGCGCGACAGAGACGCCGCAAGACGCGTTGAACAAGGTAAAACCGAAAAGCCGCAGATTACATGCGCGGTAACTGTTCAGCACCGCGGACAGCTCCTGAGCCGCGGGCCCGACCTGAGCGCCTCATGTCGGCCTCATCCACAAACCTGACACCCCCCCCCCCCCCCCCCCTTCCTCCTCCTCCTCCTCCTCCTCCTCCTGTCATCTCTGTTTCCAGGCGATCACCACAGAGACACCACCGAGAACACCTGAGGGCTGACAGCCGCCAAAATGAAGCATTTTCTCAGGTAAACAGCCTCCATTATTGCACTGATGCAGGCGGGGCTTCATTTACATTATTATTATTGATGTGTCCAAACGTGAAGGTATTCATTATGAACGACACCCTCCGCCTGTTCTCTTGTGTTTATCTTCGACCTGCTGTAATGACTTGTTTATACCAAATACTGTAGTGGACATTGTATTCCCACCTTTCCCACTGAAGCGCTTCACCATCGATTATGATATTGTGTGTCCAGTAAGTGGCTGTTGTGGTGTAAATGGGTTTGAGTGGGTCGCTTAGAGAGGAGGCCTCTTAATTATGGAGCACATGTAAACCAAGTGCTCTCCTCTGGTGTTTCTATTAACACTATGCTCTTTGTATTTCTGCATGTTGAATATATTTATCTGCATTTAAAACGCAGAAAATTAATTGGCTTATGATTGCAGTCTTCATTTAAATAGCATTGAGGCAACTGCTTCATTAATGAGCTTTGTTATTGGTTATACATCATGCATTTGTAATGTTTTTATTTTCATACAAATTTATACATATATTTGCATAAATACAATACTGTGACAGTCTTAGCACCTTTCAGCAACAAGGCAATTCAAAAGTATAAAAAGTTATTAGAAATCAGCATATCATTGGAAAAATATTTATTATGTCACTGTCCAGTCGCCAGTGACAGGCAATAACAATATACATTATAGGTGCTTTCTCACACTAGTGCTGCTCTAAGGTTTCCTCCCAATTCAGACTGCATTTCCCATAAATCCCATTGTTTCCTGCCCCCTGCTGTTTGTCGTGCTGCTTCAGAGACTTAATCTGTTGGAATCTGTTTTTCAGGTCACGTTTTTCTGCCTTTGCTCCAGTCGCAAAGATATTTAGCTTCATTTACTTTTAATGAACAATGGAGGCCGGTAGAGGCTGCCAAATAGTTTCTGCTGATGACTGTGTTTGTTTACAGTAATTATACTAATGTGCTAAAAGAATGTGGTAATAGTTCACTGATGTAAAAATTATTCAAGTAGCAGCTTTAATGGCTTTCGCTGATCGCGGGGTTCTCCTGTGATTTAATGCTGCACTTCACATCAGAGGCAGCTTTAAAAAGTCAAAATCAAAGCAGCAGAGGTTCAGATATCCTAATCTTTACTCTTTGTTTTGGGACTTCAAAAGACTCCCAAATAAGCTGGATCCTACATTTCCCATAATGCAACCTACAGCATCCTTCCTGTCTGGTAAATGTCCTCGTCTTTCAAACTGGTGAGCGTATCAGCATTTGGTCAGCGTCAGAGGACGACCGAAGTGATGTGGACAAAAATCAGTTTAAACAAAAGTAGCTCTTTAAAAATCCCCCATTACAAGTAAAAGTCCTGCATTCAAGATCCAACTACAAGACAAAATACTGAAGTATTATCAGTAGAAAATACTATTATAAGTCGCATGAGTTGGTTGTTACTACTGATGCATCAGTGTGTAAGAAGTATGTTACAGGTGGTTTAGTCCTGTAGTTCCCAACCTAGGGGTCAGGCCTCTTCAAAGGGTCACCAGATTAATCTGAGGGGTCATCAGATGATTAATGGGAGGAGAGACTTTTCTTTGTGGACATTTGGATCATTTGAATAGTTACTGAAATGAAACGTTGTAAGAAGAGATGAAATATCTCGTTTTTGGAACTGCTAACGACTCAGACATCTGAACCATGACAAGGAGACACAACTGCACACTGGTTTTATATGAGACACGATCTTCCTGACGATATCACGAGGTTATTTTCTGAGCTCGTCCAGAGCCACAGAAGATATTATAGTGTTGTCACAGACTGAGCAGCACTTTCCCACATTCTCTGTGTATCAAACCTGTGAATCCCCCCAACACCCCCCCCCCCCTCACTTGGTGCTCACTTTCTTGAAGGTTAAGAAAATGACAGAGTGTCTATATGAGCTGTTTAACATGCCAGTCTCATCCACCGGCTCAGAAGAAGGGAATTAATCCTTCGGGACTGTGCTGGTGATCACTTACCTCCTTTTTGTTGACAAGCAAGATGAGGTTTTGTATCAGAAGGATTTATTTCTGCCTGAAAAAACTGTTTTTAAACAAACAAAGAGGGAAATAGTAAGTCCGGATGATTAAAGGATGAATGACCTTCCCTGGGTCTCTAGTCTTTTCGTGGATCATAACATCAGATGATAGAAGGATTTACATTAGAATAACATTTTCCTTTCTTGCCTCCAAGTTCAGTGCAGACTGAGAATCCACACTTTTCTTAATGGGTCACTTTGCATTTCCCAAGACTCACATCTCAATTTTCATTCTCAGTGTCGCCTGTAAAAATAGCACACTTTGATTTGCTGCAAGTCTCCCCTGGTAGACGAGAAGTAAAGCACAATTTTTCACACTTCTTCTTTTCTTTATACAGTATCTTCTTCCCTGTTCCTCTTTTTGTCCATTACTGTCATATCTTCACTTTGTTTCTCTCTCCTCTGTTCGCTCTGTTCTCCAAGTGTGGATATTTGCACTGAACTCTGACGTAGACTCGAAGAAACACTTTCTTTTTTGCAAGAAATTTGCAGTTCCAGAGACGGTCTGAAAACGTTGAGATAAGGAGCAAATAATATAACAGTGGGTTAAAACTTAATATTGATTCTAACCTAAATATACATATCCCACGAGTCTTGGTTGCTGTCGGAGAATTTGGGAGCTGTAGTTGTAAAATTATGAGCTGTTAAACGTTGATTTTGTCAAGCTTGTCAAAGCTTGTGGACCAGAGACAGAGACATGATTCACAAAATAGGGAATAAATGTACTTTTTTTCTTGTGAAACACTGGATAGTTTTTCTCTTCAGGTCTGTTAAAATGAAAGAATCAGAGAAAGGAATATCACCTCACTGCATCAACTTAAAACAAAAAAAAAAGGGGTCACGAGTCGACATAGTCTGGTTTTAAAGGGTCACAAATCAAAAACCAGTGTTCTTTACTATTGTATGTATATATATATGATATCCATCATCTGTGTCTGTATCCTGTCTGTCTGTTTTTCTGTGAGTCTAATCCCTCCCGTCTTCTCCTCTTCAGAGTGGTGACCCAGTTCTTTGTGTTCCTCTACTGTAAATTACTGTGGCGCGGCCTCAAGTTTGTCGTCAGGAAGTTTACGGGACGCTGTGAGCTGCAGAGGATCTGCTACAACAACAAGCATGGAGCCCGCAGGACCCTCAAGATAGGTAGGCCCAGAGACGCTGCCTGACATTTGAGGTTATTTAGTTCATCCCTGTGTAAACCAGCCATGGTTTTATAACAGCTTTACACTGTTGTCATATTGTTAAAATCTATTCATTACTAATTAGATATGCTTCATTTTTATCATCATGGCTTTAAGTGGAAACTTGGAAATGGGAAAAAAGTTTCATGAAGTATTTAGTGAACGCTTTGATTTCCATCCATCCTTTCTCTATTCACCCTTGATCTTTTCCAAATTCATAATTCATACATTCATAATTAAATTCACCATTTGAACTCAATATATACATTTTTAATTTCTGCCTTGAACTAAAATGTGTTCTTTGTAGCTTCTAAATAGCTGCTTTACATATTACACACTTACGCTTCGCAACCATTTCCTTCCAGAGTCGTCTCTGCGCTACTCCAAGAATGGGGTAAGACTCTCTGTGAATATGCTTGATATACAGTGAGTCCAATATGATGCAGGTGTGCTGCTCAGTGTTGTAGCTTCAGTCTGTTCCTATCTATTCTCACGTCCTCCCCCTCTGTCTGTCTCTGGTCTCGTCCTCTCCAGCTGCTGCAGTCTGCCCTCAGTGTCCATCCTGATAAAGTGGAGAAAACCATTGATGACATCATGGCCTTGAAGAAGATTAACCCTGACACCAACCCACAGTGAGACTCCACATTACACATCACATTTGTGTCACTTTATCACTTGTGTGAGGGTGATGTGGCGAATTAGAGGTTACCACCCGAGTGTCGACACTTAAAATCCTCATACCAGCCGTGAAAGCGTGGCTACGGTGAAAAAATAACTGCAGTGGTCGAGCTACGATGAGCAAGGCTCAGACTCACTCAGCTCGTACAACGCCGCTGACTGTATCAGTAGATCTGAATGCCCTCTCTTCTCCCTGTGTGTCCCCAGGCTGGGCATCTCTCTGCAGGCCAGCCTGCTGCAGATCGTGGGCTACAGGAGCCTGGTGATGGAGGTGGAGAAGCTGCGCAGGGAGCCTTACGACTGTGAAAACGCTGAGCACGAGGACACGCTGATGAAGGTACACAGCGACTCTGTAACGGTTAATCAATAATCAATAATTATCTTCGCTGGTGACCTGTCCGAGGTTCATCCCTCCTCCTGCTCAGTGTATACTGGGAAAGACCTCAACCCTTAAACCCCCACAGCCCTACGACCTTCATTTCATACTGCCATTTATTTGAACTATTGGTCCGTTACTTTCAGGTTCAACTGTTTTCAACTGTTTATCCAAAAACACTTGGTGACATTGTGTCTCCAGACTTATCATCAGCTGACAGCGGCGTTTACAAATCTGTCACATACAAAACATTTGATTTCAAGTAAAATCAAATGATGATTTAAAAGTGATCAGTAAAACCATCTGATGTCAGTACATTCAATAGACTGAACTCCAAACTCTAATAAGTCCGTAAAGAACAGACGGCAGAGGAGGAGTGACGCGTGCAACAACAACAACTTCATTATGGAAACGTTCCCCTGCAGCACTGTTAGTTTTTCATCAGTGTTTGAGTCACTATTAAAAACTCACATATGTCCAGTATAATGTAATGTAATGTAATCGTGTGTGTGTGTGTGTGTGTGTGTGTGTGTGTGTGTGTGTTTTGCAGCTATGGAAGGAGCTGCGTCCTGACACACCTCTCACGGGCCGCATCTCTAAACAGTGGTGTGAGATCGGTTTCCAAGGCAGCGATCCCAAGACTGATTTCAGAGGCATGGGCCTACTGGGCCTGCATAACCTGCTGTAAGCTCGCTTCACTCTCTGCACAGCGCTGATCATAGTCTAAAAAAACCAAAACAAACAGTCGGACAGTTACACGTTAGTGGGATTCACAGCTTTGTGCAAAAGTTTGGGCACTCCATGCATTTTGTTGATTTCTCAACTCCTGCAGCCAAGTGAGCTTTTTCTTCAAATGTTTATGTGCTGTTACATTTCATAAACTTGTAAAACATAAATAGTAAATAGTAAATGTAGTATGTGCAATAGTTTGGATTCCCCCCCCCCCCCCCCCTGGCAGATACTGCAGCTCGTAGACCCGCTCTGCAGCAGCTGAGAGCCTTTCTGCTTCACCCACTCTTCCTGCACATCTCTCCACATTCCAGTTATTTCCAGCTGTAGTGCACACTCAGCATGTTTCACATCCACCCACAAGGTTTTTAGTGATGTTCAGGTCGGGGCCGTTCCTAAAGCTCCAGCTTGTGTTTCTTGAAGTGGTTCGTGGTGGATTTTGTCCTGTTGCAGAAGCCAGCCTCTTTCCGGTTTCGTATTTAGTGGAAATCCATTCCTTCCTCTATCTGTGCAGTGTCTCACACACAACCAGTCAAACAGGGGGTTTTACTTCACTTCTCTGCCCTGCAGACGCGCAGTTTTATCTGAAAGTTTTCTTGCTCTCCCAGATCTTGTCTTGACGTCCACAGTTCTTCTTAACTGACGCTTCTAACTGACATTTCAGAGGGTGTAAAATTCAAGCTGGAAGCACCATGACATCAGTTAGCTTCGTTGTCAGATCCACAGTCAGTTGCTCAGAGGAGCAGATGGTTGTTGAGTTTTACCACGAGGCTTGAAGAGTCAGAGAATTCACCAGCTGAAATGTCATCAGCTGACTATTCCTAATGACAGTTCTTGACCTGCATTAAGTCCTAACGAGTTAATTAAGACGGAAGGACAAAGATGTCCAAACTTTTGCACATGGTACAAGTGTTTACATCTGGACTAACACATGCACAGACACATTTAGTGTCATTTAAATAAGTATTTTAGGCATAAAAAATAGCCTTTAGACAATAAGCTTATAAGAATAATGAATAATCTCTATTTGCACTGGTGTTTCCTGAATTCCTCCTCTCGTCTCTCTGCAGGTATTTTGCAGAACACGACAAGGCGACTGCTCTGCAGATGCTCAACGACTCCCTGCAACCAAAGCACAAGTACGTCAAAACCCTTCATCTCAACGTTTACCACACCATGGCCAAGTTAAAGGAATACACCAGGTTTTTTGGTGGATTGGTGTGTTCTCAGGAGATCACTGACTCCGGGGTGTTACCATCCAAACTGGGAAAATGGGATATTTTTAGCAGATGTAAAGCTGGTAAAACTTACCGATCTATTGTCTGGTGGATTCTAATTAGTTTTGTTAGTAGTATTTGCTGAGATGTTAACAAGCAACAACAGGGCCAGTCATCTACCACCATACAGTCAATGGTTAAACCTGCACAGATTCATATTTCTTATACTAGTAGTGGATGACATGTAATGTGACAGAGGTTGTTCATAGTGACAAACCCATGGAGAATTAAAACCAAATCAGCTTCACAGGCTTTTTTCAGCCTCTTTTAGGTCGTTGTTTTGGTTTTGCGGGGCACAAACTGCATCCACCTCGTTTCCAGCAACAGGTTCAGTGAAACAGCTCTGACAAACCAACTGTACACGACCTGCCTAGCGCCAGACAGCAGAAAAATAAAGTTAGTGACTTTGTGGTGAAGAAAATTAAAACGACTAAAGGACCAAAACAGAGCTAAAAGGAGAGTGAACGGATTTCATATTCATCTGGTGGCCAAAAACAGGATGAATGCTAACGCTAATGTCGTTCTGGGTCCGTCGAACGCGCGAATTGGCGACTGTTTGACAACAAGTTCATGATATTAATTCGATAAGGTGATAATATAACCAATATTTTGGTTTCCACTTGTTCCTCTGCCCCCTAGTGGCCAAAGCTCAAGCAACACATCAACCAGCTTTATAATTTCTACCAGAGACTTGGTGTATCTCCTCAACATTAAACTGCACTTTATCATCCATAACGCTGCATTTTCCTCATTCTGCTTGATTATATTCATTCTTACAGCTTGATGGCTTTCACTGCATCCTCTCTTATTGACTGCTGCTGCCTCATTTCACAAATGAAGATTCTTCCTCTTTTTCTTCTTCACCTCCACCTCCACCTCTCTGCCCATGCCTGTCCTTCTGTCTTATCACATGCACTGTAGGAGCACACACCGAAAGCCAAGGTACTTGATCTCCACTTTCATTCACTTGCTGTTTTGCTCCATTCATAGCTTTCTCTCTTTTCTCGGCGGATGTTTCACGCACAGTTTAAAGATGCGCCAGCTGCTCGGTTTTCATCATTGCAAACGCCCTGCTGTCTGACACGCAGCATGGGGCCGAAGCAGAGAGGGATTTCCCAGGCGCAGTGATAGTGACAGCACTGTGTCAAATTTAGGAAATTATTGAGCATTTATCAAATCAAACAATCTGTGTCTGATCTGCTTTTAAAGATTTACATCATCATGGACTTGAGAATTCAGAAAGTACCATAAAATGGATGAACATATTCTGGTCTTTTTGTACAGTTTAATGACAATAAGAAAAATATAGAGAAACAGCAGGTTTGTCCTTTTAATGGAAACCAGGAAAAGCAAATATATACACACATATATAAAAAAAATATAACATTTATTTCATTGGATCTGCCTTAAATTACTAGTGGGAATTAAGCCCTCAAACAAACTAATAAAGTTGCAAAGTGGGATTTAATAATATATAAAATCATATATAGAAAAATACATCTTTATGCTAAAATGTTGCTCCTTTGGTACAAACTTACAGACACAATGAACCAAGAAATTACTTTAGTCTCTTGTTAGCTAAAGTTTCATGCCCTCAATATTCATTTTCAATTTATTTCCATATCAAAATCCCATTATTATTATACTGTTGATTGAAGGTCTATCAGTCAGGATTTGTATCTTGCTTTTAATATTCATCTATTGATCTCAGACAGGAGTATATCCGTATCTATAGTCTGTTTCTATTAAAACTGTGTGTAGTATCTAAGCTGAGAGAGTCTTAGTGCCACAGTTGTGTTGTACAGATCCCTGATAGACCCTGTAGGCAACAATAAACTCTGTAGAAATGAACTTACAGCACACCCACAGTTGATGTAGACGGATGCTCTGAACATTTATCTCACAGCACAGTTAGTAGTAGCAATGGTGTAATACAATCACTTTAAATTAAACAGAATGTGCATATTATTTTAAATGAGTTAAACATGCAGTTCAGAGTCACTGATACAAATGAAGTGAAATCAGAGATTCAACTCGAGACTGAAACATCTGGGACTGAGACGAGATCATCATATTTAAGTTCATGTAAAAGAAACTAAAACGTTATTTCATTGTGACTTTAATATTTGTCTTATCCACACTGTGGTGCACGCAGTGTTGCTCCACATGTCGACAGTACATAACTCCAGTGTGTGTCCTTCACAGTGAAATAAACAAGCCTGAATGGGAACAGAAGAACCTTGACAAAGCTATCGGGTAAGTGTGAGCACATGTGCCGTGTGCAGACGTGCGCGTGTGTGTGGAGGAGACTGCTGCTGGAGCTGTTTGAGTTTTGACCTCAATAAAGCAGTTACAGCAGTGCAAGGACTCTGTAAAGTGGCCATCGAACCAGTGTGGGTATATTTTCGCAGGAGATAGAGTGTGTGTGTGTGTGTGTGTGTGTGTGTGTGTGTGTGTGTGTGTGTGTGTGTGTGTGTGTGTGTGTGTGTGTTAAGAGGCAGGAAGTGTGTTACTGCTGTGTGGTCTCCTACTCAGCCCTCTGCCTCCAGTCTGTCTCAGCTCTGATAAGCGCAGAGGACTGACTCTAAAAACACACACTCACAGTCGCACACAGCTCTCCTGTACCCGCACGGCGTTGTGAGGACACTCCAGCTGAGCAGCAGGCTGTAAACTGCAAGTCACTGACTGTACTGTTGAGTCAGGAGACGGTAGTGTTAACACTAAAATGTATATTTTTTAAAATTTGATTTCTTTCTAATAGTTTTAGTTTTCTAGCTCCCAGCTCTAGCAAACACAAAAACAGATCCATACAAATAAACGTCTTTATTTTTATCACCTTCCTCCAGTTATTCTTTTGCCATCGTGGGCATCAACATCACAGACCTGGCCCACTCTCTGCTGGTGAGCGGAGCCCTGAAGACTCACCTGTACAACGTGGCCCCAGAGATGCCCAGCCTGCTGCACTTCCAGCAGACCTTCTGTGAGTTGGAGGGATTGAGATACGCTGTGAATGTTGTGTTGTGGTCGTGTTGATAAAATGTTTAATGGAGCCATGATCCACGGTTTGGAAGAGCCCGTGGTCTACTCTTTTAGCTTCTTGTTTTGCTCCTTGATTTGGCCCCTAATACGCTCTACAGATCAATCACGTGATCGATCGATTCTGAAAATATGTTTTCCCTGTTCCTCCGTGAAAGGTTACCTGATGCAGGAGTTCCACCGTTTCTGGATCGAGGAGGATCCCAGCGACATCATGGAGTTCAACCGGGTCGCTCCAAGTTCCACCGGAGGATCCTGCGGCAGCTGAAGAACCCGGACATGGCTCTGTGCCCCCACTTCTCCGCCTCCGACCTCCACCTGGTCAACCTCTAAACACACACTCCTGACTCCTGTGACACCCCCCCCCACCCCCCTCTCTCTCACTGAGCCCTTCATACCCCCCACCACAGAGGTCTCCCCTGGGTGTCTGACAGGCCAACTGAAAATCAGAAAATCAGAAAACCCTTTGCACTCACATAGATGGTTCCTCAAACAGCTGGACACATCTGGGGAGGCGCTCTCCCTTCTCCGCTCAGCCCGACTCGTCCCAGTAAACGTCATGTCGCGTCACTGCCAACAGCTCATTCAACACACACACACACACACTCCCACACACACACACACACACACACACACACACACACACACACACACTGCCTCTACGCCCTCACTGCAGCGTCAGACCACCAGCATCAGAGATGACCATAGCGATTGTAGCTGTGCATGAGGAGGCTGCACCACACCATCACAACAGACTCATTCTTATCTGTTGCTTTAATGATTCATGACGATTGTATCACAGCCGTTACGCCTCAGTTCACAACCTCTCTGCTTATTCTAACAACTAACCAAATTTACTTTCTCTACCAAAAAATCCCTGTTAGATTGCGACTTAGTGATCATCAGCTCAGAAGATTCTGGCAACGAGCTGGTCGGGCTACAGGACGAAAGGTTTTATATTGGAATTGAAGAGCTATAGATATATAATATAAGTTTAAATGAAGAAATGCAGCTGGCGCCGATTCAATCAAAAGCAATCAAACCATCCAGGGCCAGTTCATCTCTTAACTTTGTCTGTATTAGGTCATCGCTATAGATTGTACTGTACTTACTATGTCGCCATGACATCAACACCTAAGACTTCTACTTCTTGCCAAAATATCGAATGTGGAGAACTTATAATCACAGCAGCGGTTTGTTTCTCGTGAGCTCAAATTTAAGTTTTGTAAACCTGCTAAATGATGCTCATGGATATCTTAAAAACTCCTTCCTGTGTAGTCGCATTACAGATATTAAATGTGTAGCATTCGGCAGAAGTTTGGATACTAAAACCTTTTTTAAAATTTTCCTCATACTTATTTACATCCAGAAAAAAAACCATCAGAAAATATTTTATGAACATTGTTTAACAGGTTTGCAAAAGCTTTTGCCTTTGATTTGACCCCATGCATATAATTCTGTTATGAATGTTCCTCACTTGCTCACTTTCACGATTGTTTGATTCTCTTTTAATTCATTGAATGTGACACTGTGTCCACTGTTGTATCAGCCAAAGCAATAATTTACATTCATTTCACTGCACATTTCTCTACATGTGTTTATTTTGCACCACGCGTGCCTGAGTCTTTGTTTTCGCTTTCTAACTCAGAGCCAGAATGTTAATCAGTTCAAGCAGGAGCTGCTACATGTAGCATTTGATAGAGGTAAAATATTTTGATAAATTAGTGTAATTACTGTAAACAAATGCCCCCACTAGTCTGTTTGGCAGGAGAGCTGCTGAACTGCTTTTCTAAGACGCTGTGAGGTCTCAGGTGTTTCAGTCAACTTATTATTATTATTATTATTATTATTATTATTATCTAAAATGCTACACGTAGCAGCTTTAAGGAGCATCTGTGACAAAAGCAACAACCAACATAAAAGACATTAAATGTAGAGTTGCTCCATAGAGGATGAATCAGGAGCTAAATGCTAAAACAGAGGAGAGCTGACAGCGGAAAGTTAAAACGCTGAAGATGGAGGCGTTGACCAGCCAGTCAAACGCACCAGATATTAGTACATGTCACTGTCAGCTCCATCTGTGGACGGCCTGCTTTCTCTCTTTTAATTATATTTCTTTATTTTATCTTTATTTTACCAGAACGGCCTCACTGTGACTAAAAGGGACGAAACAGAACAAATCACAAAATTATAATTAAATTTAAAAAAAAGCAGTTTTACATCCAGTTCATCGTCTGTGGAGCATCAGTTTGATCGGCATCTCGGCTCTGAGTCACACCTTTAATTTCCACCGAATGACAAATGAACAAAAGCCCAAATGTGACACACGTGCACGTCTTCGCAGCAGCGTTGCTTCTCATGAGCACGTGACCACTTGTATTTAACATTCAACGAGCGGCGGCGTCGCGCGTGGCGCTCTGACAAATGTTCCCATCAGAGAAAAACCCAAAACGTACAATATTATTTTTCTGCCATGCTTGCACTGTTGATTGTGTTTTAATAGTACTGAATATCTTTGTCTCATTGAAGTGAATGTCAATGCTTTCTGTCAGTATTATGCAGCTGTTTACTTCAGTGAATGTCACTGCTGGTTTCATCTCCTGCTTGCATTAGGTTTTGCTTTGCTATGGTCAGCTTTGCACTACTGTAAAAAAAAAAAAATTAAAAATGCAGTTTCCTTTATGATAGTAAATCAGTCATTTGTGGTATTGGAGTACGAGGGCCAGTGTGTCCCATGATACTGTAGATGACTTTAGATACAAGCTGCTGTATATTCTGCTTTGAAACTGCCTATAAGACCGTAAAACTGCATGATGGTATTTTCGTTGTCACAGCTCCGGCGTTCTGTATTCTACAGTAAAGCCTAAAGTAAATCTAGATATTGTAACTGTGCGCTTCATTTGTCTGTGCTGTACTTTTTGAGACCACAATAAAAACTAAATGTCGGTTAAAAAAAAAAAAAGATAGCTGATTATTTATCTTTAATTTCTGAATGTTCTGTTTCTTTTGTGTGTGATGGTAGATTCTATAAAAACGAGACCAATAAAAACTATGTTGGAAATAAAGAAGAAATATACTCCTTTACAAGTTACAGTCTTCTATACAAAAGTTTACTTATTAATAATGTAAAAGTACATTATCATCAGCTAAATGTACTCAAAGTATCTAAACTAAAACTACAATAACATTTCCAATAAAAACATCAAATGTTTTTTTGATGTTAAATCTTAGTAACTACAGCTCTCAAATAAATGTAGTGGAATATAAAGAACAATATTTCCCTCTGAAACTTATCAGAAGTAGAATGGAATTACTCAAATAAAGTAATTACCATAAGTACTGTACTGAGTAAATATATGCAGTTACTTTCTACCCCTGTTTTAAAGGGTGTTTTAACATCTTTTAACTCATCGTTTCTGTTTTATGGTCTGTAACTTCTCTGCTTTGGTTCAGTGTAAACCCACCGCACACGAGCTGCCCAGCACCGAACAGCAGACTGACAAAGTTACATGGAGTAGATAAGAGACAGAGAGTTTATTAGTCCCACAGGAGAACTGCAGTTACACAGCAGCTGGTGAACATGGTGGAACAGCTGGTTAGTTTAGCAGCTAAAGAGCCAAATATTTCCCTGCTGGAGTTCGCGGAGGCCGAGAGAGGATGTTGGACTTGCATTCATCCGATGACCAGAAACACGGCTCCGAGTGAACGATAACTTTACTCTGCACCTGCTGGATGTTTCAATTAAGCAACTGCTACAACAAAACAATGAGCTAAAAGAGGCTGCAAAACTCATCTGAGCGAACAAATCAGTGAACTTAGATATGTGATTTTGTATTACAGTATATTATTATTATTATTATTATTAGGAGTGCAATGCTTTGGACAAGTGAAGGATCATAGTATCATCATAACAGTGTTCTTCCTTCAACAAAACTTCCATATGTGAGTGAACAAACAACGTGCACTGACATCACAACGACCAGCAGAGGGCAGTAAACACACATTCCTACCATTTTTGAGAAGTGTATTTAGAATTTTACAAATAAGTAGTTGTAATGATATTGTCAAAATCATTTATAGGTTATTAAAGTTATTATTATTTGATTTTTTTTTATTATTTAGTTCTATTTCAGTTATTATCATGACCATAAACCCACTATTTGGAGCTGTAACTGGATGTGCTTTCCTTGTGCCTTGTGTGTGTGTGTGTGTGTGTGTGTGTGTGTGTGTGTGTGTGTGTGTGTGTGTGCTTGAGCCACAAACTGCAGAGTATAAAGTTAGAGGCAGTAGTGTTTGAGGAAAGCAGCGCCGCCTACAGGTGAGAGGTCGGTAAAGGGAATACAGGTGCGAATGGCTCCGCCCCCTGCTCATTATCAGGATCAGATGCAGGTGGTGACTGTAGGAAGACGCCGTCGAAAAGTAAAAGTTCTCAATCGCTAGATATGAGTAGAAATATAAAAGGAAACAGATGGGTTTGTTTTTTTTTTTTAAATATCTTTTGATTTGATTTCGTCACTACTGCACCATGACTGAAATAAAGCAGCTTCCTGGAAACCTGTGAAGTGATTCTATAAAGGTGAGTTTGTATGTGACGCACATCTTTGCATCTCATATTCCTTTTTGTTTTTAAACACATCCCATCTTTGCCAGAGTTCTCCCTCGTCAGAAAGTAGAAATATGTTTTATTGGAAAGTTTTTTTTTCTTCTTTTTTTCTATTGGATCTTCCGATACTAAAATTCTTATTTTTGTTGTTTCCTCTTTATGAATTTTATCAGTAGGACTCGTATTCTTATCGAACAGGCATGGATTCTAACTCGTTGTAACCATGGCAACATATTTCCTGTTTGTTGGAAAAGTTTCTATCAGAAGAGTTGCTGTCACTGCATGTTGTCCACAGCAGATCTGGTGTAAACAAACTTGACAGTAACAAGTTTTAATAATATTGGATTTAGTTGCATTTGGAGTCGATTTACTGAGATTTACACATTTTTTCCCTCTGGAAAATTATAAACACAACATTTTTGTAGCTAAGAAAATGTTTCACTGCTCATAAAGCTGCCGACTGTGACCGTCTTCAGTTTACCAGGTTCAGAGAGTTGCTGTTATATTCAGCTCTGTCACAGGTGGCTTATACAAGCACCATTTATAATGTTGACAGCTGATAATGGTGCTTTCAGTCATCAGCCAGGGGAGATGTAATTCATAAAAGTGACTGATTCAATTAGTGACACTGATTGATTGTTAAAGTTTTGTTTAAATATCTGATGAACACGTCTCTAGTGACGGTGAAGGCCATGTTATTTGATGAAAGCCTCTAGATTTTTCTTTGAATTGTCCCTTGTCGTTGATTTGCTGAAGAGATGCAACAGGTCAATAAAATTCATCTGCCAACCAGATTGAAAAGACCCTGAAATAAATAAATAAATAAAGAGAAATAAAGATGCTAACCTTGGAAAAGGCTTATTGGTTTAAACCCTCCAGCTCTCAGGGACAAACACACATTGTCGTCCTGTAACTGACGACATGTAGAAGACAAACAGTCCTGGACGCGTGTTTGGCGCTCGCAGCCGCTTCTGCTGCTCTGTGTTTGCAAAGAAGATTAATGTAGACACTGGGATGTACAGTGTGTGTGTGTGTGTGTGTGTGTGTGATGCTCAGGAGTTGGGTGAGGCTGCGCTGGCGTCTGATGGAATGAAGATGCTGCTGGTTTAGCACAAGCTGTCGTTTTGGTGCAGTGTGGCATCAGTGTGTGCTTTTTATTAACACCTTTTATTAACAAGCGCAGCCTTGATGGATTAGTGTTAACACTCTGGTGTTGACCTATTAACATTTATAATCGCAGTCTACGTGCAAACTACTGTTTATTAGAAAACTGTGACCCTTTATTAATCATTTTATTAACATTTGTAACATCAGACTGGATCTAATTATGAGCGACTCATGACTCTTAAGGATTTAACTTTATTAATGACTTAATTAGTGGCTCACTTGCAAGACAGTTTTACAACCTGGCAAACGAACATTGTTCTCATTAAAACTTCTAACTGATCTGTAAAGCATTAGTAAAATATTTATACGTACCAGTAATAAAGGCATTAGTTGCCATTAGTTAGAGCTGAGTTAAATTGATCTCTGATTGTTTCCTTGGTCATGAATCCCAAATGTTTCTGGGCGTTGCTTCTCTGACAGTTTGGAGTCGCTGCCTTGACGGATAGGTTGGATAGCTTTGGAAACCGTTCCCTCCACACCTCGACGGCATCAGACCTGTGTCCGACCTGTTTCTGTAACTCTCCAAAACCAACGAACCCGGCGTTCACACCCACTTCACACGGTGATTGTTCAGCTGTGCAGAGGTGAGGAAGGAGCCGGCTCTGTTTTCTACCAACGTCTTATTTGGACAAGTGAAGTGTGACTGTTTGGAATAACTGCAAACTCCTTTTGATTTCAAGCGTGGTCGACATCATATGAACCAGTGCTGATAGGATACAGCTAACTCTTTAGTTCACTGTGCAACAGGGGATGAAATACATCAGAGTAACTTTGCATTTCATGAACATCCCACACTGCCAGGCATGACCTCTTATAGAGACAATTTATTACAGATCAAGTTTAATATTTTTTTCCAAGATCAAATACTAGCTCCAAGTTTTTCAAATAAAAAGTGACTGTTTAACTGTGCATCAAAAAAACCCCACTAAACTACATCAAGACAAACATGGTAAGGCTCTTAGAACAGCAAAATCAGCAGGAACACTTTCATACTGTGGAGTATAACAAACATTTTCAGCCTTGTCAACACAGTTTTTAGTTTTGTATTGTAGAAAAACTCAAACAGTTCTCACAGGGATAGAAGTACACTTGCACAAAGACACCTGCCTAACCGTTTGTCAGAGGGTGTTTTGACACATTCAGGAGGGTTTCTGGTTTCCCAACATCAGAGGGAGAGTGGAGGCTACAGTGTCTAATGATAATGCAAGTGGAGATACATGTACACCACATCAAAGCGGTGGATTAGCGCGGATCAGCTCCAGACAAACTCTGTGGTAATGAGAGCTAAGTCAGAACTGCAGGGCAGCGTTCGAGCTCGACACATTAACGTCAGAGCAATCCTCACTTTAGTCAGCACTTCTTAAGCTTCCCGCTTGCAGGAACCACATTTTACTGATTCAGACAACAACAACGTGTTTGCAGGGAAAACAACTAGAAACGTTACAGCGCTAGAGGTTTATTTATACATCCGCATTCAAAACATGGAACATGGTGCCCTTGAAAGCTCTTCTGGGGTCAGTTTGGGCATATACATACTTTCAGTTTCAGATTCAGTTTCAGCAATTTTGATAACTAAGAATCCAGTGGTACCAGCTTGTCAAATGTGAAAACAGCCTCCAAGTTCAATGTCAGACAAAACAGTCTGAATATGTTTACTTGGGCTTCAGGCAATGACGACCGTTTTCTGACATTTTATAGACAAAAACAATCAATTATTAAAGAAAGTAAACAGCAAATGTGGTGATAATGAAGATAATTGTTGTTTGCAGCCTTACAGTATTTCTATAAATCAATAATGCTACCTTGAGGATTTATGTGACAGTGACTGGACACAGAAAAACAATCAGGGCAATTTGATAAAACACTGCAATAGTTGACTAATGATGACAACCCAAATGATAAGGAGTAAACCTGGTGACTACAGCTTGATGACACCTTTATAGTTGTGTTTCGGCACTTGCAGCACTTCCCTAAGATTGGAGAAAGATTGAAGTCTGGTTTGTGTGTATTTACGTTTAACCAAAACCACAATCTTTCCCCTAACCTTGCTTTTGTTGCCTAAACTTAATCACAGACTGTGGGTGTGAACTCTGATCTGCGGTGTGACGGTCGTGAGCTTTGTACACCCGCCAATCCACCACAGCATAATTGGAAAAACACCTTTTTGTTAAATATGAAATTAATTTCGAGGAGACGGGATTGAAAAATGATTTAACCTCCCTCCAGCAAAGGGGAAACGGTGTTGAAGCTTATCGCTGTGACTCAAATGTAATCATATCTGTATGGTATGAATATAAGGTTACGTCTTAACTGTTTGTTTAATCCGGTTGCCTGGCAACCAGCGGACATACCATTGAGTTACTGCTTCCAGCCAAGAAACAGATCAGCACATAACTCATTGTAAAAACAGTGAAATGTTTCTTTCTTTGTTACATATTTAAAGGGGAACTGCAGCTGTTTTACACATCAAAGTCTGGGGGAGTATTACTGAGAGTCTGGTGACGTTGGCTGGGTGAAGACTACAAGCTGGGAAGATGAGAATTTAGGCCCCCTCCTCATCTCTGCTTGAGGCTAGCACACGGATGTATTAAAACACCTGTCATGCACTTTAAAATTGCTTTTATCGGCTCTAGGCTAGGCTGAGAAAGTTTTACAAATATAAAACCTTCATGGCTTAAAATTTTTCACAATACCAAGTGGGATGAGTTGTTTGTAGTTGTCCTGTCGACAGCTTTAGGGATGTCTCTTTTATAACGGTGGTTTATTGGTCCTCTTTTTTCTGCAAGTGGCTGCTGGGACAGAAAGAGTCACAGTGACGTGTCCAGCTCTCTTAAAGGAGCCATTTGTAAGTTTTGCTACTTCTACATGATGTTAGCGTTAGCATTAGCAACTGTTTGGAAGAAATGTGAGTTCAACATCAAACTTCATTCCTTTGCTCACCAACAGCTGTTTCCATCAGTGGAAAGCAAGCGCCATTAGTTAGCATGCTAAACAACTAGCCCTGACGCGTCTCGTCACTTTCCAATAGCGACTCACTGTCGCATCAAATCTTCCATGAAGACGTAACAATGCTCAGATGGCGTATTACAACTTCTTGTATTGTAAACGCAACAATGGCCGACACTCTTGTCAAGTGACAGTCAACACGACCGGTTCCCAGCCCTAACCCTTTAATACAGCCATGGGCTCGTCACTATATTAGCCATTACTAGCATAACAACCAAAACCTCTGACTTAACTGTCAGCAGGCAAGGTGCTTTGTGGGTAACAAAGGCACCAGGTTTTGTTACAGAAGAAAATGAATGGAATAAAAAGACGATTTCATTTGATTTTTATCCTTTAAAAAACAAAAACACACAAGTGATTTTGTTACTGATGGATAAAGCCAGATGAGCTGTTTCTCCTTGTTTGCAGTTTCTGTGGTAAGCTAAGCTAACCAGCTGCTAACTGTAGCTTCACCTATGAGGCTGGTATCAGTCTTCTCATCTGCCTCTGGAGAAAAGGAATAAATGTATTTCCCAGAATGTTGACGTTTTTGCTTTAACGATCCTTTTAATATAAGTTACTGTTTATGTTTATGTATTAGGCTCCAATTCTGTTATCACATGATTTACCCTCAAATTTCGTAATGTGTGTGTCCGTCAATTACAAAGAAATTACAGATGATGATCACT
Organism: Seriola aureovittata; assembly: GCF_021018895.1. NCBI lineage: Eukaryota > Metazoa > Chordata > Actinopteri > Carangiformes > Carangidae > Seriola > Seriola aureovittata. The sequence continues at coordinate 4,403,369 of NC_079378.1, read as the reverse complement.
TCAGATTCATCCTGTTCACCACAACCATGCTTCCTTGTTGTGTTTTGATTTTCTGACAGGACAGCACATGAATGTAGAGCTGTTCATCAGCCACATTTCAGATGTCACGACTTGTCACAAGCTCCTAAACACTCTGAAAACTGACTGCAGAACAGTTTTACCACAAACAAAATGCAGATGATGGGTGGTTTTCAAGCTGATTGTAAGAAATGGACAGAAACCTGGAGATCAATCTGCACACTTTGAAGTTAATGAGCTGAAAGCTGAAAGGGCTGCAGGTCTTTTTAAGGGTTAACCCAGTTAAGCTGATTTCTGCCGTGATTTGAAATGTTTCAGTGAGGTTAAAAGACGAGCTTTTAGAATAATTTAAACAGCTGTCAAATGTGAGGGGCGATGGGGATCCAGCGTGGGTGGAGCCTCACAAAAACGTGTCAGATGTCACTTCAACACGGTGACAGTAATGACATTTCAGTTCACAGAGCACAACCAGCTCGCTGCCTCTCCTCCGCACAGCTTCTTCACATCTCTCCTGTGACCTTTCACTGAGGAGGCAGTCTGTCGGATGAAATGCATGCTGGGTAAACTTGCTAAAAGAAATTACATACAGGTAGGGCAGGGGTTTGGGCTGACTTCCATCACCAACCAAGCCTGATGGGGGAGGGTATCACTGATACTAAGCCAACTGCTGCAACTGGTGAAGGACAAATGCAAACTGCATTTGAAGGGTAAACCTGTAATAACTGACTTTTTTTTGGCCACTTGGGGGCAGTGTTAATAAGCACTGACATATCATCACCTTATTGATGAACAGTGTTGCCAGATTGGACTGTTCATTGAGCAGGTAGGAATTGGTTTGGGTGGGTTTTGATAATTTGGGATAAATTGGGATGTTTTAAATTTCAATGAATCGGCCCCTCGTCTCATCTGATTAGGATGTTAGACTTACACTGAGTTCATGAGACTCATGAACATGCAACCAAATGTCATGTCAAGTTCAGACCTTATTATTTAAAGCTCTAATGTAACATCATCTAAAAGACATTTCATTTTCTTCACCTCATGGATTAAAGGCTCTGATTGCTATTATGCTTTTGTCAGTCCAGCCTGACAACACTGATGTTGAACTTGTTAGCAAGTAGTTGCCTGTTTACACACCCAGAAGTTACGCACCAGCTTTATCATTCATTTAGAGTTGTGTTGGTGTCCACCTGAGGATGAAAGTAAGTCTGGTATTGACATTGGTATTGAGCTGGTGGTGTACAATGGCTTTTTAGGGCTTTTTTTTTTGTTGTTGTTGTTGTAAACAGCTGCTTAGAAACGATGCTGATGAGAGAGGCGAAAGCTTGGAAGGTCATTTTGTCTCTTTATGGTCATTTTGTGTCTGTTTATAGTCATTTTGTATTTCTTTTGTCGTAGTTTCATCTTTTAATGTCTCCTGGTGGTGGTTTGATTCACTTTCTGAGAAGAAATGTTCAAAGTCACTTCAAACGGAGGCTCTGGAGTGGGGGGCACTTACCCACTGGGCCCATTGAGTAATCCTTCCATGGCTGAGAGTGAACCCAAACAGCAAAGTTTTGAGCCAGCAAAAAACAAAACTATGAGTTTAAAGACACCATTAAGCTTTGTCATTTCAGCTCTTTGTATAGGTTTTATGCTCCACAGCTGGTTTTGGATCATCACTGCTGTTTCCAGCAGCAGCATCAGGAGGACGAACGAAACCCACTGTACACTACCTGCCTGGTATTTAACAGCAGACACACAGTTAGTGACTCACTAGTGGACATAGTGGAGCATTTAGCAGCTAAAGAACGAGATATATTGTTGTTTGAAAGCAAAACAGAGTCAAAAGAAGAGTGAATATCAGATTTACATTGGTGAGATGGGTAGAAATATGACTCAAAATGTCCAAATAATCAGTTAACACAGGTTCAAAGTGTGTGTGTGTGTTTGTTTGTGACGGAGAGAGATTGATGATACTCTGTGGCCTATCTTTGTAGTTCAGCTCTTTTTGTTCACCGCAGCCGACAGACGCTTGAGCCAGAAGCTGTGTTTCACTCTCAGAGACCCATCGACAAAGTCACTGCTATGACAGAGTGTTTCAGTATGAAATTTCACCTTGGGGAGATTATCAGGCGGTTTAGCTGCAGTTACTGTTCCTGGCAGTGAAGCAGTACCTCCGAACGACCATGTGAAGGTGCTAGTGGGCAACGTAATTTCATTGCTTCACCTTCACTCGACTGCATCAGCCTGATGTACCTGCAGCACACGTGTGAAGCCAGAAATATGAGAATGAGTCTGCAGTCCATTAGTTTTACACACCGTTTGCTTTGACGGTGTTGTTTTCTATCGGCACTTAAACTGACACATACGTACACACGTGCTTGTTGTAATGATATTCTGCTGCTTCTTAACGGTCTCTTCAGAATGCAGGGAAGCGCCTTGTTTTCCAAGAAAATCAATTCTCCTGTTTTCCAACACAACATCAATTTCATGCCAAGAAACAGGGAAATTCTGCCACAGATTTCATATTTGCAGCTCTAATTATGTTAAATTCATCAGCGCTGCCTTATTGATTAAGCACAGGCGGCTGCAGCCGTTCCAAGCACTCCGGGGCTCTCATGCACATCTAATGTTATACAGCAGTACGAGGCAGCAAATTCATGAATCAAACTGTGTGTGTATATCAAAGAGTCACCAGCACTGCGGGCTAATTTACACATCAATATGTGAGTCCGAATGGGCTGATCTGTGAGTCGGGGGCCATGCCATGATTTCATAAATAAAGCAGATGCATGTGAGCTCTTCATTCACCGAGGCACGTCCATGTTGTTCTGCTGTAGAGGTGGTTCTGACGTGCTCCCAGCAAGATGAGGAGGACAGCTCAACACTGGACAATAAACTGGATTCATTGACTTTCCAACATGAAGAAATCTGCAGATTTAATCCTCAGTGTTCAAGTAATTTAATTTTCAATTAATAACTGTTGTGAATCTCATGCTTTTGAACTAAGGATAGCTCCGACATTCAGTGACAGCCACACAGAGGTCCACTAGTGCTGCAACCCTTAATCGATTTAATCAATCTAGTTGGCTGACAGGAAATGAATCATGAACAATTTTGATAATTTATCGTTTGTCATTGACAGTATCGAGGAAAAATACCAAATACATTTTATGGACTAAACATTTAATCAGACAAATTAATCAGTAATAGAAATAATCAGCCCAGTTCAGAACATCAATAACATGTTCTTTCTAAGTAAGAAAAATTATTTTCATTTATTCTTATTGAGGTTAATATGAGAATTTATTGTGAAGTACTGTAGGTTTTAGGCCAGCTCGAGTTTAACATCACTACATTTTGAGAGTCTCACTATATTTACACTACAAAAGAAGTGGCATTAGAAAGGAATTTCAACTTCAGTTTATTTAAAGTTCATATCACCCAAACAGTCTGTGCATATAAACATCCAAATACACTCAGGTAGAATCTCAAACATGCAGGTGTGAATGTTGATGTACTGTAACAACAGGACGAGGTTAGAAGATAAGAAGGTTTAGATAACAACGACGACAGAATTGAGGTAAAAAGCAGAAACCAGTTGAATATTTACCAGCCTAACCAGTGAAACTAGAGTATATAGTGTTTGGTCACCTGGGCTGCTCACTTGTTCTCTCCAAAAGATTCAGTTCCACTTTACGTTGTAGGAGCGTGAAGATGCTCTATAGATTTCAGGGTGATCTCTTCACAGTAGCATCATCATCCCAATCATCTGCATCTTTTAACTCCCCAGGCCTCCTCATCCACAAGCTGCTGCTATCATTTAAATCTCCACCATTCCTCTGTTGCCCACCAGCTGTCCTCAGTGTGATGCCACCTTTTGTTACTTCACCACAGGTTTGTCCCAGTACCACTCACTTGTGGTATTTGCAAGTATTCATGCGCCTACTTGTGTGACATATTGCCAGTTATTGCCACAGTGCCTGAGGGGCTGTTAGACCACAAGCATGCGGTGGTTCATCGTCGCTCACTGGGAGACAGTTGATTAAAAAGGACATCCCGTCACTCAATACAAACATTGTTCATGGCATAATGGAGCTCAGGCGGGTTTTTTGAGACAAATAACGGAGATTAACTCAACATCATTACAGTTCCAATCAGATGATACGCATTCATGAGCCGAGAAGAGCGATACAGTCAATAAGGGCATTAAATCAAGTTGACTATAAAGCACAGAGGTACTCTATATAGAAAGACATGACGTTATATTCTTCCAAATGGATTTAAGGATTCTTCAAAACCTTTCATGAAAGCATGGATATTTTATATTTATCTTGACAGTGTCACATACGCAATATAAAGACAGGTTGTTAATATCACCTGATAACCAGTGGTGGTCTTAATATGGCTTTGAAGTGGTATTAGCGTGGGCGAAGTGTACTGTGTGTTGTTGTGTTATGTGAGATACTACCCGTCATGACTTAAATGCTCTGAATAGACCCCGCCTCTCCAACTTCCTGCACTCGCCACTCATAACTCCATTAGCTCAAGCGTTTGCCTGCCCTCTAGTTCTCTGCCAGATTGTCTGCTGTGGTCCACAGCCTCCGCAGTTCCTGTTTGATGACCTGTTGGCTGTTCTTGGACTTTTGCCCGGTTTCCTTTTGACCTGTTGCCGAACGTCCTGCCTCTCGACCAAGAACACCTTGTTTCAGTTCTACTAAAACTGTCTGTTGAGGCTTCTTCTGTGTCTGTTCCTTGGTTGTGCAATGTGTTACAGATTATGAGACACTGTGCTTGCAAAGGGACATTTCGTCGGAAAAGGAAAGTTCAAAGAGTTTCCAAAGGAGAGCTACAATGGTTTCTTCAGTTATCGATGAGTCGACGGATAGAAAATGAATTTCAGCTACTTTGGTTATTGATGAATTGTGTTAGTTAATCCAGCTTCTCAAATGTGAGCATTAGATTCTTTTCCTTGTCATTTATAAGGATAAACTGAACTAAATCTTTGGGTTATAGACTGTCAAATAAAGCAAGTATTTTATAGATAAGATTAATTAAAAGTAAGTTAACTTTAATTATGAAAATGGTGAGTCTGGAGCAAAGGTCATTAGGATCCATCCTCTCAGGACCATGACTATTCATACTGACCTCCATTGTAATACAGCCGGTGGTCATCACCTCACCAACCGACCGACTGACTTGCGATCCTCGAGCAGAGACGCTTGATATAAAAGGGAAATGTTCCTGTGCAACTGCAGTATCATCATCAGTAGCAGTAATTTACAGTTCATCACTTGGTCTGTAAAGGTCACAACCGCATGAATTTCAGCTCAACACGGACTAATTAAGTCCTACATTCTCTCAGACACTTGGAGATGCTGGACAATAATCCTGAATGACCCCACTAATGATACATGCCACACTGTATGATTCATGGAGGAATGATTTAAAGATCTGCTCTGTGTGTGTGTGTGTGTGTGTGTGTGTGTGTGTGTGTGTGTGCGCGTGTTTGCGGGTTGCTGCTGATACATTGACAGCAACTTCAAGCGTCTGCAGCATGTGCATTGATCTGCCCTGAAGGTTCTGTTCTCGCCCTGATGTGCTCTCGCTCTCTCGCTATTAGAGTGAATATCAGGTGTTTTGGCAGGAAAACTATCTGTGTTTGGGAAATCACAGTGTTCCAGGTCTGCCATAAAAATTCTCTTTGATCCACTCCTTGTTGTGTTGCACTTCTTCTCCTCCTCCCCGCTCACAAATACACCATCCATTCGTATTCTCTCCACCAGTCTGCGTCTCTTATCCTCGTTGCCCTCCCACTCTTCCTCACCTCCTTTACTTCCCCTCCTTTTCTCATTCTGTCACCGTCTTATACCTTTTTTACCCACCACTCCTTCCTCTTCCTCTCTGTCTCTGATTAAGCTTGCTGGTGCATTAATAAAGTGCAGCTCCCCCTCCCGCCCTCCTCCAGTGGGATTAGGCAGAGCACTAATTCCATCTCTAGTCCTGGCCGCTTTGAAGTCGACTGCCAGGGAAACCGCCAGCTTCTTCAATTTTTCCATTTGCATAATCCCACCACTGCACTCATACATGCTCATCAGAGTGGAGGATGAGCTAATATGCTGAATAGAGCTGCATATTGGCATTATAATAATCCAGTCGTTTCTAGTAGCATCGCTTTCTTCATCAGTGACACTATCAGGGATCAATGGATCGCTGTCGTTATCGCCATCAGAATGTCATCTTTGCCACGACCCACTTCCTCATTACTCCTGGTTAATTTCGCTGCCCTTATCATAATTTGTAATTAGCATGTGCAAATGCTAATTTTTGCTCATTGGTAGGGGCTGATTGTATTTGTGTTGCATTATCTTCCTGAGCAGTACCGTGTGGGTAATTCCCACGTCTGTGGCGAGGCGCTGCAGTGATCCAAGAGGAGTGTCTGTGTACTCTCAAACAACACAGCAGAACTAATGTGTGAAAACAGAGCAGCTGTAAATGTATGAATAATCATCTTAGAAACCTTCCCTGTGAGGAGAAAAATGAGAGGGAATAAAGGAAAACACTGAAGGTTCCATAAAAAGGTTTTCTTCAATGTTTCCCTAATCCATGAGTCAGCAACCTACGGTCAGCACCCATGACGGTAATTTAGCGACAGCGAGCATATCCTATTAATTTTTCAAACGGCATATGATTACTAAAGTCCTCCTTGCACAAAGATAGTTTTAGTTGTGGACCAAATGTGATTTGTAATAACTGCAGAAGTCTGAAGAAAGAAACCACAGTCACAGTTTTATCAGTCAGCATCTTGTACTACCAACAAAGAAAAATAAAGATTCTGCAAAACCCTGCTTCACACTTTTTAACATTCAATGCCTGAATGTTCAATGTTTTAAAAAGTTATTCCTTGTAATTTCCTTGATTTGGGTCTGACAGGTGTGATACACCGGCCGCCGATACACTCCTATGGGTCGTGTCTGAGAGTAGGGACTAACGACCGAATGACCAAATCATAACCGTAGAGCTGTCATATCACAGTACATAGCTCTCAGGACTTGCTAACATGCCCCTCCTAAAATGACCTGACTAGGTTGTGGTAACAAATTTCCTGTGCAGGTGGAGATTATTGAAGGTGCAAACAACAATCAAAACAAACTCAATAATCTTTTTCAGCAGCATTTAACATATTTCGTGCTCCAGCAATGCTATCTCTGTTTGAAAAAAATGTAAACACTATTATTTAGTGTGTTAATGATTGCAGGGCTACATAATGGTATATGTAATTAAAGCATGGTATGGCTCGATGATGTGCAACCCAACCATCTGGTATTGTTGTGTTGCCGTCTTCGTGCAGCTCCCTGTGCTGGAGGCATCTTAGTCGCAGCTTCAGTGAAACAGGACACACAAGCATAAATCCAAGTTAATGGGGCGGCAGTGGAAATTATTAATGAGAGCTCTGATAACATTTTGGATGCATATTCAGGAGGCCGATGTAAGTACTCAGCATGGAGGGCCATTATGTCTCAGACATACCCGCAGATAATCTTTGGGATTTGGTCAGGGCATTTGAGTGAAATGCAGACTTCATTTATCCAGCGAGAGTGCATCCCACCAAACACAAACATGAAAGGTACATTTCTAAATCACATGAGGTCCCCAGGTAGCGACTAGCACTTAGAACAGATAGATTAAGTGTTAAGTATGTCGGCAGCAGCATCTATTCTAAATGTTGATGCTAAAGCCTTGTCTTCTGAGAGACATTGAAGTAGGCTTCATGCCCTTAAGAAGAGAACGCATGAGCTGTTGCCTGAAAGCTGCAGGAGAAGGGTGCTATCAGTAGAGCCACAACCAGGTACAGGAGGCTTTAGTGCTGAGGCATCACATAAAATACTGTAATCCCACCACCCAGCAAGCACTGCTTTCATCAAAGCAGGAGAGACGCCACCGCTGAGTCAGCCGTACGTGTTGATGTGTCTGGCAGGTGAAGGTTTGCTGAAGCCACAGCACTTGACCACAGTTACAGGACACGTTGTGTTGATGGCTTAACTGCCACCAAAGGTCTCCATGGTGTATCTTACTCCAAGGGCAGGGTGGAGGGCAAAGGTTAAAGATGAGCTGGATGAGTGTTGGAGAAAAGAGTGGTTTAATCAGCCAAGTAGTGGAATGACGATGTCGGTCTATCAGTCTCTCAACAACTGCTGGATAGATTACCAGACGTGCATGGTCTCCATATCGTTAATATTTAGTGCTAATAGCATGCTAACATGATAATCTAAGATGGTAAACATGCTAACATCAGCATGTTAGGATTGTAATTGTGACTGAGCTGTCGTTAGCCAAAGTACAGCCTTGCAGTGCTGGCTGCTTTAGTTTCAGTATTAGGACATATTTACATGCACTGTTTCAAGTTAAACATGAATTTATCATTTTTAAAACTTTTTTTTTTCTGTTTAAAATCATTAATTAATTAAATCCATCATACAATAGATAACATAAATATAAAAGACCTCTCAGATACAGTGGACCTGAAACTGAGAGACATCACAATAATGAGATAGGGGGCTGAGGGACCATGAGGTCTTAAGCTAACTGTAAAATTTCAAAATCGAAATCTTTTCAGATGGACCCCTGAAGACATCCTCAGCAGACCCTTTTCCACACTGGAAAATGTAATTGATGCACTAGATTTTAATTTGGACTTTGACAAAAGGGCTTTAAATAAAACAAGGAGCAGCTGGCTGTTCGGGACACATTAACATTCAGGAAACAGAGAATGAGCTCTAATCGAGTACAAAGCCGAGGATAGGCAGTTAAAGGTAAAACTGCAATGAGTGAAATGGAAGCTGTGTGTGTGTGTGTGTGTGTGTGTGTGTGTGTGTGTGTGTGTGTGTGTGTGTGTGTGTGTGTGTGTGTGTGTGTGTGTGTGTGTGTGTGTGACTGTTTGGTTAGGATGCTATCAAAAAAGCTAATTTGCATATTAGTGGTTACACAAAAAATGAATATATTAAATATATTAAAAGATGAAAAATGTCTAATGTTAATGCACAGTACTTACACTTACTATGCATTTAATCTATTAGACCTCCAGTTTGTCAAATAGCATTCATTTATGCTAAGTGAAGACCTATAGTTTAGGGAGTTTGATTGGAAATACTTTGTCTTTCTTTCTGAGAGTCAGACCAATATCAGTGTTATCCTGGTGTGTAAAGGTGAAGTGAAGTGTGTGAAGACGTGAAGCAGAGAAAAAACCACTACACTGGTTTTGTGTATTAAGTCCTGCACTAAGCTGAGAAGCTGATGTCTGACAAAAATTACAGCACACAATGTTTGGTGCAAGAAAGATGGTTCTATGCTTGTTGAGCATAGAGGCTAGCAAGACAGCTAGCAAGACAGTTAGCAAGCTAGCAAGACAGCTAGCGAGACAGTTAGCAAGCTAGCAAGACAGTTAGCGAGACAGTTAGCAAGCTAGCAAGACAGTTAGCAAAACAGTTAGCAAGCTAGCAAGACAGTTAGCAAGCTAGCAAGACAGGGTTAGAGGTTAAATCATTACACACTGCTAAATTAAAACACTAAACATGTATTTAGTACAACATTTTGTGTAGTATTATTTACAGTATGGTATGGTGTTAACCATGGCAACCATCGCAACAGCTGCAGCTTTCCCTGCCGCCATTTTCACAAGTTTGAAAACAGGTTGATGTTCGCTCCCCTTCCATTACATAGCCAAGATGGCGACCACTGTGACCATTATGAGCGCACTTCATAATGGGTACTCTGTTAGTTAGCTTGCTAGCTCGGCTGATTATCAGTTTCACACACAAGATAACCAAAAATTCTGGTCCTTCATTATGATTGGTTGAGCCATATTTGAAGCTGCATTACATCAGTATTACTACAAACTAATTTTTGATTTGTTGTGAAATTGTATCTACTTTTACATGATTTATGAGGGTTTTTTTTCCCGACTATTTGAGAAAGCGATATTTCAAAAAATGAAATGAAAACACTTTTTTTCACACTCAAGTCGTGGCGCCTGCCGTATCAGGCCCCGGGGAGACGGTTCCAACCGAGAGGCACACAGCTGGAAATCCATCGTCACGTTTAATTGGAATGATATAGTGAGAGGAGAAAACCCGGCTTTATTTGCATAACATAACTCAATAGAAAAACAGACCATACGCAATGTGTTTTGTCGACTTTTGTAGAGAATCGACTCTATTTTGTGCAAAACTGCAATGGAAACCCGGCTATGGACAGGATGGAGGAAGTTTAACGGGAGAGAAATCGAAGAGGTGGTAACATCACGAAACAAAGCCGGGACACAAACATGAATACTCCGTGCACTCACTGACAGGCGCCCAAACTACAAGAGAAGATGCTGGAGCAACTTCTTTACTTCTGGCACCGAGCAATTAAAATCCACCTGTCCAGAGTCAAACACCCCTGCACCAGCAAAGAGGAGTGCTGACATAACTCAGCACGAATTCAACAACTGCACAATCAATGGTGATATCCAGATAAATGTTAATATTCAAGTAAATCTTTTAATCTAAAAGCATGCTTTCCACTTTGTCTGTGTTGCTGCACACTGTGATTTTAGAACAGCTAAGTGTTTTTAACAACGCCCCGTAGCTCCTCTAAAATCACTGTAAACCTCGGCCTCCTGCGGCTTACTGCTTTAGTCTATCACCCAAATTGTCACAACATCTGTCAGGGTTTTGTGATAACACTAATTTCTGTAGCTCAGTGTTTGGTGTAGGCCAAAAAAAAAAAATGCTGTACCTGCACTAGAGCGCTCAAAGCAATAACTCAGCTGCACAGAGGAGCTGTCAGCTTCCTGACATCATGTCCATGACTCCCAAAGCTCCCCTCGCCTCAGACTGATGGGAATGCAACAACAACCTTCCCTTTGTAATCAGGCAACAAACTTCAATGTACTGGTAACACAAGGAAAGGGGTAAGTGTTAGAGGAGGAAGGTTTGAAAGGAGTGGAGTCAGAAGAAATTAGCTTTTGATTGTCTCCCGGCTGCACTTTAACTCGCAGTGAAGCCAAGTGTGTTTAGGTGGGGCCGTCAGAAAAAATGTGATTCCTGTTCCTGTGGCTAAACATGATGGAGTAGTCCGTGCTTTCTGCTGTTAACAATCTATTTGGTGTTGATATCAGGAAACAACACAAGGAGAATGCTTTCTAAGCTTGAGGCGAAGCTGACCTCGTCCCCTATGTGATCCTCCATGGTTATGAGTCGGTGTCAGTGAAGGACGAGATGGAGTTGGTGCGGTTTGAGCCTAACACAAATCAGTGGCGGGTGGTCAGCAGAGAGCGCCCCACCTGCCTCGAAGCTGTTTTTGCACCGGCTGCGTCTATTTTCTTTACAAACACATATGAAGTTCAGCATTGACGGTGCTCAACGTCCTCGGCCCAAAAACGCCCTCGGTGTACAGCTTTTGGACCAACTCGTCAGTGTCACTTCTCTCTCACCGACCAATCAAAATCACGAAGGGGGCGGGATTTGCAATATCAACACTGTCAACAATGGCGGAGGAGAAACCTATGGCCGAAACTGATCCCGGCTGTCAGTGACAGCCCAGTTTGTTTTTATGATCTAACATTGAAGGGATGCGGAAGTGCTGTATGGTTTTTGTAACCTAGCAACAAGCGTTTAAGAACTGCCCTGAAAATGAAGTCACAGATGGTTACAGTGGACGCTGTCCTTTAGCAAGCTTTATAAATTAGTTATAAATATTGGAAATGAGCAATAGAATTAGTTTTTATTATGTATGCATTTTAATGTTAATTCAAATAAAGGCATACAGTGTCCCTTCTTGTATTTATCGCACTATAATAAATTGTAGATCATTGATAGAGAAGGAGAAACCTCTAGCTGATCCATTCCATCTGACCGGGCTGGTTCAGGGGAAACGCTGATGTTAATATTATTGCAATATTATAATAGTTTAGATTTGACAAGCTCATGGGAACAGGAATAAAAGCACCAAGACAGACTCTAATGTTATTCATGTTTATTCATAACATGGAAATCAATATGTGCAATCCATATTATGAATGAGTCATGAGAGACACTCTTCACAACTTAGTCTAATGTTTCCTAATCATCCAGGAGGTTTTTCTTTGCTTTCTCTTCTTTTAATTTTTTGTTCATGTTCTGTCTGATTTACCTCAATAAGAATAAATGAAGTTCAGCTGCACAGATGCAACTATTATATCAGTTTTTATTAATCCTATAGAGTCAGTCTGAGTCTGAAAAGGACAAACAGCTTGTAAGAAATTGAGGAAACGGCGCTTAAAATACAAAAATGCTACAAATACAAAACACATGCAACCCAGAGCTGCTCTGGGTATTAGATCCATAAACAGAAATCTAATTGACACCTGTTTCCCGATCTGTAATGTACATTAGAAATGAAGCTACATTCAATATAAACCTCAGTGCCTCTGTTCAGTTTTGTTTATGTTTATTTGTACTGAAATGTGGTGATATGCCGTACCTGTGTACATAAGAACTAAAGTCCACAGAGGCAGCGCTGTTGTTAAACTGTCCAATAAAACATATATTTACTATGTGTTCAGCTTTACCTTCAGACAAAGTGGTAGCAACAAATATAATCACATATTTAAAAGTGCTACAGGCAACAGAGCCGGCAGTAAATTACCAGAAGACTTACTGAGATAAGACCGTTCTCCCGTCTCGAGGGCCGGTTTGTGAACTGCTGAGATCACTGCCGGTCTCAAATCCAGAGACGGTTCCTAACGTCTCCAAAAGTGTCAGAGCAAATTTCCCAAATAGATATTATTTGGATAAACCAACTTTCTTGCCTGAAAAAAATATTTTAAGTTAATAAGAAAGAAAAGTATCTGTAATTGAGCCCCTTCCATCCAAGATGGCAATCATTGTTGCATGATTTTTTTCTTATTTGTATGTTTTCTTGTTGCATTTCTGGATTCGGAGCGACTTTCCCTTTTATGTTTGTGCTTTCTATCGTTTGTGCTTTGTCCTTCAAGGTCACCACAGTCGTACACCCTTCTTCTTCTGCGACCTTCACACACTGAGTTTGCACTGCACTGTGTGAATATCACATCACACATAATGTTGATATGAAGCGTAAATAATTCGTTTTTATCCCAGATTTAGGTCACTGTGCAGAATGGCTGCATAATAAGCAGAATTCTGGCGACGTATTCCCAGTTGTTGTTTTTTTTTTTGGTGCTATGTGAGTTTGAGTGAGGAAGGACAGACACACGAAGCCAACAGAAAACTATTTGATTTGTGTGAATGTCCCCTGTAGAATCATTCAATGGGACACCTTAAATATATTTGAGAAAATGCTGCCAGTGGTGCCCTTTTCTCCCAAATACCACTTGTTGTCAAGATCTACCTGGCTCCGATAGGGATTTACAGCGAGACAACAGAAAGGTGCCAGCTGCTCCCGTAGTTCGGGGTAAATTCAAGTACATGTGGTGTTTTCATTTTCCTTTTAACCTTTCCACACAGGATTCTTCGCGTTGACGTTTTGTCATGCAGTCAGGGTCACATAGATTCGTTTTTACTTGTCCTTCCAGCGCCATCGCTTTTCTGTGCCAAAGGAACGGCTATAAATTGAACACTTTTGAGATGGGTTTCTTTATGGAAAATGTCCAGCTGCCTTTTTTTTTTTTTTTTTTTTTTTAAATGTGCAGCTTCTGTCAATTATATTTTCTCTGTTCTCCTTGAAAAATATTTTTTCACCTGTACACCCCAGACTTTGCTTGGACCTGAATGATTCTTAAGAGTCTTCTTTAATACATTCTGTATTGTGCAAATAATTGGTTATGCAAAGCAGAGGAGAAAAGAAGAATTACAGTGCACAATACACAGCTTTACCATGTTTCTGCAGAAACGCAATCCATGCTCCAGAGAGAAGCATTGTTACATACTGTAGAAACAAAACAGGATTTCTTCTTTTTATATGAGTCTGCATAATTTCATCAAAATATAAATTAGCCCTAAGCACAAAATTTCAGTTTCCATAACGACAGGTCTTTGAGGGTGTGTTTATCACCATATATACCCTGTCCCGCATCCCCAGTGTAACATTTTAAAGAAGATGCTGACAGTGATTAATATGTTTGCAGAAGAGACAGGGGTGTATGGCACCTCTCCTCCAGTTACAACACTTTTCTGGCATCAGTTTCACACCTTTCATCTGATTAAGCGCCCGGCTCTCCCTCCTGGTACCGGCTGTCTTGTTGACGAGCTCTGTTGGAGGGCACAACACAGAGAAACACCAGCAGTGCAGATATTTCTGGACTGGAGGTGCCAGTAGCCAATGTCTAATGCTTATATTCAATGTGCCGCAATTTCACTAAAGAATACAAGCGCAATACATTTCCAAAAGATGCTGATTCTTCTTATAGGAAGATCAGAATCCTATTGGAAAAATGCATTAAATCAAAAATATCTCATTGATTGCAATAATAAACGTATGTAACACCACGTCACTCCCTGACATTTTGCCTTGTCTCATTTACGTATTGGAAGGGCGTGTTGGAAACTGCAGACTGATTTCATTGTTTCACCTGACGACAACAAACAACAACCAAACAAAACCATTCCTTTGTTGCTTCACCATGTTTACTTGTGAAAACCACCATGGGCTCCTATGGGTCAACATCAGAGAGGGAGAGAAGGACTAAAAGATCTGATGTCCTAGTGTTTATATCAGGATGTTGTGATGCGTCCCAAAAGTTTCATTTCCCATTATGACACACCACACCAGCCGATTTTCATTCCACACACTCCACATCTGTCAGGTCAGACCGTTATTAATATTATCATAATTGTTATTGGGCTGATATCTTGTAGTCAGACCAGTGGGGACACCACAGTTATTTCTGTACCTCGACTTATCGTTATTGCGCTCAGACAGAACGCAAATCAAATTTTAGATTGCCAACAAACTCAATGGAAAAAGTTGATAAGATGTGAATTCACCCAGGGCAGCATGAGGTGGCTGAGCTAACCAGGAACAGATGCAGTCGGTGCGACCGCTTCTCGCTGCTGTAGCTTGCGGCTAACGTACAGTTGGTGCATATTGGATGTTCGGGTACAAATACAGTCAAGTACAGCTGCGTTGTGTTGTGAGTTCCTGGTGATAATGTGTAAAGTTTTGCAGTAGTTCACCCTGACACCAACTAGGCCAAGGGGGGCAAAAACCCCCAAAAGACTGTATCCAATCACACACACAGACAACAATCACCAGTTCAGTCAGTAAATCACTGCATCTGTGTAAACACAACTCTGTTTCCTGTCTGAGGGTAATTCCTCATGAGGGATCATTATGAAGGAAGTACAGAAGGAAAAAGAAAGCACACACATCAATAGACTGAAAAAGTGAGAGAATGATTGGATGGGAGCTGAACATGAGATGACAAAAAAGAGAAGAAACAGAGCTGGATGCTCATAGATGATACACGCCTCAGTGAGCAGTGAAGCCCTGACAGCTTTAACATGCAAGAAGAGATGTGGCAGGACCTGCAGCCTGTCCACACATTATACTGCTGTCAGCAGAGGGTCAGGCAGCCACACTGACCCTCAACACACCCAGCACACAGGACCGCACATACACGCTAACAACAAGGTTAACGGAGCTCACGTGACACGCATGCTCACACACTGTTATATACATGTATTTAATTCCCTGACACTTCTTGTTTTACTAGTATAAACACTGAGATGTGTCTTAACTGTACTAATTATATTGTATACTACTCTTTGCATATTGTCTATGTGTCCTAGTTTTGTATTTAGCACACTGACATTTGTTTGATTCATTTATTTATTTGAGGAATCGTCAAAACTTTTTTTGAGATATGTCAAGACTTTTCTGCGTTTCCACTCTTGTTTTTTTTTTATGAGAAAATTTAAAATGCGCATTAAAAACAGTGGCTGGAAACCCAGCTGTGGTGAAAGTGATGTTTTAGGGGCTTAAAATTCTGGGGGAACCACTGAATCTTGCCCCAAAAAATGATAAAAGTTTGCTCAAGGACACCTGATAAGACCAAAGTGTTCCAGTCTGGGTTAGTTGGTGTTGACAGTCGGCAAATAAACTCAAGTCTCGTGTGTGACCTGTAAATATTCTAATCTTAAGTCTTCAGATCCAGTTGCTCCCAGTCGTTCTCATAAAGAATTTTTAAAAAATGTTTGATATTTGCAAATCACATTAGCCAAGGGACCGATTTCCTAAACTGGACTTAGCTTAGTTTTACAAAGTCGACTCACCACCAGTTCCCTCTGTGGGCTCCACAATCCCGAACTGCACTTTTTTCCTCCTCCTTTGGCGTTTTCAGTACAAACTGCAGCACATTCATGCATATAAACAGCTGCCCATGGTTGTTTTGCTTCAACAACATTCAACAATTGGTAATGTTGTGGGATCTGTGGCGTCATCTAACACCGGACCTCCATTCGTCCGGTGTGTTGTCTGGTGTCTTTACTCAGTCGTAAGAGTCGTGCTCCTTCTTGACCATCAAAGACGAGTTAGTAGAAAAAAATCTGCATCGTTTGGTAGGTTTCAGGTTGTAAAGGGAAAGAGAAACAACTGTTCACTGATCACTGTTTGCTCTATGGCCACACAAGTGTAAATCAACCTATAGAGAACAGTGCAGCAGCAGTTATTTGACATACATCTTTCTATGTCGACATGTGTGATGTGTAGTCTGTAATCTGTGTATTTATAACTTCACTCCTCACCATAAACCTCAAAAAACTCATTCACTGCTCCTCCATCTTGAACCACCTCCTCACACAGTTCACATCTGTGTCAGACAATGTCAAAAATATCAGAGCAACCGTCGGTTCTAACATGTTCAGAAGCCAGACCCGGTGTTTTACGAATTCCCTATTCTTCCCTTGTACACTGGGGAGTAACAAGCTTTGTTTGATGCCGCAGCAAAGACTTCATCTCCCATCATAACCTGGGTGGATGTGCTGCCAATACCTGTCTAGTTAGCCCCCCGCTCTGAACTCTGTCTGTTAACATGTCAAGGCGGTGTCACTGAGGTTGCCTTTGGAATCTCCTTTTCATGCAGAATCAGAGCCTTTTCAAAGGCCCTCTGAAGAGATAAGCGTACCCTGCCAACCTGACTCTGGAATACAAATGCCCTTTTTAGCATAGGGAGGTGAAAAGGCAAAGATAACACAGAGGAAATGTGTCAGGGAGGAGAGTGTGCATGAATGTGGACCTTATGGCGAGGAAAGCTGAGGAAGGGACAGAGACAGATATGCACAATCATGGAAATGTGGACAGAGAGGCAAAGACAAATATGAGAAGAGAGAGGGGATGGTGTGATAAATTGGTTTGCAGAAATATGGTATTGATTTTGGCATTTTGTGGAATAGAATATTTCAGCCAGTATTTATCTTCAAAGTACACATTTAAAGGAGGTTCTTTCATGATCTTGCAAAGCCGCAGAAAACCAGCAATGACATTTTCCAAACCAAAAATCCACACATTTTCTCTTGGCTGCAGTGCTCTTGGTTCCAGAGATCACCTGCTGGTCAACGTTCACGTCCATGCAAAGACTTTTTCTGTTGGGTTTTAATGTAAAATATATTTGTTTTGAAAGCCTAACTTGGATCTCTGGAGTTGGTGTGGTTGAAAGAAAAGTTAGAGGAATATTTTGACATCATGGGATATATGCTTGTTTGTTTTCTGGCAGAGGTATACATGAGAAGATCCGCACCGCTCATATATGTCTGTTAAATATCAGGCTGTAGCCAGCAGCTGGTTAGCTTAGTTTAGCATAAAGACTGGAAGCAGGGGGAAACAGGTAGCCCGGCTCTGTGCAGAGGTAACAAAATCCTCCTCTAAGGCTCACTCATTAATACTTTATATCTCATTCCTTTAATCTCTGCAAACACCAAAGTGTGAAAGTGACATTTAACTGTTTTACAGAAGGTTTTGAGCGTCACTATTTCTTGGCCGGGACAAGTAACCTCCTGGAGTCTCGGCTGATTTGCGGGTAACTGCATAGTGAATCATAAAAGTCGGTAGGATTCATCGTCTTGGGACCTTAAATGTTTGTACAAAATTTCATAGCAGTCGGTCCAACGTGTAAGATAGTGAGAGAAAGAAAGAGACAGCACAAGGGGCAGAAATAAAAAAATTAAATAAAAAAAAAAAAAAAGATCTGCCTGGGGGCAAGACTATCAGTCAGCTCTTCAGAAGTTTAACAACATACAGCACAGCGATTCTGAGAGCAGGTTTCTTAGATTTCCTCTCTCATATGTTCACTCACCAATCCTATGATGCATATTAAATCACTGGGTGAATAATGAAGCCTATCTCACATAAATTAGAGAGACATGCTGAATTCCCCCCAGGTTCAATCATCATGAATATTAAAGCAAACTCGCAAGGTTACAGAGAGAATTGGAGACAGGCAGAACAAGTAGAGGATAGATGAAGAAATATGAAGAATGAAGGACAAAGAGAGAGAGAGAGAGGGAGCAGATAAGGAAGAGAATTCCTGGTAAGAGGTGGAAGCTGTCATTGTAAATTTATATCAGCGATGGCCATTTTGTTCACATCTGAAAACAGGGTTACAAACGGGGCTAATTAAATTGCCAGTGCTGCATGGTATGTCACTGTTGAATCTGCAAAGTTAATTTCGAAGACAAGATGTGGGTTTCCATCCACCATAAAAAAAAAAAAGTGTAGGCAATGTGAAAAAAATTTCAAATATCACAAAAAAATGTTTTAGGTGACGTGGGAAAAAATGCATCAAACATACGACTTAAAGGAGCTGTTTGTAAGTTTTGCAATTGCTACATAGCTAGCGTTAGCATTAACAGCTGTTTACTTACCAGTCTAGAAGAAACGTTGTGAGTTTAGCATCAAACTTCATTCCTTTACTCACCAAGAGCCGTCTCCAGTGGTGGAAAACAACAGCAATGTTAACTCTCGTCTATCGCGTCTTTCTCTTCTGCTGAAGTTAGCACGCTAACCAGCTAGCCGGCTTGTCACGTTCTGTTAGTAACTCACTGTAGCCTCCAATCCTGAACCCTGAAGACGTAGCTCTGCTCAGAAGGCGTATTATAACCTCATGTCTTGCCACGTTCAGAGGCAGAAAAAACCTAGAAATAGCCCCTTTGAAAATATTTACAACAGAAGTTCACAAAGTTAATTAAAAACTCTACAGGATACTACTGTCATTAACTTTTGCCACTGTCCTTAGACGCACTACGATCAAACAGCATCCCCTCTGATCTGCTGGTTGTATTATTTCTCTGTGCAGTTCTGAAGCAAGAATATAAACAATCAATATTTCCTGAATGAGAGGCCAATCCCACCTCCTCCCGCACAGCGGCTGGACCTTGAAGAGTGTCAAACTTCAGTCTGGTTGAGCTCTTAAAGAGACGGGTCAGTTTGTGACAAGAAGGTGAACCTGTCTCACCTCGTTCCATATAGAAATAAAGAAGAAGCGAACTAAGGTGCAGTCGGACTGGAATTTGCCTGTCAAAACGAATTTAAGGGGAAGCAAAATCCAGACTCCACATACTGTCTTCCTGTTACATGTTTTACTTGCCTGTCTTCTGATCTGGGTTTTGGTAATGAGACAGAAAAATTGCCATTGTAACCAACATCCCAACAAATGTATTTTCACTTCATTTTGTGAAAGCAGCAATACAAAAAGACAGGAAACAGATGAGTCACCCTGAGTTTTTTTTTTTTTTTTTTTGCCTCTCTCTCTCTCTCTCCTCTGACTTCTAATCGGATAATAGAACGGCTGCATGCTCTCCTCTCCATCTGGCATTCCCACACTCGCATGTCTTAATGCCCACTGTTCACACTTAGCAAACACACAGCTGGGCCTCGAGTGACAAATTCTCACTTTTGTGGTAGCAGCACACAGTCGGTCACACATGCTTGACAGGACAGCTTAATATTTAGAGAAACGGACGTTCAAACAGATGACCCAAGTTTAAGCCCCAGGAACCGGAAGCATCAATCCTCCTTAAAAGACCATTCTAGTGGTTTTAGCCCATTGACATGACATCATTTATACATCACATCACAGCAAACCATTTTATAAACCACATTTCTGGGTTTTTTTCCCCTACCATTCCAGGCATCCATTGGTTTCCAGTAATTCTCAAATTAAACCAAATTAGCAGTCTCTTGAAATTTGTTTATGTTGTGTAATTATCACAGTGAAAATCAAGTCTGCATTATGTTTTGTCAATGTTATGTTTGAGGTGTGCAATGCAGACTTAAACCCACTTAAACCACCACACAACCATAAACGATTTTTAATACAGATTTGCTGTTTACTATTGACTTCACTTTGCAGCCTGAACAAACATTAGCTTCACAGACTGACGGGACGAGCTGCTTCACTAAATTCAGACATTTTCCAGCTTCATCAATGAATCCATGTTTGGCCAAGGATGCAGAGAGCATATTAATCAGCCAACAACGACATCAAACAAGATTTTTAGTTGTTGTTTCGTCAACCAGCAGTTATG
Organism: Seriola aureovittata; assembly: GCF_021018895.1. Classification (NCBI taxonomy): domain Eukaryota; kingdom Metazoa; phylum Chordata; class Actinopteri; order Carangiformes; family Carangidae; genus Seriola; species Seriola aureovittata. The sequence continues at coordinate 4,382,847 of NC_079378.1, read as the reverse complement.
GAATTACGGCTCTTTGAAAGAAGCCGGATCTTATGATTCCCTTTCTTTCCGAATTGCTCATCGGTCTTTGTATATTAATTTTTTGGCTGTAATATACTGTGGCCCAGACGGGTCAACACAAATACAAAAGCCACATCATGAATGCAAATTAAGCCACAATACCAATAACATAGGGGGACCACTGCTTACTTATGTTGTGGCTTTTGCATTCGTGTTGTGGCTTTTATATTTGTGTTGTGGCTTTTGTTTTCATGTTGACCCGTCTGGGCCGCTGTAGTAATAAAATGGTAAGTTATGTTTTCATATGAAAAGAAATAATTGTTCAACCTTAAGTACTTATACTAAACTTGTAAATGCAACCGAGCTCTGTAACTGACATCAGACCTGGGTTCATACATAAAGTCTCTGGACTCTCAGGTCTGGTTTGCAAATATGACTTATTGTCACAAGAAATCCAACATGTGACACACTCCTCCTCAGCTCAACAACACCATCACGTCATTATTAAATTCAAAATGTTTGAGTCCGGGATGAGGTTCACATCGAATTATGCTTGTGAATGAATTGCTGAGGTTTCCCTCAGTGATCAGTTCGTGCTGCATTATAACAAACTGTGCCCTGGTAGAATTGCATGGCTCCATTTTCTGACTTAAATGAAAATCAAATCAATCATTAAAATAAAATAGGGTTGCACAATTTTCAGACCATTGTTTTCGTAATTGCAGGTTTTAATTTAACATAATGTGAAATCTCTAGCTGCGTGCCCTTCGCTACAATGGAGTAATCCATCCACCCACCAGCTCATTCAGGGCTCTGACAGAAAGCAGTGGTTCCCGGCCCACCAGCCTGTGGAGAATCGATTGGCTCTGGCTGGGGAGAAAAAAGAAGATCATGCTGACGGATTTGCAAAAGGCAACTTCACGTGCACACACAGAAATGCACTCAGTTTATTATGGAGTCAGAAATACAGACACACTCACATGAATGCGAGTGAGATAAATGCTTGCAGACTCCCCGTGGCACATTCAGCACCGATACGGCACCTCTGATCTTTGTAGCGCCAGCTATTTTAGCAGATAAATGATGAATAAAACCCCCAATGATCTGCTATACACTGACCTTGCACCTCCCTTCCATCTGTGCGTTTTTAAAGCAGAAGGATGAACATCACATTTTTTTTTTTTTATAACTTGATCATTTTAATTCATAGTTACCTCTGAGTCTTTAGTTTGCACTAAAAGAATATCAGAACAACCATCTTCTTCAACAGCATTTATCCAGAGAGCGTTGATACCCTTAACTGGTAAACACCTAATATGGTGTTATTATTCCTCTCTATAACGTTGTGCCTTGTTGTTTCCTCTTCTTTTCAAGGCAAGTATATTTGTGGTTGGAGCCTTTCACTTTGACTGGCTGGGAACACCTGAGCCCAATGATCCTCGTCAGCACCAAAGCTGCCACTTTAAGTTACGGTCACATTACATTTCTGTTCAATGAAATTCTCCTGCACTCAGCCCTGAAAAGGGAGATGCAGTCACGTTTCTGAACCCATGGCTTTCCCGCCTATGTTCAAATCCTGATTTTATAACTGTGACATATAAATTAAAGACAAACACTGAGCTGTGATTTCAGCTGCATTTTCTTATAAAATGATCACTTGGAGAGAAAGATAGAGCAACAGAATATCTTTCTTATTTTGTCTCTCACACAGCGTAAAGCCTCTGTCTGAGATTTACAATAGTTTAGCCTTTATTTACCTCAACTCCAGAAGGTAAAAGACTTTTTCGATTTCGGTTTGATATGTATAATTCGTCATGGCGTTGTTTTAGAACAAAGCCTTGTTTTGAGTCCCTCCTTTTTGCTGTCTTAAAGTTACTGCATTACTCAACACTATCTGTAACTGTCTCCGTATCTGTTGCCTTAATGGAGGCGAGTCTCAGTGTATTGGAAGAACCAGATTTATACCCAGTCTTCTTTGAAAAAATGCACTGCAGGCAGTTGACACCTCCCTAATAGAACCTGTTTGTGCCAGAAAGCTCCAACTCAGAGACGAGGCACAAACAAGTGGTGGAAATATGATCAGTCAGTCAGTCAGTCAGTCAGTCAGTCAATCAGGGACATTCCAGATTATAGGTCTGACCCTGCTTTGATGAGTCAGCCAAATATAGTCAGTATACTGAATTTTTAAAGATTTTTAACCTATTTCCCAAATTGCATTTCTGTTTCACAAATAAAAACTATGATGGCGGATGGATTGACTTGACTACTTGCGTCATTGTAACTTGGTTTCATTCATATCCTTCAAACTCACTCACCACTCTACTTTGGACTTTGTGGATCAAATTTCATTGTCTCACTGATACTTGAAACAACATACCCCCAAAACCTCTGAGGGCTTAGAAGCAGCGATGATGAAAATATACTAAAATGCATATTGTACTAACCAGACTGACTGACAAGGAAGGCCCAGGGCAAAACTGAACTTCTGCACCTCTATTAACCCCCGTGCCCATCATTCTCTCGGCATGGTGTACGGTTTCTCTATGCTTTAACGCAACCTGACCTCAGGTCACTGTGTGGTGAATGGATTCAACACAAATTAATTTAGGAAAATCCACCATTTATCCGGTCGATAGGTGAACTGGGGAGGGCGGTGGCAATGAAGGTTTGACCAATGGACGTAGGGAATCCAGGACCAGTCGTTCAAAAGCCTAAATGATGTATGAGGTCAACACAACCGGCCTGTGGTCGCTGGCTGCACTGTGACACTACTCTTCTTCAGTACAGGAACCCAAGTACTATTTCTTCCACAACACAGGAACCTTCGCCAGATGTGAAAGAGGTTAAAGAGGTTGTGAAGAATGACACCTGGAGACCTTGAGCCAAAGTTTGCTGCCGCTGTCAGGACCTTCTCTGCATCCTCTTCACCTGGCCGTCAGATTGGAGGCGTCTTTGTTCCTGGATGGTGTTTGATCAAACTTTTGTGTGTTGTGTGAGTTGAAAAAGCTCATCGTCATGTTCATGTTATTATTAACATGAGTCTTGAAATTTACCTAACAAATCGAGGACAGCAACGACATTTCTGTGAACATCGCAACCAAAGCCAATCAAGGCTCTTCATTACTGATGAGGCAGTGAGATGGAGGTGGAAGGTGAATTTATACAGTGTTTAATTTATTGATCTGAGTCAGCTTGACGTTTGTGATTCCATATTAATGACCCAACTCTCTCAAACGGCATCTAATTTGGTGTTATCAGAATGACTAACAGGAACACAGCTGTGCTGTCTCATCAGCCATGCCGGGGGAAAAGAAGGAAAGCGAGCTGGGACCTTAACAAATCAGCTGCAAATGACAAGACTGATTTGATTTTTCATTTTGGCATGGAAGAGGAGTACATTTTCAAGCTTAAAATGGGAAAGGGTACATTAATTCATTAGCATGAAATATAACTTTAGGAAGAATTTGCAGTTGTTATCAATGCTCTGGGGAGAGGCAATGCTGTGCAGGGCCTGCAGCTCAGATGAAAACCCCAGCCAAGGTTGTGCAAATTGAGTAAAAGCACACCCTGACTGACACACAGGATAGATGGCTGTTGTAGCTGGCAGTTTGCCAAGAAAGTCATACCCTACAGTCCTCTAGTCCACCGCTTTTAAATATAGAAGACCATATGTCCAGAGAAAATGGAAAAAGAGAAGACCGGTGCCAGAAACAGTGATGAGACGTGCAACAAACAGGCCTGAGATATGGTTCTGACATTTTATTATCTAAATTCCTCCTTTTTATAGCATTTTATTTTACGAGCTTACATTTATTGTAGTACACGAAATGCATTTATTATGTCGGTGATGACTGTCATGATTGATTATTTAATGTCCGTCAACCAAGATACAGTGTCTTCTTAATGGTTAATGAAACAGAAAGGAAGTGTTCAATATAGAAGATAAAAAAGACTACGAGTCTACAGCCATGCTAGCTGTCAAGTCCGTGAGACTGTACTTGAGCTAAGTGCTCACATCAGGATGGTTACATGTTCACAAGGATAATGCTAGTATATTGATGTTTAGCAGCTTTAATGTTTATCATTATCATTGTGACATGTTAGCAAACAAAACACTAAACACTATAGTACAGCAAAGGCTACTGGAAACCAATCATTAGCTTTACAGGTACTTGATCATGAACCAAACTATTGGAAAAATACAATTTTATTTCTCTGGGAAACCATGAATGGGTTCGCAACAATCCACACAATTATTGCTAATATCTCAAAAAGGTCATGTTGGTGGTAAAAGAAAAGACGTGGCATCTTGACAAACTCACACAATGTGAACATCCATCTCCATCAAAAAAATGTGTTTTTGGTCTTTAGGATACATCATCTGGGCTCCGTGAATGTCTGCACCAAATGTGATGCCAATCCAGTACACGTTGACACAACTCATTGCGTAAGTGAAAACTTTGATGGCACTAGAGTCAGTTATTAGAAGTTATCCTCCAGGGAATCTAGAATATTTGTAGTAAATTTAATGGCAGTAGGTGTAATAGTTGTTTTAGGTATTTCAGTCTAGACTAAAGCAGAGGAGTGACTGAAAGTGCCATCCATAAAGCCACGGTGCTAGCATGGCTAAAAATAGCTACTGGACATGGCAATTCACAGCAACACTTATTTTCTTTCTGTTTCACATTAAGAGGAAGTAATAAAATGATGGGGTGACTCATTTGTTTGATGTCATACTCGTCCATGTACCTGACACCGAACAGACAAAGCAATTAGACCGAGGATATTGAATTGGCTATTTAGCCAGGATTAACTAGAACTTAAATGCATCCATTAATTTTATTCCTCTGTTGCTGTGGGCTGACAAAGCAGCACACAGACACAAACTGCCTCATATGTACATTAGTATTTCCCTTGAAAGATAATTTTACTTTGATAGTTAGTCAGTTTTGAGAAACACATTGTAAGATGACTTGGTCGAATGGAAAAGATGTGTGACCCCTGATGGATCGTGTACTTCAGTCAGAGGGACTTTATATCAAATAGATCCCCAGTTAGATTTGGGGAAAAAGGCTCTGGGAGCTCTCACTGAATCCGAGAAGCAATGAAGACTCTGCCAGAGAAGGAATCCCCCTGTTGACAAACACATATTATGTGAACATCTATCTCCATCAAAAAAAGTTTTTCTCATTTTTTTATTCATTTATTTTTTACTCCACTTGGATGTTTGACCTTATCTGTGCAGAATGATGAATGTGCAGATGTGTGAGTTTGTTTTCACATTCATCGGCAGAGTTTTCTTTGTGCTCATCCTAAATCTGCCTGCTGCTGTAAACAATCCTGACGGGTCATAAAACCAAAACAAAGAGCTGAGAGACACTAAAATTACTAGAGAGCTAAGAGGAATCAGGCTATATAAGTTTCATAATTTCATATAAAAGTATTGATTACAGCAGCTTCAACATAGACAGTGATAGCTGGTTCCGATGTTTTTAGCTCTGTTGCCGGGTCGACCGTGTTGTCTACATTTGATTCACAGATTGTGCCTTCAATGGATTTCTATTTTCACTGAAACTGCATTTCTGACGGATGTTCATACAGATATCCACGATCATGAGCAAAGGTCATGACACAGCAAAGAGAGGTAAGCGGAAGTTTAGCAGTTAGCACAGCTGTCTGTTCTCCCTCAGCTCTCATCGCTGTGCAGATGACACCTCAACCTCTATCTATCAGGATGTTTCACTGTTTCTTACAACTAAATGGTGGCAAGTCTGAAGTAATGGTTATTTCCTTCTGGGGCCCTTGAAGTTGGAATGATTAGACTTATCTTAGCCCTATGTTCTTTTAAATGCAATATTGCAGCATTTGCAATTTCTTTCCTGTTTTACTCTCACTTTATTTGATTTATTCTGCTTGAATTAAGCTCTTGTAAATCAGCTACTGCAAACTTTAGCTTTACTTCAACAAGACTAAGAGTGCACGGCCATGCTAGCAGCTCTGTGAGTCTGCACAGCGACGCTTTGAGGTAAATGCTAACACCAGCATGCTAACATGCTCACAAAGTTTTCGTTTAGCTTTTTAGCATGCTATGCTAAGCACCGCTGAGGCTATACGGTCATTAACAGCGTCATTAGCATATTTTTGGTCATAAACTAAAGTGTTCAACAAACTGAAATTTTTAATTTTATGGTGGCACAAGATGAAAGCTTTACAACTGTCAAATTTCCTTTCAATCCATAAAAGGGTATATGGTATAGTATATTTTACTTATAGTATATATCCAGTCTGGAATGATGGACTGACGTCAGCAGGGATAAAAAGGGTGTAGAAATAAAGTAATCATCCTTACTGCATCTTGTTATTGAAACTGGAGCCTCATATTTTGTTTTGCTATCACTCCGCAGAGTCATCTCAAAAATATGTGCTATGTCAGATGCCACCAGGCTGGACTACCCTGCCTGTGTGTCCTCGTCTTCCGCATCCTCCACCACAAGACAGTATCGCAGTTTATACAAAGAATGGACTGAACAAAAACCTAATTTATGAAGGCTACATTTGTCCAAAAGCTCCTGAAAAGCTGTCTATGTCCGCGTTGCTGGCACCACAAAAGCAGCAAAGACAGCTGAGCTTTGGGCAGAAGTATGAGAAACTGCAGGAGAAGATCAGAGCTGAGGAGGCCGAGGCCGACGCTCAGGAAAGAAACATGTCAGAGGATCAAAAGAGCAGAGAGGCGGATTCTGCAGCGAGCAGCCAACCAGGGCGAGGTGTTGTAAAAGCAGAGCTAAGCACCATGTCAGGCGGTGAAGATACAGCTGATGAATCAAAACCGCAGATAAAAGAAGAGGCTGCATTTACCAGTGAAAGTGAATCCAACATCAATTATCCACTTCCTTTTGAAATCCTGGACATGAGAGAGAGTTTTCTCCCAGCTCTCGCTACGGGGGGGACAGAGGAGTTTATGTATTATTCTGAACCCTGTGAGACCACGGTGGACACGGACTTCTTGAACTGTTTGTGTATTAAGGATTATAGTTGAACCTGGCCAGACCTGCAGACCTGCGCCACACACCCGAAGCATCCAGAACTCTGTGCTGTGAATTTGAAATATTTTGTGAATAAATATTTTGAGCAGCAAATAAATTGAGCTTTACTGATTAAATTGGCACTTCATCTTAGACAAGATCTTCAGTTTGGACACCTCAGTATTTACCAGCAGTATAAAGTATAGTATAAATATAAATCATCTACTTGCCAACTTCACTGAAATAGAAAAATTATCTTGATTGTATTACACAAATGGAAGAATTGTGAGAGATGGATGAAGCAAGATCGTAACATTCATATTAACAACTGAACAAATCCCTTTGGTGCTGATTGAAGAACCAGATCAAATGCACATTAATTTCAAGGGTATTTCATGTAAAATTGCACAACAAAGAAATAAAATCACAATAGAATAAAATGGGGGCAAAACTGATAAAACCCCCCCCCCCCAAAAAAAACTGATTCACTAAAACATGCTTTAGTTATAGAGGAACAGTTATCTGAATTGTAAAATTGATTGCCTAATAGAGATATTAGCAATGGTTGTCATGTGAAAGTAGATTCTAGACATTGGTTTAGAAAATCACATTGCAAAAACAGGATCACAGAAATGCTGAGGAAAGAAAACAAGTATCGTTTTAAATGAATACCTTTTTAAGAGATTTGTGTGAGATTTATGTTTTTGTCAGAGGGGTTTTCACCCTGTATGTTTAATAAGACAAAAGACTTCAAGGATTAGGACTAAGTGGTTCATTCTGCAAATTCTGTATTTGTTGGGTCAACTTCCCACCTCCAATTAAGGGGCAAGATTCAGCTGCTTCCTTAAGCCTAAGCATCTGCTTCCAGTTGAAAAGCTTATCCACTGCGTAGGAAACACTCCTAAATGGGGCTGGAAAATTGTTTGTGCTGATAGCAAGACGTAAGATCAAAGGCCCGTTCATCCAAGAGACAAAAAGCATATTGTCTCTGAGATTTCTGCGTCCATGCCGCTACAATGGTGGTTAATAGAATTCCATGTTTGGCGTTTCACCGCATTAAATATTTACTTTTAACAGCAAGTTCCCGTTTCTCTGGATTATCCATACAACACTCTGTAAACACTTTTCACTTCCTGCTAAAGAAATAGTCTCACGTAACCAAAAACTCTTACACTGCTGCTGTAATACCACGACACAAAGCACAGGAGCATGTGTTGTTTCCCCTTTATACACCTCCTGCATCCTGTATTTTTTTTTTTCCGTGCCCAACTCTTAATGACTATCGATTTCCTCCATACAGGTTTGATTGATTTTGTTTGTCCTTACTGATTCAGGAGGCCAGAGATTAAAATCCTCCCCTTCTCACACACCAAGAACATGTACAACTTATTCACTTGTGATGCCGAACCATGACTCTAATCACTCTAAAGGTCACGCTCTGTGTCCGAAAGACTAAAAAAGCTGGGGGTTTTCTTTCTTCTCTCCCTTTCTCTCTGAACCCTAAACATGCTGTTGCACGAGATTTCCTTTTGTCTCTGTTTTAATCAATCGCTGCAGTTTTAAACAATGTATTAAAGCAGTATCAAATCAGTTTCAATTTCCTCAGCCACTAGGGGGCAGAGGTACTAAACAAGCTGAAAACACATCACCCGACTATTATTATTACTGAACAGAGCTGCTTCGGTAAAGAATTGGCTTCTTACACTGATCTGCATCTCAGTTACTGTGACATACAACTTTCCCGAAGATGAATAATGATCTCCCATTCTGATTCTAACCTTCTGATGAAGGTCTGAACTTCCAGTATTCACTCTCCTTTTAGCTCTGTTTTGGTCTCCACCATCTCCATCGTGTTCTTCAGCTGCTGAATAAAGTTTGTCACTTAGGTTTACAGTGTGTTTATCACAGCTGTTTTTTGGGTGAAAACAGTTGCCTGCTGTTTTGAAGTGCGGTACACTTCGTTGGTCCAGACTGAAATGTCTGAACATCTATTGGATAGATTCACACATTCATAGCCTCAGTTGTAACAACTTTGCTTTAGTTTTCATCTTGCACCATCATTAAGTCAAAATTTCAGTTTGTCCATTAATTTGACTAAAGTGACGACAGCTCCATCAGCCTCCAGAAGACTGGAGGACCGGGTTTAATTCCCATGGGTTTCAAATGAGTCCAGAAGCAGATTCAATTGGCTCAAACACCTTCTTTTACACCAATCAGACGCTACAATGGATTCTTAAGATTCTCCAGGAGAATACCTCAACTTTATTTTGCCTTTTGATGAAGGGGACAGACCAGAGATTCTTATCTGCTGTTGTTTTGCTCTTGCTGCCACAGTCACTGCGTTTCTTCTTCAAGACAGTCAAGAATATATTTATTCCCGCTCCAAGGTCAGGGATAATAACTTACTAAGTGGATAACTGGATTACAGGCATTCAGATTTGCTTGGTCATGCCCTCCTCCCCAACACCCACACACACACACACACACACACACACACACACACACACACACACACACACACTGAAATGCAGGTGAAGTGTGCTATAAACAAACACATACTTCGGCATCTCCAAAAATGATCTTTTGCGCTTGAAACAAAGTCAGCCTCCTGACCCTTTTCAGAAGACACAGACTTTAATCCTACAAAGTCAAGCAATCGCTGAATCAAGCCGCCTGCAGTTTGTGTGATTTATTCCCCCCTAATTGCCTAACTCCAATATTAATAAGTTTCCTCAGCCGTGCTATAATCCCTGCAGAAAAATTATCAAGGAATTACATATGCTGCAAACAAACCTTGTGACTATTTTTTTTTTTTTTAACTAAGCGATTTCATAATCCATCAGAGGAATACAAATGTCATTTCTCTAGACAGACAGAGGACGAGGCGCGAAGAGGCCTCTGACTCTTTACTTATTTCCCCAGCTGTCAAGTCTCACACTAAATCCAAATCTGTGCTAGCCAGAGCTCTTATGTAAAGTCTTAGTAGCAGATTGGTATGAATGGCTGCATAATGTTTAGATGCCCCGCAGAGTCTCACTGATGAAGTGCATTGACATTGCAGTCACAGTGCAGAATTAAAACTCGTGCTTTAATGTGGTGCATGCTAAAGGTGCCTAATGCCCTTCTGAACAATTTTAATATTGCACAAAAGATGCATCATGTATTATGTGTCACAGCTACGGTAACGTAACAGTCGTTCCCAACCTGGGTTTTGGGGTGTAACAGAAGGATTGACGGATGATTAAAACAGCAGGAAAGCAGAAACAAGACAAAACTGTATTTACGCTTTGTGCCAAATGCTAACGTCAGCATGCTAACTCGCTCACAATGACAATGCTAGCATAGCTAAAAACATATTAGCGCTACACAGAAAAGTCTAATCTTTGATGGACAGAGTTTCCTCTTCAGGAAATTGAAATTGAGGCAAAAGAGAATGACTTTTTGGTGGAATTAGGTTTAATTCCATTTAGTATATATGTTGCTCACAACTCCTTAATGATAATAATCCTGTCAGATGCAGTGGAAAGCTCCAAGCAAATAAGAGTGTATGTGTATGTGTACATTAAAATCTAAAAGAAATATATCATTATTAGATATTTTAAACTCTCAAAAATTGATATTAGTATTGGACACATTCCAGTATCAGTCCTGCCGTGTCTCTGTGAATGTAGCAGTATGGGCCTGCAATCTTGCTGCCACGTTAATTGGTGCTGCAGAATCAGCATATCTCTGCTAGGGGGCGCAGTCTATAAAGGTGGGTGGTTGTGTAGTGGGAGCCCTCTTGCTCTGAAGCTCCTTGGTGCCCTGCCCTTTCCCTAATCACGGCACCTGTTCATCTCACCTGATCGCCTCACAGCCTCGCTGCTCCCTGGTATGTGTTAGTCTCACGCTTTGTTGCGCTGTTTTCAGTTGCCATCAAGGTCGGCTTTTGTCTTTTTAAATACAGTTCTTCGTTGGTAGTCTTCCCTCTCCTTCATCGGACTCGATCGGTCCTGGGTGTTTTTCTCACGTGTCTCCTCGCGTGTGCCGCAGCGGAGACCGATCAGCTGTGACCGATCAGCTGTGACCGATCAGCTGTGATCTGTTACGTCGTGGCTGAGCCACTGTGGCTTCGGTGTTTCTCCTCCTCACCTGTGTGATGCTCATTCAACTCTGACGGTATGTTTGTGTGCTGACGGCAGTTCAAGCCACTGTCATAGGTACAGTGTGGCCTCTAAATATCTGTTTTCATAACAGGTTAAATATGTGTGCGATCGGCGTCTGCCAGCACTAACCCCCCCCCCCCCCCCCCCCGTGATCGCTGTCGGCTGGCTGCTGTTTTACCTATGGTTTTGTGTACCTGTGAGAACCCAATCATCCGGCCTGCATCCAACGCTAACCCATCGACTGTGCTGTTCTGGCAGTAAATTGGTTAACGTTTTTTTACCCTGGTGCCCCATGTATGTGTTTTCAATATTTTATATATTGCATGTAGCCTATGGAGGGTAAATCATTTTTTTGAAATTACTTTTGCTTTGTGTGGGTTGTTTTGCATGTTTCTTTTGTTTGTTTGATTATTTTGGTTTAATTGCTTTGCATGTTTTCTTTTGTTTGATTATTTTTGGGTTAGTTATTAACATTATTTTGGTTTAATTGTTTTGCATGTTTAGTAGATTGATATGTTTTGGATTACTATTGAGTAATTTTGTTTCTTTGCCAGTTTTTCTTTTGTTTGCATTTGTGTGGTTTGCTTAGTTATATGTTTAATTGATTTAACCCAATTGTGCTATTTGCTCCTTTTTTTGTGTATTTTTTGGATTGCCTGATGGATGTGTGCGTGTGTATGATGGTGTGAGTGTGTAAAACATTTTTATTGGAAAATTGTTAAATTAATAGATTGCTAATAAAAACAAATTGAATTTGTATTCTGGACCCAGTCTCAAGCCCTCATCAGCAACGAACTTGTGCAGGTTAATCATTGTGTAAAGGGTTAACTTAATTCTTCAGGTGCAATTCTTGAAGTGGCGTTGTTGGCAACTGATACTTATAATGTACTAACGTTATCAGCCGATTGTGTAGCAGAGTAGAATTGTTGTATAGTACTCAGTTACCTTTTAGTATTTCACTCTTCTTAGTCCCCGCATGCCACATAAAGGACAAAGCTGAGGTTGGTGATAAATTTATGTTCCTTCCTCATCTCCAGGATAAAATGGTTTATGGGCTGGTGCTCGTTGCTGAATCTTGACATCCTTTTTCCCGTCATGAAAAGTTAGCAGGGTTTACTGTGAACAGAAGTAATATGCATGACCGTCTTCTGTCACACCACAAACGGGCAAAACAAATAAGAATTGATCCATTAATCTTTCTTTTACACCTATCACACACTGACAGAGAGGAGTATACTCGTGCGCCTGATGTGAAGATATTGTTCCACATAAAATTTGCACATAAAATAGTTTTAGACAGACTTGGAAATAGGAAATCGCATTGCTTTAGACTGCAAGTAAGTTTTATTTATTTTCATTGATTCATAAATTCTCCTCTTAGTGCCTTTAGAGCTGAGACAGGCTGAAAGCAGTGAATCTCTACGGCACAATTTCACCCTGTCATATCTGCTACAATCTCTGTCAAAGATTTCTTTGCTGTTGTCTGCTTTGAAACTGAGACGTGTTTTTAAAGAGAGACCTAAACTCTTTAAGATTGATTTGAACATTTGATTTCTATTCAGCTGCCACGACTTCGATTTTTGGATCCAGACCAAACGTTGGGTTATAATCATTAATGCTGAAAGAAAGAAGCTTCTGACCGCACGCCTTGTTCTGCTGAAAGACAAACAATAAGACAAAAACCATGTATACCCCATCTCTGGCACATAAACTGGTATTGTAAAAACAGATGGTGTGGTGAGAATGTGTGCATGTGTTTCACTGATAAACATGCTAACCCTTACTTGTGCTGGCTTACATTGTTTTTCTTTGACTCGCCCTCATCATTTTCAGTCGACAGAAATTGCTAGGAACAACTAAATTAACATTTCTCAACTGAAAATACTGAAAAGAAGCTTTGCGGTAAGATAACATTGACATTTTTAATCCCATCTAAAAAAAAAAAAAAAAAAAAAAAAAAACGCACCTAACTGAAATGCTCAGAGGTCAGGAACCAGGCTGAAAGAACAAGGTGGAGAAAATAGAAGTGTAGTATAGAGTCATGTATGACTGACTGCGGTTGTTTATCCTTTGGGAAACTTGTTGCCAGTTTCCTTTAGGCTGTTTTGCTGTAATGAGTTCTTTCCTGACAAGCTTCTAGGCATCCTCGACTCTCCCGGGCCATGAAGGCAAACATTAGACAACTCTCTTCCACCATTCGTGGGTTTCCACTCCTGGATCAACATCATTCAGGTGGAGGGACTGAAGTCAGATGTTGGTCCACTTCACTCCCGAGAGTACACACCCCCAAACCTCCAACGTTAGACTGGCTCTGCGTGTGCGTATCGCTGGACAAAGAAAGGCTTCAGAAAAAGTTCAAAGTGCCACCCCCCATCCAGCCAGCAGCTGTGTCACTGGCTGCGTGCAGCTCTTTTCCACAAGCGTATGTTCGGTCAGGACAGGACCTCCTGCTGACACCCGAGCCCACTCTGTGTGGGAGAGACGTGTCATCCTTGTCAGCTGCGCTCGGGGAGAAATGTCGCTGGAGGATATTAGCGTGGCGTCTCTGTTCCTCTCCACTCGTTTTTATCAGTGTGATAGGTTTCGGTTCTCGGTGACTCATTGACTGTTGAATGTGCTTAGTGATGTTTGATGTTATTTTTTATTGCCTTGGTTGGCAATTCCACTGCCTCTGGTGAGCCGTGCACGCCATCCATGGAGAGCCTTGAGGCTGTGATGCATTATGGATAATGTGACACATGTGCACGCTCTCTCATAATCACCTTTGTGCAACTGTTTGGCATCATAATAAAGTATAACTGTCATTATGGCTTCATCACCCAGCCGGAGGTCTGTATTACTGTATTAACTTGTGTGGGTATGTGGTGAACAACATTTATAACAGTCAGCAAACAACTATTTTCTATGTAAAGCTCTAGTGGGGTAATGGCGTACTGAGCTGAGAATGAACTCACTGAGTTTCTTTTGGTACCCAGCCTGTGCATGTTAGTACACGAGAGTCCGTCCTGTTAAACCGTTGGTCCTCCCCATGTTTCTATAAACACACAGTGACCCCCCCCCCTCAGGTGAGATATGGCACAGTGTAATATGCCACGTTCAGGTGCAAGCAACCTTCCAGAATCTCCTCCAGTGAAAAAGAAACCACTTTGTCTCAGGCAAAGAAAGAGATAAGACCAGAGCACAGGCGGACTGGTCATGGGGGACTACTGGCTCAAATCTGCCAAAACATACAAGGCTGAATTTCTTTCCCAGTCTGATTATGGACCCAATACTGGTTTGGCTTTACCCTTCGAGCTGCTAAAGAGCTCCGTCTCAGAACAGGCTTTTCTTCTTCATGTGCATGTAACTTGCTGGCTACATGTCTGTTTTCATTAGTTACTGGCTACAGAAGCCATAATAACGTTAGCTACCGATATTTTGAATGTGTTTGACAAATGTTGCTATTGCTAGCTGTCTCGCTGCTAGCATTGCTGTGGAGCATGCTATCGTGGTCTAATGGTTATTTTTAGGTTATTTTCTCTTGGCTCTTGTGTACACAGGGTTTATTGTTGTGTGTTTAGTTCTAGGGGTTGCTTTCACTGAGCTGCTTAACACTTTGCTGAGAAGTGTTTGTTTTGGTCTGAGATGCCAGTGGCAGTGACGATCGTTCACAGAACATATACTCATATGTATGTTGAAAGAGTTATTGATAATCTTTCCTTCTGTCTTTACAGTTTCCTCATTCAGCTGAAACTAATGTGACGCATCGTTTACTTTAAGTCCCATTAGGAAGGGATCCATGCACGGCCATTATGGACAGGAGGAATAATTACCCTTTGGACAGCCGGTTCAGATGAAAACTGAACGTTAAAGTGGAGGTTGGTTAAATAGTCCTCCAAATCAAACAACAAAATAATTTTTTGTCCATGCCCTAAAGAACAACACATAGTGTTGGTGGCCTGAGTAGCCTGAGCATTTTGTAATGTTATGAAAAAGGCCCTGAATTATGTCCCTCCGTGTCAATTATCATGGATATGAATGTCCCAAAATTAGTGTGTGAACCATTAATGCCAGCCACTTACACATTTAAAATTTCAGACAGCTACACATGGCTGTATTATGTCTCTGCGATTCTCATAGTGAGTGGATATTTAATACAGTGGAAAAGCCTCTTTCCTCTGGGGAGATGTCACTCTCTGTGGTACCTTTTATTAAGTTGTAGAAATGGTAGTAGCAGCTTTGTCTGTGTTCTCAGTCAGCCTGAATTTGCAGGTATTACTCTGAAAAAAGGTCAAGTATAAAGTGTGTAATAGGATGAACTGAAAGTGGTAAAGTATTGATAGTTCCTGGAAAGGTGTGAGAGCTAGAGGGCAGGTAAATACAAGAGGCTGCATATGAACAATCAAATATATCTGTGCATATTACCCATCCATTCAATGTACAATTTATTGGCCGAAACCGTCCCACTGTAGAGCTGCATTTTCATTTGTATGGCAGGCTAATGAAGGCTTGGCAGTGCAAAGGCAATCAGCTGAAATATGTCATTTCTTTGAAAAGGGAATTATTCTAATGCGTATTATGGGTGAGTCACCACTCTGAGGCCACATTTGCAACTCGCTCCTTGTTATCTCCTCTCTGTTAATTAAGATTGGTGAACTAAAGAGCCTGGGAACTAGTTTTCTCTCTGAATTAAACATACAAATTTGAACCTGGCCTGTAGTAACGCTCTCTCTTCAACATTTTTATTGTTCTTTAAACAGCGCTGGGTAAACCTTTAGATTACAACCGGCAAATTAAAGAGCAAATATATTGTACATACTGGGTATCAATAATAGTAGTAAGGAGGGAAGAAGTACAGGGAATAATGGGAAAAACAAGTTTGCATTCTGGTGAGACCTAGAAATAAATTACTCTATATGCACTTCTTAAATGATCTTGTACATTAACTAATTAGATGGTACATAAAGGGGAATATGGATTGGCCTGTATGTTTTTACAACATGAAAAGGAGCAACATTTTTCAAATTACCTGAAGGCCACTGAAGCTTGGAGAGGGAGGGGTGAAGGGAGGGGTATGCAGTGAGGTTGCAAACCCTAACCCTGCAACTAAATCCTTTAACACATTTTAATTAAGTCAAGGTTGTTTCTTCTCAGCTTAATCAAACCAATGCTGATTTCGTCCAAACCATAACTGACTAGTTTTATAATTCTGTAGTCGCTTCAGGTGGAAATTATACTGAAACATCTGATATTCTAGTGGAAAACAAATAAGTTATCTGTGACCAATTTTGTACTTGCCAAGTAAGTCAATTAACAACATGTCCTCATTACGTTTATAGAAAATGTAATCTATTCAGAATAACGTTTCCCACCAAACATGCAGTTTAGTTGTATACAGAGATGATTTCTCGGAGGCAGTGTTCCTCCAAAAGCCAGGAATTTAAACTTTATTTTTTTAATCAGCAAAATTTTAATTTAACATTATTAGCATTATAAGCAAACTATCCCTGTTGGCTGTTGGTCATTATTTTGTAAATGTAATTCTTGTAGCTAAAACAATATTAGATCCTTTGAGGGATCCTCCTCCCTCGCTCACGGTTTATCCACATCTGCAGTCGGGCTGACGAACCGTTTCTCTCCAAAAGCAGCAATTGCGCCGAAGCTGAAGACGTCAGCATGTCGTTTAAAAAATAAAATAAATTAGGCAACAAAAAGAGAAAAGAAAGATAAGAACCAGAGGGGAAACAGCTGTTGACAAAATTCTGTGAAAGAAAAAAAAAAAACAAAACAAGGGTTTATTAGCTTTGTGATAAATGAAGCAGTGTTGGCCTCAGTTTGAGAAACAGTCAGAGCGAATCAGCTGCAGGTTCATCAACATCTAATCACGTTACCGGGGATGTCAGACACAATGAGCTCAGAGAAGAAACTAAAAGTGATTTCAAGCAGTCACTTACACCAATTTACACTGAGAGTAGACACATGATATTACACATTTTCACGATGCCTGTAATGTACAGTTTACTGCAGCTTAATGATCAGTTTCACTATTCCGTTTATAAACACTGCTGATGCAAATAAACCTTCAGCACCATCAGATATAACCGCGATGATAATACTCAACATTATTCCCTGTATTAAGATCAGTTGATGAAGTTTCCGCAGATGAATTATGTGACTTCTTCAGTATGTTGAAGAATCTGTATCTTGTTGGAAAGTTTTCCATCTTGATTCTATAAATAAAACAAATGTAAAATGACTCCAGAGAAGTTTTATTCATATCTATTATCATGGAATATGTGAAAAAATAGGACAGACATAATGCTCCACAGTTTGCTAAAATTTCCAGATTGTGCAAACTTTCTTCAATGTGTCATCGTTATAACAGCCTAATAACCACTAAATACATGGGTTTACCTG
Organism: Seriola aureovittata; assembly: GCF_021018895.1. Lineage (NCBI taxonomy): Eukaryota > Metazoa > Chordata > Actinopteri > Carangiformes > Carangidae > Seriola > Seriola aureovittata. Next base: position 4,365,284 of record NC_079378.1, on the reverse strand, counting down.
TTGATGCAGTTATTTGCACAGGTTTGAACATGACTGTATTATAAGGGAAAAAGGGCCCACTGATGTTGCATATGACTTTTGAGCTAACACAGCGCACCTTTGTGGGCGGTGAGGGAGGAAAAGAAAGTAAACAGTAAACCTCGAACAGCACCTGAGGTGTCTGTGTGAGCTTCCTCCAGTCAGTCCTTACATATGGAGGACTGCACAACAAATGGAAAACACTTTGTGTTGATGGGCCCTTGAGGCTACCCTTGTCCTTTGTTTGCATCAGCCTTTGGCAGCTCATATCAGAGGCCTCGGTTGTGTTCATCTTGGCTGTGTTTGTAAGTCTGACATTTGGCAGCACTGGACATGATCACAAACAAGCTAATAAAGGCTGACAGATGGTGAGTGTGTCTGAAAGAGGGGCTGAAGGGGCGAGACTCTGTCCACTTCCTGCACAAACGTTTGTCAGACGCAGTGCTGCATTTTTTAATTGGAGCCATATGTAGGATTTTAATCAAAACATTTCAACGAATAAACAAATCATTTCGCTACATGAGTGTAATGAAAACAAACAAAACCACAATCGTTACAAGACGTTACATCACTATTATCAGCTCTACAAGACTGATCATATCTGCTCTGAGCAGAAGGCGACTTTCCTTCATACTGTACACTGGAAGTCAAATTGAACATGTCGGTTATTATAAAAATAAGTGGCAACAGTGTTTAAAATCACCTGACGTGGCCGTGAAGGCATGAGGCTGACGGCTTAGCTGATGAGTGACAGGAGAGATGACATCAGCTGCCACTCTGCTGTCAGTGGGCAGCAGGAGCGCCGACATGGATGAAAGCTCTGTCCTTGCACCGTTACAGGACACTTTCCCCCGTCGCACATTCCCACTGTGTCGTGTCCGGAAGCAGCAGCTCCGACCATGTTCCTGCTCCACAGAGGAGGAGAGCAAACAGTGCCTGCAGAACTAGTACTTACGTACAAACTAGAAACACTGTGTCATGCATAATGTATGCATGCAGCCAGTAGGTAAAAAGTGAGTGAGCTACAATAAAGTTTGCAGGGGAGCTGCACTGGACTAGCTAAAACGAAATCTAAATTAAACAGTTCGACCGTTGCAGGAAGGAAAAACAGCACAGCAGCCAGTGATAGATGAACACAATAAAGAGTGGATATTAGATTAACTGCTGCTGCACATGGTGGCTGCACTTTTGATGAGTCATTTACAAGAGTGAAGAAGTTACCTCGGGTTCAGTGGAGTCCAACTCCGCCACCTGCTCCGGTATCATATCAGCATCTGTCAGAGGAGTCGCTCAGTCTGGGTCAGCTCGCTCGCTCGCTCTCTCTCTAGCTTCATTATGACCAGGCTTTTCTCCTTTTTTGCCTTTGGAGGGTAATCTTTTGAATCCTAATGTAAATCTGTTTTTAAATAATTAAAATTTCAGTTTGTAATCTTGAGAGGCAGCTGGATTTCTATGTGGAAACTTTCCTCCCAAGGATGGAAAGAATCTTCTGCTAACATGCTAACTAGCTCTCAAAGCTCCTCAGACTGCGGCGTGTTGTCGTGTTTCCTCTTTGGCGCTCTCCTTCATCCAATCACCTGTCGAGTATTTTTTTTTTTTAAAGCGCCTCCCCTTTTCCAAAGGCGTTCTTTGAATCCAGACTTCATATGTCACCTCACATTCATCAAGCTTTACTTGGCATGCAAAATACACCTCGAAGGCAGTCCTAGTCCCTGATTGGATAACGAGCTACTGCTTGTTAAATCAGAATCTAATTACATACAGATTTAAATCTAATGAAAAAACACAGTGCAAATTACACGTACATGAATCTGGATCTCAGAGGACAGCTCCGACCGAGACATTTACTGAAGGTAAATCACCGTGGTAGATATCTGAATATGTTGCAATCTGAAATAGTTTCTGCATCCAAATTTTACCAAATGAACAAAGGCATTAGAGTAGGCATGGGGGTGGGGGAGGGTTTTGACTTTTCGTTTAGCCACACTAAGGTCTAGGTATGACAATGTCACAACAACTACTGGATGGACATGAAACATGGTAGAAATATTCATGATTCCCTGACGATGTATTCTTGATGAATTTAGAGATCTCTTGACCGTTACTGCAGCGCCACCCTGAGGTTGACATTTGTGGTTTTGAACGTACTGCCATCAACTTTTTATCCAGATACCTGCAAAACACACCCACTGGCTTCAGCTGTAGGCGTTCTTACTGGCTCACTTACTTAGTATTAGTTAGCGAATGTTAGCATGCTCACATGCTAAGCCGTGGTAAACGACAGGCTACATGCTAAGCGTCAATGTGTTGACATTCCCATTAGCATTTAACTCAAAGTGCCTTTTATTTGTCCATTCAGATGAACATGTTGAGGTTAGTTTTTATATTTTTATTCTGTTGTTGTATTGAAGCTTGTGAAAAGGCGTTTGTCCTTTGATTGTTGTTTGTATTGTGACAAAAGCATCTGTTGCATCGTTACCCATTACTCTGTATGTTACTCTAAACGCACCACTTCTTATTTATGCAGAGAGTTTATCTTTGCCATCCACAGAGCAGGACGCAAGGAAAGAGAGGGAGGACCTGAACGAACGGTCCAGGACTGCAGTTTTGTAGAAATCGACACCTTGTTCTTTCCCAAGCTCTTAAAAATCGGGCCTTTTTTTTTTTGCTCCTCATGCTCTCGGTGAACATAAAGGAGGGGTGTGTAGCCTGGTGTACACCTGCTGAGTGCTCCTTTGCCCTCTGCCAGTGAGAAGAATAGCTCTGACAAGGTGAGTGGCTCCAAAGAAAAGAATTCAAATCAAACCTCATGAGCCCTGCTCGACAGGCTTGTCCAGATGACAAAGGACCAAATGGCAGGCTTTACATGAAAAAGTCACACCCTGTCAGCATTGTCATCTTTTTTCATTTCTTTCTTTCTTTCTTTTTTAAAGATTTATTCAGTCCAAGGTGAAGATGCTCAGATTATAGGAGGCCCGGAGTGAACTGTGTGTCAGACGTACTGTACCATTTACTGTCATTTTATAAACAACCATATGGAAATGTTTATTCATGTCTGTTGTCAAACTCCAAAGGTTTTCATGAGACAAAAAACCTTATGTACAGTCAGTGGAGGTGGTCATGGTTAGACAACACTGAGTAAGTGTGTAAGAGGTCCGTCTCTGAACCTGGTTGGTGAAGTATTTCATATATTTTACATTTTTTTCTGATGCATGTAGGGATTACAGTCAACAGGCTTAAACCCTCGGTACACCTTTAGATATTTAACTATTCTGCCAAGCAGTAAAGAACTTCAGAGTCCCACGATGGTGCTAATGCTGTTTTTGAGGCTTTTAAAACTGCAATTAAATGTGTCTGCCTGTCTGGTGTGCAGCCTCCCCAAGCACACCACTCTCCACTCTGCTTCACTACACTGGCTCCCTGCTGCAGCTTCAGTTTAAGACTCTGGTGCCTGCAGGGAAGTAAACTGCTCCTTCTTAGCTCCGAGCCAGGATCAAACTTCGGCCTGATCCAGGATCATGATATGATTGACATCTAATGGAACATAAACATTTCAGTAACTCTGGCTCTCCTGAAGTCGTGCATAAAAGCTCCTGTGCAAAGTCATAAGATGATTTACTCTCATCGCGAAACATCTCCTTTTAAAGTCCATACAAATAATCCAAAGGCAAAAAACCTGTTAACTACAGTGTTGAGTGTTTGAGCTTCAAATTGTGTTTTTAAAATCACTTGGGATTCTGTGCTGTTGCTCTTCTTTAATCCAGTCTTCACACATTGTTTGATATTCAAAATAAATAAACAGATTTATTCTCAAATATAAAATCAGAACAGTGAGTTAAATACCTGCCTAATCAGTCATATCAGTGTTAGCCTTGTTGTTGAATGCTTTCTTCGAAAAATCATCTCTACACGGAGCTCGGACCAATTTCCCAGCAGCCACTTCCACTTTCCCTCTTTTGTTCCTCTTCCTCACGTCATACGGTGGTCAGACTTACTCGACAAGCGCATCCTGACATGCACTGCATCATGAGCAGCTCTGCAACCGCGACGCGCCATGAATAATGATTGTGGCGTGTATCGATGATGCTAACTTGTGTGAGCACCAGAACCTCCGCTCGCTCGTTCTTGTGGGAATACAGCAGGCGATGAAAGCTGCTTCCTGTGCGAGCACAAACACTTTAACAGGCCCACACGAGCATGCAGTCCCTCCGTCGTTAACACATACAGCCCTCTGAGTCATTACAAATGTACTGATGCAAATTAAAAGCAGTATTTGAGGGACTATGTGCGGCAGATCCTGATCTCAACTTGGTTTTTTATCATTTGCTACTTGCAGCTTCCCTCCTTCGCCCTCACCTCTGTCTCTCAAAGTTATTACAGCAGTGTCCTCCTCTCCCTCTGCTCTGAGCAGATAACAAGCAGCTACACTCATCTGCTGACTCCTCTTCACCCAAAGCAAAGCTTATCGTTCTTAAACACACTGCTCCTGTGAAACTAATTATTGTGCTGGCTTTCTGCCGCATGTGTCGCCTGACCAGGAACGTAAAGAGTGCGAGGATTTTCCACCCAGCCCGTCCTTTTGACTTCTCTCTAAATCCCGGTCAGGTGACGATTGTGATGCTTCAGTGTTCGAATCGCACTGTGGGAGAGTCGGAGTCAGACTGAGTTCCCCTCCTCTTACAGTAAACACAAAAATGCCTCAGACTCTTTGCTGGTTAACTCTTGTGGACAGGAGGAAACGCTGCCAAACATTTCTCAGTAGTAAGAGGAACTGAATCCAAACTCACCCTCCCACATGTTGCAAGTGAGATATTTACACGTTTTATTTGCACTTGACCATATGTTTGAAAAAAAGAAAGAAACAAAAGACACTGTCATCATAATTTTGAGCTGTGTTGTTTTTCACAGGATTCATTTTTCTTTGTAATTCCCTCTCCTTTCTGCTCTCTTATTGATTAACCTTTGCCCAGGGGCAAATATTTGCATTTGCATCCATAATGTACGGTGGCCCTGAGAGCTCAATGCGCTGAATCTTAAAAAAAACAAAACACCTGCAGATAGACAAAACAAGAAGAAACAAAGACAACATCTTCACCAATCTGACAACACAAAGCGAAAAAACAAAATTAAATGCAGAAACGCTGCATATCAGTATCAACGGAAATGAGCTTCAAAACAACTGTTTCCAGGAGACACAGCTGGGGCTCGCTTGTTGTTGCCATGGTGACTCAAGTTAATGAAGTAGACTATCCAATCAGCTAATATATAACTCATTTTGTCTGTTTAAACATTCTGATTGCATGATACAGATATTATTCCAGATATCTGGAGGCGTGTGCCAACAAGCGAGTTCAACTTATCTGGCCTTAACAGAGTGTGGACATGAAAGCAGGTTATCAGCCGGCTCTGTTCAGCCTGGTTTTACCTGGCCGGCCCCGAGCGTGTCGATACGAAGAGAGTTTTCAATTACATGACATGTCTGAGCCACAGAACTGTAAATTTAATATGATGAGATGAAAACTGTAAATTTGGTTACGACAACAGAAAGTGAGATTAAACGAAGTGAAATGTAAAACGATATGATCACATCACTAGATTCTAATAAATATTTGTGGAAACACTAGAAATAATTTCCAAATATTAACGTAAGGATAAAGATATAGTGTAAATAAGTGCAGGAATAGTGGACAGTGAGTATTTGTTTGCTTTTTTGTCTATAATGTGAAACTGTTTCTGAGCAGAGCTCGAGGAGAGGAGAGTCTGATAATGTCTATCTGACTGAAATGCTGCATTTCTAATCATGGAAAAAAGATTTAGCAGCAGAGCGTTTAGTTTTTATTTCCAATTATCATCACAAAGTTTCCTCATGTTATTCTAAGCTGCAGTGATGGAGGAAGAATTAAAACTTATCAACACTGTCAACAGTCCTGGTGGGAAAGAAAGAATCTGTGTGTAATTAAAAATGCAGCTATAATCGTCATCGAGTAGTTATTTAGTAAAAATATCTGTTGCTGTTTATTATTTGTCACTTTGTTGTAAAACCCTTTTGTCCATGTCGGGATCCTGTAGGAATGATGACTCAGTGTTTCCAGTGATCTAACTGGTCTGTAGTCAGTCTGACAAGATTGTTAATTTATGTTTTGTAGTCTATGTTAAAATAATATGTAAAAAAAAAAAACAACTTGTGGTTTAGCAAAATAATTTCTAAGAGAAATAGGAACTATTTTCTTCTTTCCTGCGCTGACTGGACACCCTGCCGCCTCTGTAAACACTGAAACATAAGTGTAGCATAAGCAGTGTAGCAGGTGGGGAAATGAGAAACGGGTTGAGTCTGAAGGTCAGACTGTTTGTTTTTACCTCGGAGCGCCGGTGCGCAGCGGAGTGAAGGGAACAGGGCTGTTCTTACACATAAACAATGAACACAACGAAAGCTCAGAGTGAAAGACAGATGGAAGAATTCACTTCCAATGTGTCCATCCCGAGAAACACGAGGAAGCTAAAAGGGATTCATGGGAAATGTGGTTTCAGTTTGGAGAAAACGCTGCAGAAAAACATCACATTTTCGTGTGCGTGTTGTGCACTATACTGCGGTTTCATCCTTAAACAAAAACACAGATGATAGGTTGTGTGTGTCTTCACCATTGAGCCGTCATTAACGCTGCACACTCCCTGCTGATCCGAGACGCTGGGCTTTGCATGCATCTGTATTTCGTAGTAGAGAGATTTTGGCTTTGGCTTCCTGCGCTGCGAAGCCTGATTGAAATCTGATGGATAATTTATGTTGTCGAGGTGAGCCTGTAATTTCCAGGGGAGCAGTAGTCTATGTGCTTGGCTGGCCACCATGAATGATTAATACGTAAACATTATTCATAACTTTCCGTCATAAATTTAGCTGGTCATTAATTCTGCCAACCTCCACACAGGTCGAGAGAGGGAGGGAAAGTGGATGAGTTTTCAGGCTGAGGTGTGAAACGGCAGAGAATGTGCGCAGACTGGAAAAACACATGGAGGAACAGGACGTGGTTTGATCCTCGCTGTCCCCTGTTTCGGTTCAGGCTCACACCCACGTTTGCCTCTTTGTGTTGTATTTGGAACTGCCATCTAATGTGGTGGTTAAACATGCTGTTGACATTTTCAGTCCAGCGGTTTGAACTAATTAGGCACTAATTAGCCCGCGTCTGTGTTGTCCTCTGAGAGATGCTTCTCTGTGGTTTTTCCAGAAAGAGAGGCCTCAGACGACGGCTGATCAGAGGTGAGAGGCTTTTGACAGAAATAAGAGGAGATTGATTGTCCTGGGTAATGAGTGTAAGAAACACACTCTCATTGTCTGGGGCTGAGAGATTGCTTAGACAGCTTTTCTCTACGCACAGAAAAAGGACGAGTGTTTTTAATTGCAATAAACTGATAAGGATTTGAATGAGTTTTATTTAAATAAACTACTTTCTCGCTGTAGTTTGAGAGATTATTTCTGCGCTTTTGGGCCAGGAGCACAGAAGATGATAAGACAGCCACTTCTGTCAAAGCAATCAGGTTCAACTTAGCTGTGCTTCAAGTTATGATAAGTAACTTTTCTGCATTCAAATGTCTAAAAAGGGGACAGACCTATGTTATATAACAGGTTGAGTTGTGTACTTATCTGTTATTTCAATCACGGTAACGGCCCGTTTCATTTGGTCACCTGTCAGTGGCAGTTTTTGTTATTGCTACATAGCTAGCGTTAGCATTAATGGCTGTTTACTTACCAATCTAGATAAATGTTGTGAGTGTAGCATCAAACTTTGTCGCTTTACTCACCTCCTGTCTCCAGAGGTGGCAAACAACACCAATGTCAACTCTTGTCTCCATCACATATTTCCTTCTACTGAAGTTAGCATGCTAACCAGCTAGCCCCGGCCCATCCCCTCACCGTAGCCTCCAATCCGCCTTGAACACGAAGCGATGCTCACACTGTGTTTTATAACCTCTTGTCTAGTAAACACAACGATGTTATGAGAGAAACAACCTGAGCAAACGTCAGCGGCTGCTCCCTCGTGTCGTGTGTCCGCCGAACAGTGTCGGAGAAACACTCAATTTGAACTTAAAAATGCTTTATTCAGCGGTTTTACTGGATGTAATCGCTGGGTCTGTTGGTTTAGGACAGGATGAGACCTCTGCGGATGATTCAGCTCCTGGATCATAAGTTATTGACACTGAAGGAATCCTCACCAGGGGTTGCTGACTACAATGATGGCAATGGTGGTGAAGACCGCAACTCCCATGATCCTACACTACTTCACGACCGTCACCGAATTACTGTTGTTTCGATTGAGAGACCCCCAGTGACAGAAGTTATGTACTGTGTGTTCAAGCCCCAGGACACAGTGTGTGTTTTATCCTCTAACATTCAAACTATTGTAATGTGCTTTAAAAAAAAAGAAGGTGAGAACATCTCTTTTACTATTTTCATGACAATGTTCACCTTGGGCTTCGCCAGAAAAATACACCTCTATAAATCATGCATGGAGCTTATCCTCAGACTGAGAATTAAAATACAGACAGTTTCCCTTTTGCTGTGTCAGCCATGTTCTTTTTTACTGTAGGTCTGTAATATTTCTCAAAAGCTGACATCATAAATCAAACAGAGAGAAGTTTTGCTTTGTGGTACAAATCAGCAAAAACGAAGAAGACTGTGTTTTCACAAGCACCAATGTAGATCTGTTCATAAAAAGATAAAAGATTCTTCTTCACTGGTGCCGTTATCTCTTGTATTGGAGCTTGAAGGCTTGTTTTACTCTGCTGAGGCCGTGACAGAAAACCACTTCGCTGGTGACGTTTGGAGCAATTTAATGCATCGACGGACTGTGAGACACTGGGCCTCTGGACACAGACATGTAAAAAGCTCCCTGCAAGTCTCCTACATAAAGACCCACAAACTGAAAGACATGCAAAATGCCCATAAATGATGCATCTCTGTGCTATCGTTTTGTGGCCATTTTGTGTCTCTTTGTGGTATTTTAGTGGCTTTGTGTGTTTTTTTTGGACAGTTTGTATCTCTGTGGTCATGTTACATCTCTTTGCGTCTCTTTTTTTGTGGTTATTTTGAGTCTCTGTGGTTGTTGTTTCTCTCTGTGGACATTTTGTGGTCACAGTAACTTACAAACAAAGACTCTGGCCCCTGGACCTCATGTTCAGTAATCCCTCATGTGATTTAGCGCTTCGTTGGTTTGAAAGTGTCAGACACGCACTTTGTTGGCTGTAGTAGTGATGTTATTCTAAGATATTGGAATAGGGTTCAATAACATTGCCTTGAGTTTTTTTTTTTGGAGTACATCTATTAAATTAAATTTTATTATTTATCTTTCTTAAATTTATGTCTGTCTGCCTGATGTTTCTGAAAATGAAGCATAACATGCTCCAGTTTCCTCTTGTCACAGTAATCACATTTGTGTTTGCTGACTCTGTTCAGTCCAGTGTTTCCAAATCTGATTCTTCTGCCACCTTTCATTCAGTCTTTGCATAATAATGCCCTTTATTTCTGTTTTGTTAAATCTAGCTGCCAAATCAGTGAGATTATGCCTTCTTCCCTCCTTACTCAGGTGACTTCTCTCCAGCTCTGATTGGCCAGTTTAAACTGGGAAGGCGGACTCATATAGGAGTACAACTGGGCGGGGGCGGGGCTATAAGAAGTTGGAGATGTTTTGAAGAGCAGCAGTGTTGTTTCCAAAGTGTTGTTTTATATTTGAAAACTGTTTTTACCTCAGTGTTTTGGAGGGAAAAAAGTCTTGATACCAGACTTAATGTTTTGCCTTTCACCACAAGGTACAACACCCAGCTACGTTCATCAACAGTGAAGCTGAAGCTGATCTGGACCAACAGGTAAGGCCGGTGGATTAATCTTATGACATGCTGGAGAGTAATACGCAGGTTTCTGGCTGCAGTTTGCGTCACTAAACACGATTCCTCAGATAAATGTTCCACTGGGTATAAGCCATGTGTGATTTGTGCTGCTGTGTTTTATCTGGTGTGTGTGGTGTAAGAAAATATTGCTGTTGATGAGAAATGGTTTCTATGTGTCTAAAGAAAGCACACCCTTTTCTTTTTAGTGGAAAAAAGAACTAAACTTTAAGGCCAGGTATGACTCCAGCTTATGATGGTACAGGCTTCTTGCCATGCCACACATAGTATCAGCAGATACTCTGATCGCATTGAGAGGATCCTGTTTGAATTATTCTGACTTTGAGACTCAACATCGTATAACTTGAGAACTGCAAACTAAATGAATGCCCATATTTTGGCTCTGCAGAGCCAGTCCAGAAGTTTTGCTTGGTTTTGGGAGGCAAATAATCATCTGTATGTTTCACATAGTTTGTTTGTGTTCAATCGATTCTCTCTTTTTTTTTCTAGAAAAAGTCTTGTTTTGCAAAAAAACTAAACTTTACTGGGACTTTACAGCTGCTCATGTCCAGCTGCCCAGCCGGGCTCTGATGCTTTGACAGAAAAAAATTATAAAATGGTTGAGACATTTAGATTTTTTATTTTTTTTTTTCATTCTCTAAGTGAAGAAGATTTCCCATTAGTGTTCATACCCACAGCACCGACTTGAATTTAGGTAGACGGGGGGAAGATGTACAGGGTCTCGGTTGAGGGTTCAGGGTGCTGTGGCTGGTGCGGTCAGTGGAAAGCTTTAACTACACTGCATATGGTGAGTTGATGAGTTTGCCTCTCTGCCTGCACCGTTCAGTCACAAGGCAATCTTAATCTTAATTACTCATCTTAACCATGATGCACTTCTTTTTCAGAATGAGATCCTGACGATAGATTTGTTCATTTTACGATGGAGAGGTGGCATCGATGCAAGATTAGCTACACCGTATAAGGAGATGCAGATTGATTTGAAGTTATTTGAAATATAAAAAAATCTCCCTCACACACACATACATGCGCACACCATAGGCCTGTGTGTGTGTGTGTGTGTTTTTCAATGGCTGATCATTAATGCAGGAGCTTGTGTTTCTCCTGGCTGTGAATCAATACAGGTTTAGACACATGCAGTGCTTAGGTTGGATGGCCTATAAATAACCCAGTTTGAGGTTTAGCCCATGACTGGATGGGGTGATGGATGGCAGAGGGGACGGCAATTTTCGATGGTGAAAGTGATATAAAAGCTTCAAAAGACCGACTCCCCGGGGAATCTCAGAAAGGTTGGCCACTTGAACCAGAAGGTGCAATATTTTACATGCACTTTAAGTAGCTGCTAAAGTGTTCCCCATCTTCCCTTTTTCATTCGCTCTCATTTAAGATGAACCGGACCTGACTTCAGATCAGCCGCAGAGACCGACACATCATTACCTGGAGAAGCTCCTCTTCTCGGGCGCGGAACGGCGAAATGAGCCTCTGCTGCCACTCATTTGAAGTTGTCAAAGTTTCCCTAAACAACACTGATTGACTTTTCACTGACTTTGCACTGGGCTTGTTATCAGGGCTCGGATGTGCTGACTCCAGCTCACGCTCATCATGTAACAACTCAGCCCTCTCCGCTTCCGCATTAGCACTTTAAAGCACATCTGTTGGCTGCCAGGGCAATTACTGCCACAGATATGATCATTTCACATGAAGATTTTTCCCAATCACAGACGGAAAATGAGGCTGGAATTTTAAAAATGAAGGAACTAATGAAGGAACTAGAAACTTTTAGATTGGAAAAAAAAAAAAAAAAACCCTTAAGATTTTATGGAGGGAATTTTATCAGCCAGTATGAATCTTATGTGCTGTTTTCCTCAGCTATGTACTTTGTTTGCGCTGACCCACATTTCCGGTCGGTTTTGCCTTGGAGGACTTGGCTTTGTTTTCAGGGCTGCTTCTCTCCGTCTGGCCATTTCAAACAAAACAGGCCTTTTTTAAACAAAGCCATATGCTGCACTGGAGTCCTATCTATTCCCATAGTTCAGAAACATGTATACAAGCACTCGTGATGAGGAGCCACAGTTGAAAATGATTATTTTAACTGCCAGTTCTGTGATAGCTTTTTAAAAAAAATTTTTTTTTAACATTTTGTATCAACTTATTTCATTTCACAAATAATCAGCAATAATAACACTCTTCCTGTGACCGCGTTGTTTTGTCACTGCGTCCGTTTTTAAGTGGATCTCAACCGTTATCAGCTTATAATCAGCAGCATATCAGCACAGTTTTGGAGTGCACCCAGGTATCACTTAGATGTCCCTCCCTTTGCTCGCTGCACAATCACTGGTGTTATCTCCCACTGTGACCAAAATCTGATTTTCCCCCACCATAAACACAGGAAGGGAAACATCTCAGGAAGAATCTAATCACTGAAACTAGCTGAGGAACCTTCTGTGACCTGGATAGATGAACAGGACTTTTGAAACCCGGCTCCTGAATTAGAAACTGTTCTCACATCCAAGGACACATTAATATTAATCTTACTGTGGTCATGAAGAAACCCATAAGCGGTAAATCCAAGCTCTATTTTGTATGTGGATAATCTGTACCAAACAATTACACAGAATTATTGTTAATTGCATATGCTGATAGAGAAATTAGACTTTTTAATTGGCACTATTCATGCATTACAATACTCATTATAATGAATTAAACTTAAAGTTTCTGTTCACTGTTTCCACTGCTGTTCCTAACAAACTCTTTATTATTCTAGTTTAACCCCACAGCAGTAAAGTATACAGCGTTACAGAGCTTTTTTAGCCTCTTGCATCCTCATTGTTTTGGCTTCATGAAACATTTCCTGTTCGCTTCAGTCTCTGAGAATCTCTGACAAACCAGAGAGGAAAGTTGTTCATCTAGGAGCCACTGATGGTGATATTTTTCTGAAGGATTAATGTGAAATATAAACTGAGGGGTCCGTCCCCTGTGATGATGACAACTAAAATTGCTGAAATTACACCGAGATTAGCTGCATTGTCCCCGTCTCATTAAAGTGAATGGGGAAAAATTGGCTCCAGCCATTTGAACACATACAGTCACACACCTGGTTCAGCGAGCTGTTGCAGCGTTTATCTGATCAATCTCTGAACGATCTGTGTGAGTGAGGGAGCGGCAAGAACCAGAGTTTTTATTTAAGATAATCACATTTTTGTCTCGTTGGAAATCCTTTCCGTCGAGTCATCTGTGTGTTTGTTAGCTCAGGGAGAGCTAGCTAACTAGCTAGCTAAACTGTTGTTGTAACCGAACCGCACAAGTTCTTCTTCTGGCCCCTTTTTGGTGTTTACCAAACAGCTTCAGGTTCTTTACCGCAACCCTTTGGACTGGAGAGGGCAGACCTTCATTTATTTCTGTAAAGCACTTTGTGTTACGTTGTATGAGAAGTGATATACAAATAAAATCCGACTGATTGATTGATTGATTGATTGATTGATTGCATGTAGACGAGGAAAACTAAGATGAACTGATGAGATCTGTGATTTTATCCAGATGTGAGACAGTGTAAATAATAAGGTAAACGGGGACTGTGTTGCTGGATGTGTGAGTTTCTTCTTCTACTTCATAATGCAGAAACATATCAGAGCTTTGTGTCTCTCAACTTGTGAAGACAGTTACATAACTTATCATATATTAAAAGATAATTCTGTGATGCTTTCAGTAGTTTCCTCCAGAGGTCATTTAACACAGATGTTGCAGGTGTGTTGATAGCTTGGTTTGCTTGTCGACAGTAAAGTAAATAACAAAGACCTCTGCGTACATGTAACAGATCAGGGTTTCATGGAAAACCTGGCAGCGAGGCCAGCTTTGCATTGTAATTTCAAACAAGCCTCCTGAGTCTTCAGAGCACCGGAAGGAGACAGGTGCCAATTCAGGGTGCCTCACGTCTCCGCCGTGATGGATGAGCCTGCCTCCTTCTCTCACCTTGCTCGTGTAATTGAGGCTTCAGTTGTTGTCACACCGCGTAGCTGTGATCATGAAGGGAACGAACGGCGCCCTGCTCTCGAAGGCAGCACCCGTTAAAACAGAAAGTTCCACTGGATCAGTCTTTGACTTGTTGATATTAATTGGTATATGAAGTGGTGGTCTCCTCAACTGTTTGAGTTTTGATATTGTTGTTAAAAAATATGTTCTACTCAACATCTCTACTACATGGTTGAGGGCCCCACAAAAGGTTCCCCAGCCTTTTTTCAGAACCTTTTCATCTGGCTTCTTATTTCCAGGACGAGAGCAGACGTTCGCCACGTGGCTCGGTCGTGGTGGAGTTTTAGGTGAAAAGGTATTAGTTTGATTTAGTTCAGTTTCAGGGAGCCTGACAGCCGAACATGATGCTGTAAATATTCCCCAACAAGTTCGATGACTTAAAAGAATAAAAAAAAGTATGATTTATTATCGTAGATTCAGCTGTAACTGTAAATGGACATTTCAACTGTTTTGACTCGCAATAACAACAAAATAAAACTGTATGGCCAGTTGGAAAAAAACTTTTTTCTTTGTTATTTGTGTCCAAAGGAATTAAAAGAAATGCAAAATTAAAAAAAAAAAAAAAAAAAACATTTTCATTGCTGTTTTTTCTGGGCACGACCATCAAAGCCATTAACTACACAACACACAACAAGCAAGTGAAACACCTCATCGCTGACAAATCACCCATCCTCTCCTTGAGTCATATCCTCTGATGTGTCATCAGAACCAACATGCTGCGCTGCACTTATGGCGTTTCAAAGTTTAAAACGGATCTTTAACGACGACACTCTCGTCAAGCCAAATCACTGCAGAGACAGTGCAGAGCCAGTATGGATCATGCAAAGGTAAATCAAGATTTTATCACTGATTTTAGCCAGACTTTCACTTACTGAGGCCAACGTATCTGTAAAGCTGTTGCCAAAAAGCCGGATGATCTTCGTAAACAGAGCTCATGGGGGATCACGTTCACTCTTCTATGTTGCTGTTGGGTGTAGAGATTTTCCAGCACACAATAAAACATGAAATTACACAACATCAAAGTGCTACAGTTGGAAATTCTGCCTTTTTATATCCCTCCGTCTGCCTCGCAAATACATTCAACATGAGCTATAATATTCATGTTAGCTGCAGTATATTTTATGAAGCTGAGTGTGCTTTGATTCAAATGAAGTTTGAGGGCTCAAACTATTTCTGCCTGGGTCCAACACATCTCGCCTGATAGCTGAATGCTTAATATTTAATATAACACAGCCTGGCGATCTGTGAACACAAACTGTAATATATATGAGCAAACACACACAGAGGAAGGATTCGGCGGCGCTGCTCTGTGAAGCGGAGGACGTTGGGCTGGATAAGGAGCTGAGGACCACTTGACACCAAGACTCCATATCTGTCTCTCTGCTCCCCTTCCTTTCAGATTGGGTTGGGGGTGGGTGAAGATGACTGGAGAAAGTGTGTGTGTGTGTGTGTGTGTGGATGAGATGAAGTGTTCATGTTAGAGTGTGTGACAGTAGAGCAATGAGAAACCATTTATGCTTGAGCCTGTGTCAGCGTCTCTGTATTAGTGGCCATTTTTTTAATTTTTTTTTTTATAGCTGCAGAGTCAGAGGACTCGTCCTGCAAATAGTTGCACAGTCACACAGACAAGTCAGTTGATGGTCAACGATCTTTCAACTGAAGACTGTATTTATGGAAACTTCCACCTTATGTAACGTTAAAGTCATAAAGCAAAAGTCAAAATGAGGCTGGGTCTGAAAAGACATATTTCAATTCTGAACATGTCAAGTTTCCATGTTTGATTGACCGGTACATCGTTATTAGCATCTCTTAGTTAGCACCTCTCTGCCCTGGTAAATACCCATGTCCGTCTCACTCCACACTCAAACTTCCACTGCAGGTTTTCTGTTCTAACTTTGTATTCTCCAAACAGATGTAACTGATTAAACCACTGTGGCCCTTTTTTCAAACCATCCCCTCCACCTTATCCCGACCCTCTTCCACTCCGTTAGCACGTTAGCATGGAGGGTCAAAGTGGGTTATTAAACCCTCCAGCAGTGAGTAACAGCGTGTCTACCAACCTCAGATAGTCATTTAATATTGTCACACAGACATTAACAACTTGCAGAGTACTTAGGGTCAAATATAGTCTTCGGTGGGTGTGTTCATTTGATTGTAAAGTGTTGAGTCTTTAAAGGGACTGTTGCAAAAACCAAGCAGCTTATTAAGTTTGGTTGTGAGTTTTATTTGAAAGTTTGGTTACGACAAGTTACGATAGTTGACATGAACGAGGTCTACACTGTGAAGGCCGAACCGAAATGAGACGGGAGATTTTTGCTTTGTGTCATCAGCTGTGCCCGCCCTTACCGTGGTGTTGCTAAGCGCAGCGCCTGTCGCCTAGCAACCTTGACAACACGTAACGTTATTTTCACAAAAACTTGAGGTTTTAACAGTTGTACCATTAGCTGCTGAACTGAGCTGAAACACAGACACGGCTGCCATTTTATTTTTATTATGCATGACGTACCTTGAGAGGGAAACGAAGGGGTCGACCCGTCGGAGCCTTCGGTGCCCAGTAAAAGACGACTGCATTTCACATTTGAAGGAGCCTTCGAACTGGGACAGTCTAGTTGTGCCGCTGTGACGCAATCGGTCTTCAGATGCAGCCTCTGAATTAGGACACAGCTATTATACAACTGGTTTCATAGGCTGAGTAGTCGTGTTTATGTGTAACATTAGTGGAGTTTCTCTTTAATGTGGCTGAACTGAACTGACTTTATAAGTTACAAATAGGTGTTAATCAACAGTGTTGTGACTTATGATTGATTTATTGACCAGTGCAACTTTTTAAATGATTAAAATTCACTTTATAGCCAATAAGTCATGGTGAGTCAGCTTTCCTCTGCCCACTCCGGCACCCAGACAGTGTGATCATGGAGAGGACTGTCCAAACCGTCCAGACCGGCCTCTCCACCAAACGGACAGAGTTCTTTGTGCAGGTGAGTGGACTCACAAAATGAGAATATGTAGCACTTTGTTAATAAATGACACCTGAATGTGCCGCCAAAGACAGATGCATTCACACAGAGTCCGCATTAGTGATAATTAAAAACACTACCAACTGTTATTTTGGAGGACAGTGATTCATGCAGTAACCACATGTGCAGTTAATTTGCTTTGATGGTAATTGTTGTTTTTACTAAAATGATTAAATTGACTGCATATAATTAATTGACTCCCCATAATAATCCCATTAATATGAGTGAAGTATTTAGTCATTGTCAAACTGGAGGTTTTTGTGTAAGACAAAGAAAGAGGAAGAAAAAGAAAACATTTGCTCCCCATCCCGTCATTATCAAACTGGGGCAAAGAACAACAGCTGTGATTTGTTCTCCACGTCGGTCTATTCACAGCAGATATAAGCCATTCTCTGTGGCAATTTAAATGCACTGCTTCAGGCGTTATTTGTCTAGTCAATTATTTTTTTCAACATCATACAATTACACATATTTCACGTTGCCATTTTTAAAAGTTATATGTTAAAATATGACATTTTTTAGGAGATTTTCACCACTATACTTCTCACATAGTTTCATATAAATAACTGTTTGAGGCCTGAATTATTTCAAAAGAAAAGAGCAGAGGACGTTGGGTTTGGTTTGGTCAAGGCACAAAACTACTTAATTAATGTTCATGAAAGATTGTTGTGGTGCAATTACAATAGTTTCATTTAAAAAGATCTTTACTCTTGGTTAAGATGAGGGGAATCATATACTGTGATTATCTTCTTGCATTTATATTCATTACGTGTGTTTATTTATATATTCCAGTCATTAGTGAGAGATGTGTGTCATGATTCCTTAATATTGTTGTTCCTAAATGCTAAATACTCCTTTCAGGCTTTTTGTGTGAGCAGGTTTTTAACAATTCATTTGCTAACTTGGCTAATTTAGCCCCAAGTCGTGCTCATTAGTCAAGGAGGAAAATGCAAGACAATCTGACATATATTTATAATCTTTGTCCAAAACATGATTGATTGTGGCGTTGTTTACGTCTCTTTATAAATCAAAAATGCCATCTGTGTGAGGAAAAGCCAGTGCCTGGCCTGTCTGTCTGGTTTTAACTGGTGGATCTAATTGTGTAAACATACACACGGACTAATGCACATCATCTTTGCTTTCACAACATGCACAAAGTCAAATTGCTACGAGGCGGGGTGCAGATTGGAGGACACCCAAACAGCTCACAGACACACAGCTATACAGAGACAAATACGATAAATTCAGCCAGTTTGACATGGTGCGTGGAGAAGGAGAAAGCCCGGGCCATACGCCACACTTCATGGGCTCTGTTCAGTTGCTGTTGTCGTGGAGGATCAAAGCATTCGCCATTCGCGCTCCCTTCCAGTGAGATTTCAGTGCTGTGCAACTCTCGGCTCAGCTAAGGGATTAGGCCAGCCTTGAATTTAAAGGGGTGGGGGTGAATTTTAGCCTACAGGGGGTGGCATGTTTCTATTTATGGCATGAGCTGCATAAACTCGAGCTCGGTGTCTTGCAGGCATTCACTGGAGTCTTGGAGTCCTGTTTTGAAAGAAATACTGCGGAGCGATTATGTATCGGCGAAAAGTGCAGGTATTTTACTTCCTCAGCATGTGTTTGTTTCATTTATTCAGCATTATGATGGAAACAGAAATCAGAAATCATTCTCCAGGAATACTGGCACGGGTTGTTACATACTAAGCATTTTTTCTTTTTCTTCTCGTCAGATTCCCCAAACTATTTTTAAATCTATGAGTGTGTATCTGGGAAGCATTGATAGTATGTGAAGATGTCTCCTATCTGTGCGTATCCATGCCTAACCCTTTATAATTAACGGGAACCATGCTGTGTTTGTGTCTTTGACTGTCATCTTGTGTGAAACGCAGGTGTCACTGAGATCATCGGGGCCCGGGGCCTGGTGTCACATCCACCAATCATACCAGGGCTTAGCGCAGATCGACCAATTACACACCAGCTGTGCACACGGGGGGGACGGGGGTGGGGGCAGCAGAAGAGGTTGTAGATGACAGAAACATAGAGAGGCAGAAATGTGAACAGAGCAGTTTTGACAGGAATGGCATGTTGCCCATTTTCTAATAATAGTTGAATATGTGAAGTTGAGTGAATGACTGATGCTCTGTCTCACTTTTAGCTTTTTCTTAACTGGTTCCAGCTTTCCACTCTTCTGTTAACTCAGACACCGACGATGGCGCAAAAAAAAAAAGAAGAAGCAAAAAGACAAATATTCCCTCCTTCCTCCCAAACTTTATTCATGTCAGCGAGCCACTGAAGCAGGATTTAAATTACATGAAGTTAGCCTCAAGCGAAACTTCTATTGCTCTAACACTATTAATAATATTCATGCATACTTGTATGAAAACCCTCATCAAAATGTATGTCTTACTTTGAATGGGTTCAGGTGAAGGGTTTCCCACAGAAAAGCAGTGTAGTACTGTTCTAGATACATCCCTGTGTAGGGGGGCGTGGTGAATTTATGTAGTTCGGAGAAGGTGAAATTCTTCAAGAACACTCAAAAATTTGTGCTCAGTTTTGAGAAGTTCGTCTTTAAAACAACGCTGGATCACCCTCACATCTTAATATTATATTCTTTATATTACATATTGTTTTTTTATGTCAGACCCACAGTTTAGTGGTTTATTTTCTGTGAGCTGATGCAGAGGGAAAGACCAGGTACATCAGGTAATCTAAATTTACCCATCCATGGTGAATTCAAATAACTGACCACATCATACTGAGTTCAACGGAATAATTTCTTTGAGACAAAATTTATTTACCAATTTAATCAATTTATCAGTGTAGATAAAATCAAAAAACAGTCACACCCACCATGAAACCACAATTTCTGTTTGAGTGCGGATTAAACAGATGAGATACAAGAAGTTAATTAATGAGCTTTAGAGGTATTTTTTATCCAGGCTAGATGTGTAGCTCTGTTGGTTTGTCAGTTGGTCCACCACTTTGGTCCAGGCTGAAAAACCTCAAGCTCTCAGATGGATTATTGCCACAGAATTTCATACAGACATTCATGAGTCCCACAGGAGGAAGCCCACTGACTCTGCTGATCCCCTGATTTTTTTTAAAGCTTGATCTAAAGCCGCCATGAGGTTGACATTTTCAGCTTTAAGTGACACGTCTTGTCCTGGTCACTACTGGATGGACTGCAGTAGACATACACGTTCCCCCTGGGATGAATTCTTCTAACTTTAGTGAACCCTTCCAGCACCATCCAATTATTGGAGTATTGTGATCAAATACCTGCAAAACTATTGACATTCCCATCATCCTTGGCTGTAGGCTATTTTGTGTTTTGTGCTATTTAGCAATCGTTAAAAGGAGCTATTTGTAAGTTTTGCTATTGCTTCATAGCCACCAGCACTAACAGCTGTTTACTAACCAGTCGCAAAGAAAAGTAGTTCTATCACTTCTTTTCTTCTACTGAAGTTAGCATGCTAACTAGCTAGCCCCAGCCTGGTTTTTTCCGTCACGCTGCAGATACCAAGTCAATGTCCAGTCTGCTCGGAGGGCGAATTATAACTTGTTATAGTGTAAATGGCAGGAGAAGTAAACAGCTGTTAATGCTAACGTTGGCAATGTAGCAATAACAAAACTTGTGAACATTGTAAACATTGCTAGACATCAGGATGTTAGCATTGCTATTTTGAGCATGTTGTCATGGTGCCGTTAAGTACTGCTGTGCCTAATCACAGCCTCACAGCACAGTTAGCATCGCCTTAGCATCTTTCCCCTTGCTTCCAGTTCTGAAGTCAAGCTAAGCTAACCATGTCCTGACTCCAGCTCTGCACTTGTTGCACCATGAGGAAACTGAAAAGGCAGGAACAGGCATTTCCCACAACAACTACAACGTGTACAGAGCTTTCTATTTCCTACAGTTTATTGCAGATTTAAGTTCAGTTGCTGATTGTTCCGACAGTTGTGTTTTCTGGGCCGTAAGTGTTTTCTCTATCAGAAGCTGTTTCTGCTGCATAATGTCCCACTTTCTTATATGTTTCCAGTGATCCCAGTTTATAATAATTAAAGGTTATTACTGACCCTGAAAAGCCTTTCCATTCCTGCATTCCTGTAGTGATTTCTCCAAGTCCTTTTTAAAAATTCATGCAGTTGCCTCTCCTCCACCCAATAAATATACACTTAATAAAATGCTATTTAATATTTAATTGGCTCGTTTTGCATTATTAAAACCATAATGAGGCAGTTAGGCATTTCTCATTGATTGGGCTAATTAACGATGTTGATTTAGACTTGGAGAAATCTCTTTCTTTGTCCGCTTGACCTGGGTGAGACCTTTCCTAAAGAGCAGCAGTAGATTCAGAAACAGACGGATGAATAATAAACAGGCTGAAACAGAAAAAAACAGAAAAAGAGAGACAGACAAGAGCGACAGTGTTGCAGTCATTTAAAATAACAAAACAAAGCATTGATAAAGTCCAATTCATTCCATGCCAGTTTTTAATATTTTTAGGTTTAAACCCATACTTATCCCTTCTGTGATGCAACACTAAATAAGCATAATTACACTGACTATAAAGCAATTAATTAGGCTAATTAATTTCAAAATCCGACCGTGGTGTAAGGGTTAATCAGCTGGCATAAATAAGACAGCCCACGCAGTCCTGTCGGTCTACAGATGAGAAACAGACATGCTGCAGTGGATGTGTCTGTCCTCTCTTCCGCAGCAGTGTTTGTAGGTTGTAGGTCTACCTGCCTTCCCTCAGCGAGAGACCCTCCCCGATGAGGCGGTTGCTGCTCCGCTGCTCCAAATGAACATCAACAACATCTGTTTTATCTAAACACATTTGAATTTGGGTGTGAGTGAGTGAGTGAGTGAGTGAGTGAGTGTGTGTGTGTGTGTGTGTGAGTGTGTGTGTGTTATACCTGTGGTGCTGTCCTTGGTATGGAGATTGTTTGGTTACCGAGACCATGTTCTGTTGAAAGTGATGGTTAAGAGACTGTGTTTGAATTATAAAACAATTCTCAACTGCTGTGTATGACAAAAAAAAGTACATGACAAAGATTTTTAAAAGACCTTCCTATAATGAATCCAGTGAAGCAATGGATATTTATTAGGGATTTAATGGTTCGCGTATTCGTGCCGTTTTGTTCGGTACAGGATGTCCGGTTGAATATAATCTAGCTTTAACAATGTACGTCAAATGCACAGCATTTTGTGGCTTCTGCGTTGTGTTGACCCGTCAGGGCCACCGTAGTTTACAGGTTGTTCTACTTGTGGCCGGATCAGTCAATAAATCCATTTTTACACAGTGGTATTTCATTTCATTTCTTACTATCAATTAATTTTACCACTTGAAAATTGAATTTTGGTGGTTTAACAACTCATGGCCCGTGTGTTCTGAATATTGTGTTTCATCACTCATCATTATTGCCATCATTTCATATCTTTCAGTTTGCTAAACCAAACCTTCATTCAAGGGGATGAAAAGACCCAGAGTAAACTCAGACTCCAGTAAAGCACTTGGTCTCTTCATCCTCTCTGAATCGAGAGCGACTGTGAACATGAGGCTGCTAGCTCAGAGCTGAGGAGTCAGAGAGGTGTTTGTCCGATGCTTTAATCTGCGATGTTAGATTGGTATACAGCATGGCTCTGCTAAAAGTTTGGCTAGGTCGGACGAACTGATCAGTTCTGAAGGGCATCTTGAGCCCTCAGCTGTTGTATCACTTACGGAGAGAGTGGAGTGGATAGTGTGCTGGCAAAGGACCTACCCTTCACTGTCGGTGCAATAATTTTGAAAATAACAGTAGGTCGGTCAAGAGTCTGGCCCTGGGCCAGAGAACAGGGCTGGAAATGAGAAAATGATGCACAGCCTTTTGGTCCATTGCCACATTTTAGATGTTGCAGGTTTTGTTTTGTTTCACACACTTTATCCTCTATAGTCTCGATAGTCTTTATAGACTCTATAGTCCAATTAGAAGTCCTCCAGAAAGCCTGAACCAAGTCAGGATGAACAACCTGTAAAGGCAGTGTTTTTTTGTGCTGGGACCAGCTGGAGTAAGTGTTTCAGTGAAAGTGGGTGTTTTCTGCTCAAATCCTGTCGTATCAGTTCTGTTCTCTCCTTAAGACTGGTGCAGTGACTAAAGGGGGAAGTGTCACAACAGATTCAGATTGATATTAGCCAGCGCAGGGGGCTGCGTTTGTGGGGACGTGTTGCTGAAAGTTCCAGTGAGTCGATGATCCAGAATCCAGTCCAGTTTGGGAATCAGATTAATGTGTTTTGAGTCTTATCAGATGTCAAAACACTGCACAGCACTTTGTGATGATACTTCAGTAGTACATCTTGTGTTGACTCCACATGAAAGGGACTGGGTGCTGATAACTGGATTCTGATAGGTGAGCGCCAAAACTAGATGTAAGTTCAATCATTCTGAACTGTGGTGTTGCTGTCTGGTGTTAAATTCATCCTGACTGTCTGATGTGATTAGGACTGTCCCTGGTTCCTTTTGACAGTGTGAGTGCTGATTTGCATGTGTCAGCTGTGCTGCCATCATATAATAAGAAGGATGGTCAGGGAGGGGCAGGATGAAAGGATCTGGATCTCCTGCAGGGGCCTGCAGTCAGTCTTGTGTCACACAGCCTTTGAACAAAAACCTTGTGGACCTTGGCGGCTTTTCTGTTGCAGAGCGTAATGTTACAGTATGTTGTGTCACAGGGCGGCACGGTGCTACAGTGGTTAGCACTACACTAGGTTAGCACTGCATTCTGGGTTCTGTGTGGAGTTAGCATGTTCTCCCCGTAGCTGTGTTGGTTTCCTACGGGTGCTCCAACTTCCTCTCACAGTCCAAAGGCATGCAGGTTA
Organism: Seriola aureovittata; assembly: GCF_021018895.1. Classification (NCBI taxonomy): domain Eukaryota; kingdom Metazoa; phylum Chordata; class Actinopteri; order Carangiformes; family Carangidae; genus Seriola; species Seriola aureovittata. The sequence goes on along the minus strand of NC_079378.1, from coordinate 4,341,478 downwards.
GGCTGATTGGCGACTCTAAATTGCCCCTCGGTGTGAATGTGAGCATGAATGATTGATTGACTCTGTGTTTCAGCCCAATGGTGATGGACTGGCGATCTGTCCAGGGTGCAACCCACCTCTTGCCTGATGTCTGCTAGGATTGGCACCAGCCCCCTGCAACCCTCAACAGATAAACAGTATAGCAAATGGATGGATGTTGTGTCACAACAGCAGGTGCATTTATCAGGATTCACCTGAGAAGCCTGTGTGAAATAACAAGTAGCAACAACAATCTATGTTCCTATTTTACCCAAAGATATCTGAGGAGGCAGGACTTCTTACGTCTTTAAACAGCCTCCCCCCAAGGTTCTTCTGCAATTTTTTTCCCTATATACAAATGTTTAATGTCTATATCGCTGAACTTCTGCAGCTCCCACACCGGCCTGTCTGCTGCGTCGCTGCTACTTGTTTGCCTTGCATAACAGTCATCAATAATCGAACATTTGATTTCTTTTCATTATAAACCTTATTAACCTCATTTGTCCTCCTTCAGAGCAAGACACACACACATATACACATACACACACACACACACACACACAGGGAGAGAGCACTGGAAAAATCCTCTCCTTAACCTGTTAAATTATTGATATAATGTAATTATAGCCTACATTGGGTTCCTGCTACGACTATATAAGTACATGTGGCCTCCACTGTCTCCACATGCAGTTGCTGAAATGGTTTAAAAATATAATAATTACATATTTTTTGTGACATGTTCAGACACAGCCTAGACATTATAAGTGAAAGTTGTCAGTAATGACTATCAGCAGATCTTTTCCCTTTCTGTTTGCTGCGTCACGCACGAAAAATAGGTGAGATTTCAAAAATCTAGATGACGCGTTGCAGCCGCTGACAAACACATTGCATTTCCTGTCAACTCATGTTTAGCCGCTTAAATGGTATTAATGTGAATCTGCAGCAGTAGGAAATGTTTGGTTTTGCATCAGCAGCAACTTAACACAGCAATTTTCTTTTTTTTTTTCTGGGAATGTCGCCACAGACACCCAGTTCATCGTGCCACAAATTATAGAATTATTGCAATGCTTTAATCAGTGGGCCAATCACCATTGTGTTTCCAATAGATAATGATTTAAGAGACACTTATTTTAATAAAAATCTTCGAGACTGCCACTTTTAACTTTGCCATTATTGTCCCAAAAGATCAAATGAAATAACATGTTGCGTCCACAAATTATTATCCTGTCAGCACAAGATAACTGCGGATCTCTGTGTGCTCTTACTGTGAGTTCCTTTTGTCAAAAGCTTCTTCACAAGGGTTAATTAACCAGGTACATACAGTGCAACTTTTCTTTGTGTTGATACATGAGTGATGGAAGACTGTAGTGCCTCAGTAGGAGACTCAGGCTGTGATCATAGAGCTACAGTTACAGTATTTGCTATTGTTGTTTTTAACCATTACTGTTTACGGTTTAATTATTGAGCTGTCTCAACTGTAGACGAGAAGATAGTAGAGCCGAACGCGAGACCTGGGATTAGAAAAGCTTCTTATAAAGACCATTTAATTAGAGTTACATTGCAGAGAAATAGACTGGGCCTCAGTTAATTTCCTTTCAGCTACTGATATTTGAGCTGTAGGAAGCAGGAGGAGCAGGAAATAAACACACAATTTGAAAAGTGGAAATGGTCTAACTGGCATTTCTTAATGCGCTCTCCGGACCTGTGGACCCGAGGCTCGGACTCGGGACCCAGCCGACTCTTTGGAGACACAAGCACAACCGTGCACTTTTTCTTCTGCACATTTTTTTTTTCCACTTGTATTCTGAAAAGTGCCATTAGTCAATATTAGCCAAATAGCCAAAAAAACAAATAGTCAAAACTGCATTTGAATAATTAAATAAAGCGACATTATTGTTCCTCTGCATTTGGAATCCGATGGCTGTCTGCTGTTGTTTGGTGCTCAGCACTGTGCAGCTCAGCTCTGTATAATAGGACTAACAAGTCTGATAAACCTAAACCGGAAATGTAATGCGAAACAATTCATCATGCCACGCAGCCAGCCTGTCACACAATGTAATCTATTGACCACAGCAGTGTTGTATTTGATTCTTTTAGGAAACCGCATTGCTTTCCTTGTAAGAATAATGATACCTCCTCCTCTGTTTGCGTGGAACTGGCAGATATGCTTCATACCATTCTCCTGTGAAATAGATATATTCAAAGATGTACTGTCATGTATAGTCAGCCCATAGAACAGCCCTGCTTATGCTGGCAAATATATTTACGGTGTGAGATTTATAGTATAACGGCAATCTGTCAAAAGGACAGCTTCGCCATGATTGGGCTTTTTGTTCATTTGCATCACTTTAAATGCAGGAGGGCGGAAAAAAAATAACATCTCTCAGCATCATCCACCACAGGAGCCCTGCAATAAATTACAAAGATTACAATTTTTTTTGTTACAAAAGTGTTATTTTAACGCATGTTTTCTGCTTTATTTGTGGTGTTAATGAAGTGAATTGCATTGTATCGTAAGGTGTTCCTGTTATTTTTGTCCATTGCAATAGAAACAGAGGAGGGGATCCCTCTTCCAGGATGTGGTGGGTGAAGAAGAGAGCAACAAAGTAGATTTACAGTGTGGACAGTCAGGATGACAGCATTATAGATTGTAAACATTCATGAAGAATATGGTCTGGGAGGACATCAAGCATACAAGAGGCAAAGCTACCTACATTAGTTCAGAGGGAGAGAGAAACAAGGAAGAGGCGGGGGACGAGGATTCAGCTCCAAAACATCTGGAATGAGGTGCTGACAGCCCCGGGGAGGGAGAGACGTCCCGGGACAACTGATGGTCCAGCACAAAGACATCTGAGTGAAAATAGAAGATGGGGGGTGAGAGTAGGGAGAGAGAGAGAGAGAGAGAGAGAGAGAGAGAGAGATCAGCTGGGAGGATTATGAGTTCCCAGAAAATCTTACCGGCAGGACAACAGAGACTCTGCTGTTCGTACTGGGTTTAATGGATTCACTGAGCCTGAGACTGACCTGCCGGAGGGAGAATGGTGACAGACCCCAGGCGTTAAGTAATCAAAGAATAAGCCGAGGCGTAAAGAAGTTTTAAAGGGACAGTTCTGATTTTTTTTTTGACGTGGGGGCTGTGTGAGGTAGTCATGCATAGTCGGCCAGCCCCTAGAAACATGAACGTCCGTGACTGAGTGACTGAGTGATTAAAGTGACACCATTGGGTCATCTGGTGTTGGGAGTTTCCTCATTGGCTGTTGCTCTCTCAGCGCGAGGTTGTGCTTTCCCTCCACAGGCACTCCTCTCTGTGCCTCTCATTCAGTTGACCGACTCGGAAGTGACCGCTGGGTAACATGTTGTCTTAATGTGCAGAGTTTCACTCACTGTCGCCTAACATCATAGATCGTAGACGAGAACAGCTTTATGTGGGAATTCGGCTGAATTTAAACACTTCATATGTGAGCACACAGAGTTAGGAGAGAAGCAATCAGAAGTTGTAAGTGGAGGTCAGATAGTGTGTGAATCAGATTTATAACCACATATGAAAGCATGCACACGCACATGCACACACCCTGATCTACACCTCTTCTACCCTGTGGTGCTCTGCCCTCAGCTCACATCACATTTCTGTTCCCTTCAGGTTCTCCATGTTCTCCTGAAGCACAATCGAGCCTCCGGTGATGTGGCTGCGTGATAGAGCCGAGGAATTAGAAAAGAGAAAAAGAGAGTGTTTTGGGGGGGTGGGGGGTGGGGGGGGGGTAGGGGGGGTGAGAGGGAGAGGCCTCTGATGAAAACCCAGTGACAGCAGCTTTAATCACAAGAGCGCAGGCATTTGTTCTGTCAGCAGGAAAGAGAGCGTCACAGGGGAAGTGTGCATTCAGAACCAGGCTGATATGAGCCTCCGTGGATAAGAGTGTGAATGCACTTAGAAACACCGCAATGAATGGCAGTGCAGACATACACACACACACACACACACACACACACACATGCGGTATGTTGACATATGTGAGGATTTGCCTCATCATTGTCTCAGCGGATGAACCCACACGGGGGGGGGGGGGAGTCCTGTCTCTCCACTTCCCTCTCCATCCTCCTCCTGCTGCTACCAGTGATTTTGGCACAATTGGTGGCAATCATTCACACCTGGTGGAAGATACTGATGGATGCGGGCTGACCTCGCGGGCTCCCCCGGCGCTCTGACGCACAGAAAAAAACAGAGAGAGCGAGAGAGAGGGAGGAAGAAGTGTGGAGCCTTGTCTTGTGTGGTCGTATATCTCTGTTATACATCACTGCGGCTGGCTTTGATTCAGCTGTGAAGATTAAGATAAGTGTTAGGTTAGAGCCATACATCTGTTTGATGATGTGTGGAGCACACACTGGCTTTAAATAATAATTGGGAGTAAGTGATGCAAGAATAGTCTGAGCTCTTCCTATTAACATTTAAAAGACCCGTGTGTAGGATTTACGGGGATCAACTGGCAGAAATATAATATTCATAATTATGTTTTTATTAGTGTATAATCACCTGAAACTGAGAATTGTTGTGTTTCCATTAGCTTAGAACGGGAAGGACTCCACGGTAACGGAGGAGCTGCAGTTTTACTGGATCAAAAAGCGCTGTAATGTTTCTCAACCAATTTCAATGAGCCGCTTTTTTATAATCAAGTGTTGATGATCTACGTGGAGTAAAAATAAAAGTTTGGTCTCCAGTTAGAAGGTAGTTTAGGCCGTGATCGCTGTCACGTTGCGTTACTCTTCATCCAGAAAAACCGCAGCTGGGTGCCACATTGAAGGACCGCCTATTTAACCGACACTGTATAATTAGTCCCGCTACAGTTTTATAATAATCCTGAAAATATTTTACTAATTCAAATGGATAAAACCGTATTTCATTTTAGCGCTGGTGGAGGGAATAAATGTAATTAAAACTGCTGTTTCCCTGAAGAGTTCACACAAGCTGAGGCTGAGGAATAGGACAGTAGTATATAATGACAAATTGACATGCACCAACACACCACCTTTGTATGGGCTTGCATAGAAAACAATGGGTGCATCTGTTTTGATTTGCCTCAAGTGTTGCTCGTATGAGTTTTAATTATTTTCAGAAATTAGAGTTAATTTACGGCACGTGAGCCGCTCCGTGAAGGACTGAGTTACTTTGAGCCAAGATGTTTTGATGAATACCTGATGCTGGACGCTGGATGTAATTTCATTCAACAGTTGTCGAGATATTTTATCCAAAACCACAAATGTCAGCCTTGTGGTGGCCCAACAGTAAAGTCTGTACAAAATGTAGTCCCGATCCACCTGGTTATGTTTGAGATATGTCAGTGTAGAAATAAAAACTTTGACCTGCAGGTCTCATGACCCGCGGTTGAAAAAATGCTCCAATTTAACGATGAGCATCAGCGACAGATTGGTTAAATTGGTTGTTTGTGTCGCTGTGTCTAATGTATAACTACAGGATACGGGGGGGGGGGAACGACAAACAGGTTAACCAATTTACAGAAGTCCTAGATTTTATAGGTCAGATTCTCCACAGCACATAATGACTCATGCTCTGTGAGTCACTCACAGGCAAACAGCTGATAATGGTGGCTTTCCTGCCCACCTCTGCCAGTCGCAGAGTACGGAAAGGAGCTTACAGAGAAGTGCAAAAGGCAGGAGTTCATAGCTATGGATTATTCTCACTAATGGTTAAGACCTTCTGCAGTGGCAGCAGCCAAGCGCATTGCAGGGACTCCACATTTTATATTCATGAGAGGAAGCAAAAGATGGGAAAGAAAGAATGAGGGAAAGAATGACGGCGGGGGGAAAAAAAAAGAAGAACGAGAGAGAGAGAAGACTGAGCAGGAAGGACTCACCACCCCCCTATTCATGCTTCAAAGAGCCTCCAGTTGCCATAGAAAGAGAAGCTATCAGCCTTGGGTGTATGGGGGGTGGGGGGTGAGCATCAGTGGACCAGCAGATCAGTGAAGAGCTGCCGAATCTTACGTATGTTTAAGAAGTGGGAGGATGTGTCTGAGGGGGAGAGCTTGGGGCTTTGGTGACGGGGAGGTTGCTGCGTTTCCTATTCTACCGATCAATACTTAAACAAAAGCTGCAGTCACGTTTTGAAGATGACGACTGAATTTAAAAGCATTTGTTCAGGCCTCGGAGCTCATTTGAATTTAAATGTTGCCGTAGACTTTGATCGCCTCAGGTTATTGACGTCGAGGCGAGAGGGACACGTTTGAGTCGGGCTGTAACTGTTCACTCCAGTGATAATAATAATTCCAGCATCAAAAAATGTAGTGTCAACATGGACATCGTTACACATCAGGTGAGAGATGGGGAACAGTAAATGTTAGACTTGGTGTTAAGAATCCCAGAGACTCTCATAGTTTTGGGAGCATGATCATTTGAAAGAAGCCGCTCTGCTGCACTAGAACCTGATCTCTACTAGTTGGTGTTTAATTTCTGTAGCTTTAGATTTAAAAGGTGTGGATGTGAAGTAGGAGCAGGAAAGCGAAGGTGTTACAGTAACATTAAAGGTCAATAATTAGGCAACATGAGACAGAGCAAATCATCAGCAATCATGTTTTGTTGTCATGGAGCCTTTGAATAACTCTAAATCTCAATTTATTTGTACCTGCAATTTCCCATAATCCTCTGTGATCTAAGTAGCCCGTCACTCCAAATCTCATCTTCAGTGCTTCAGAACTTAACTCAGTAGTCCATGCTCCTCTGAGATAACACAGTTAATAACATGTACCGCAGAAGTAAAGGCGGCAACTAAATAGGAAATTAAATGTTAAAACTCAGTCCCCATATTCATTTCAATGTGGCGTCCACAGACGACCATGGCAAAGAGACCAGGGCTGGACCGTAAAGCAGCTGAACCTGGCTCAGCCACAACAGGATGTGATAGTGTGCCGAGATGCTGCATCGGCCAATTAAATATATGTGGGTGGAAAATGATTGTGAGAACTCTCTGTATCTGTAAAATCCTTGTTCATGGTGTTATGAACTGCTGTGCAGTGTTTTAGCATCTGACAGGTGTGAGACTCGTGGTTTCATCATGTCACCAGCACCCAGAGCAAAGAGCTCACCATCTCAGCCCTCTGTGTGTGTTTTTCTTTTTCTCCTGCCTTTTCTTTCTAAGTACCTGGTAAAAGTTAAATAACTACCTCTCCTGGAAGACCAACGTCAGGTTTTTCGGGGGGGGGGGGGGGGGGGGGGCAGCGTGTGTGTGTGTGTGTGTGTGTGTTATGGGAGGGTTGGCGGCAAGAAAAAGGTATTTATCATAAAACACCAGGACTGTTTCCTACTTACAACACAGAATAATCCAGCCTGGAGCAGCCACCGAGATTACAAATAACGCACAGCAACACACAGGCATTCACACGCTACTTCACCCATTTTCACACACACACACACATACACACATGTGCACTTGCACAAATAATACATGTACATATACACCATCCTGGGGGTATGGAAGGGTAGTGCTGCTGCAATGGGCTCCACTTGGCCTGCACAGTCAGAGATGGCTGGTGGCTGTAGGAGACTGTCGGCCTGACACTAAAGAAACATACAAATGTAGCTAATACAGCTGCTGCTGCTGCTGCTGCGTAAGTATAAAATATGTTCTCTTCGGTGCACTAATTGATTTCGGTTCTTGCTGCGTGGCCTGCAGGGGTAAACAGGGTTTAGTATTTTGAGTTCATTGTGCCGGTGGGTGTGTTAGAAAGGCTCAGATCAATAAGAGAATTATTATCTACGAGCATATTTTATTACAGCTGCTGTATTACTAACCTTCCTCCTGCAGGAGCCTCTGAACTCCCGTCCTCACTGACACCAGCCAAAGTTTTCATAGAAGTCGTGAGGGATGATACCGGAGGAGGTGCATGTCAAATCGTTATTGCAGAGGAAAAGAACCACAGAATGTTTGTCTCCACTGGCTCCATTAAAATCATTGAATGTGCACCTCTGAGGGCGTCCTCCTGCATCACGCAGGGCCGCTCGTGACAGATTAAAAACAGAGTGCTTATTCATCTTTTCTGAGAGCCTAATGATATTTGGGTTTTTTTTTTTCGCTGTTACTCGATGGAAGATAGTCCCTTTGCAACAAAGTGCTTGACAAGCAAAATGCACCTGTACAGCTAATGTGTTAAAGCTCGAACACAGGACCTTTAAGGAATTCTCAAATTAAATGAACACGGTGTCGACAAGCTCTGTGCTGAATTAACTGTCTGGCACCTCGGCTCGTCACATTTCTTCCCGTAGCGGAGGAGCCGAGTCACTTGATCCGTCTGTGCCAAGACGATCTCAATTCAAAACCTACTTTCTATTTTTTTTCCAGACTGACAACTGAGTCAACCTCAGCGTGCTCATGAAGACTAGAAGATGCAGTCGAAAGCTCCTGAGCTGATCTTTACTTCAGATTATTTCGTCAAATTGATCGAGAGGGAACTTTCACGCTCGAGATTAGTCAATTTATTGTTTTTTATTTTTTTTTGCAGATGTCAGGATTTGATACTTTTCCGGATCATATATGTTAGTGATGTGAATATCTTTGGGTTTAAGACTGTTGCTCATAACAAAGAAAAGAACGGCAGTTACTGTGTGAGGCTGATTCTCTGAGTCGAGCTTCTCGGGGCTGTATTATCCCTGTAAAGATTCCCTTAAGGGCAGCTTTATTCATTTGCCTTTATTGCCAACTTATTCAATATGCATTATGGAAATTCCCAAATGGAATAAACAAAGCACCCATATGCAGAAAATGCTTTTCCAGCTGTCTCGTTGAGACAGAATTTGTTGGTTCAGTTATTCACTGCTTGTGGGACTAACTGCTGGAGAGGGTTGAGAGTTAGCTGAGACAAAACCTTTAAACTTAGCCAATGTTTAAAATGTTTGCAAGCCTGGTGGGCAGTTCCACACACACACACACACACATATAAATATATATTTATTTTAAGGCTGAAGCTTAACCAAGTGTTTTTTTATAACCATGGCAACAAACCTCCCCTAACCTCAACTAAGTGCTTATTTTAACCCAAACCATGATCTTGAACAAACCTGGACTGAATTGGTTTTGTGACCATTAACTAAACCATTTATTTTTATTTTCTTTTATTTTATTTTGAAGGGTTTTGGAAGGATGTCAGGTCAGAAGACACTGCACTATGTGTTTTTCTGGAGTGCGTGTCTCAACAGCCTGTTTTGCTCTTTGATTTGGAGGACTACTTGATTTAGAAAATCAGGGATGACTGGATGAAAGAGGAGACACTGACTGGGTGGGGGGGGGGGGGGTGACCGTCTGCTGGCTCTGACACGTAGGTGGAATTCGCCGTTCCTCCATGAAGCATCCCGTGAGTCAGACCTTGCCTCGGTGAGCTTTTCTCAGGGGTTGCTGCAGGGCCTCATATCCCTTTGCTTTGCTTTCATTTTCTTCACCCTGCCTACCCCCCCCCCCCGTCTTGCTTGCTCTGGTGCTGGGCCTGCTTATTGTCTGGGACTAGCACAGTCAAATCACCCTCCACCCTTAACTCTTTCCTTATTTCCCCCCACTTACCGCCTGGCTGTGGAAATCAATAACACGCTTTCTCAAGACCTCAGCCATTTAATGTGACATTTGATCCAGTCGTGGGTTATTTATACGGAGGAGATACAAATGAATTTTTTCCCGCGCTCACCCCCCCCCCCCCCCTTCTGCTCTTCGTCCCTGTCTTTGCTCCGGAGGTAAAGCCGTCTCCAGTGGAAGTGTGCTTATGTAAGCCTCCCTGATACACCATGTAGTAATGCCCACAGGAACCCATTTACAGCGATTGGTGATGCTACCGAGTCATTGCCTGAGCCGTCGTCTAGATCCCCATTCCAGGTTGCATGACTAATATCTTGCATGACTAGTCACATGCGTCCTGCTTCATATACAAAGTAAGGCAATTGGCAATTTAGATGGGGCCTCACGCAGTTATGGTGTCCCTGTTAGTTAAGATTAAGTCACCACCATTTTGTAATCTGCTTGACTCAGCTGCAGGGTTACGATGATGTCAGATTGCGCCTGTTTGGGTTTGTTATCCGTATTATTACAAACAGGACAGAGTGAATTACGTTAGGCAAAACCTTAACCTTTGCCTCTTTATCCTCCACGTGACCTATAACAACACAACAAAGATATGCAAGGAGCAAGATCTCGATGTCACAAATTACGTGTCCTTACCACACATTGGATAATGTCTTATTGCATAAACCGTATTGTATGAAATGTATGCACATCTGTTATGACAGCTTCTCCTGTTTTTGTCAGAGGAAAACCTTCCCCTACAGGTTAATGGAAGGTTAATGCAGCTAAGATAAAAAAAATTTAAAAAACCGGGGCGCAATTTTATCAAAGCTCTCAGACCAGAAAATAACAGACACAACACAAAAACGATCGGTGACACAAAGGTTGTTGCTTCAGACGAGGACGAGAAGCATTTTCCTTGTGAAATGTGAAACAACTTAAGCCAATACTTCGCAGAGCTCCAGGGGTGTTGCCAGGAGATTGCATTCAGGGAGAAAAAGAATCTGGGACAGGAGAGCTGTTTTAGGAACACTTGGTGACAATAAACTTTAATAAAAGTGAGTAATTTTTGTCGACAGACTTTTTGGAAGTGCAGAGGAAAGGGACCACGAGCTGCACAGGGCGAATACTCAAGCAGCAGACGTGTAGCTGAAAGAGGAAGTGGACAGTGGAGAAAAGGACTGCGAGAGGCTACAGAGGGTTCTTATAGACAGTCTGAAATAATCTGAGTAGAACCGTATTTTCATACAGCTGAATCAAGTTCCTGCTATTTTAAATGGAGTATTTTTTATGAAGCCGCTGCAGTTACAGAGGGGCGGCTGTCCTTGGTCCGACCTATCATCGGCGTGTGTGCGGTAGAAGAGCGCTTTGTGAATGGGTGAATGTGGTGTTGTAAAGCGCTCTGAATGGTTGATAAGACTTGACGTGCCGTACAAAAGCAACCCATTTACTTCCTAGTTTATGTGCAAATTGCTCATTTCTAAACATCATAGTAAGATTTCACTTTCAGTGTGTTCATTTCTTCATGTAACCTTTATTATTTACCTATATACCCATAACACACAGTAAAGTGGAGCTATTTTTCTGTATGTCAAATATTTCCATTATCTACCATATACTAAAAAAACTGCACTGTATCATTATATTTTCTATTTTACAGCAAAGTGCAGTGTAAAACCACGATGTCACACCCTCGCTCAGGAGTTGTCCTTCTTCCTGCTGAACCTAAGTGTAGGAGGCTTCATAAATGACGTGAATATATTGCTCTAAGTACTTTTAGTCTGACTTTAAGAGTGATTCATGGGAGGAATTCAAAGATGTTTGATGAATATGGACTCTGATGTCTGCTACTTCATGTATGAGAATGATAAACCTCTAAAACCCGAAATGAAGTAAAATACATCTAAATGGTTAAAAAAGAAAAAAAGAGTGAAATCTAATAAAATCTAAAGTCTGAAACCAGCTCACAGCACCTTAGATGTTTTGTTGTTTTACAATTTTGAATCACACTGGAATAATTAAACAGAAAATGCCTCTTTAAAGTCAGTGGAAAAACTAATCTCTGTACACAAACAACAAACATATGTGGAACAAAACTCTCCAGGCTGACAGCAGGCATGAAAGCATGTTTGGTGGCACTGGGTTTGTGTCAGCCTAATGAGTCAGTGCCAGAAAAATGACTTTATTGTCAGCAAAAACTATTGTTTTTTTTATTTCTCCCAAGACCAAATCCTAAGTAAATTTGGCCAAAGCAATTGAAAATGTCTCAAAGTAGTGGAATAGATACATTTTTAATGAAGGTTCCTCCAGTGGAAATTGAATTTCATGCAGGGAGTAATCACCACTGCTGTTGCACATATTCAGCAACAAAAGATTGTTTGTGTAGCACTTTATGTATTTAAGATTTCATTTAAGACCAACACTGTTTTCTTCTTTACCTCGCTCTCCCTAACTGTGTCTTTGGCTTGACTGATGAGGATTAACACGCTGGAAGTAAATTAAAAAAAAATCAGCCTTTCATTTGTTCCATCATCATGCAGTCACCTGAAACTGTAAAAGCTTTCTCTGCTTTTTACGGAAGAGCATCTGCCTCCTCCTGATTTTCCCAAAAAGCCGTCCAAGCTGAGTGTTCTTCTAAATTTGCGGTGATGACACAAAGTGTAAAATTCTTTGAAGAAGCCATTTTTAAGTGCAGTGTTTTCCACGGGGTGACAATTTATTTGTGGTGGGGGGTTATCTGGTCTTGTGTGTAGTTGCTACATCCAGCATTTCACACACAAACACGATGTTTTCCCCCTGCTAACTTCTGACCATCATGTCATTCGAGCCATGCTAGCAGCGCGGCTTAAGGGAGGGCAATGCCAGAAGGTCCCACGAGCTCTGGATAAATCTCCATTAAATTTGGTGCAGATATCCTCATAGTCCCCAGAGGATCAATCCTGATGACTTTGTTGACTTCTCCTCTAGAGCTGCTTGACTGAAATGTCTTGACAATATTTGGATGGATTGTAATTTGGAACAAACATACATGAGCCTCCTCTGGATAACTTTGGCCCCCTGATGACTCATCTTGCACCATCATCACCTCATAATTTCAACATATCCACTACTAACAGTATAGCAGTTTATGATGAAATACCTGTACAGGTTAATGACATTCCCATCAACCCCAGCTGCACTTTGTGTCGATTGCTAATTAGCAAATGATAGCATACTCACATTTAACCAATGTTTTTTGCCTTTATTCTGATAGCTGCAATGAGAGAGAGACACAGGGAAGTCAGGGAGAGAGAGCGAGAGAGAGAGATAGAGGGGATGGCAGCAAAGTGTTTTCGGTTTTTCGGACGTGGGCGGTTGCGGTCAGGACTAAGTCTTTATGGCGCCCCAGCAGTGCAGTTCTTTATTCCACATGATAGTTCTTCTTGCCAAACCTGTTGCCTCCAACTGCCAGCCTCAAGCAGAGACGAGGAGTGAGCTGCAGAAGTCTGTTAACTCCACACCCACAAATTTCAAATGACCTCACTTTAGGTGATTCATCAAACCTTGCACAGCTCCCTCTGGAGCTGCAAAGTGCTTTCGACAAAACTTAATGGATGCACACGTGTGAACGGACTGATCTGTAAAAATTGTTGTAGTTCCCCTTTAAATACTGCCCCCACAAAGCTGCCAGTCCCGCCGCAGACTCTCTGTCTCATTATTAAAAGATTTTGATTTGTTTTCTTTTCTTCTGACTAATGAATCAGACATTACAGTCTGGGAGATATTGATTGATTCAGGGTTGCCATTGTCATCCAGGTCTCTCCAGCAGCGGGAAGCAGCTGTGCAGAAATCTTCTTTAACGATGGCAGCGGGTCTGACAGACTCTCGTTTCACTCTTATCTTTTACAACTCACACACACAGGCAGACATTTGAAGGGGAAAAATAATTACAAAAGAACTTGTTTTGTGATTCTGTTTGTGATTGTCGGTCAAATAAATTATATAAATGAGAAATGCTGCTGCGTGTCGCACAAGCCCAGGAGTGTATCATTCAATTACAAAACCATAAGACGTGGCACATTCTGATGAATTGATGTGACTCAGCAGAATATGTAACTCCTTGTAGATAGAAGAGAACAGGAGTGCTCTCGTAATCTCCCCATAATGGATTATATTGTCTTCTAAGAAATATGACTATTCATACAAAACACAACAAAATGAAAAATATTCAAAAAGAATTTTCTGTGAGCTGTTCATACTCACTTAAATGTACTTTTACTATCAAGTTCGAGTGGCTTTTACACTTGAACTAATATGTTGTTACTCTACATTGATACAGAGCCTGTAATGCCACAACTAAAGTTATATTTGATGAAAATTCGAGGCGATATTATTTCAGCCTGAATAGAATAAACACTGTTGGTGTCATTACACTCTCGACTTGGACATTACTTACTGTTTGAGAAGAAAAGGATGAAGCAGTTATTTACAAAATGAATTATCAATTATCAATATTGTAGGATGTGTAATTGTGACTGGATTATCTTTTCTATTAAAATAATGAGGATATTTTGTCAATACGTTGATACTGACTGTTGCTCACAGACAATAACATCCAACATCTTTGCAGTCCACTCGTATGACGGCAGCATTATTACACTTTTTTATCTCATTATTTCAGTGTAACAGATCAGGGTTGTAACAGGGTCATTGTGTAGTCCAGCTTTCTTTGTATAGACTTGCTCATGCTTTCTATACAGCTGCAGTTTCTCATATTGACCAGTTGGTCCAACCTTCAATATGCACTGTGAATCTCCTGGGTTACTTGTATTTACCTCAACTAAAAGCTGTTTACTTAGGGACACCAGCAGTGTGATATAAATGCATCATTCCATGATCGAATTGACCTTGTGAAGAACAACCAGAAACTCCCCAAAAAAATGAGGAAGTGGAGTCAGGCATGAAGAGCAGAGGGAGACCAGACGCCGGTGACAGTCGACTGCAGCTCCTCCAGTTCACTCCTGGCAGAGCTGTTAGCGATGGAGGCCAGCTGGCAGCCAGGGGAAAGGACCACAATAAAATACCACAGCTAGTAAAGGAGCTTCATTCACAGCTGGTATGAGCTCTACACCTGGATGCATTGTTCTGTGACTAAAGCTGCAGCTTCGGCATTTCCTGCAGTCCCTGTGTGAGTTCCCTTTGTTTCTTTAGTTTCTCTGGTATTCTGCCTGTAATTATTTCGGTTTCCAGAGTTTTCCACAGCTGGCTGGTGTCTGTCTCTGCCTTCTGTCTGCACTGAGGTCTGTCCTGAAGATATAGGTCCTACATTTCTGATAAGCACATCGAATGATCTATTTTTTTAATGCTTCTTTTAGCACATTGAATGACCTCTGTGCATGATAATGTGCTATACAGATAAACCTTGCCATTTGCCTTACCATCAACATAACATTATCAAGCTGTGGAATATACATTTTTTAATTAAAGTGAAATATAACTGTTAGTGTGTGGTATTACTGACTCATGGGAAGTGTTCGTTTAGGCATGTGATCCTTGAAACCCACTTTCAAAGACCTCATGTTCACGCCTAGCTGTGTTTAGTCACGTCACTATATGTAATCTATCAAACTGAATACTTTACGTCAGAAGAAGATGTTCCTGAACTAATGACTGACACACAGTGTAGCTCCTCCATAGGCATCAATAAAAAACAGAGATGGAAGATGAAAGGAGAGTTGAAGGTCTAATCACATTTACTCTTGATAAGAAGTAAAGTTAACATTTTGATTATATCCATTCGTCCTGTACATGATTAAACTGAGAGCTGTAATACAGATATTCAGCGTCTGAAGTTCCTCTCAGACTCATCGTGGGCTCGGCTGAGAGAAGAGAGCTTTTTCTTTAACAAACCTCTTTTTTTGCCATCTCTGTTTTCATTTCTTTTTTTCGCTCTTCATTCCTGGAAATCAAAAGCATTTGTATACTTTTCAAACCAGCTTAGAAAAACTGTCTAGAGCTGAAAAATTGAATTCTCAAGTCCTTTGAAAGGAGTGTGGATGAATTCTGTTGAGCTGCAAACTTTATTTATATTCTTTTTTTTCAAACACACACACACACACACACACGCACACACACACACACACACACACACACACACACACACACACACACACACACAGACACACACATAGAGTGACACTGTGTGTACGGGATTCCCTAACAGCGGTTGAACAACACTCTCCCTCACCCCTGATGTGAGCAGGAAAAACCAACTGCAGGCTTCCCATCTGTTCAACTCCAGAGTTATGGCAGAGATCCATCACACACAGAGACACACACACACACACACACACACACCTCATTCATAAAGTCGGTCAGACTTAGACCGTCATCCACTAGGAGCAGAGTGTGAGGGACAGTGGCAGCAGTGTTAGCGACGCTTCTCTCAAGTCTAGTTGTGCCGTTGTGTACGATGCCTTTTAGATCCATTAACCCGTCACGGCTGCACGCTCCGTGTGTGAACAGTCTCCTCAGGGTGAACATACTAAACTTGATGCTATCTAATGCAGCCTGATGCAGCTCAGAAAGATGACCCAGATCAACAAAACACTTCAATATGTAAAAAACTTTGTCAACATTTTGTCCTCTCTCTCATTCGTTACCGCCGACACAACAACAGTCGGTGATAGTGAGCAGTAACTTTAGACTCTTTGCTCCATCGCTGACAGGTGTAGCGCTGCATGACTTTACTTTTAACATTAATAAACATTGCACATGCCACTGTCACTACTTTTCTTTTTTCTTTATTCTACTGTATGAATTTTATTTTAGGAGCTCTATAGAGCGGATGAATTTCCCACTCAGAATTCAGACGTTCAAATAAAATGGCCGAGGGAAAATATGGCGTTTACAGTGTTTCTGAGAGGTGGTTTCATCTCTGCAGGTGGTTTCAGGTGAGTGACAGGAGTGTAATGTGACACTGCGCTGATACAAGAACACAGATCTTCCTCTGAAAATCAATTCCACTCACAACGTTCAAAGCTGCCACAAGGTGTATATCCATCCAACATATACAGTATATATATATATATATATATATATATATATATATACATACTGACAGGTGTTGCTATCATTTTGTCCCATTTATATCTAAGAGGGAAGGCTAAGTAGCAGAAACACCTCCCAGTTTCTCATGAAGGAGGATTTATCGTACAGCTCTTGTATTAGCATTAGTTCTAGCTAGGTGTTCCTAATAATAATAATGTGTTTGACAATAGAAACTCTGAACACAGACCCAGCAGTGATAAATAATGATAAAGGCCTCTTAATGCTCCTGTGTGTCATTGAGAAGCTAAATCGCAGCTGGCACAGTTTTTCCTTTGAGCAGCCGAGCACTTAAACAACTGTTCAGTCCCATGAAGACACGAGTGATGGAGTGATGTTCACAGTTTAAAATGGCCCTCAACATTGTTCTTGTTCTGTTTTTCTAAAAGCACATCCGAGGAGTCTGGAGGTGAGCCAGTGATGGAGCCGAGAGAGGACACGAGAGAAAAAAAAGAAAAACATGTTGCGTTTACATCAAAGGATTTGGTCAAAGAAGAATCTGGACTGAACCTTTTTTAGGACCATGTTGGTTTTTCCTTCCGGTTCAGTTTGTTACCTGAATGTACTGTACATGCAAATATCTGTAAGAATGGACGATCTCCACTTCACAATAAAAAACACAGGAGAAACTTTCTCTCTTTTCTTCCTAAAATCAATAATATAATCAATAAATAATTATTTTTTACTGATACAGAGTTTTAAATAATCAACTGCACTTTTAATAAAGGAGTTGATCACTTCTCTGGCAGCAAAATCATTGGCCAACCAAAGCAGAGCCATCAGAGAACGCCACAGGAAACACGCAGCCTCATGATTATGCCTACATGATCATGTCAGACACTTGGTTATTAATTCTGACGTACAACATCATCATACAACACTATCCTCCCTGAAGTGCATGTTATCTCCAATTGGCTATAAATATTATGAAGCATCTAAGTGCACCTCCAACACCTGCACCTTTCCTATGAGCAAACTGCAATGGGCCTCGGGAGAAAGAAACCTGATTGGATAAGTGGTTTGAGATAACCCTCTGAAAACATTTCATAATGTGTGGCGTTAGGATCCGTGGATCTGCGATCTTCAACTTCACACACTTTTAGTTCCTCAGGAATCACAACTATACAAGACTTTGTCCGCAGAACAGGGACTTTGGATGGACATGAGCTGATTTTATAAGCTTCAAACTGTCTTATTGTAGGTGTTTCATCTACTCCACTTAAGGGCTGAAGAAAGGAGGACTCGTTTGGTTCGGTGCACTTCGAGGGTCTGGATTAGAACCGACCATACTCGGTAATCGTCCTCATACTGTTCCAAGCAGCTTTGGTATTGCAACTTAGCAACTGACCCTCCATCCTATTTTCATAATTTGTTTTTTCTTGTCTGATTTCTCTTTACAGTTCTTCTGTGCAGCTTTAATTAGTATTTTATCCCCACCGGTGAAAGCTGCTTTCTTTTTGTTAATAGCATTCTTTACTTCCTTGGCAACCCAAGGCGTACTATCAGGGAAAACCTCAAGTACTGTGCTGAAGTACAGTTTTGAGGTATTTGTACTTTACTTGAGTATTTTCATTTTCTCCCTCTGACTGCAGCCACTCAGAGGCAAATGATGTTATATTTACTCACACTATCTTTATTTGATCATTTTAGTTACTTTGCAGATTCAGATTAATTAATGCAAGATATAATCGACAAATACATTTTGATGTATTTTAAAGATAAAACGTTATTGATCTCCTGGGGGAAATTCACAAGCTGCACAGCAGCTCGTGAGTAATTAGAATTAGCAGCAGCTTTACCAGCTGCAACATTAAAGTGATCTGTGGCCTTCATTAATGCGTCAGTAAGTAGAATACAATAATAATATAATAATATGATAATATAAAATATATTATTCTGAAATGTCTTTAAAATTACCATTAACTCTGCTGAAGTAAAAAAGGTCACATCTAATGCACCACCCGGCGATTACGCAATGTGTCACAAATCAAACACACCTGCGATGTTGCTTCGAAACAGGTGCATGCTGGGTGTGGCTAAAGGCTAACCGCTAAAAACGCTGTGACTTCCACCTTCCCGCTGTTTGTGAAAGGAGAGGAGCTGAACCTGGAGCCGGTCCCAGGATGACGTTCAGGCAGGTGAGCGCAACAACACGTCACCAACGACCACTACTGGTTAGCGACGTGGCGTTTTGCGTGTCTGCGCTACATTGTGTAAAAACTGCGCATGCTCTCTTTTTGCTGTATATTCTCTGAGAGCTGACTGGCTGTTTGATCTCTGCAGTTCAAGTCTGTGGAAGTGGTTTCTTACTTTGTTGTTGTTGTTGTTGTTGTTGTTGTTGTTGTTGGTGTTGTTGTTGTTGTTGTTGGTGTTGGTGTTGGTGTTGTTGTTGTTGGTGTGTAACAGTCTGAGTTTTGTCCTGTGTGCTGGTTTATTGTAGGAAGGTTTGTTATTTAGAATCAGCTGTAGGGAAGGAATTTATTGCTGGTTTGTTCAAGACTCAAGAAGATGTAGGACAGTGATGTTTATTCAGACTTACTTTTTCCAACTTTTTGTGTTTATCTGAGAACCTTTTTATTACAGAGGTAATTTTACTTCTCAGGTAGTAGTAAAGTATGTATTAGTATTCATTTCTGTCAGCTATATTTAAAATTAAGTCGACTAAAACTCAACATTTTTAGTCTCATTGTATGTAAGCCTTGTTTCAGTCATCAGAAGTCTGGCTGACAAAGATGTTGTGAACATTGTAGTTTGGTTTCAGTCCAGACCAGAACTGAGAATTTCAGTTGGACCTCAGCAAGTAAGATTTCTTCCATCTGATTTTAGGCTGAAAGAAAAATGAAAATGAAAACAAGCCACAACATGACAGGTCGTATCTTTAAGATTGCAGCTGCACAGACAGGAAGTCTGCTCTGATGTCAATACATCCAGACCTGAAACAGCCTGGAAATATGCAACTATATTAGCAAATCCAACTGTTGCTCTTTGAGTCAGTCTTTGCTTTTATCTTAATTTTGTTTCATAACACAAACTCTGAGCATCCAGACATTGCATCATCAGAAACAGCCCTGCAATAAGTCAGACTGTTGATGATGTTCAGTTTTGTCAGTGTTGTTGTAAACTCTTTTACTTGTACAACTTTGTTTTTACAATTTTTTTGTACACTGCCATCAAATATAGTTGACTCAAATATTTGTTTTCGCATACAACACAAGCTAAATATTAGACTGCTGGATACTGGCCAACAGACTTTATTCAAGCCCAAAAACAAATCTTCTACATAATATGCTGTGCATTTTAATAACCATTCTGGCAAACAGACTTTTAGCTGTATGGATTGACAAGCCAGCTATCAAATGATTAACAGATCAGTTGTGCGTGTCTCAAACTCCAACAGAAACAAACTTTTGTTCAGTTGTTGTGAATGATTGAATTGATTTACCCTCCAGAACAATTTTATAATCTGACGCCCCAAAAATAAAAACGGTTGTTTTGATGGTTAAAGTTTGGGTAAGTTTAAGCACAAAAACAAGCTGGTTATGGTTAGAGAAAGGTTGTCATTTGGGTTAAAATAACTTCTGGTTAAGGTTAAAAGAAACCATTGTTGACGGTGGGTAGGAAATGGTGAACAATTGTCTCCAGTGTCTGATGTCCTGTTGTCCCATCCATCCATCCATCCATCCATCCATCCATCCATCCATCCATCCATCCATCCATCCAGCCTGACCTCCTCCTCCATCTTCTGACTTTGTTTCTTTCACAATGTGGCACGATTTCCCTCTTTGTTCCCAATCATAATTCATAAATCATATGAATGAAATATGAATTTGTACATAATTGAAAATAGGGATTTCTACATAATTCATGTGAAAATCATATAAATTATGTAGAAAATCCTAATTCCTACAGTGTCCGGCAGTGTCCGTCACAAACTAGCTCAGCCCTTCATCAGCTCTTGGTTTGTGTGGAGTTGCACGGGTTAAACACAAATCAAATCAAATCAGGAAAAGCTCTCACAAACTTACCGTAACCCTCTGAACATGGTGGTCGTTAGTACGGCTCACACCGCTTTGTGCGAGACTTCACACCTTTATTAAACAGCTCTTGATGTGCGACAGTGAGAACAAATGTGTCGCCATGAAAACACTGAGATACGAGAGCAACACATCATCGCTGAAAGGAGGGAGAGGAGAACTTAAATTTAAAAGTCTAACAGGCAGCGAGGCTGATGCGAACGCCCGGCATACATCACACTGATGTCTCATCTATATGATGTTGTCTTGTGCTAGAAAAAGTGCCCCACAATAAATTGGATAATGGAAGTGGAGCTGTGTGATATATAATGCTGGAGAGAGATTGCAGTGATGTATATTTAAAAGCACAGAGTTGTGGTTGTGATGGTGGAGGGTTTATTATAGCGTTGTCTATAATGGAAGTGAGGTATGCTCTCAATGTTTCCGTCTGCAGTGTTATAGTGTTACTTTGAGTCATATTAATATCCACCATTTTCCAAAGCATAATATAACAAAGTGTTTTACATTTTGTATAGTGATGTTATTAATGGGAGTCAGTCATTTTGGTACGGCGTGAAAATCATTATGTAGAAACTTGAACTTTACTGGGGAAGGGTAATCTTTTCACATATAATGTCGGCTTGTATTTTTGTTAACTCTATTATATTTACACGGTTTAATCAATGCAAGCTTTCGAAAAGGTGCACTCACAGCTGCTCAACAACTCGACCCAATCATGACTGTGGAAACCAACAGAAGCAGACAGGATGTTCAGTTTAACTCAAGCAAGTTTCGAATCTGAAAGGAAATATTTTCAAGGACTCTGTCTTAAGGAAGTTCTGTTTTATCAACATGAATGTAACTTGTTCTTGATCACTGCATCCGTGGTTTCACTACCTGCGCGATGGTGTCGATACCTTTGTTCTTGCAAGCATAGATAGCTCTTACAACTGGATAAAATACACAACCTGAACTTGACTGTCTAATTAGCACTTAAAGTACCTCTTGTTGTGAGGGGAGCACAAGAAAAACCTTTGAAAACATTCAATAAAATGTATTATTGCCTCGAGGTATTTTCCATTCATTATTCACCTTCACATTGATGGAGAACTTGGTGGTCATTGTATTTGTTTTTGGATGTTGCCATCACTGTGTAAAGAGGAGACTGGGCGCCTCTTTGCCTTTGCATTACATCTCACAGTGTGGCACCAAGTTGAACGTACTCAACATAGGAAAAGTTTTCAGAATTTCAAGTAGTTGAAGGCAGTGGAACAGATGGAGGACTTACAGAGACATCGTTTCCATTTGTTTTGTTTCAGTGAAGGCAAATGCATCGGGGAGGCCATAGTAGCAGTAAGTAATAACAAGAGGCAACAGAGTTTATGGGAAATGCGGTCTAAATCTCGAGAAACTATGAACAGTGAAAACACCATTGCAGCGAGATGCCTTTGTGTACATGTTCAGTAATGTTTTCCACCCGTGGTGCTCACAAAGGCTGCTGTTTGTTCCCATTTGTTTTGAGTTTTGTGTTGCCTTTCTGAAAAAAGGAGTGAAAAATGTGTTTATTAAACAGACAAATAAACTGTCGTACACGGGGAAAAAGCAATGCAAAAAATGCAGTTTCTAGCCTGAAGCAAATCTTCAGCACACGTCCCTCGTTAGGTTTTTAAATTCAGGTTAAAACAGCCAAACTAATAAGTGGATAAATAAGATTCAGGATGAATGACATCCCAAGTTTAATTCTATTGTGCATATATATATACACCAAAACCTCATCAAATATATATATGTACTGTACCAACCAGTGCTGTAGCCAGACAAGCTGCACAAAAGGTCTGGCAGATATATGAATTATTACTTATTACTATTACTAACGTTAAGAAAATACTGCAGTTACAGCATGTACTGTAAATGACTGACGTTCATTTTTACATCTATTTGTATATGGCTAAATGAGACATATTTAGTGAGCTTTAGAGGGGGAGACTCCTGCTTGGTGCTCGCCCCACAAACATGAAATTAGTATCTCATCTCATCCTTGGAAAGACAACAAAGAAAATAGCATTTCTCTTAATGCTGAACTTCCTTTTAAATGTGTATATGGATTTTTGAATTTGGCAAATCAAAAGGTTCTCCAGAATCCAGTTTAGTTCTGTTGTTTTTCTTTTTCTGCCGTCCACAGCAACTCAGTTAAAAGCATTCAGCACCACGGACAGCTCCACACCCATGTACACAGTGCAGTCCACTTGAATTGTTCAGGAACTCCACAAAACTCCTATACAATACTCTTGTCTTTTTTGGATTTAGGGCTGAAATAAAAAGCCAATCAGTTGCATTTGTTTGGATACAGCAACGTAATTATATTTCCTGAGTATAACATGTAGGAACAGTTATGCAATCGCAGGGATTTACAGTAATTTGTCATATTTAATACATCGCCAGAAGCCAATATAGCCACATTAAGTGAGAAATGTCTGGTGTATTGGGCTTTGTGTTCAGGCTGCCTCTCGACAATAAAAACTAGAAATGTGAAAAGTGCGTGCCGACATCTGATATCCACTTTACATGAACTGACGTCTGAGTCTTTCTGCTACATTTTATTTTACAACCTCGAACTAAGATACAAACATTATTGCACTTTTTTGCTCATCATCCTTAGGTGCTACTAAAGCAAATATTTTCAAAGAGATTTACATATCATGCAAATTTCAAGAAGTGCAATTAGGAGACACGTGATTCGCCTAACAGTCCATGGAGGACTATTGCTTTTTGCAGATCTGGTGTACAGTGAGAGAACAGTTTTTGCTTCAAAGCAGCAAAGCTTAAAGAAAAGCAACAGTCAGCTCAAACCACCGGGTGGTGATAACTATTTTAGCAGTCTCTTTCTGCCTATATGGAATATATGCTGCATTAATAATGACTTCATGATAAAGTATTGACAGACCGATGAGTGTATTCACTAGAAACCAATCAGTTTCTTGAAATATTAGAACCATTTTCTCAAAGGACGTACATTGATAAAATTAATTTAAATAAAATAATTTTGTCTATAAATGCTATTGTGAAAAAGGCCCATTTATAATGGAGTCATCTTCATTTGTCTTCTTTTGACTTTACAACTTTCAAAAACCAAGAAATATTCCATTGCAATGGAAAACAGCAAATACTGATGTTTGAGAAGCTCAAACAAGCTGATGTTTGGAAGTTTTGCTTCATCATTAAATGGCTCAGGTGTTGTAAGTGGTGTGTATGTGGGTCAGTCTGTCATATTTTTTTACATCGTTTTGGAAAATGAGTTTAATGGGTGCATTGTCCAGAAGGGTAACTTGCTTTAAAGTTTGCACCCATAGAGCAGAGACACTGAAATGTCCTGCCTTTTGTTGAATTACCTTTTTAAAATTTAATAAATATCAGTTTTGTTTTCTGTGCAAAGGTTTCTTTTAATTGGATTCAGAACTGGCCATTTGAGCTTCCATTAATATTATTCAAGACGGCAAAGAAAAACACACTTGTCTTGTCAGACACTGAATTTTAAACTGTTTTTATTTCTTCTAATAGATGAATGTTTGTGGATCCTCCTTTGAAGAGAAGTTTTTTTTTTTTTCAGATTTTTAACCAGCTGGAATGCTTGAAGCTTTGGTGAACTCACCCAAAATCAACTTCCTGCATTGCTCTCAGCAGTGTCTCACACATAATTACTAATTTTCAGACGGGTCTACCTGAGGCTACCAAAAACTTCAAAATCAGCAGAACTTGAGCTGTCTGCAGCTTCACTATCTACTGCTGTGCTTATTTAACT
This sequence comes from Seriola aureovittata, assembly GCF_021018895.1. NCBI lineage: Eukaryota > Metazoa > Chordata > Actinopteri > Carangiformes > Carangidae > Seriola > Seriola aureovittata. The sequence goes on along the minus strand of NC_079378.1, from coordinate 4,317,012 downwards.
GCATCACCCCAAGGAGACGAGCATACACGTCCTTAATGTCTCATAATACTGGTTTTCATTTCACCTCAGAGGATGCAGACAAAACTTCTAAATGACTTTTATTTTACTTACATTTCTGTACACAAATTGAAGTGACGCTGTGGACTAAAATCATCCACTGTTTTATCAGAGTAATAAAGCTTCAGTTCACCAAACCCTCAGCTAAAAAGGAGCATTGGTGCTGGTGAAGATATTTGAGTTTCAGTTGGATCATGTTCAGAACAGTTCAGAACATTGGTCCTTCCCACGTTTATAAAGTCATTGGCACCGCCCACACGGGAGATGGCACAGTGCAGTACGCAGCTTTCAGCTTAAAGCGACCTTCCAGGATTTCTTCCACAGAAGTCTAAAAAGGTCTCTGCCAAAGAAAGAGATAAGACCAGATCACAGGTGGACTGACCATGGGGACTACCGGCTCAAATCCCGGTCAGCCCGTGGACCATCAAAACTTCAATTAAGTTTTTTAAGTTTTTGCCGGCTTTTGTCAGTGTCTTAACCGACCCTCTGTGTTTGCTGTCATTTGTGCGACCAGTCCCAGTGGATGAATTTCTTTCCCAGTCCGACTGTGGAGCCAAAGGGCTTGAGTCAGAACTGACTTTTCTTCTCCTCCACGTGTAAGTAACTTGATGGCTACATAATGTTACACGTCTATTTTCATTAGTGACCGGCCACAGAAGGCACGACAATGTTAGCTAACTTGCTGTTAGCGATATTTTGAATTTGTTCGGCAAATGTTGCTATTGTTAGCTGTCTTACTACCACAGCAATGCTAGTGTGGGCTAACGTTTGTGGCTGGATTGTTTTTTGGTGGCTCCTGTGTACACAGGGTAACTTTATTCAGTTGTACTCTTTGTGTTTAGTGGCTGTTTTCACTGAGCTTCATAACACCTTGCAGAGAACAACAGGGGAGGGGGAAGTGTGGTGACTAAGCATATATATATATATATATTAGATGTTGACATGTTGATATAGGTTGACAACGATGATATGTGTGCTCCTTATTTTTAAATAAAAGCAACATGAGAAATACTCAGTGCTAATCTTGATTGTACTCAGTGGTTAGCATCACTGTATGGCTACACTTTGACTGCAGCTGCCAGCTTTGGTTCATTTAAAGCTGAGTGACCTCCTTAAACATATTCACAATGAAACCAGTGAGAGTTGAGAGAGTCAAGAAACAGAGTCAAATTGATCGAACATGAAGATTTTTTCAATTAACTAGTATGATGTAACATTTCACTTTCATATCATTTTAGTTTTTAAAAGGTCATAAACTTGTAGTTAAGTATATTCTCCTTCATACACCCGCCCCCATCTCTTATAGTGTTGGCATAGTTACTTTTGAAATGTAATAGGTTACAGATTACTAATGACCTTGTTTAAAATATAATGAGTAATGTAGCTGCTTTAATTACTTCATCAAAGTAATACTTACTTCATTTGATTACTTTTCAGTACCATTAATTTAGTGTGTTGTTGCCCTGTAGGAATATTTCACAGCCTAATGATGACTCCAGGTTTATATGGAATGGAAAAACACAATGCTAATTTAAGGTAGCAAATGTTATTAGATTTCACACCTATCACCTATCTGAACCTAATGTGAAAATAAGGTGTTCCTGTTCGGCCAAAAGATACAAAGCAATAAGAATATATTCTGTTACAACACGTTTTGTAATCACCAACATTTTGATTAGGAACTGTAATTTAATGATATTTTATCTCTGAGAAGTTGTAAGGATTACAGTTACATTTATTTTGTAATTTACTCCTGTTACATGCCAGTAGTTACTCCTCAACACTGCTCTTACACAGGGATTATATTCATCTCTTCACAATTGGTACAAACAGGAGGGATGATGACAGTGACCATAAATTGTTAAAGTGTACATGTCAGTCTCGTCTAAGATGGACTTGGAAAAATATGAACATACCTCACAGTTACCTGGGAATCACAGTGGAGTTTTCTTAGAGTCAGCATCTAGTGGCCATTAGAGGAAGTGCACTGTAAGACACATAATAGTAGCCCTCAGTAAATCCTTGTGGCTGATACTTGCTAATGACACAATAATGTCTCATGTAGGTTTTACCAGAACACTTAAGACACTGAGAACTCTTGCTGCTGCAGGGAACATTTGTCAAGCCAATAAAAATGATTCTGCTGTCCAATGTTTAGAAAACTGTGTCCTCCAACCTTTCTGTGTATCTCATTCCTCAGTTTAACAGTTTATCACATATGAAGCTGTGAATCAGGGCTGTGCTGTTTATTACTTACTGGGTTATTGGTTTCCTTCCCATGTAACCCAAAGACACAAGGCACCCTGCCGTTATAGTGAAAATTACAAATGAGACTAAACGATCCAGTGTGAAGCCGTTTAGTCCTGCAAAAGAAAGTGATGTCTGGCAAAACAGGAGAAGCGGAGTTTATGAAAGATAAAACCCACAGCTTCATCACTATTATCTTATTCATTGTGGCAGTTTATGCATTTTATAAGGCACCTTACAGCTCATTCAGGAACCAGTTATACCCGAGGAGGACAGTGGGATCAGGGGTTAAGACGTTTATCTTCTTCTGTAACAAGAGCTCTCTGTAATAATGTGGGGGAAAAAAAGGAAAATCTCCTGTCAGTCATCAGTCATGGGATCGGTGTGTTTTTCGTATCAGCGGTTCTGGAAGTTTTGGTGTTAAACGAGCTGCGGGGAGTTCTCCGCGGCTCGGTGCGGAGCGGACTGAGTGACGCCCCTCCCGCCTGCCCCGGTCGGGTAAAAAGCGCATGTGTGTTATTGCTGTGATGTGAGTTGAGCCGCATCCAGACGCACTGGCCGCCGCTGGCTCACCCCCCCACCTCCCTCCCTCCCTCCCTCCCCTCTCCTCTCCTCCTCATCTCGGTGGTGGTGGTGGTGGTGTTGTGCGCAAAATCTCCAGCGCCGGACGGACGGACGCAGTTTGACGGTACAAACGAGCGGCACTGCGGGGGGATATCCGAGAAAAAGCCATCAGAAGCAGACATGGATATTTAACGAGCATTTGTATATATATTTTTTTTATCTCTTTGTTTTTTTACCCTGTGATGTTGCTTTTGCCCCGGGGGTGTTAATTAAACCTGCTCGATGTCTCTCATCAGTTTATAACCGAAACAAAATGAGGATTTCTTCTCGCGACTGGTTTCTGTTGATATTCTCTGGCTTTTGGGGACTGACAATGGGAGCTTTCCCGAGCAGCGTTCAGATCGGTAAGTGTGGAGCCTTGATGTTAATTCTAAGCAGAAAATGAATCATGTGGATGAATCTGTGGACGGTCCTGTCTGCTGCCTCTGTCCTGCCATCCAACACCTCAGCACTACTCAAAGTGGAAATTGCTGATTTCCTTACGCGGTCTTTTTCTCTCCTCTAAAATAATTACACACAGGCAGGATTCTTTCCTCTGTAGATGCTGTGCATGTTACACACACACACACACACACACACACACACACACACACACACACACACACACACACACACACAGAGACACACGCACCTAATGCGCTTTGTATCTGCAGGCTAGAGTGTGTATCCCAGTGCACTCCGCCACTGCAGCAGATCAGAGCAGCAAAGTGTGTGTATTCCCTATGCAGGCTGCCTGTGCATTGACTGCCGTTAACACTCTCGCAGACCCCCGGTCCTGGCGGTGCAATAAACCTCTGCCACGGTCCCATAGGCCCTCGCAGCATCACCGCTTCCTCTTCCCCAGTTGAACACCTTTTTTAAAAAAATGTATTTTTATTTTTTAACATCTCCATGTTTGCGTTTAACAAACTTAAAAGTGTTTGTCATGGCAGGAGATAAAGGTGATGGATTCCTGGTTCATTTCACTGCTGTAGCAGCCAGATTGACCTGCATGATTTAATGGCAGAGGGATGAAAAGAGAGGCAAACTGTGACCTCCAGTTGTTGATCATCACAACCCTCCCTAAAAAAAAATTTAAATGATCAGAAAAGCAGTCATTCATTCTTTTTCCTGTAAAAATCACCTCACAAATGAATTTTTTTTTTGTTTTGTTTTGTTTTTGAGAAGGTGTTAAAACAGCATTTCTGGGATGAAATATTTGCTCAGTCTGACTTTTCTTTTTGTGGGTTTACCCTCCACTGCGCCCCTGCTCGTAGCGGAGTTGACGCACATCAGAATCAGTCATGCTGATGAAAAATGACAAGCTGTTCAAATGATTCTCCTTGTCCTTTTATATCAGCGTGATACTCGAATTCCCCGGCCCCCCCCCCCCCCCCCCCCCCCTCCAGGGAGGTCAGAGGCCAGGGTCTGTTACAGAACAGCACCCCTGGAAGTGAGGACACTTGAGCTGGGTGGGGGGGTTTAAAGCTGCATCTGTGGAACTGCTCTGCCGTCATGATTGATTTGATATTTTGCTGCTGATTTAAGCAAAAAAAAAAAAAAAATCTGGTGTGGGAGCCTTTTTGCTCATATGGTTTCTCTATTTCAAACATACTTTTTACTATAATTAAAGCCACTTCTCGTTATCATTTGGCCAGTGATAAAAAACCTGAGTGTATAAATCCAACGTGTGTCCTGACCCACCAGACTCACAGTTTTTTGAGTAGCTCCATCAGCTTTCCTCCAATCAACGCTTTATCTGTTCCTGATAATTGTCACTGAAAAATCAACACTTATTATCACTAGGAAATTTGCTGTGTACACATGCATGCAGCACAGAAACAAGTACACAAACACAGCCATGGCAAACATGCTCTGCAGCTGCCACAGATTAATTCTGACAGCAGCCATTCATGTGGCGATTGATCCTGAGAGTTATATATTGCTGCACTGCCTTATTTCCTTTGGTGGGGCTGCAGCCTGTGTCAACACACATTGCATGGGGAGGGGGGGGCTTGGAGGAGGGCGTCTTTGACAGGAAGTCAATCCACAAAATGAAAAGGAGGGAAAAAAAATGATCAAAAAAGACTAGATTCTATATGTTTGCAAAGCGCATAGATTTAAATCCACCTTCAAAGTGAAGCAGGATTTTGAAAGTTGATATTCCAAGCAACATTAAAAGGTTTTTCAGAGTTCTGTAAGGATTTACAGGTTCTGTCTGAAGGATCCTCAAGCTCTTGTCACTTCTGAAGAAGATCCCGACATTATCTGAGTAGCCTGGTGCTGTGTGTGCGTGTGTGTGTGTGTGTGTGTGCGTGCGTGCGTGTGTGTATAACTCTCTTAAGACCGTGACTCTTCAGAGGTTATTCACTGAGGTTAAACGGGTGTTGCCATATTCTCAGACTTACAGAGAACAGTTCACAGCATCAGCACATATTCATCCCCTTTTTACACCACGAGTCGTGTTTTTGTCAAACCATATGGTGTTATTGTTATTGTGCGTCTTGCAGTAGGAGAGTCGTAGCCGAACGAACGCAGCTAAGTCATGTGAAGGGTATTCTTACTGACTGGGAGCCAAGATGTACAAACTGTTCACACCTTAAATCAGGAGTTAACACTTCCTGTGAGCATTTGGTTGCAAGTGTGAGTCAATGAGACATGAAACCAAATCAGAACGACTCCATTGCTTTATCTTTACGTGACTGGGCTTCATATAGAGGAGTAAAATATTCTGAAGTTTACCTTCTAAAGAGGTCAGCCGTGCAAAGAACACACTGGCATTTTGCTTTAAATGACATTTACAGTCTCATTGCAAAGAAAAATGGCCTTAAGTTAGATTTTGAAATGTGAAACAAACTGCGTCTAACTTAAAACACTGCTGACATTTGCACAACCATGAACAGCTTAGTCGAGATCTTTGTAAATGAGCAAGGCTGTAATGGAACAGAAAGGGGGGGGGGGAGAAACCAAGAGCGAAGTCATGTATGAGATGCTTGATACTGGAGCTGCTGTAGATTCAGCAGGATATCTGATGAGAATTATGTCACTTTTTTTTTTCCTGTTTGCATTAATATGAAACAAAAGGTGATGTACATGTTAGACAGGCCGTGCCACAGAGGCCGGAGGCGCCTAAAGAGCTATGACTTCCTATATTGTAGCATTAAGGCTGAATTGACGGCAATAGGATATTTGCAAAGTGATTTACCAGACCAATATTGGCCTTTCATTATGTTTCATATATTGTCCAGTCAGTTGTGTCCGCCTCTAATATGATGGAGGTTCCTCTCTGACCACAGCCACCGGAAACAGTCTGTGGAACCCTAATAAGCTTTTAGGTGGATGCTTTTAAAACCCCATGTTGTGACTGTAATCACAAGAAAAAACAGCCTCAGTTGTTTGTTCAAATGCAGAATGTGACCTTTATTAACCCCCGTTAGCGACCTTGGTTTCTGTTAACCACGACCACCGTCCTTCCCAAAAACCTCAACCCGGTAGTTTCTTGGCGTGCATGGGTTCAAGGATTGTCGGTCCAGACTGAAATATTTCAGCAGCTACTGGACGGATTGCAGTGAAATGTGGTGCCATGCATTCATGACAGAGTCCTGTCATCTGACCTTTCCTCTAGCACCATCTCTAGGTTGACATTTTTAATTCGGAGCGAAGTATATCTCCACAACCGTCGGATGGATTGTTATGGCATTTCTTCCAGATGTCGATGTCCCCCTCAGGTCGAACTGTGATGACGCTGAACGCTTTTCATTCAGAGCCATCGTCCTTGTCAAAATATCAGCCTCGACTGTTTAGTGCTAATTAGCAAATATTAGCGTGTTAACGTGGCAAGCCGAGAGTTTGAGCACGGTAAACGCTAACATCAGCAGTGTTGGCATTGTCATTATGAGCATGTTAGCATGTGATAAGATGTAATCATACAGTAAAAAATACGATCCACATGAGTTAAACACTCAAATGGGTCTTTTTGTTTTTAAAGGCAGTGACAAATAACTTATTTTGCTCCTCGATTGAGTTCTACTCCTCCAATCAGGGCCCTTGAGGAGGCTCCAGGTGTCCCTCCGCAGGGGAGACACTGTTGAATCTGGCTGAAAATCCTCCCCCACAGATAATGTATGAAAATCACAATTGTGATTAGTTTCATTCTCAAGGGTCGTTAGTAACTCAACAAGCATTTTACCCACCTGGGAGATGAAAACAGGGACTGTAATGTCGGTCTATGTGCATGTGTGTCTCAAAGTTTGACAACCTTTCGATCTCAGACTCTTATTTGTGTCCAGGCTGTTGCACGTCTGCAGATGGTGGTGAGATTATTTCAGAGGCTTTCTGCCACTTGTTTCACGTCTCTGTGCAAGTCAGCAGTAAGTGAACTATGTGTAGTGAGGTTAAACATGCTCCTTATCAGACCTGTGTGTGTGCCCCCCCCCCCCCCCCCCCCCCCTCTGTTCAGGCGGGCTGTTCATCAGAAACACGGATCAGGAGTACACGGCCTTTCGCTTGGCAATCTTCCTGCACAACACCAGCCCGAACGCCTCGGAAGCCCCGTTCAACCTGGTGCCTCATGTGGACAACATCGAGACGGCCAACAGCTTCGCCGTCACCAACGCCTGTAAGTCGCTCGCACGTTGTCTTCATGTTGTTGTTGTTAATACACTGATTTTGGGGTTTTTAACTACAGGAAACCAGGAAAAAGAGGTTTCCTTGGGGTCCTAATTTCCACACTATTCCCATCAGTGAAGAATATCACTGTACTCACCACGTTAGAGGAATAGTTCAACATTATTTTGTAGTAGGAAGATGTTACTTCATCTAAAACCACGAATTGTAATTTTTACATGTTCTGTTTGTTCCTGGATGAAGCAGTAACATGTAGGTAGGTGCATCTTTGGATTGTGGAGGGGGCCAACATAGCTGTTTAGCCTTGCTTCCTGCCTTTTTTTAGCTAAGCTAGGCTAACCACATCCTGACTCCATCTTTGCACTCGACACACAGGTAAGGAATCGATATCAGTCCTCTCACATCATTCCAAAAATAAAGTTAATTTATGTCGACATCATTAAAATAAAGTCAGATAAGGGAAAGAAATACGAGTCGTCAGACGATCACACAGGTGAGTCAAACATATTGGGAAGAGAAAACTAAAGGCTAAAATTATAAATATCCATCTTGATTTTATTTCCTGGTTCAAACTGGAATGACTGTATTTACAGCAGTTGCATGTGCACACAGTTTTCCTGTGCGATGAGGGATTGTTACCGACGTTTCCGCTGTACTCACCAGTGGTTTAGATAATCTGATTAAACTGTTGGCTCGTTTGATGCTTGTGTATCTTGTCATGTTGGGTTTGGATGTTGTTGTGTCACCAGATCTCAGCGATTACATTTCTGAGTACTGTGTTATTATAACTGATAGAGATAATGGTCCAAAGTTCTAACAGGAATTATCCTTCGAAGCTGCACGTTCTCTGGTTCTAACATGATGAGGAATAACATCAGCATTATTATTGTTGGTAAAACACGGATCAGGATCAGTGCCAGTAGTGATGGTGTAAATGCTAATAAGGTTAAATTATAGTGATTATAATGGCGTCATCCAAAAAAATGACACATAGCTGACACATATTTTGGTTGTGTGTCACTAAAACAGCTTAGTGTGTATGTGTGTATGTGTGTCTGTGTGTGTGAAGCTCCACGAACGTACAGTACATGTATATGTGTGCGTGTGACGTGTCGGTACAGCTGTGTCTGTGAGTGTCTGCTGGTTCACATCTGATCTGAGCAAAGCTGCACACGCTGAGGGCGACAGCAGCTGCACACACACACACACACACACACACACACACACACGCTTAAACACACACACACAAACAACAATCACACACACTGCCATGGTTAGATCTCCTAATAGTAGTAGGCAGTGATTTTTAGTGATGGTCCCTGGGGAAATGTCCTCTTTCTTTCCTTCTTTCTCACTGTCTGACTGAGTGAGTTTGTGTGTATGTGTGTGTGTGTGTTGTGTGTGTGTTGTGTGTGTGTTGTGTGTGCAGGGTGTGGGGGTTCCCACAAAGACCATAAAACACTGCAGCCTGATGTCTTGTACTATCTATGGTGTGATCTGGTGTTAGAAAAATCAATGGCTAAATTAAGCAGAGAATGAAGTGCTGTTATGTTTGCTTCGTAATCGAGGGTGTGTGTGTGTGTGTGTGTGTGTGTGTGTGTGTGTGTGTGTGTGTTATTGTGTGTGTGTAGACCAGAGACATTTTTTCAGAGTAATCCTCTCATTCTGTGATCACCACATGAGGGAAAAGTCTACTCATGCATTTTAATTTTGCCGATATTCCCCCATTAAATTTACTGCTGACCCTCAGATTACGCCGGGGGCTTCCAAAGTAACACTTTGGCAAATTAGCACCATTAAAAATAGCCGAATTCGACATTAGTGGATCCTATTCGCAGTGTACCCATTGATGTACAGACAACTATCACTGGATTACTTTGTTAATGAATTAAACTTAGAAACATGAAGATTCAAAGGGAAGTTCTGTTAATAGGAGTTATAAGGAATGTGTCTTTTCCTATGATTTCTAAATAGATTTGTAGATGTTACATGCAACGAACACTGGGGATAATGTTTTCCTTGGAAGGTATAATGGAGACAGAATCTATAAATATGTATATCTCATCTGTGTCTTCAGATTCAACTGAGTTATGGCTCCAACAAGGAGTATGAATTTTTACCCCTTCACCCTCTCCCAGTTTGAAAACCTCTGATTTACAATGACAGCACTGCATATACATATATTCCATCGGATTGTCCCAGTTCATCATTCAAGCTCTATTACAGTTATTTGAATGACATCTCGTGCAGTTTTCCACCCCCACAGAAAAACGTCTTGTTTTCCTCTGCAACATTATACAGTATACACATTACTCTGTTGGGATCATTGGAAACCTTGAAACCATTGCTGATGTAAGCATTCAGCTCAAGTGCTTTTATAACTAAAGCAGATGTATCTGTAAAGGTTTTTTGTCTGTTAGTGACCTAAGATGAAATTACAGTAGGTGAAGCCGTATTGATCTCTGGAAATGAGTTGTGCCAGCAGCAGACAGAATAATGCAGGGAAAAAACAGAAAAGTAGGTTATGAGCACAAGAATAGAATAAGAAATGAGCAATTAAAACTAATATATACTATCTAAATGCATGCATAAATATACAGCGGACAGTTGCAACATATTTAAAGTGGACTGCGGGAAAGAGCATGAATATTAATATGGTCTTAGTTTAGAAATAATTACACACACAGTCGGTTTGATTATTTGGAGAAAACCTTTGCAGTACATGAGCATAATGATCCAGATCAAAGCTGCTGCTAAGTGCTCGAATATTTCTTTTATGAGCTACTTAAAAAATGTCAATAATTTTCACATAAGTAACAAGTCTGTAACAATAAGTGTAAAATCAGACACATCTTGGTTTTAATGCTTGTATTTTACCTGTGCGAGCCGGTCAATACAGACGCCGGCGCAATAAGACGAGAGCCGTGCGGCGGTCGAGGCACGGGCGCGTGTAAACTGTGCGTTTCCAGGAACACAAGAAACTATGGGATTTTTTCACCTCCTAGTCTAATGGCTGCATAGTCACAGGAAGTCGGTCTGCAGCCCATTGATTGGCCAAGCCAAATCGGAGCAGAATTACATGAGCCAATCAATGGCTCTGATAGCTCAGGGCCAGCGGGAAATCTGAGATCGAACCACATTGCTTGTTTTCACCCCCCGTTTTACATTTCTGTCTTTTTTTTTTTTTCTTTCTTTCTTCACGGCCCCCTGTTTCTCTCCGTTATCAAAGGCCCCTGAGATAATGGTTATGAATAGGCAGTATTACTATGTGACGTTTAAGGGCATAGTGTACATTTGGGAAGGGGAGATGAGAGACAGAGCTAATTTGTGAGGAGAGATTAGGCCATTCAACGTGTGTGCGCGCCGCTGTCAGGGAGGCTGACGGCGATAATTGGTGGGAAGACGAGGACAAATGTTGTTGTATGTTCCCACTGTCATTGATAATTATTCTGCGGACCCTCTGATAAATTCTGCTGCGCATGTTTGATTAACAGTGCCGCCGTTAATTATTCGCAGTGGGGTTACTGGTGTTGCCGGGATGTAAAGCCACTAATAATATAAAAAAATAAAAATGTATCTTGTAGGTCATCTCACAACTTTCAAAGATCCGTCACACGGCGATATCGCGTATCATTGTCAAGTTAATTGTGACACCTCGGTGTAATTACCATCAACAAATGAGACGACGGTCAGGACATTTGTCTGTGGTGTTCAGTGTTTCCTGCAGGATGGGAATTTATTTGTGATGCTCAGCTCTGTGGGAAACTGGGCTCCTGCCAATAAAAAGGACTTTTGAGGATAATTTGTCTTTCACAAAAGAAATATTCCAAGATTTACAAGCGAAATTAACACATTTCATTACAGGACAATAACTAGATCCTTGAATATTACACTTTACTCTTTACGTATTTGATATTTTGCTCAGTTTTTGAAAAAATTTCCATTTACCACAGTGAATTCTTTTGATACTAGGCTCGGATATATTTAAAATTTTAGACACAGCAGCTTTAAAGGATGTAGCTGGTCTATATATTTCTAACCGGTGTCGCCTGCCTGTGTATCCAAAGGCTGATGGATTTAACTCCACAGAGCTCCACTGTCTGAGTTACGATTGAAAACACGTCAATGTTCCTTTATTACCATGAGCCTGGGCACTGTAGTAATTTACTTTGTGGCAATCTCACATGCACTGACCCCTGCAGTAAATACTCACGGGAGCACTAGACGTGTATCAATCCACAGCTGAAAATAACATCCCCAACAAATGCACTGTTCACTCCTGTTTGAGTATTGCTCGTTACAGCTCCCCTCTGTTTTTAGGAAATTACTAAAAACTGTTATTCTTAATTTTAAATTAACATCTTCTGTAGGAACCGATGGAGCTGAGCACCTTACGCTGTTGTAATAACACTTCTTCCTCTGTGTAGAAAAGGAAGAAAGCATGGTTGGTCACTCTTCATCCATTTCTTCTTTTATTTAATGCAGGAGTCTGAAATGTCTCGGACACAGATGATCAGATTTTGTGAAACTTTGGGGAAGTGCTGCGTCGTTCAGCTGTTTGGCATTTTGAAAAAGGGTCATCAGGTCAAAACAGTGACGCAATTGTTACAGAGCGGCTTGGAGGATCGTCTCCGGTGGGGACGGAAATGTGTAATGCTGCCTCGCGTCACCTACAAATGATGATGTCACTGATAGTAGATTTCACTGAGACTGAAATCTGAAATCTCTTTTTTTGTTTTGTTTTTTTGCAGCAGGCTCAGAATGAGAAATGAGACCTGCCTGCACACTGGTTGCAGATCCCGGTGTCTCTGTGCTGGTACTAGGCAAGAAAATCCCCGTGTCTCACATGTGTGGAAAGAGCCGGAAGTAAAATGCCAAAGCAACAGACCGCCCGGTTCATAATGAAACACTGAGCCAGCATGGCAACGATTTCATGGATCTCTGCCGTGCTGTCAAGGTGCCATTGCAGTGATTTGCTGAAGTCCAGGACAGTCAGAGTGATTGTGTTGGAGTGTGTGAGTCCGAGTGTGTGAGCTCGAATGGCTTCTCGAACATTTGTCCCCTGGATGTGAGGACATGTCCTCTGGGGATGCGGAGGGGGAAGTCGGTCAGAGCGTCCAGGTGTTTGTAACAACAGCCCGTGTGAAAGGAGGGAGTGATCAGCAGAAAGGCAGAAAATGGAGGCACTTGACACTCACCATGATACTGCTGCGATACTTAAGAACTTGGGATATCTGATGTATTTCCAGTACAGATATTTTCCCTTTAACGAGACTTTGCAGGATAATTCTATAATCTCGAATTCTCCGCGTCGAAGTGTGAATGAAAGTGAGGAGAACACGTGGCGGGAATAACTCAGAGGAGAAGTCGTCTTTCTTGACGACAGGTTGAGACTCCGCCCACCGGATTTTACTGAGAGGGGCATTTCACATTTTCATGACTTATGAGCTGAACGACATTCAGCAACCTGCGGGTGAACGTCGTAGCTCAGCATACTTCTTCAAACACACACACAAAGACTTACAGTAGATGTCCACATGTCTGTCTCAGCATCCCCAGATGACACGTTTAAAGGATTACTCCCTGTTTCTAACACCGTAACATTTTTTTCCAGATGAAAAGCGCTGCACCATCTTTTTTTTTTTTTTTTGACAATAATAGCTTATTACTCGCCACAGAATTTGCTGAGATCTTAAGATTTCAAGCCATTGCTATAAATGAGTCCAGGGGGGCAACAAACACAAGTGGGTTAGGTGATCACACATCCATCACAGCTGACGCGCTGACGTCTTGTTTCATCTCTGACAGATCGTATCTGCCGTGGTTGTGCACTTTGACAGAGTTCCTGAGCAGTGGGGCGACACGTATCCATTACTCAAGACTTCACGCAGCAATTAAGACAAAATTACACACAAAATGGTTCATTTTTTATATGACTGGATAAAGAGAGATGTAACCTGAAACCAGTAATTCTAGTTTAAGTGACGTTGCCACATTCAGAGATCTCAGTAATTATATTTTGTCACGTGTTTTCCTTCCATTAGTTTGGAAGGACGTGGAGACGGTTGGATGGAAGAGTTGAGTAAACTGAGAAGGAAACATGAGCCTTTTTTCTTCTTCTTCCTCTTTGATGTACAGAGAATGATTAGTGTTGGAAATAGGATATTGAATAAATTCACCTCTGAGCGATGGACAAAGGGCTTTGGAGAGCCGAGTGTAATCAAGGTTCACAGTTTGCAGGAAAGTGAGTATTAGATCTCCTCGCCTTTGTTATAAACTCCAAATTAAATAAAGATTTGGACAGACCCTAACCACTATCATGTAGAAAATAAAATGAAAACGAATCAATATTCCTCTGAGCAGCTGCAGACTTCTCAGCAGCGGTGTGTTTGTGTTTGTGTGTGTGTGTGTGTGTGTGTGTGTGTGTGTGTGTGTGTGTGTGTGTGTGTGTGTGTGTGTGTGTGTGTGTGTGTGCGTGTGTTACCTTTTCATCTGCAGTTCATTCATCCAGCTGATCTTTATTGTCTGTTTCATGGTAGCCCCCTTTAACCATGCAGCCAGACAAAGGTTGAAAAAGGGAGTGTGGGGGTGGAACGGGTTAATTTGACCTCCTACATGCTGCCCCTGCCTTCGCCTTCATTGAAACAGTGACATCTTAATCTGCATTGAGTCATTTATATTCAGCGTGGCACTCTGACTCACTCCAGATCCAGATAGCGAGCAGCATGTGCTCCTATATGCACTCATGCTGCACAGGAGGCTCTACGTTTCCTCTGCTGCTCACACGTGAACATATGCCTTTCCTCGTCTGTCCTTGAGAATGAAAGAGCTCTCCCATTTGAGCTTTATTTCTACCCGCGTGTGTGTGTGTGTGTTCGTGGGCATGCACGCAAAATAATCCGGCTGTGCTGCATGTTAGCCCTATTTAAGTCTATTATCTTTCCCTCCATGGGCTCCATTCAGAGGGGCTCTTTGCGCTGTAGAGCTGCCCTTTAAATGGCTGCCTCTGCCCCTCATTTGTCTGAGGATCCTTCTGAAGCGGGGGTGAAAATATACAGGCCTTTTGGCGATGCATACTCGTACGTGTGCGTAATGGCTGGTGTTAGGAGAAAAAAGGATGGAGAGGAAGAGGGGGAGGGGGCCACTAATGAGAGATTAATGTGGCGAAGCAGGAGGAAGATGGAGGATGGAGGGGTGAGGAGATGTGGGGAGGGGGGTAAAAGGACAAGGAGGTGATGGTGGGGAAAAAAGGGATTTTTACAAGAAGGGATTTATTAGATCAGTAAAAGGTAAAGTCTGAGATATTTTCATGTCTTTACAAGGTGAAATATGACTTTTCCTCAGTCAGCTGAATTAGCATTTATAACGTGTCCCTGGAACGTGTAACAAGTGCATTGTTAGTCATAGGTTGCTAAATTTAGTCAAGACATTTTGATGAAAAGTGCCCTCTGTGTGTGTGTGTGTGTGTGTGTGTGTGTGTGTGTGTGTGTGTGTGTGTGTGTGTGTGTGTGTGTGTGTGTGTGTGTGTGTGTGTGTGTGTGTGTGTGTGTGGTGGGGGAAAAAAAACGCAAGGACGTCCAACAAAAGAGTGGACTGTGCAGTCAGAGTCCTCTGCCCTCCTCGTCGCTGGAGAGCAGGGTTGTACCTGAGTTCCTGTCAAAATAAGTGTCAAGTTTTCCACCAGTAGAGGCAAAGAAATGCATCATTTGTTAAAGGAGCATCACAAGGTGGAAATGCAGATTTAATATTAGTATTAGAAGAGTAGTATGACAAGTGTTTAACATGTATGACCCAAGCTGAAGTTCACAAAGACACAGCTTGAGGTTTCTTTTTTTTTTTTTGTTTTTAACATTGCACTCATACAAACTCCACAAGCGCTTAATTGGAATAAAAAGAAGCTTTTTATATTTCCGTCACAGCACAGACGTGAAACCTTGCGTGTTCAGCTGAATGCAGAGAATCTCAAACCTGATTTTATCTGTCCATTTCTTCCATGTTTTCTCCACTTTGTCTCCTCACCTCCCTGCACCCCCCCCCCCCCCCGATCTGTGCACTGGTTACGTAAGTGGCTCCCTCAGGTGTGTTTACGAGTGTGCGTGTGTGTGTTTGTTGAGGTCGCACAGGTTGTGAGAGATCTTGAACTGAGCAACAGTGTTAAAACTGGAAGTGATCCTTCAGATGCTTTTAGAGAGATCAGCTTCAGTTATGTCTTTTAGAAAACTTAACTGCAGCAAAAGAAATATAAATGACTAAACTGCGTGTCAAACACTCCCCTTCTATATTTGGAGCAACACATCTGAATTGTTCTCCTGTTTGCACACTGACAGACAGCTGAGGTGTGTCAGCAGGCCATGCACATATTACAGCCTCTGCCGTTTGTAGGGAATTATTGGACGTTTAGAAGCCGTCAGGGGTGTGAAGCAGCCTCACCACCTTCTTGCTCAATTAGAAATCTATTTTTGGATTCGAGCATGTTCTGATGGATTTTCTCCAAACTAGGACAGGAAGTCATGCCAGTTACTTTGTGTGAATCATTTAGAGATTTTCTTTTCAAATTTGAGCATCTTTTGAGGTCCCATTTGATTTTTAATGCATCACTGCAGAGGGAAATAAAGCCACAGTAAACAGCACTGGGTAAACATTTATTATAAGTAAACAAGTTTGTTGTTTTGTTGTCATTTTGGAACAGATTGTCCAGTGGCTAATATTTTATTTTATCTATTTTCTTTTGTGACAAGTGTCAATATACTCTGTTTTCATATTTGGTATCTCATGAGTAAGTTGGTTGGACAGTCACAACCTCACCTTCACCTGAGGAAGAGTCAGGAGACGGCGTTATATTTTTTTGTGCAGATAATTCTTACCCAACAGCTGCAAAAACTTCCTTGGACACTAATCAAAAAAGCAGTGTATGATGAATTTCAAGGTCAAAAAGTCCCACTTCCTGTAGATAATGTTACTGCGACTAAGAGTTGTTATTCCTAAACCTCATGGGCAGTTATTCAGACCGTCTTTTGTGGAAGACATTCATAGTATTGCACTTAGTTGTTCACATAACTAAGAAATGTTTTTGTCATCTCTACACATCTGGCCAATCACAGCATGAAGCAGTGGTGGGGGGGGAAGTTATTGGATCCTCTCTCAAACAGTTATGATGAAACATAATGGACGTTTAGGTTTGTCATGAGATATATACCTTGTGTGCATGACTGTAACTCTTGTCCTGATGGTGGCGCTACAGGAAAAGTTCATGTTTTCACAGTGCTGATGGTTCGTCCTCTGGTGAGAAGGAACGTGTTCTTCATTATTGCTCTTGTGTCGAAGTGAAACATTTGACCTCCTTGTGGCGTTACACAGGAAAAGCCAAAGGTCGAGATAATCATTAGGATCTGTCCTTTAAGACCCTGACTGTCCCCGGCAAACTGTAATAGAAACCTTCAGCTTTTATTTTGTTAGATAATTTGTCTTGCGTTCAAGCTTCAGTCAAAAAAGACGTCTGACATGAAGACAGTGGTAGAAGGAAGGTCAACAGGGTCACTGAAAATCTTTAGGAGTTATTCAATGAAATCATGAAAACCTTTAAACCAAACTCCAAGGGATTCTGGTTTATGGGTGCAGCAGAAAATCCTTGGCACTAGTCCGCGTTGTTTAGCTTTTTTTGATATAATGCAGATTACAGGAATCCACCTGGATCCACCCTGATCAGATTCCCTCAGCTTCCCACTGAAGTCAACTTTAAACACAATAAAAACCCATCATTAAAGGTGCAGGGTGTTGGCACACAGTACGGCTCAAAAGCTTCCGCGCAAAAACTACAGCAGCCCACGTCGACCTTCAAACAACCGTATCAGTCATCTGCTAATATCAACATTGTTCATGCAACATTAACGCTAATGAAAGCCTCGCAGATTGAAGCGAATTGCTTTGCGACACAGAGATGCTCAGAGTATTCTGAGCGACTGACGGAGACGGAGAGGGGAGTGGGAGGGGGAGTAACAGTAGGTCTGCTCTCAGATCACAGTGGATGAGTCGTGTGAAATCACAGATGGGTTTTAGCAGGAACACACTCTGGCCAGGGGAGTTGTTCTCACATGCTGGAGGATGCTGTTACAGCCTCACACACACATACTCATACGTACCGTACGCATAAGCCGCTATCACATTTTTTTGAAATGACAGGAAGTAGCTGCAACACTGCGATCCTCTGATTTCAAGCTGCAAGAATTTCCTTTGGTATGTAGATCAAGTGAAGCGGCTCATGTTTAGCTGTTAAAACCCTCATGATAAAAGGACTGAGAGGAGGCTGAAATCAATAAAAAAATACATGTAAGCAGTCTCGTAATTATGTTATTAAATGGACATTTTGACCTTATCGCTACATTCTTATTTTTATGTTACTCTGAGGAGGGTTTCTTTTACTTTGAAGTGACACAGTGTAAGAAAGAGATAGCTCATTTTATTTTCTTGCAAATGACGAGTTGTATTCATGAGATACGAGCCACACATTCCTCATTTCACTTCACTCGGGGGTTTTGCTGCAGCAGTTTGACTTGGTCTGGTGTGACCAGTAACTCATGCCTAATGTTAGCAATCTTTAAGTAGATATTGCCGTGTAACCGGCATCACTGAGCACATGAACCTTTTTGATGGGTTTCTCACAGTGTGTTTGTTGTTTACTGCCTGTGGTTCCAGTCCGCTGGTTTCGGTCAGATCACCTCACGATGATGTCTTCAAAACTGCTCTAATCAATATATTTATAAGAAACCAACAAACACGGGACCTTTTTGATGAGATATTTGAAGAATCTGGAAAAAAAGTTGATAACAATATATCAGCAGATCCGTCTGACTGAACCCGATCATTCAAAAAACAACTGTAAGGGATGAAAAATGTCTGCAACACTGACGACATTCCCATCAGCCGCAGCTGCAGTTGATATTTACCTCTAATCAGCGAATGTTAGCATGCTAACACGCCGAACATGGTAAACATTATACCTACTAAATATCAGCACATTAGCTTTGTAGCCATGTTAGGACTCTGACTCCGCCCTCATCAACCTTTTCTCCAGAATTTGTTTTCAGCCAAATAAACTAATGCCCCGGCAAACAACAGCAGGGCAAATTATCAGCTGCAGAATCCCCAAGGAGACGATGGAGGACAAAATAAAGCTTAAAGGAGAGTGGATATCGGACTCACGGCCAAGTCACGGTTTATCTTGCCCTCGGACGGACAGGGTCTTTTCAGAATCCAGAATTAAATAAATGAATAAGTAAATATTTTCTGAATGTGTGGAATCCGAACCGGACCCTTGAAGGCCCATGGAGGCAGAAGGCATGACTTTGTCTTTTATGCTAGTTTACTCCAAATGAATGCTAATGTTGCTCAGTGTCTCCTGGATGTGGAAATGGACAACAGCTTGCTAACATATCTGCTGTTAAAAACTAAAAAAATAAAGCTATAAGATTGTGTTTTTATGATAATGAAGCAACATGCTGGTGGACAACATTACTACAATAACGCAGGTCAAAAACAGATTTCATTAGTAAGTGCATGCACTTCCTGTCTCTGCAAAGTTAATCACAGCGAGTATGAGATGTTATGGAAATGGACAGTGAAGCTGTGATGATTCAGCACAGTTTAATACAGTGTTTTTCACTCTGTGTTAATGAGGTAATTCAACATCGTCAGCTAGATGTCAGGAACGTGCTGTGAACACCGTGAAGACAAATGAGTAACATGTCTGTTAGTTTAATGGAGTGGGTGTGTCCAAACAATTAGCAGGTCCGTTTTAATGGTCATTATATTTCCAGTGTGAGTTGAGGAGCTTTGATGGAGAAACCCTTGGAGGACTTTGTTCATTAGCTACAGTGTTCATTAGTTTGAGGTCAAACGGTCAAACTCCCACCGAGCGACCCCGGGACTTCCCCGTGGCACGCAGCTACGACCTCCTCACCTTTAACCCTCCACCTCCTCAAAAATAAAGATGGAGGGGAGCCAGATGGTGTCTCTCAATCAGGAGCGGATTTTTTTATTTTTATCCATCATTTTCATAGCTAGAACTCCATAAACAGGTTTTATTGATGCTCAGTGGGAATGGAAACGTGGTTTAAAGGTCTCTGAACATTGAAAACAAACCCAGGATCGTAGTCGGACTATTGCATTTTGATGATACATGTGTTAAATCCAACTCTGATCGAAAGTTTGAAATTAAAATCGGAGAAGAAGGGAGTCTTGCAGGGATGCTCCTGGTGTCCGTCCTGCTTTAACTGCTGGTTTCCTGTGTTGTCACATGTCTTTTCTTAGCTTTGATAAACAGCTGTAACAAGCGATCACGGTTCCTCCGTCATTTTCATTGTTAGAATGATTATTTTCACAGCCATGTCACACCCTCCCATTGTGGCCCGTAGCTCAGCACTCGCAGGTTCACACTTCTGTCAGCCTGCGCTCGCAAATGCTGTGAAGTCGCACAATGACGGTGAAATAACAGAATTACTCATCCAGGATATCTCTAATTAAAAATAGAACAGTGCTATTAAACAATAAATGTGATCAAATTAGACTGCGTTCACTCATCGCTTGTTTTCATCAGTGTCCCTTGGAAAACTTGTCTTGCAGCAGTTTTGTATGTGCTGGTGTTCTCTGTGTTTCCACAGCTTTTTTTGGTGAATGTTGTTTTGATCATTTTCTTTCGTTTTAGTTATTTACTGCCTTTTTCTAAATGTAGCACATATTTTCCCTTTACTTCATCCCTTTCTTTCCTTTTTGTTTTTTGTTTCACCAACCTTACATTATTGTTATTTGAAAACGGTAACTTCATGTAATCACGTACTGTTGTCTCATTAAGATCAAGAAATCAGTGACAAAATGCAAGACCCTACCTCAGCAATTACCACACTCTATCACACACTCTATCACACACACACACACAACACACACACACACACACACACACACACACACACACACACACACACTGACCTTTCACCCTGTGCTACTACTCGTTCATATAATGATGACACTATTATTGGAGGAGATCATTGCTAGTTACCAGTCCTTTGCAAGCTATTCACCCTCTGTGCGCCATTGTGTGTGTCAGTGTTTATTTGTGTGCGTGTGTGTGTGTGTGTGTGTGTGTGTGTGTGTGTGTGCACGCTCTAGCTTGAAAAGGCTGCTTGTTGGGTGGCCTCACCATTTCAACTTTCCAGCAGGCTCGCAGAGAAGAGCCCGTGATTGCAACATGATTGGCCAATTATTGCGCTTTTATCACACCAGATACACCCACTCATTGGTCGGCAGTCTGAGGGAGGGAGGGAGGGAGGGAGGGAGGGAGTGGATGAGCTTGATTCGGAGGAGTCGGGGCATTTCTGCTGCGGTGTATGGTAGCTTTAATAACTCCTCACAAAATCGCTTAGATGATGGGGTTGATAACTGCGCTTGAGCTCGGGATGCTCACTGCTCAAGGAAAAGGAAAAGAAGCAGGCGGATGCTTCGGCTGAGAAAGGAAGCTGCTGCAGGAATAAACAAAAAGTCGCTGTGGCTCCACACACAATGAATCTCTCTCTGTGTAACCATCAAACCAATCAAACCACTTGTTCTCTTCATCAGCTGCCAACAATCAAAATTATACAACAGACTTGGGCACAAGTGTTTGAGGTTAGTACCTCCATAGTTACCATAGTTACCACTGGTATGTCAACCCTGTCTCCTAAAATCAGCAAATAGGTTTTTATAGGAAATGAAATTCTTTTTGTTTTTCTTCAACATAATGAAGAAATCATGATGAACAGCTCAGAAAAATGTTCACTGCTAATGAGTCTCATTTGCTTTCCAACGAGACGTGCTCCTGGTAACTAACGCCTGGTCGAAGTTTTGGTGGTTGTGTTTGGGCGACTCAAAGCAGGAGAAGTTCTTATCCACTGAGTGTGAGCTTTTCACTGGATGTTTCCCAGTGAAAAGCTCAGGGAAGTGGCTGTTGTGCTTTATCGGTGGTGGGGGATTCAACATCGTCACCTTCATCATCCCACAAACAAACAAAAAACACTTGACTTGAGAGATGAGATTTATAAAAGCTTCACCGTAGACTGGGAGGCGTCCAGGACTGACCTCCGTGCTGTGGAGGAAACGCAGCAAAGGAATAATTAATAATTATAAGTTAAATATTGAAAAAGAAAGAAAACACTGACTTGAATCACAATGACTTTAACCATATTTTTTAGCAGCAAGAATCAAACCAAAGGAGACAACCATGATTTGCATAATGAGAATCATTAGATGCTCGTCATAAATAAACAGTTTAATGGTCTGCTGCGTGTGCATTAGCTGAGACGCTGTATTTTACATTTTTTGCATCATCATTTTGAAGAAATACTCGTTCTACATGTCGGTCGCCACTTTCAGCCGTTAGATTGCAACAGTTACTTTCCATGTTTGAGCTCGGAGGAGGAAGCGTTCCTTGTGGAGGGTTTATATATAGCTACATGCAAACTTCTCCTCTTCCCCAATTAGAAATGGCTCACCCTCCACTGTGTGTGTGTGTGTGTGTGTGTGTGTGTGTGTGTGTGTGTGTGTGTGTGTGTGTGTGTGTGTGTGTGTGTGTGTGCGTGTGCGCGTGTGCGTGTGTGTGTGTGTATGTGTGTGTGTGTGCAAAACAGAGCAGCAGTTTTGAGACAGGCCCCTGGAAAACGGTGGAGGTCAGAAGATATGTGCTTCAGAAATGTAAACTGATCACACAAATGAATATTTCTGGCCTTAAAACAACATGATTTAAGTATGAATAAAACGTGGTTAAATTATGTTAGCAGTAGCGCTAGCATTAGCACTGATAGAAGCAGGAGTAGCTGAAAGCAGTTCGCTCTGAATAAAGTGTTTTTTTTCCCAGCAGTTATGTTGCTTTTGGTTCTAGATGAGCGTAAAAGATAAAATAAGAAGAGCATGCAATACTGATTAGATTTTTAGCCAGGCTCTATTCTGCATCCTCCTCCCTCTGTGCACACTGATGCACATTCACACAGCTGATGTAAGGGCTCATTTTCTGAGACAGCTTGTAGTGGATTTGGAGAGCGAGCGGGGAAGCGGCTTGTTTATGTGATGCCCTTGACATTTCTCAGCTCCTCGCTTCAGCTCAGTCAGAGAATCAAAACTCACATTATTGAACTGAGGTCCCACAGCCCACCACTAACACCCCCCCCCACCCCCCCACCCCCCCACCCCCGTTGCCCTGCCGCACCCTGGCTGTGATAATGAATTGTCCTTGAATCCTGACTGGGGATCTTAAAACACAACCCCCCCTCCCCCTGCTCTCCTCTCAGAGTAAATTTGCTGACTTGCCTGATCCTGTGGGAACAGACTCCATGATGATGTACGTTAATGGCCCAGAGAGAAAAGACATTTCCATATGACTCCGCATGACTGGGGCCGATGAGATGTTTGATCCTGTAAGAGAAACAGAGAAGCAGATGGAGGAGAAAAGGGAGAGAGGGGATGAGGGGGATGAGGGGGATGAGGGAAGGGCGGAAAGGAAAAGCGTTTTGACAGTGATTTGTCATATTATTACCGATAAGAGTGAAAATGCAAATGACTGCAGAAAGAAAGAAAGAAAGAAAGAGGATCGTTTAAAAGCAGAGGAAAGGCGTCCAGCGTTTACATGACTTGATAGGACAAGGTCAAAACGACCCGGCCCCTACTTTACTACTGCTCTATGATATTGCTGGGACCAGCTGTTTGGAGAATTTAGACTTTGTTGTCATCCGTCAAGAAGAACAAGGTGCGAAATATTCTCTGGTTACGCAACGTTGAGCTTTTAAATTTGCCAATGTGAAAAGATGCCACCGCAGCGTAGACAGCTGGATTTGGATTTAATCATCAGTATCATCAGCATCAGGTATTAAATATGAAAAACACTTCGCTTCTTCTGCTGTTGCTTCCCCCGTTCGTCACTGACGGTGGAAGCAGCCAAACTTAAAGTCGACCAGTTCGAGACAACAGCCCAAAAACCTTTTCAAATCATCAGAGGATGGCGAGGCATTTGTCAAAGTCGGCCATCGTGTGTTGATGCACATTATGAAGTTTCAGTGGAAAGACCTGATAGGAAAAATTTTAAGTTAATATTTTTATTTGTTTTAAAACCCATGAATATCAGGCACTGGAGCAACTACATGTATTGATTGGCTTCTCTTGTGGAGATGCAACAGAGAGCAACTCATGTACCTGAATGTGCAATAGATGTCTTCACTACCATTCCCGTAAGCTACTCCCGGTTTTGATTCCTTCAGTGTCAGTCATTCAGGAGGTTTTTTACTGGGAGCCAAATTATCCGCAGAGGTCTCCTCCTCTCCAGAACAAAGAGACACAGTGTTTATAACCGGTAAAAACACTGAATGAAGCAGTTTCACAAAAGTGCACCATTTATCATGGCCACACGCTGCAAAAACAGAACCGATCGTCAGGTTTACAACTTCCCGATGGGCCATAAACTAACCATCTGTGACATACACATCCGTCAGAAAGTGTAACCAGATTTAAGCGTAAAATTGTGAGATTTCCTCAAAATCACTTTATTCTGCATGTCTCATTTTAAAAGAAAATTGCAAAAACAAAAAAATAAACAGTTTGCTCGAACCAAATCGTTTAAAGTCGGTGTTTCGCTGACGATGAACGGCGAACACGAGACATCTGGGAAAGGTTGGGAGCTGAGACTGCTGCTGAACTTTTTACTGTTTCTCTCGTAACATAAGCACTAGATGTTCAGGAGGTTTTTACCAGCAGCCGAATCATCCACGGACGTCCTCCATAACAAAAAGACCAGGGGATTAAAACCGGTAGAAACAACGAATACGGCAAGCTTTACTAATGCCCTCAGTACATGGTGGCAACCAGATATGTAAATGAGCAACATTTGCTCATTACGTTAAAAGAAAACATCATTGGGGTTGGCCCCATTTCCTGTCTCTCTCTACTGTGCCATCATAAAGGCATAAAAAGCCCCAAAAAATAATCTACTTTAAAAAAGAAAACATCATCTAGCTACGCGGCTCTGCAGTGATTCGTTCATTGGTTGCTCTCATCCTCTTGCTCCCTCCCTCTGTACGTCATCACTTTACTTCTTCCCTGAGCTCCTTTGCCCCATTTTTCTATCTGTCGCCCAAACAGACACACACACATACATGCACACACAGACACACACAGACACACACTCACCCATCATTCACACCACTCCATGTATCCAGGCCTCCTCCCAGTGTTATTTCCTGTCTCCATGGGGAGCTGAGGGTGGGTTAATGAGGCAGACAGGCCAGATGATGCTCCTCCTGGTGAAGAACATCCAAAGTTCCTTAAACCTGCGTTATACAAGAGCCGTGTCTAACATGAGATAAAAGCAGTTTGAAGCTTTGTGTCTGAACGTTTGTGTCTTTTCTCAGCTTTAAATTCTTGTTTTGGAGTTTGTGTCTGATCAACAGCCTCCCTGTACACATCCGCATGCACTTACAGTGGAATTTGGTTTGGCTATAGTCACATCTCTGTGCATCATCACTGCACTTACATAAGCTTTTAAAACAAACGAAACGGGAATCATCTCAAACACTGAGTCTGAACTGAAAGCAAACACAAGATAGTCCCCCGGAAATCCCTGTAGCTTTTGTAGCGAACTTGATAGCAGTTGTAATGCAATTAGCCACAACTGCAGTATCTCGTTATCACATAGTGTGTGTGTGTGTGTGTGTGTGTGTGTGTGTGTGTGCGCGCGTGCCTTTTTTGCAATTAGAAAAACACAAGACAAGATCTTCTCTTCTTTAACTTTGCTGCAAGTCTTGCATGTTTACAGTCTAGTTTGGACGTGAGCCTCCGTGCATGAATACAGCATCGAATACATGTTCATGTCAGGATTATGAGATTCTGTCTTGTAAATAGTGGAAGATATTGTTGTATATTGTGATTGCACAGTGTTTTTTAACCCTCACTCACTCAACCAGCTCTGTCGTCATACGACTGTCTTGGGTCGTCCAGTGAACACTCGCAGGTTGTTAACATGGGAGTTATTTATTTATTTAAGTCTTTTACATGCGAGATCTGGCCAAGATGGCAGTCATGAGAAGTGACAACATATTGAAATACATCACTGAACATAAAATACCACATATACGACATTACAGCACTTTGAATTCAATGGCTTCACCACATGGTTTATGATTCCCAGTGTGGCTTTGTAAAGACAAGTATTCCAGTGCTGTTGTCTGCGAGTGGTCATATGCAGCACAAGTCAACATGCAGGATTCACCAGGGAAGTGGATCTGCTCTGCTGTGCAGTTCACTACAACAGCAGCAGGAATTTACGGGGCTAATACTCAAGAACAGACTCCAGAACAAGTGTTTGAGTTATTTTCAGCTTTTCAGAAAGCTGCAAGAAGCTAACAGCGCTATTTGCCAAGATCCAAGTTGTTCCCGCTGCAGTCCATGCTGTAGGTTTAGCAAGTCTCTGCCCAAGGTGTGATTAGTAAAATATTACATGACCAATAGTCATAATGAAGAATAATATGAGAGAAAAACCCAGGTTATCCTTGCTTATGTTCTCGGTTTAACACGATGATGTTTAGCTGGTATGAACTTTACCTTGATTTACACTAAACCGATGCAACTAATGTTTCTAAAAAAACAAACAAAACAGAATTGGTTTTACGTAAGTTCCCCCCCGGAATACTGTGTGTGTCCATGTGCAATATGTCTATCCAGTCTTCGAGACTAAATGCAGCAAACCCTGATGATGTGCGTCCTTGTTAGATGGTTTAGATAGACGTTGGTGTGTGTTCGGGCGACTGATGGGACTGAAAGATAATAGGCACAAAAACACAGAACAGGAGGAGGTGGAGAGAGAGAGAGAGAGAGAGAGAGAGAGAGAGGAGGAAGTGTGTTCAGGGGATAGAGGAGATGGGGAGGAGAGATTTTCTGAAGCGGTTTGACACTAGCTTAATACAAAATGTAAACACATGCACCTGCACACACACAGCACATACAGGGCTTCTCATTGATGTGGATCGGTAGCAGTGGGGGAATAGAGTTGTGTTGTTGCGGCACAAAACCGGAGAGCTCGATGTTGGACCAAATCCAGTCAGGTGTCCTACTCTCTTGCAGCTTCTGTTTATTCCAAGACCTTAAGAAAAATGGAGAAACTTTAATGATCTCTGCGGGGAAATCGATTGTTACAGCGGCAAAGTAAAAACAGGACACAGTGTGGAGGAATTTAAGTCGGAGACAACGAAAACATGATTTACAAAATGTATTTACATTTACAGGTTTACACTATTTTAACTATTGTATCATTATACATTTACAGGCGTGTAGAAAACCTCAGTTTTGGACACATGCATTATTAACGAGGGAACTCCCACGCCACTTCATTGGATCAGGATCAGACCCGATCGAGGCACTTCAAATTGATCCACATCAACAAAATCCTGACGCACTAGTCAATCCTCTGTTTGTGGTCCGTGCCCCAGGTACACCAGCTGTCAGAACCGCAAGTAAACAACAGCAG
Organism: Seriola aureovittata; assembly: GCF_021018895.1. Classification (NCBI taxonomy): domain Eukaryota; kingdom Metazoa; phylum Chordata; class Actinopteri; order Carangiformes; family Carangidae; genus Seriola; species Seriola aureovittata. The sequence continues at coordinate 4,289,948 of NC_079378.1, read as the reverse complement.
AGCTCAACAAACAAACAGCAGCCAGTGGTTTTAATTAATGATATCCACGCTGACAGGAAAGCTCACCCACCGACGCTCACAACAGACTTGATTTCAGTGACACTTTGAAGGTGTGTCACGCCTCTGACGGGCTGCCGTTAGTGTGGAAGCTGCACCTGAACTTCAATAGTTTGTTCATGCTGGAGACGCAGAAATGCTGCTCTGCCAAAAACACTCCCCCTCTCCACGGATAATCCGATACACAACAGTGACACTGAGCGATGCAGACAACAACCAAAGGAAGGGTTTTTTTTTTTTTTTTGTAATCTTTGCAGTAAGAAATATGAATTAGAACGTGTTGTGTTGTTCTCACCGGCCAAGTCACCATCTGTTTCATCCTCAGTCAGCGGTAAACCTACGGGATGTTTTTCATCCTCTGTCCTACTGTGTCCTTTCATTTTGGATTCATTCTTCAAACACACTTGACAGACACAAGAAAATATAAAAAAAACAAACTGTTATCCCTGTAGCTCTGCTGTGACGGGAAGTTGGGAGATTTTTCTACAAACTATCAAAGCTTTGATCTGGATTTGAGGATCCGTTTGGAAACTCAAGATGAAGCCAGTAATGTTAAGTAAGAAGTCAAGGGGGGAGCATCAAGTCAGGACAGTTTTAAAGTAACGTTTTGACTTGAATCTTAATCAAATGAGCAGGAAGGACCAAAAGAATCATGTTTTAATTGGCTTCAGGAGGTTTAAATTGTCAATTTGACTTTTATTTTGAAACTATCCCTTAATTCATTGCATTGTCATTGCAGAACACAAACAAAGCAGAAAGCACTTCTAGTGAACATGTGATGGAGCTGTTAGTTAAACGAGATCTTTTCAGCCATAATTAATAGTTTACTCACTTGAGCTTATGGAAAATCTTACCCCTTATTTTCAGCTGAATTGGAAACGTGTGTGTGGAGCAGAAATTACAGGCTGCAGAATCATATCATTGATAAAATAATACAGTGTAGGATGTTAGTAGCAGGGCTGCAAATCTGTTCGTGTCACACACTTGTGACATGACAAAGCCACATGGGAAATTAACTCCTTTTGATCTGAATGTAGAGCAGCAGTGTAAATAAACTCCTAATGAGTTTTTATGAAATGTAGTGAATGTAAATGTAGTTTTACCTGGCAACACGTCACTTTGATCGACCTGAAGTTGCTCAACAAGACTAAAAGTCTACGGTCGTGATTTTTGAGGCTGTACTTTGGCACGGTGGGGCTTTGAGCTAAATGCTAATTAGCATTAAACCCAAAGTACTACTTAATGACTTAATGGAAATGTCATTAGTTTGATAGATATTTTGTCACAAACCAAAACTTTCATTCGGTGATAACAGTCTAGAGTCATTAGTCATTCGTCCTCTGGGCACCAACCTGCTGGTGATGCTCGAGGAGAAGTTGGAAGAACATCACAGTTAGTAGGATTCATCCTCTGGGGACCATGAATGTCAGTATATAATTCCATGCCAATAAATCCTCTAGTTTTTTGAGATATTTAAAGAACTGTGCTGCTAACATGCTAAACATGCTAATTACATGTAATTCTCAGCTCTCCAGTTTTCCAGTGCTTCCAAAGGATAATCCTGAATCCTTTCACTTCTATTTATTTTCTGGCATGAAATGACCTTTACATTTTAATGAGTATCAGCATAAACATGAGCCACTGGCAGACTTTTTGTTTTTCATGAAACCTCATTGGTCTTCGTTTAACCTGGTCTGAACTCTGCGGTGAAAACATACAGGCTCTGCAGAACATCAATTTCTGTGCAGTGTGAGCTGTGCTTCTGCTCGGCTGTGTGGCTAAAGGAGCAAGGGAGTAGTGGGGGGGGGGCGAGAGAGGGAGAGGATAAATCCTGAGCCCAAATGGTGTTGATAACGCTTGTTACCAGCCGTAATGAGGTCAGAGTCGCCACTGTCTGGCTCAGATGGAGATTTATACAGAAACGAAGAGGTCCAGCTGTCTTCAGCTGCACATACCAATAAAGACAGATCTACCGGAGTCGCTGGGAGCATGAAGGGTGACGGGGATGATGGAAGGCGGTCTGATACAGGACTGAAGACAAACATGAAGAAGTATTGACGTTGCACAGAAGGTTAAGTGAGATACAGTGACCCAGTGTTTTTGGTGATTGTGCTTTGACATTGTGAACAGTTTAAATAATGTGTCACTCTTGTCTGACCAGCGGTGGCTGGTGGGAGATGCTTGATTTTATCAGGAAAATCACAGACTTTTTACAGCCTTTAGTATTCCCTTTGACCGGAGGCATGGACTCGACAAAATCATCACCAGTGACTCGAGACTTCACTTGGACTTTGTCTGATATCCTCCCCAAACCTAAAGATGGGAAATAATGCTGTAGACAGATGATACCTCAGATTATCACACTCTGATTTAAAGACTGTCGTTGTCAACGTGCAAAACATTTGCCTCAGAAATAAGAAATGATTGTAACGTGTCGCAGGAATCATTTATCAAGGCACAGCTGGTTGTTGTGTTTTTGTTCCACATTTGCACTCCAGATTTAGCTAGCAGGTGCTAATAACATATCTTAGATAAGAAAACTCACTGCTAACAGCAAATTTCATCACATCCCACAATAAGAAAGAATAGGCGAGGGAAATGTGTTTATATCTTCAGCAGTGGTTAAATACCAACATGTTGTTTCTAATTGTAGAGCCTTACGAGGAGGAGGAGATTAAAACTAAGAGGATAAAATGTTGAATATCAACATGACACTAATGGTCATGGGATAACCAAAGCCAAAAGGGTTCTTCCTTTGGGGACCATTAAGTCATGACTTCGTCTGTTTTTTTTAACCAGTTTATGTGCAATCGCAAATGTTGGTGTAGGGTTAGTATGAAGTTTCTTTTCTTGATGCTCACGCCACAAACAGCCAACGTACTGACTACACAGGCTTTAGCTGTTAAAATCTCCACAGGAACTCACTTTCTATGGTTTTTGTTCCCTTGTCTCTGAGCTTTGGTGTATGGAGCAAAACCCTTTTGTTAAAGTCTATAGTCTTTGCCCGACTTGAGCAGCTAACCGTATATTCTACTTCTGGACTTCAGGTGGGTCACGATTGTCGGCCATGACAGTCTTGACCGCGCTGGAGGGTCATTAGCTCCCCTTTGGTTGCTGGGCATTAGCTCAGGGTCATCAAGCTGCAGGTGGGCATCGGGCAATTTTGTGGAAGCGGATTATCTTTGTGAGAGCGAAGTGGTGAATTTTTTTTTTTTTTTCCCCAAATGAAAAACCACAGCAGCGCCCCAATCATCTGACGTATGAATCTCTCTGTCTGGGCCAGCGGGGAGGCTTCTTGGAAGTGGAAAGCAATTAAACACACAGGGCTGAACCAATTCACTGTGCTGAGCTTTACTGAAGTGTAACAGCAGCAGAAGGAGGCGAGAGACCAAAGGCCCAGAGTTACCCACCACCATGTCATCTCTTCTCCACAGCGAGAAAGAGACTACATTTAGTAGCAGAACAAATACAGAGCGAAGAAAGGGACGGGCTGCTGGGAACAGACGCATTCACAGTAACCTGCGAGGAGAGAAAGCTGCAGAAGAAGAGAAGCAAAGGACAGAAAAACACTGGGGATAACAGATGGAGTTTGGAGGTATATACAGTATCTGCTTTGGAACTGAGCCGAGTATTCCCACGAGGGGAGAAGGTGACATTTTACCAGGTAGCTCTTCCACAGGTACAAAGTAAAGTCTTCTGTAAGACTGGCCAACTACAAATAGTTATCTGCACAACTTTATCTCTGTGCAATGTGGTGGACCCGACAAGATCCTCCACACTGCTCAGTCCCTGCACTACTAATGTGTGTACGGCCAAAATTGCCTCATGCAGCGGAACAATATGTTTTATCCAACTTCCAAAAAACATCCAGTTAAAACCCTTTAATGACACTTCTCTGCTGTGTGCTGACGTGTGCTGCTTTATGATTTAAATCTCAGTCTCTAACGTCACATTCTATGTTCATGTTGCCACAAGGATCTTTGCCAACTGTGTGATCTCTGCTGTTCATGAACCTCCCCGTGAAAGCCTGTGCTCGACCCAAAATTTATGGCCGCATGAACTGTACACACTGTCCTCGCATGTGACGACATGTCCACCTATTGATTAGCCGCTGCAGGATAGACCAAACTCTGTGCCCGTCTGCATCTCCATTTACAGATGGTATATCAGCCGCTGCAATCGTTTCCCCCTCGGCTGCATTACTCTTTCTGTATGCGTCACCCAAAGCATTATGGTAACTGTAGTGACGAAGCTTTTCATCAATTCAGTCCGAGCCTGGATCAGTTATATTCTCTGTTATTTGTTAACATACAAATAGTCTGGACAAACAGGCAAAAAAACCCAACTAATTTTGTAAAACTTTCTTAAAAATTAAATGTTTTTTCTGGATGCCCTAACCCCTAAAAAATAACAGCGTATTGAATTCCTAGCTAAGAAATATCATGACTATGCTGCAAGTGTGTGAATAAAGGAAGAAAAAATAAGAATGAAAGTGAATGAAGACGAAAGAGGGTTAAATTCATTTAAAATATGGTTTGTGGGTTGAATTCGGTCAGTTAAAAGTGTGTGTTTATCCTTTTCTCAGCACTTAATTAACACTAAAAAGAAAAATCAACACAGGCCAGCCTCTCCTCATTTTCAAGGTGAGAGCTGATCCTTTGATTGTGCAGCGATTTGGACTGAGAAAACAATTCACGTTGTGTCGTGAGGCGTGTAAATGCAACACGGGGGTTTGGTTTATTCATGGTCTGCGTTTTAATAATGCATGGTGTTTAACTTTACATTCGCTGCATATTTCACAACAATAACAGTGGAAGTGAGATGGAGCTGTGTGTGTGTGTGTGTGTGTGTGTGAGTGAGTGAGTGAGTGAACACTTGCAGCTTGACAGTTGTCAGTTTAAACCCCAGGAAGCGCTGGTGAAAAGAAAGAAGTCTTCTCTCTTTCAACAATTACTCTTAAAGACCCGATAACAGTGCTGTGTCTTTTATGTGTGTGTTTGTGTGTTTGTGTGTGTGTGTGTGTGTGTGAGTGTGTGTGTGTGTGTGTGTGTGTGTGTGTGTGTGAGAGAGAGAGAGATTGGGTGTCCACGCTCCTCTGAGCATCCAGATGGTGTTTGCCAGTGATGCAGTTTTAAGCTTCAACCTTCAATCCTTCATCACACACATCTCATACTGTAAACCCTCCACACACACACACACACCACACACACACACACACACACACACACACTCCCCCGTTGGGTCTTTCGGATGCTCCCTGTTGGTGCAGCCCAACACAGAAGCGTCGTGTTCAGGCATGACTTTCTCCTCATTAACCCTCCCATCTGGTTGGCGGTTGTGGCGGCGTTTAAATGGAGGCATGCTCTCCCTGCACCGTCACTCAATCACCACTCTCTCTCTCTCTCTCTCTCTCTCTCTCTCTCTCTCTCTCTCTCTCTCCCTCTCGTTCGCACCGGTTTTTGCTCAGAGGTCTGTCGTCTCAGTCTTTCCCTCTCTCTCTCTCTCTCTCTCTCTCTCTCTCTCTCTCTGGTTCTCCTTCAACCTCTCAGGTTTGTTCAGGTCAAAGGGTCAGACTGATGATTAAAGCTGATTTTGCAGATGATTCATTCACAATCAGACACGGTCCAGTCATTTCTGAAATGACGCAGTCGTGTTATATGAGTAATAATTTGGCATTTTCGGACCAAGCGGTCGTGGGGAGTCCCTGACAGGAAGTTACCCAGACATACCCTCCAGGGCTTTTCCTGTTTGCACTGAATTGCATTGCTGAAATCATGTAAGCTAGCAGTTGGTTTGTATAGCTACGTCCCTTCCTGCGCAACGTACAACAACCGTTTCTATGACAACAACAACAACAACAAGATGGAGGGCGCTGTGGGAGGAGCTGTGTGTCTTTGTTTTCATGATGATTACGGTGTTGGAAAGAAGACGTGCGAGCAGTTACGAGCTGTTGTTTACACAGCTCGTAACCGCTACACAGGTTTAAAAAATAAAATGGCGGCTGTTAGCTTCGGAATAAACACCGTACCTTTGGGAGAGTATCTACTTTGTGCTTATACTGCTAAGTTACATTAGTAGTTTGATGTCAGCCTGCTGTAAACTGAGATACTGAACATGTAAATTACGTCGTCGTGTTTTCACGGTACCTGCTGCAGCTTTGTGTCTGTTTTTAGTTCCATTTGTTTCAGTGTGTTTTACACTTTGTATATTTTCCCTCCCGTCGTTCTCATCATGTCTGTTTCAGCTCTGTGTATCGTCCGTGCACACGCTCAGGCATTTATTAATGTGGGTGTTTATATGCATGTGTGTGTGTGTGCGTGTGTGTGTGTGTGAACTGTGCTGCTAAGCCTGAAGGTCATTGTTGGTTTTTGCCGTCTTTTCATCCACCCGGTGACCTTTCATGTTCACCACCCAGGGGTGAAAGCATTTCATTACTGAATTAATTACTTTTTGTGCACTTTTTTTCTTTTTTTTTTTTTTTTAATGACTTTCTATTTTGTGCTCTGTGTTTGTTGATGTGGCGTTTCTGCAGCACTGTCGTTGCATGAGGATTTGTACCATAGATAAGCATTACTGCTTTTCAGATATATTTGGCTGTTTTCTTATTTGATTTCTGTCACAAGTCTCATGTGGAAGCGAATGTTTCCCCTCAAAGGAAATGAGTGAAATTCAAACCATCAATTGCAGTTTTCACAGTTTGTTTGACATGAGCTGCTACAAAAATAGCGAATGGGAAAAGATAGGATTGCATGATGTTGTACAAGCACACACTTAACACTCATCTAGCAGCTGCCTGTTATTGTTGTCATTCAGATGATGACCTTGTTGCCGGAGTGTATTGCCTTTCTCGTCTTATTTGTTATTAGCTGAAATGTAAATCCACAAGCACCCCTCCGCAGATTTATATACTTCACTAAAATATACAGAATTTACATAAAGCCGTTGCAGCATTTCCTCTTCTTTTCCTCGTTTTGATAAAAGGCGGCGGAGGGATTGGTGCTCCTCCCAGCATTCCCTGGCAATCCAAATTGACGCTTACTTTAAGTTGTAAATAACTGCCTGCCCTCCTTCTCCTCCCTCTCCCATGCCTTTGCTGGGTAACTCTGCAAATATATTGTGTGCTTTTTGATATTTTTCTGCTTGTCTGAGCTGCTTTCAGCGCCTTCTAAAAATAGGACAGATATCTCTACAGTGGTTAGTGCAAGGTAGCGGCAGGACAGAACATGTCAGCTGTGTGACAGCAGTCGTGGGACTGGACCACTTTCCTACCAATGTAGAAGAAACATGTTATTTTCTACATGTCACGTTGTAACATGTTGTTTTGCAACGTTCAAAACTATCTTGATAATTACACGGTTACCAGTTTATTAGGAACACCTGTGCAATCTGATGTGATCGAACACAACAGCCCTGGAGTAAATCTGATCTTTATGAAGATCTTAATGTTCAGCTGTTATTGACACAGTGACAGTCGTGTCAGTTCATTTCTGTGCTAATTTTTTTGAGGCAGCACTTATTGATGGTTTTGTCCTAAATGTTTGTCTCTTATATTCTGACCCCTTCAGAGTCGCAGGACGTTTGTGTCAATAATAAAGTGGCATGTTTTTTTGAAGTCGCATTAATTGATCTCTTCGGCCACTTGGGGCAGCGGAACAAGTTTGAAACATTTGATATATTATCACATTAAATTAGGAAACATTTTTACACTCGCTTATTTTTACACCCTCATTATCATTGATTTGGAGTCATGTTTCGAACTGCATAATCATTACAAGTCCAATATTCACTGTGTTTTTCACTCCACCGTCTCCTACGATAAAAGCGTCTCGCTCTTGAGCTATGAAATGATCCTCCACGTTCACGTTTGTCTGTCTGCCTTTCGGTGCTGGGCGGATAGTGTACACCGGGTTTCTGAAAAGCTCTTTGGCTTTAAACATCCGCCTGCAGCAGCTGAAAACAAGGTTTAATAAGTCGATCCAAAACAATGAGCTAAAAGAGGCTAAAAAGCTCCATAGAGCTGAGGGGAAACAGTTGGTGATAAATCTCTCTGGGTTTGGCGCGACGACCGACACCTGTCACATATAGTGGATTGATCTGTTGTTAATATATAATAAAGTCTTGACCATCGCCATCAATCGTAACCATATCCAAACAAAAACAGCTGGAGGATTGATTCAGAAAGTGCTGGAGAGAGCCAGCAACACACTGATAATTGCACTAGTCTTTGAGCTTTGCCAGCAGTGTGGCTAAAAATATAAAAATGAGCACAACACTATGAAAAAAAAGAAAAAAAAAAGGGCCTCATGCCCTGGTGACCGTGAACGTGCTCTGCAAACTCCATCGTAGTCGACGCACTAGATTATGAGATTTCACTGAGCAAAGATGAAATTTTATCCTGAAGGTGAAACGAGTAAAATTCATTAACCGTCAAAAAACAGAAAAAGTGCTCGTTCCCCCGAGGAGCTCGGGTCTGCTCAGTAAAATTCACGGACATCCTGAACATTAGTTTTCAAGATACCTTTTCATGGTGCAATGTGTCGATCAAGGGGAAATTTTTGAACTAATGGAGACGAGGTTAATGTGTCATCCTCCGGGCGCCGAGCGTGAATATCCACACCTCTTTTCATGGCGGTGCGTAGCAGTCCTTGAGATATCTGTTTCTTCACCAAAGTGTTGGACTGAAGGACAGATGAAACGATTGAAGGATGTTGGGAGGACGTCACCTCTGCTCCGCCACGAGCAAGATTAAAAATGAATTCGTCGATGCAATCTTGCTCTTTCTCGTTACCTTCTGAAATGAAGGCTCGTCTAATTCTTTAAAAAAAAAAATGTAAAAAACGGTGTGACCTGGATTAACACGACTAATACCGCCATGAATGGAAGTAGAAAGTGTGATGTAATTGAAATACAGAGAGCGAGGAGGGAGGTTGACTCATGCGGGGGGGGGGGGGGTGAAGCTGCAGTGTTGGGGGGGGTAATGCGTGCGTCTCGATTCTGCTTTGTTATGGGTACTGAGATATCACTCTCTGTACTGCCCTCTCTCTATGTCCTGTCCTCTTTTTGCCCTGAACCTTTTCATCCTCGTGTCCCTCCTTTTCCTGACTCATAGCTTTGATTTACAAACACACACACACACACAGACAGACGGACACACACACACACACACACACACACACTGCACGCCATGAATATTCATCTGTTTGTTTGCCTAAATCCTATTCTCTCACTGTTTACTCCGTTGCTCTTAAGACAGAGCTTCAGGAAGGCCCAATATGTGTGTGTGTGTGTGTGTGTGTGTGTGTGTGTGTGTGTGTGTGTGTGTGTGTGTGTGTGTGTGTGTGTGTGTGTGTGTACATGTGAGTGTGTGCATGTTCCCAGTGAGTTCCATGCATCTCTGAGGATGAGCGGATCTGACAGCATCAGCCGAAAAAGAACTGTTGTCCTCAGACCAAGAATCTCCCAGCTCCGCGAGTGTGTGTGTATATGCGTGCACGCATGTTGGTGTATGTGTTTGTCTCTCTCCATGTCTGTGTCTGTGTGTGTGTGTGTGTGTGTGTGTGTGTGTGTGTGTGTGTGTGTGTGTGTGTGTGTGTGTGTGTGTGTGTGTGTGTGTGTGTGTGTGTGAGAGAGAGTGTGGGCGGATACGCTGTCTCAAAAATCAGTGAAGCAGAGTGTTTCTTCAACCAGTGTGCTTCCTCTTTGTGAATGCCCTTTCCCATGATGTCTTAGCGTGTGCGCTCACGTGTGTGTCCGCTCATGTGTGTACTTCTATGACCTAAAACAGATCCTATTAGCGATAATATCCCTCTGTGGGTAGCCATTCAGGGCCCTACGGTGCAGCTCCGAGCTGGGCCCCGGGGCTGACAGCAGACCAGCAGCCACCTGACTGAGCTGGGCAAGGGGAGGCCTCGTGGTGCAGCTCTTCCCCCAGGCTCAGGCTGTGCTTTCTGACCATCCAGTGAGTCATAAACCATTAGCTAACATGCTAACACAACCCCATCCTCCACCATTCGATCCCATGACAACACAGACGAGCATATACTATGTTATATTTTATATTGCACATATATGGCACTCACCACTTTCCAAACACAACCTTAAAGGTATAATGAGAAAATACTTATATGCAAGTAGCATAAAAAAATATATAGTAGCAAAAGCATTAAATACAAATGGCCTCATTGTCCCTGCTGCACCAGTACACAGCAGTTGTTCACACATACAGTATGTACACACAAACACACACACACACACACACACACACACACCACCTGGTGCCGATTGTTGTGTCTGCCTGTGTCCGCGCTCTGCCCTTGTTTGTGACGGCCACTCTGCACTTCACTCAGCTACTTTTCCTCATTGTTCCCATTGTCAATATGCATCATGACGTCTCTGCATCTTCAGGTGTAACAGAGCCGAAGCGGCGCTCAGCAGGGTTATGGCGGAGCATTGCCAGTGTAGTGGAAGTAAATGTTCTTGGGACATTTTGAGCATGAGTGGATACATGATTCTCCAAATACATGTCCAGTTTTAGAAATGTTTCCTTGCTGCTTTGATGGTCTGACATAGCTGCAGTTTCTATTTTTTCTTGAAGAACATAAGAATTAAACAGAAAGGAGAAGAGGAATTATAAAATCTACAGCCATGCTACTGACTCTGCGGTATTTATAGGCACAGCAACAGAATACTAACACGCTCCTGTTTAGCAAGTGTTGTTTACCACCTCCTGCTAACATATGCTAATTAGCACCAAACACATGCTGTGTTCAGATTGTCCACTTGTTCACTCACTCACTCAGTCACTCAGTCACTCACTCACTCAGTGTTTTCCACATAGGGCGTAAGTGCAAACAGCAGTCAATACGTTTTGGACATGACTTGGATGTTAAGTTGCTACATAATTTCGTGCCGGATATTTGTAATTATTAATTATTATTATATATCTCATCTGCATCACATATGAGGAAAAATACATTAAAATACATGCTATCTTACAAGACATGCAATTTTAAACTGTTTAATTTTGATAAATTTGTCATGTATCATTTAATTCTGAAAGGATTTATTTTCCTAATGCTTTTGTGATGCCATGACTTCTGCAGAGGTGCGTATGTGAAATAAACTACAGCTGCTGACGTCTGTGTTGGACGGACCACACACCAGCGAGTCACCTGTGGAGCAGAGAAATGTCAGCTGCTGTAAATCAGGCTGTACAGATATGAAGCAGCAGCGGTGGCGATCGTCAGGGGAGCTATACTGCAGCTTATTGGTTTTCTCGCTGATATGCTCACATGAGCGTGTGTGTGTGTGTGTGTGTGTGTGTGTGTGTGTGTGTGTGTGTGTGTGTGTGTGTGTGTGTGTGTGTGTGTGTGTGTGTGTGTTGGGAGAGTGTGGCTTCCAGCTTCATGTGAGGACTGGGCCCATTAAGGCTGATAAGGCGTCATATTTCAAATCATAAGAACATTGGCTTCTACATTTATAGAGGCTGGTGAAGAAAAAGGAAGTAGGTGGGACATCCTCAGATGAGGAAGTGGGCTGTAAATAAATAAGAAACACCTTGACTTATATACACACGTTCTGTTCCCAGGGCTCTATACTGTTGGAGGTTATGAGAAAGTGAATGACAAACTAATGAAATATATAAATCAAGACTAAACGGTCAGACCTGCGGGAGTGAAAAAAACTTCACAGCACTGCTCGGAACAATAAACAATGACCTTTAGTGATGGATGAATCTACCAGTATCATTCATGGGCAGAATAGCTTCTGTTAAATTGACGAATCCCCCCCCCAAAAAAAAAAAACTTTTTCTCACTGATCTTGAATCAGCTGTAGGACTGATGTTCAAAACTCTTTTCTGTGAAATCAAACCCTGTTTTGTGATACTAATAATTCACAGGAAATGATTAATACATGAAATTACATTATATACACTAATGCAAACCCAACATTTCCTGCTACTGCTAGTTCACATTAAAAGCATGCAGCTGGCAAACACAGGGTGACTTTTATTGTGAAGCAGCACAGGAAACCCCAGTGTACGTGTCACCAAGGTATAGTATAGTATATATATCATATGAATATTTATAAGCCTCACACTGTAGACAATTTAATATGGTAGATTGAACTTAGACATGTTATAGTCCTTTTCTAGACTTGTCCACCACTGAAAGTGCTTTACACTGTAAAAAACAGTCACCCATTTATTTTTTCCAGCAAATGCCATTTGATGCTTTTAGGTAAATTTATATGAATTTTCCTTGAGGTGAAAGAACCCAAGTTGAGACATTAATTTGTGTGACTGTGTGTTTGTGTCCCTGAGGGACACCAGCTCATGGCGCAGCACATAATAGTCTGTTTTTCACACTTTGTCAATATTTGGCAGCCGTCTGTCAGTCAAACTTTCCTCTGCCGGAAAAATACAGGCTGCATAGTTAATTTATAAAGGACTGCAGAAATTAAAATTCTCCACATTCTCCTCGGTGTTATCAGCGTTGGTCCTCTGTCCAGACAAAAGAGGGTTTTCTTAAAGTAGGTTCTTTTCTTACTGTTGGTTCAAGTTTTTCATGTGATTCTTAAAAGAAAACTATAGGTTCTTTTTTTCAGTCTGGCTCTGCTCGTGTTGGTTATGATCAGACAGGTTATTAACAAACCATCAGGTTGGTCAAACTCAGCTGGAAGAGAAGACAAAGGCAACAGTTAAATTATTACCTAAACTGACTCGTATACTTCATTTAATAGGCAGTTGTGGAAGAGACGATAGAAAAAGTGCTACAGATGTTGTTATTGATTTTCTTTCACATTTAAGTGAACATGAAATATATAGAGTTCATAAGCCGACGGAGGATCCAGAGCGGTGCCAGGGCTGACACAAGTCCAGAACAGAGGCCAGAGCACCGGACCGTTTTCCACTGCGAACTTTGTCATCCTCAATATTTCTTAAGTTTATTTAGTTTTTCTTTTTCTGGACTGTTTGGTTTTGTGTTGTGACCCCATTTTTCTGCAAAGAATTGTGTTTGCTGTAGTCGTCTCTGTCGTGATGCGAAGACACATCTATGTGACCAATCATGATCGACAGCAACACCTGAAAATACCTGGAGCTTGGATTTAGTGTTGCACACCTGAGCACGGCTTAGATTTAGTCCAGGAGCTCCTCCACAAAGCGAAGATCTTTGACAGTGACTATATGTTATGTTTCAGTGCAGTTCCGGAGGAATAATGATATCTATAAGATCTCATTCGCAGGTGTCATGACACGTCACAGTCAGAGAAGCGCAGGTGTAAATAATAAAATGAATGATGGCTGAATTCCATCTTGCTGCTTTGGTTTCAGAGTCCTGGTGTCCCTCCTGCTGGTTGACTGTCACACTGCCACGGCTCACTGCAACACCTGAATCAAACAGAGCCATTGAATCAATGGAGCCTAATGTCATTAGTAACACCAGTGCTTTTTCTCCTATGACTAATCAAAATGTCTTCTCTGAAAGAAGCTTTATGGCTGCACATGATGTCATTCGGTGTCATTTAGCGCCGACGCTCAGCCGTCCAATTTCATCTCACACCTTGCGAAGAATGCGTTTTACAGCCTCTCTTTCTCACCGTCAGTGTTTCCTCCACAAGAGCAAGAAAAAACTCAGCGGGAAGCCTGAGCAGTTTGATTGGCTGTTATCTCCCAATAACTTTCCCTCACTCTCTCCCTCGCCCTCTCTGCCGTCCCGTCCCCCACCGGTTAGCTCATGTTTTATGGATGCTAAGTGGTAAAGGATTTACGAGGAGTTTAGTTCACTCATCCCTTGGTGCATGCACTTTAAATATTCACAGTTTGCAGCGTTTTGTGCCTCTTGGCAATCCCTCTGAGGATCCCTGCTACATTATTAGCTGTTATGTTTGTTGCTTTTTGATGCTTTTTGACTTGGATATCTAATCCCCTCCTTTCATAAAAGTATAGCTGGTATATAGGGGGCCATGGGCCGGCAGCGGTGCTGGTGGCTGCTGCGTGGCTGACTTACGGTCACAGCTGTATTTTACCCATCTGTCATATGCTTTTTCCCACAGGGGCAACAGCTTAGGTAGCAGGGATCCACTGGCTGCAGCATGCACTTAATGTAATTGTGTAGCTCCAGTTCACTTTCTGATTGTGTGATTTTATATGCGTCACCAATATTTACCAACATACTGCCAATATCTTGGGCCAGCAGCCTCTGATATGATGGACATGATGCAGTTTGTTTGAATACATCTATTTACTGCAGGGGTGTAATGAGCCGTCACCAATACATTCCACACATAAATATGTTTTGCAGTTTGTTTACTTGTTTTTTTATTTTGTCCTTCTTGGTTGGGTCAAGATAATAATTTGTTTTCAGGGAATAATGATACGATTTGAAAGTATTTCATTTGATAAAATCCTGGTGGATGTGGTGGATACTGTAGTTGTGACGCCGTGGTTTTAACCAGCCTTCTCTGTGTAAATGTAGACACACATGCACACAAGGCTACCTCTAATTCTCTTAGTATTCAACCTCAGGCTGCCTGATTTTATGACAGGGTGGAGGGAGATGGAGGGGGTGAGGGAGGAGGAGGAGAGGAGGAGGAGGAGTGTGTAAATGATGTGCAGAGCAGAGCTTCATCTCCTCTCCCGCCCTGCACCACCACTCTTTAACCCAGGGCATGGTGGTAGACAAAGTCAAGCAGACAGAGTACAGCACTGCTGTGTGTGTGTGTGTGTGTGTGTGTGTGTGTGTGTGTGTGTGTGTGTGTGTGTGTGTGTGTGTGTGTGTGTGTGAGACTTGGTCTGTCAGTGGCACTCATGCATTATGTGGAAATGTGCTGCATGCAATGATGTCCAGTGGGACCCTCTCTCTCTCTTTTCTCTTTTTGTGTGTGTGTGTGTGTGTGTGTGTGTGTGTGTGTGATGCCAAAGGAAAAGTCGTACGCACAAATGCGTACATGCATGCAACATGCACTTGAATCCACCCAAGCACATGGGACAAACGCCTTATTCAATCCGACACACACACAGGAAATAAGGCAGCAGTGTGCTGTAAGGTGCCAGGTTGAAGTGAATAGCAGCAGGAGGCAGGGAGGTGTGTGTGTGTGTGTGTGTGTGTGTGTGTGTGTGTGTGTGTGTGTGTCGTACAGAGTGCTGTTGTTAAGTTTTGCCACTTTCAGATACTGAACATGTCTGTTACCTGGTGGTGCAACACAATTCTGATTTAGTGCGTAGCACAGTTACTGTTCTTGTTTTGTCTCCACATGTTTTCTTCTCTGTTCCCTGCGTCCTAGAAGGAGGATGTTTGGGATAAAGTTATGCAACGGACCAAGAAATAAGAACAGATTCAGTTTTAGATCCAAAACCATACATTTAGTGGATTGTGCAGCTTTGTTTTAAGAGCTTTCTTCTAGGGTTTCAAACCAGCGATGGCTCATAGGATCCAGGAAGTCATGACGGTGCAGTGTCCGTCACATTAGCCACGCTGATGTTCAGTAACAGGTAATGTCTATCACAGTCATCACCTTAGTGCAGCTTGGTTAGTGTAGTAGTGTGTATTTTGTTTTATGAACAGAGTTTGATTCAGTTCACGCCTTCATTTAAAACCGACTTAATTACTGTAATGTACTTTTTACTGGGCTCCTGGAAAAAAAACAAAAACCACTGAGAGACTTCGGCTCGTTCAAAACTCTGCAGCTCGGCTGTGAACCAGAACCAAGAGGAGAGAGCTCTGCACCGGCTTCCTGTTACATTTACAACTGAATTTAAGGTCCTCCTCTTCATGTACAAAGGCCTTTATGGGCGAGGACCAAGCGACATTTCTAACTCCCTTGTTAACTGCTGTATATAGTAAGTATAGAAACTTTTATTTTATAATGTGTATATGTTGCACTTCTGGTAGCTTCACTCTTCATTTTATTTTTGGACTTCTTCCTTTCTCCCATTTATGCAAGACAGACGATGTGAAACAGAGACAGTCCTGGACAGTCGTCCTTCGCCTCTATTAAATGGCACTAAAAGCAAAGATGAGGCTGATGGACGTGTCATTTGTTAATGCAGGTTTTTTTTTTTTGACAAAAATGATGATGACAGAAATGATGGATCATGACTCCTCATCATGATCCAACCAATAGTTGATGAGATTTCAGTGGTGAATGGACAAACTACCTAACTGTGTCTATCTTTTTGGGGGGTTTCTAACTGAACTGGTCCCGACGTCGGCGTGTTGTTGAGTCATTTATCAGATCTGCTCATGGAGCGTTGACACTGGAACAGTTTAAAGGTAATAAAGGTGCTAATCAGTTTCTCTAACTGCCGTCATTCAGCTGTTGTTATGAGGCAGTTTCACTGTTGTGGCTCAGCCGCGGTGATGTTGACTCTCCACTTTGACCCGTCTGTTGTCCAGCTGACACAATGAGCACCTATTCAACCAAGTAATTAAAGCTTGAAAGCGACGAATGGCGAGCTCAATGAAGCCACTGTATTGTGTCTGACAGCGGCCGTGTCAATGGAGGTGTCGAGCGGAGAGGGGGAATTGAGCGATCGCTCGCTGCTGTGATCCTGTTCAAAATGGCTGCCTGCACGGCGTGAGCTCTGTGTACGCTCTGCAAAATAGTGCTGGTTTCTTTTCATCTGGGCCGTTCAGACAAGAGCCCCGTATTGATTTTTACTCCACTGAAACTATTACGTACACAAAGGGGGCTTCATTCCTGTCCTCTCCATCCTTTTTCATAAAAGACCTCCACTCATGTCGCTTGCTTCTATTGTGAGTCGATGAAGACGTCTCGCTACAATCACGCGCTCTTAAAGAGCTGGCGATGATAGAAAATACCATCATAAACGGCTTGTCACAGTAATTCCAGTTACCAGTTCACACTGGAAAGGTTTTCAACACTTGATTCGCTCGTGTTGGAAAATGTTCTTTTCTCACTTTGAAACTGCTGTTTTAAGAAACTGCAGCATTGTGGGGATTACCCATGAGTTTAAACAGTTGGTGTCAACGATATTTCAGTTCATTTATGGAAGTGGGAAAACCTCAGGAACTACATCATAGTTACCCCGACTATGAAACTCATCACATATTAGCCCAGTGTGCTGTTAAATGGAAGCATGTTTCCTGTATTACTCCCATTGTTCAGGAAAATCAATTTAAATACACAATGTGAATCAGGGAAAAAGATTTTTTATCATTTTCTTTTTACCATTCCTAAAAACCATTTATTACATATATTGACAGTCGTTTGCACATTTTTATCCAAAACTTTATATCACCAGAGGTTTTTCTTAGTAGCAGCTTTAACCATAGCATTAGCATAGCACTGTGTGTACTGTGTCGTTCTTCAGTGCAAGTCAATCTGAATTTTATCTTGCACATTTTTTATTTACAATAGAAAGAAAGAAAGACAGACAGAAAAAAAAAAATATATATGTATGTGTTATTTATTTAGATCCCCATTAGCTGCTGTATTGTAACAGTTCAGTGACAGCAGATACATCAATACACATCCATATCATTCAAGCTCACTCAGACTGTCAGACCTGTGACGCACAGCAACCAACACCAACTAACAAAACCTATCTAATACATACGATGGCTCTATTTAATAATAAAAAATAATTAAAAAAACTCTTCACAATTCAATCTGCTCAGTGACAAATGACAGATAATAAAAGTGGGATGAAATGGCTCCCTGTATTCATTTCCTGTCTTCAGATTAACATAACGACAAACAAGAAAGTCACAGTGTTTTATACTATTCCTTGTGTAAAACATACAATCTAAACTTTTTCTTTTTGAGCTGTATACAAAGAGCTGTTGTCCATCCGTCTCTGTTCCACGCGACTTGAGATTCAAAGTATTTGCCGTAACTCAGATTCCAGTGGAGCGGCTCCCCCGGCAGCGAGCTCTGGAAGCTCTTGCTCTAAAACAAGTGGTAAATAATGGAGGTTTGTTCTGTGCAGCTGAGATCGATTTATTGACGAGGCAGAGGTCGGGGGCAGTCATCATCCAACCGCCCTGTGCTGTGGGTGGGGCCTGACACCTGGGGGACCGGGGGAAAAGTGTGTCACTGGCACTAGACCGTGTCCAACCGTCCACTGATTTACACAGAGCACTGATGACAAGGCAGTTTAGCCGCCACACAAAGTCCTGCTGGACAACGGGACCAGATCAGGAAAGCTTATCTTACCTTAGCGTAGCTTAGCATAGCTCAGATCAGCTCGGGGGGCTAAGTTTCACATGATTCAGAGAGAAGATGCACTTCAGCCAAATTCACTCACACGAGGTTTATTTTAGCTTGAAGTGATTTGAGTTGATTTCAAACAAGTGTTATGTAAAATGACAGGAGAGCTTCTGCTGCTCTGTTAGTGTGTCACACGCAGAATGTCTGGCCCATTGATCAGAATGAGCTGCAGTGAGTGTGTGTGTGCTCTGACCTGTTTGTGCAGTGGAGTGTGAGGCCAGCGGATGCTGTTTCAGGGTCACTGCTGGTGTGGGACTAAATGGACCAGTCCAGGAGGCCAGCCTGTCACTAGTGGCCGCCCACTCACTGTCAGTACTACTGCTGTCACATCACGACTAGGTCATACAGAGCACACTCCGTTTGATAAAGCTTGACTCTGATGGATTGCTACTATTGGCCTGTGCTGTCTCTTTGCACTGGAGCAATCCTTCTCTGGATTTTCTGTGAGGCTGTGTGTCTCAAAATACATGTGGGAAATGTCAGATCTCAGGCTGAGGACAAGTCACTTTGACTTTTTTATGAAAAAATTGTCTTTCTTTCTTTTATTCTTTCTTAGGACATTGAAAGAATTTGTCCTGTTTTCCCACACAGAGTCCCAGAAGCTACAAACATTAGCATTAAACAGCCGGATGGTCTAACTAGTTAATGAATTATACACTGAGTTAAATATTTAACAAAGTTGAGTATTTTTTACCATTAGATCCATTTACTTGTTTTGTGCGTGATAATAATAATAAGAGACAAACTGGAGTGTTGAATTGGATGTAAAGAACATGACATCATATAACCTCACTGACTCCAGTGCTCTTACTTTAAATCCTTATATTTTGGAGAGAAACCCTCCTCCTCCTCCAGAGTTTAATTTGGACTTGGCGTTGTACTGCCTCTGTCAATAAAATGAATCGACACAGACATAGTCCTGTGAAGTCTGCGTCTAATGGAAGCTCTCTGAAAGTCATAAAGTCTGTATTTGCCCCTCTGTGGTCTTGACGAATGCTAGAACTGACAGTCCGTTTCACTCCACACTTTCATCAGTCTGAAGCCTATCAGTCTGAGGTCTAGGCAAGTCCAGACCTTCGGATTCAGCCAATGACTCGGCGTGTCTGTCACATCATTGGACAATCACTGTGTTAAAAGCTTATCCGGGAATAGAACAGTAAAAACACTTGAAACGCTCAATGTCAGTGATGTTATGACCGACCCAACGTGCAAAATGTATTTAAGCAGCATTATTTTGTCCGTTTGCAACACTTACATATCAACACATTATACTGTGAAGTCTCCAAATGTGCCACTAAACAGCTGCGTTTTGATGCATCCAGCAGACGGGAGCAAAATTAGCTTTCATGTGGAGTTGTGTTTCTGCCCAACTGACAACTGTCAGAGCAATATACACTGCCATTATAGCTCTGTTTGGATCTCAGGTGACTCCTGAGGGAAATATGTGGCCCTTTACCCGGGAAACGCTCCGCTACATTCACCGGCTAGTCGCTAACTTCTTTTGTCGGCCGTCAGGTGCTGAGAGTCGGAACAAGGTTGATGAGAGCGAAAACAGTAAAGTTTGTGGACCTTTAAACCAAAACAATGAGCTGAAAGACACTAAAAGGTTCTGTAGAGTTAAGAAAGTAATATTGAGTAGTGTAGCTGCCAAACACGGCCGCCTGTTCATCCCACTGACAGCTGTTCATCCAGGACATACGCCTATAAATACTCTTTATTTTCATACCCATAAAACATGGTAAACTACATATTAATGGCAACAATATAATATAAATATATATATTTAAGATATTTTTTGCCTTTATTACGATGCAGTGAGAGAGTGACAGGAGAGAGAAAGAGGGGATCACATGCAGTAAAGGAGCCGGGGCCGCTGCAGTTAGGACTAAGTCTTTATGGTATGCGCTGCACCAGGTGAGACACCTGGGGGCGTCCGGCATGTTGATTTATTTGATAAAAGATATTACACTTAATGGCTGAAAGTGAGATAGTTGATGCAAATGCTTCTTTTGTATAAGATGTGTATGGTTGAATGTCTTTCTGGGCCAGAGGTGGTCATGTGATCCACGTCTGACTTCTCTACTTCTCTACAGCGCAGCAGTGTTTGTATCAGCCTGTCAGGTAATATCTGACATTCACCTGGCCTCTGCTGTAAAGCGACGTTTCGTGTCTTCGCTCGGGGACGTTCATGTTGCGTGCTAAACTGAAAAAGAAGAAACTACGCAACCTGACAGAGACGTGCGTCCTGCATGCAGACGCTAAAATTCTCTCTGCCTTCGTGTGCATCGACTGACTGAATTGAAAATCCCGGTGAGCACTCGGAGGAAGCTGTTAGTCCTTTATGGTTTAGATGGATTCCTCCTTCATTGCTGGGGCAATCTGTTTGAATGAAATGGATAACACTCATCATTTGCCATTTGGCATGTACCCCGCCTCACTACTGTGCTGTCCACTCTGCCAGAGCTTCTCTGGGCAGAGCGGTCTCATTGGCAGCTCCGGAGTGTGCGGACGTGACCTTGAAGCAATCCTTTGTTATGATCAGAGTTGGACTAAACATACATAGTAATGAACCTTATGGAGGTGCCACATCTAAAAGGCAGCCAATCTGGACAGCTGCCTCAGGGTTTATAAACCTTATGCTGATGTTTTATGAGGCTAGAAAGATTTTTCTTTTTATTGTTCCACACCAAGAAACTTTGAGACTGTGTTTAGGCAGCGGGCCTAACTCTGCGGGGTGGACGAAGACTGCACAGAGCATCCACAGTGTCTCTGGTGCTCTCTGCACCTTCCCAGGAAGAAGCCCAGACTGAAAAGATGAAAGAAGTGAGGATAATATACAATAACATTACAAAAAGAGATAAATAAAGTTATCGGAAAATGAATAAATATCCATAATAGATTCATTCTGAAAATATTACAACAAAAATAGCCATGCATAAAGCCATACCTGCAATTTAAGACTAACGAGGCGTTCACAGTCCTCTCTGCGGCTGTTAAACCACGAACGACTAAATGCAACATGCACTGAAATACATATACTCCCTTAAAAAAAATATAATACAGCAACACAATAAAAAAAGAATAGAAAAGATAACACCAGGATCTTACAGGAATTTCTACATGTAGAGCAGGAAAAAGGCCTTTCAGACTTTGTCATGAATCGTGTTGTTGCAGTTTCCTGCCCTCGGTTATCGCTGTCAGTTTTTTCCTGCAGCATGTTTTTGTAAATGTGACCACGAGTGTGCTTGAGATGAATTGCAGCGATATTATGATAATCAGTCTCACTGCTGTTGGTTTATTGGTCCTGTTTACCTGACCGACTCCAGGCGAGAGTGGCGGCAGATGGGTATTTACCAGGCAGATGTGACCACAGAGTCACTCAACATCCAACAGGACCAAACATGTCATTATATGAGATGGTGGCATTTTAAGACACGGGACCGGGAGTCGAAAATAAACTATAATTTGTTGTAGTGGTAGTTTTGTTTTTGTTGTTTTCTGTCCCCAGATATGCACAGGAGCCTGAGCGCTGGCAGTAATTAGAGACAAACACAGCAGGGGGAGACAAAGTTTGAGCGAAAACTGTCAGGTTTTTGATGTCCGACCTGCAGGTTTCCTCACATGCACGTTGATGTTTTATTCCTCAAAACGAGAGCTTCTGCATTATAGCAATGCAGCATCGACACAGAGGGTGTGGGCTGATGCAGAAGGATTCAGGGAAATGTGTGTGTGACTGTGTGTGTGTGTATTGATGTCATCCCTTCCCTTGAGGGGACATCAGTGGGCTGTGTGGATTTTCCAACCTCTGGACTGCTTTCTTGCTTGAGTGGACACTCTCTCTACCACGACTCTACCCCCTCCCAAGAGCCTCAATATGGACACACACACACACACACACACACACACACACACACACACTTGCAGTAAATGTAGATGACTGTGGTCTTCAGGGAGCAGGTGTGGCCACACATGCAAACAGCAGCAGTTATTTGGTTTTGTAATGCAGCGTTATCCTGGTCAAGTACAATTCTCCGGCTCCATGAACAGAGAACATTTGTAGTTACGTCACCGAGACCGACTTTAGTCATGACACGAGGAAAAGCAAACTTCAGCTGTGATATTACAACAAACCCCCGCTACAGTCTTGACTTTCCATTTTCTTTTTTTTTTCCCCTGATGCTGCAGGTTCCCGGCACCTCCATGTACTTTAATTGTGTGTTCAACAGAAGAAGCGTTGCTTTCTCTCTAACCGACTGTAGTCTTGTTTGTCTCACTGAGGGAGGAAGCTGCAGGCAGATCAGGAAAGACGCAGACTCTCTCTCTCTCTCTCTCTCTCTCTCTCTCTCTCTCTCTCTCTCTCTCTCTCTCTCTCCATGTCTACAGTAGAGTGCTGCACTCTGCATGGAAACAATGTGTTTGTCGGTAAAGCAGCAGCCTTGTTTACCCCCCCCCCCCCCCCCCACCCTCCATTTTCCTTTAACAACAGGAACATCTTGAGCCTTTCCTTCAGTTTGCCACTCACTCTGATTCTCCCTGTACCCGGAAACTGGCAGAGGTTGCTCATTATCTTCCCTCTCTGTTGTTGTTGTTGTTTCTTTGTGCGTGTGTGTAAAAAGTGGGCAATTATAGTACGGCACTTGTAGACAGCCAAACCTTCCTATAATGAGGAGATCTCCTTAAGCAGGACACACTGTATGTGTGCACAGCACAGCCTGTGTAGACTTTATGCAAATTAAAAGTTTCCATTTAATTCAGAGTATGACCAATAAAACACAATAGATGCAGGTTCAGTTTGCGCTGTTTTGATGTCATGAGGCAGCGCGGCACGGACACAATGCGCTTTGTTGATGGGGAAGACGTCCTGTGCAACGTATCTACACAACAGAAAGGGGGATGATTCAACGTGCTGCTGGGAGAGGTTGCTTCTGTTGCTGCTGTTTAAATGGGGAAAAGGAGCAGCTTTTGAGATGAAAGCGTCAGAGGAAACGGATGCGTTTGGGTTTGATCTTTGTTTACTGCATTCAGCGGTTCTCTTGAAAGGATTTAAAGTGGTAATCAGCGGGATAATGGTTTGTTTCGTTGTGTCTCCAGTCTCGGTGCTAAGCGCTCATCGCTGCGGTGATTTTTTTTGCACCGCGTTTTCCCAGCAAGCCATTGTCATTCAAAACAGCGAGCGTTCATCATCCATTCAGGTGCATCGCTCAAATGTGATGGCTGTCACCGCTCATATTAACAACCCGGTTCTTCCTCTATTTATCTGAAGCGAAATGGAAACATCACTTCCTGTGCGCTGGGACTAGTTTCCTGGCAGTGAGCCGAGATTTGTATCATTTAAAAAATGTGTTTCTCTGGAGATGAGCTCTCATTGTGTGTGTCGTTGTTTTTGCTCCAACACAATGAAATTATCAC
Source organism: Seriola aureovittata (assembly GCF_021018895.1). Classification (NCBI taxonomy): domain Eukaryota; kingdom Metazoa; phylum Chordata; class Actinopteri; order Carangiformes; family Carangidae; genus Seriola; species Seriola aureovittata. The sequence goes on along the minus strand of NC_079378.1, from coordinate 4,266,248 downwards.
GGGGGGAATGTGCTTAATGAAAGATAAGTTAACTGATTCACAGCCTGACAACGTCCTTGTTGTATCAATGTGTGGATGCTTGATTTCAGAATAATAGACCAGGAAGAACTTTTTTTGTTTTGTTTAAATAGAAAAGAGAAATATGAAAATAAAACTAATATATAAACAATGGTTTAGATGACTGCTGCTCGTATAGCGATGAACCTACTGAGATTTATCTCCAACTCTGTAGTTCCCCTCAGCTCTACCGAGTGTTTCATCGTCCTTTGGCTCCTTGTTTTGGTCTCCAACCAACAAACTTAATCTTAATCTGCCCCCATCAGGCGCATCTCCAGCTGCAGCTGCAGCAGCTTCAAATAAACCCGAACAGTTAGTGACTAACTTGTGAATGTAGAATAAAATTCATTAAATAAATGACTGGAGAAATGAAAGGACTGATTTTATTGTTGTTGTTGTTGTTGTTTTCTGTTGCAGTTTGCTCCCAGTACTCCCGTGGTGTCTTCGCCATCTTCGGCCTGTACGACAAGCGCTCGGTCCACACGTTGACATCCTTCTGCAGCGCCCTGCACATCTCCCTGATCACGCCCAGCTTCCCCACCGAGGGCGAGAGCCAGTTCACGCTGCAGCTCCGGCCATCCATCCGAGGGGCGCTCCTGTCCCTCCTCGACCACTACGACTGGAACAAGTTCGTCTTCCTGTACGACACCGACCGGGGTGAGTGACGACGAGAAGCTTTTTTCGTTTTTTTGTTTTGTTTTGGAATGTTATGTAAAAGTTGAAGATCGTGTTCGTCATGGAAACGGTGCGAGGAGGAGAGTGAGCTGCACTTCAACGTGTGTCTCATCTAAATGATAACCTTTAAAAGTGCTGTTCATTGATCTAAGTGAACTGTTTTTCTTTGTATTTATCCCACATCATGCAGCTTCCTTACATCCTCTCCACCCTGTCCTCCTCCATCTGCGGACCTTGTCGATCAATAATAACGTCGCTCAACTTCCTCCCTTGCTGAGGATAAGAGGCATAATTACTGTGGCCATTAGAGGGCTTTGTCACTTCTATGTAAGCATATGTATTGACTGATGCCCTTGATTTTCATGGGAGGACAGTCTCTCTCTCTCTCTCTCTCTCTCTGTAATATGCAGATATTACACTAAAAGAAGAGACTTGTCCGGGTTGTTTTATGAAGCAAAGATATTCAGGTGTGACAGTTCACTGGATTTTGTGCTGTGTTTTTGTAATAAATGTCATTTTAAGGAATGCAAAGTGTCCCGAGCTTCAAAATAAAACCTCCTCCACCCATTCTAAAGAGGCGAAACCACATCTATCAGATCTCTATGAGGAGGTGTATATAGTTTATCCAACTCCTGAGTCACATTTGGTGTGATGTTGCCCCCTATGTGGCGAACACAGAGGTGTGAAGGGATGTGCTTGTAAAATAATGGTTTTCTATCCACAACATATCTTGGGGCCAGCAAGTAATCAATCTTGCAGTGTAGCCGCTGTTACAAGTGTGGTGGATATTGTTGAACCTCTCTCTCTATCTGTCTCTCTCTTTTTCTGGCTCGGTTCCCCTCCTCACGGGCGAGGACCATGTACAGTATTTGTCTCACCTTTATGTTTCTCACGCTCTTCCTGTTTGTCTCTCTCAGTCTTTCTGGTTTGTTTTTTTTTCTTTTTCTTTCACCCACCCAATCTCTGCCTCTCTCTCCCTCACTGCAATAACCCCACCCCACCCATGACACCCATGTCACATTTCCATTACAAGACAGAATGGATATGGGCTACTGCTTGGATCACATCTCCACATCTCCACATCTCACTCTCATACATTTTCCAGAAGGTAGCCATGGGTTTTCATTGTCTCTTTCTCCCTGCTGCCGTGGCGACTGCGGTGAATGTTTGAGCAGATTGGATGTATAGAGGCTGCAGAGGGGTCGGTATCAGCGTGGCGTCCATTCAGAACAACTCATTCCCTGCCTCCTCCTCCCTTATCTCAGGTTGTACATGCTTGACTGGATAAAAAGCCTCCTCCCCTCTCAACAAAACCCACTTGTATCTGATCAAGTGTTCCTTCCAAAAAAAGACAAGTTCCCAGCTGTAAGACTGAGCTGCCCTGCAGATGAGCTGACGACGCAACCGGACCGCCTCAATCTGGCATCACTACTGATTCAAGACCAGCAGATACAGCTGATTTTATGTTATGTAATATTTCAATACTTGCCTCCTGATTTGAAACAGACAGTAATTATTCTCTGGAACAGTAGACACTTGGATGATTTCCAGGAAGCCAAATCAAGTTCAAACTAGAATGGCACTCAGTAGAGCGCGTACCTCCGGCCAAGGCCAAACAATCCTACGCATGTCTGTCTGGATCTTACGGATCCACGTCAAAATCGAATGGACTCGTCTCTGGTCCGTGTCCCATACCTCCACCAAATTTGGTGCAAATCGGTTCAATACTTTTTGCGTAATCCTGCTGATGGATAAACAAGGAAGGTGGAGGTAGCGATGAGCAGCAATGAGCGCCGACAGTTCAATGCAAGAAAAGGAGGTATGGAGAAAAAAAAACTCACTTCCATTTCTGGTGCTTAGTTGAACAAATATGAGAGTTTGTTTTCAACATAAAAACCTAGAATATCCATGACCTTTATCGATATTTCTAGATGAAACAAAACATTGTCCGCCCCTGTCTAATATGCTGTCGGCTGTAGGCATGGACTCTACAAGACCTCTGAAGGTGTCCTATGATAATCTAGTGCCAAGATGTTCACAGCAGATTCCTTAAATCCTGTAAGTTTCAAGCTGGATCCCTCAGCACCCTGTTGCGAGGCTCACGGTCGTTTGGCCTTAACGTTCTGGTGGCTCAGGTCTTTACACCTTCCTATTCCTCCAGCATCATCAACATGTTGACTACAAGAACCGACCGTTCACTTGCTGTCTAAATATCCCAGTCCTTGACATGCGCCGTTGTCACGAGATAATCAGTGTTATCCCCTTCATCTGTTACTGGTCACGATGTTTCACAGTGCAACTTCACAACGTTTGAAAAACAGGAGCAAGAGAATTCAAACATAAAGAAACGGAGGCGGTGGTGTTTTGGGATGTGACACGCAGACGCCTGTCAGAGTCGATACATTTGTAGAAACACAAGCATATCATCTGTTCCATGAGACAGATGACTGATGGATGTCTAAAACTCTGCAGAGATGCTTTAAAAATGGTGTCAGTGTGTGTTGCCCTTTAGTCTGCACTGTGTTCCTGTGTCTGAGAGCTTGGGCTGTCACTTTTTATTTGAAAATTTTAGATACTGGAAAAAGAAAAATGTGGCAGAAGAACAATTCAATCTGTAATGATCTGTTTGAAATCAAAGTTCTCAGCATATAAGCACAGGTTTGTCTGTGGCCCAGTGAGTAATGGGATATTGTTTTTCTCTTTTTGCGAAAACAAAATAAGAGAGAATGAGCGAGCGTTCCGGTAAATAGTAATCACAACACCAAACTGTGTGGATTTTGTATCTGACATGTCACTCATGTGAGGCAGTGGACACACCCTGTATGAAAGATTTTACCTGGCTCTACCTCTATACCCCCCTCCTTACGTTATTTAATCCTGCAGTTATATAAATAAGGAGACAGCCAATCAATATTCCTGTGCAAAGTGAGGAGGGATCATATCGTGACTAGATGACTAATAGATGGATGGGGGGGTCATTAATATTTGATCCTGAATAAGATGAGGCAAATGTTATCCTTGTTGAGCCTTACATGACAAAGTTTACACCTGATACTGATGTGAAGTTTTCATTCTGTGTGAAATCCCGCTGAACTGTGATCCAGACTGCAGTCCCTCCGAGAGAGAGAGCTCTGTCCGTGGTGCTGAAAATCAGGCGGCAGCTCGTCTTGACATACTGATCGCTGATGTTGTGGGCTCTGTGGAAGCCGCTGTCATACTAACAGTGGGGAAACGCTGGCTGTCAAGTCTATGACACACTGAATACAACTTAGCAACAACTAACCATGGGTAGTGATGCCACTTACGGTTGAATGAAATGTAATACTGATTACTTGAAGAGTTTATGTTTGCTTGTAGATACCTAATTTTGTTAGTTTTTTACTTTACAGTTTAGAATTTAAAGTCAGTTATTTTCCAGGGGAATACATTCATGTTGTCATACATATTTTTAGTAATCTTATTGTTTTTGAAAATCAGTCTTCTGGTCAGTTTTTCTCATCCTCCTCCACATTATGTCTTACTCATGTCTTATACAATTTCCTTGAGTGTCATTTACTCATTCATTTCCCCCACCAGCTTCAGCTGATCAGTGGAAATCTGTTCTGCTGCTTGGCACAGCATGAAAGCAAATCTCTGCACAGACATAATTCAAAACCCTAAAAATCAAGAGGCCTTCTTCCTGCAATGGGCTCGAGAGGCAGAGTGTAAATGACGACTCACTATTACTGTATGAGCTCAGGCGCCGCCCTCAGACTTGTTGTTTTTTATACTACACACTCTGTCATTTAATAATAAGCAAGTAGTGGTATAAGAGTGTGCCCAGTCAGAAGAGGTGCACTTGCATATTTTAAAATATTGTCATGAGGTGTTCTGTCTTTGTTAGAGGGTATGAATGTGTGTGTGTGTGTGTGTGTGTGCGTGTGTGTGTGTGCGCACGTCAGCGGTGCTTTTCAGAAGGCTTTTGGGTGCAGGCTGCAGCACTTTAGCCTGAGGATTTTTTTCACACACAGGACCAGGCATTCATCCAGTATTGACTATAATGTAGAATCAGCCCACGCATGGCTGAGCTCAGTCAATGAGCGCCAGTCTGATTCCCTGCATCAAAGCACCAGAGATATAAGGGGCTGGATACTGTAGCTGTGTGTGTGTGTGTGTGTGTGTGTGTGTGTGTGTGTGTGTGTGTGTGTGTGTGTGTGTGTGTGCCTCTGTGTGGTTATAGTGAGTGCTTTTCCCATTAGCTTTCCTAGATTTCTCACAAATGCAGACACATTCACACAGAGGAGAGAAAAAAATAAAAGGTCACAGATTAAAATACAAAAAGAATCCAGGAAATGTTTTAAAAGAGAGAATGAAAGGAGAGGAGGAAAAGGGCAAAAAAAGAGCAGAATACAAATAACATGAGTTACAAAATTAATCCAGGAAGTGTTTTGAGGAGGAGATGAGACAAGAGGAGAGGAGGAAACAGGGAGGGGATAGGTGATACAAGGAAATGATTGGGGTAGAAAAAGAGGAGAGGAAATGGAGGGGAGGAGAGGAAACACGAAGAGAAGAGAGGAAAAGAGGGGAGGAAACAAGGAGGAAGGAATGGGAGAGAGGAGAGGAAACAAGATGAGGAAAGGAGAAGAAAGAGGGGGAGAGGAATACGAGGAGAGTCAAGAGAATAAACAAGAGAGGAGAAAACAATAGGAGAAGAGAGAAAACAAGTAGAAGAAAAGAGCATGAAAAATGAGGAGAGGAGTCGAGGAGGAAGTGAAAATAAGAGCAGGGAGCAGGAAGCAGACGGACTGGTAGCAGCAGTGTGTACAGGCCATGATGAATGGCTCTTTTTAAAAGTGTAAGTCTCTCTCTGGAGAGGAAGAGGTGAAAGGAAAAGGGACGGTGGAGGCTCAGCAGTCAGACACTGACGATGTGCATCACAGTGGAGGGTAAAGATGAAGCAGAGGCACAAACTGCACACCCCAGCCCAGATGTGCACTCTGTGTGCTTTCCTCTCCACACGCTGCAGCTGCTTCCATCTAGTGTCCGGCTCTGGCCCAATCAGCACAACATGCGTTAGCGTCAGTCTGCACACTGGCCTGTGGCTGTGTCTTTGACGCTGATGCTTATTGCGGCTGGCTGCTGCTCCACATACAGCCCCGGGGCTACACATTTATCAGCTGGTAATCAGCTGGCCGTTTGCACGCTGTGCTTGCCTGGGCAGCCGCCGCCGCAGCAGCTTCCTGTCCGTACACTGTGTGGACCAGGCAGCACATAGGACATGATGGAATATCAACATCATCATTGTTAATTACTGTACAGTCAACTTACTCCAGCTGCTGATTTACATCTGGCAGGACAGTGTCAATTTTGGCTCCTGACTTTGGTATAGCTTCAGTTTTAATCTCTTGATAGAAACTAGTTTTAGTCACTATTTATTTATTTATTTGTTTATAAATAAATAAAATATTATTATTATTATTATTATTATTATTATTATATTTAATAATATTCATGTGACAAAACAAAAATTACACATAACATTAATAAGAACAGGGTGGCCACCTTATGGGGGATCTTTTCAAAAGCAGTCAGTAGCAAGCAAATAAAAATAAAGAAAATAAATAAATAAATAAAAGAACATATATCAATTTGCACTTACATTAAAGCAGGAAAAATAAAATGAAGTCACCTGGGTTACAACAATCCTCTGGCCATGACTGAAGGGATGTCTGGTCCAAAATAAGTTACGAGCAGGTCCCAGATTTTCAGATGAACGTTGTTGTTTTTTTATTGTGATAAGTGTCAGATGTGTTCGTGTGTGACTCTGTGCCAGTTAGCTTAACGTTGGTTCCTTATCTGTGATCCGACATCAACACCCAGGAATTCATGCCAGGTTTATTTGAATTTTGTGACAAGATCACAAACAGTGAGTGAGGCTCCCAGCCTCTATCTCACATGTGGGACACGATGCCTTCAACTTTCTGTGCTGACTGAGGGATCTACTCTGTGTGTGTTTTAGTCACATGTCAGTGGTTTGATTAGTTTTAGTTCCTGTCAGAGGTTTTCAAAGTCTGACAGTAACTTGTGTTAGAGTGAAGTTTGCCAAACTCTCTCCAAGGGTTATTGCTAGAATTAATAATATTTTAATTACACTTTTATGTATAATACTTTGTTGTAATACTAAAGCTAACTAGCTAACAGCACTCCTTCTGTATTTCATCCACTGGTCTTTAAGCATCATAAAGTTCATGCAGCCATCACACACTTCAGCCTGTTATATTTAAAACCCTTTTACAGGTTTCGACAAATCAGATGGAAATATTAAAGGTCAGCTAAAGAAAATCAGGAGCATCAGCATCAGCATTAGCATACGCTACATAGCTACAGCTAATAACAACTGTCAGTGACAGTCATTGTGTCTGTCAACAAGCTCCACAGTTGTCAGCTATAAATCCGAAGCCTGCTTTTGTTTACATTTGAGTGAAATGGAAAAACAATAGTTTCAAAAATGACTGTACGATTCCAAGTGACAAATCTGCCACTGCCATTATCATAAACAGATTATTTTTCAATGAAAGAACGAGACGCTTGACAGGCCGAACAATAGTCACTACAGAGGACGGGGCCACATGATACGAAATATATTGTTAATACAATTTTTGACTTTCTGAAAAGAATGAAATTCATCATCGAAGCTCCTCGTGACAAACTTTTACTCTGCAGTCTGGTGTCAAACTGGGATGAAATCTATAACATACAGTTCAACGCAAAACCAAAAAAGGATAACAGGACACAACTGTAATGACATAAAGAACGGTTTCCCACCACAACACACTAACAGCTGCTCATTTGTAGCTGAAACAGCTTCAGTCAATACAGTCAATAGCTGCAAAGTAGCTGCAGCTTCCACAGGGAGTCGTTTTTAGTCCAGTCTGTGGCTCAGCCCGGCCGACCCTGCACACACTCCGTCCTTTTCATTATGTGGAATTTGTCAGGGGCCATGTGCAAAAGCTTTAAAGATTATTCTCAAGCAATAAGAAGAGACACTTTGAATCAGATTTAGGTAGCAGCTTCTATCACTCTGCGGTCCCTGGGCAGGAAGACACAAACACTGCAAAGTAAATGTTAAGATAAGAAAATAAAGCGTGTTCACACCTGGAGAACTGAAGACGCTGAATGTCTTGAAAGGAGGCCTGGTCGGTTTTTTTTTGTTGGTTTTTTTTCGGTTTGGTTTTTTCCTTCTGGGAAAATAAATCCTCACCGTCATTGACAAGTTGTTCCCAAGTCCAGGGACAATAAAAATATAGATTTTTGCCTTTCAGAAAGTAATATCAGTCACTCCAGAGGAGAAATCATGTCAGATGGAACAGACCGAGCTGTTTGTTCCACAGCCAGTTGAAATACCCAGTGAACACGGGTTTCCTGGGTATTTCATGTAAGTTGATGAAGGAGAAAATAAGCAAGGATATGAATTAATAATAAGAATTTATGCTCGGCGTAAGTTGAACATCATTAACCAATCATGTAAAATCACTTCCTGTTTGCAGAGCAGTAAGTCTGGACCATATGGGGAAGTGTGGCTTCTTCCTGTAGGAGTAACTGAAGGCATCCTCACATGATACAGTACGTGTGTGTGTGTGTGTGTGTGTGTGTGTGTGTGTGTGTGTGTGTGTGTGTGTGTGTGTGTGTGTGTGTGTGTGTGTGTGTGTGTGTGTGTGTGTGTGTGTGTGTGTGTGTGTGTGCGCGTGTGTCGCCTCAACCAGCAGTCCCTCTTGGCACCGACATGCCTCTAATGGGGAGCAAGGGGCTGGGGAGGGGATCGAGGAGGTGGAGAGGGAGCCGGGTTGCCAGAGCACAGGTTAATCCACTAATTGGGAGCAAAGGGAGACGGGTTGCCAGATTGTGATGGCCACCAGGAGGGGCCGTTTAAGGGGGACATCTGTTCCTGCTGGAGAACAGCCGCCCTCACAGCTCCCTAGTTTCCTCTCTGACACTCATCTTCTTTATACACAAACCTGACAGAGAGCGACCCCCCCCCCCCCCCCCCCACTAGAGTCGAGTGGCACATCCAACTCGTGGAGATGAGCCTGTTTCCCTGACTGGACCAACCGCCAGGATCCGGTTGGAAAAGAATAAAAGCTTTAGAGGAGTTTGCATGAGTGCAGTTCCTTTACAATGGGAAAGAGTTAGTCTTGCCAGGCGTGTTGTGTCAACTGACGCCAGTTCGCTATTTCAACCAGCAATTATGAGCAGTGTGTTTCGCCCAATGTGGTATATTTCAGCCAGGACAATATCAGCTTCAGTTTAACCAGCAAACATATTCAGGAGCTGTAACACCGGAGCAGTGGAAAAAAAAGCATTCAGAAAGCACATACTGTTACTGTGGTAATAGAAAATGTTTACATCGTTTGAATGCGTATCAAAAAAAATACAATGATAACCGGGGGATACATGGGATATGTAAAATATTTTCAAAACAGTTTCACAAATGTTTTATGGCGAAGAAAAAGTCATTCAACCCATCTGTGAGGCCACAAAGAGACACACCATGAATACTGAGTGAAAAACTGTTTGCTAGAAAACTCCTTAAAGAAATTCAGGAAACTAGAGTGAGATGTACAGAAAAAAAAAATGCTTGTTATTCCATACTTGTTTGTTGGCATGTGACAAAACTCACAAAATAAAACTTTATTGATATTTGTCGTCTTGTGTTTGTGATATCTTGCAAACTAACAAACAAACAGGACTAAATACACAACAATCTTAACCATCACTATTTTGTTTTTAATGGTCTGTGCCACAGGGTTTCCTTACTTTACCTCTGCACGTAAAGAAGACACTGCTTCCTGCACTGACATTGATTGTAGATTGTGAGGTGTTGAACCGTCCAATATGGACGCACTTCCTAGAAATACCTGGCTGTTGTTAACAGAGGTAATTATTGGGCTCAAGTAAAGAGAAGGTGTTTTTCTTTCTTTCGTTTTCAGGGGAAACATCCACCGCATTCAGTAGAAAATTGGCGTGTTCACCTGTCTGTTTGTTTCTGTGGACGAGGTGGAGACGGCCAAAGACAACACTAAGTAAACAAAGATAACGATCATCGGGAGTGAGCCGATCTTTACCGCACCGGTGGACAGCACATGAATGGAACATTAGTTTCCATTAAATGATTAACATTGAAACCATTGAAACCAGATACAGATTCCTGTGTGTTGTACTAAATGAAGCCGTTCCCCCTCCTTCCCTTGACGTGTCCTGTCCCGTGTGTCTGACTGTTACAGGATACGCCATCCTGCAGGCCATCATGGAGAAGGCGGGACAGAACAACTGGCAGGTCAGCGCCATCTGCGTGGAGAACTTCAACGACGCCAACTACCGACGACTGTTGGAGGATCTGGACCGGAGGCAGGAGAAGAAGTTTGTGATCGACCTCGAGGCCGAAAGACTGCAGAACATGCTGGAACAGGTGATGCCACCGTGACATCAGCATTTTCATTATTTCAGTTAAGATCTTCCCAGAGCTATCAGACCGACAAACATGCAAGTCTTAATGTTAATGTTAATGCAGCGACACTGCGGATGAAATAAAGGTGCAATATTTCACCTAAAAGAAGTAGAAGATTTCAGCTTTTAACGTGATTTCACAGGGTGTGAACAGGGCAACAGCATAGAAGCTCCAAAGTGGCAGCGTAATGATTGCCACCTGGCTGAGAGCGCGGCGGACTTTACACGGTGCTTTGTGGACTGTAGGTCCAGGCAGAAACATCCTCATAAAGTAGATTTGTGTTGGCTGATCTGGGTTTTTGGCTTCATTGGTTTGTTAGCTTGCCAACTAAGCGAGGCCATAAAAAGCCCAGTATTATGTGTCAGCTACCCAACATGTGGAGTGCTAATGGTAATGGCGTTTAATGGTCTATTCCATACGGCTGAGACGATTCAGCAATGAAGTGAGAATTGTAAATTTGTAGTATGGCTGGCTGGTAAAGGACGAGTCACCTGAGACATTAAAGGAAGACTATGGATTATTATAACTTGCATTTTATTTTGAAGGTCACTGCCATTGTTCCTATCGATGCTAAAAAACAAAACAAAAACGTACCCACCAAAGTGAAGTGCTGAGATCTCCGAACATGTGGAGCAACAAGTAAGCGGTGAAATGATCATACATGTTGTGAACCAGCGGTTCTCAAAGTGGGGTCCGGGGACCCCCAAGGGTCCTTGAGGGGTTCATGGGGGTCCCAGTCAAAAGAGGAGTAAATTATTTTCATTTAAATTTCCATCCATAAGCAACATAATGACAGAGCGTATGACTTTTTATGTCACGGGTTTCAAACGCTTTCTGTAATAAAACATCTAAAAGCAAAAGCGGAGGAGGACATGAGACAAAATCTCTTTAAATGAGGGTCCGTGCTCTAATTTGTGTCACTTTAGGATCCGTGAAGTGGGAACGTTTGAGAACCACTGTTGGACACAACCCAAGATGTAGTTTTTGTTTGAAATTTTTTTGATCTGTAGAGTTATTTTTGTAGTTTTATTCCTGTTGCTTATGATGGCGCCTACATCACTGATTTCTCATTATGAGTTAGTGCTTCACACTCAATGTTTGTTTCACTGTTTTTTTGAATGTTTGTGCTAATTAGAAAAGTTTTGAACTCAAAACAGTCTGTTCTGATCTCCGGTGGTGTTATTTGGCATAAACACACTCAGAATATGTTGTGCGTCTTCCTCCTCCTCCTCCTCCCGCTCCTCTTCATCCCTTCATCCCTCCATCTTTCCCTGGAGCTACTGGTGTCTCTGTAATTGTTCAATTATTCAGGAAATCTCCACTCTGACATCTGTCATAGTTCTAACAATTTACGTCGCGGATGTGTGTGTGTGTTTGTGTGTGTAAATCCCTTTCCCCCGCAGAGCAGCAGACATCCCGCTCCATCCTCGCTTGATGCCAGTACACAGAACATCTCTCAAGTAGACGTGATGGACTCTGTCAGATTTAGAGCTTGTGGGATGATGCACTGTTTTGTGCAGCGGTGGTCAGAAATGCTGCCAAAGATGCAAACATCTATTTTATCCTGTGTTCGTTCCAACCGTCTCCCTGTTCATATTTACATGGTGCCAAATAATTCTGATCCAGGACAAGGATTTGAATTCATAACTGCTTCATTAGCTGCTTATTCACTGCGCCATCAGAACATATCAGGGCCTATAAAGCAACCAGGCGTTACTTTGGATGTCGGAGCGTGAAGTATCTGAATGCAAACCTGTTTCGTTTACACATGGGAATGTAGTTTGCTGACAGCTAATTTGCAAGTTGTGCAAACTGTGTCATAGCTGCTAATTAACAAAGGAATGAAGACTTACAGGTTTAAAGTTAAAATTACAATTAAAAATAAAAAAAAGTCCAGGAGAGGTCAAAGTGAACTACAGTTTCTGTTTCAGCCTTAAATGTATCTTAACATAATAACAAGCCACTTTTACTTTAAAGGGCCAGTGTGGAGGATTTAGTGGCATCTAGTGGTGAGGTTGCAGATTGCAACCAACTGAATCCCCCTCCCCTCACCCCCTCCCTTCACCCCGTCTCCCTTTCCAAGCATGAAGAAGAACTGCTGGCATCAAAACCCTGCTCTCCAGATTCAGTGCTTAGTTTGTCCATTCAGGGCTACTGTAGAAACGTGGAAGTGCAACATGGCGGACTCTGCTAAAAACATAGATATGAAGGACTCATTTAAGGCTAACAGGTTATTATACACTGATGAAAACATGATTATAAATACTATATTCCATTTCTGCCAATAGCTCCCCCTGAATCCCACACATGAATGTCATCAACAATATGAGTTTTTTAATCCATGAAACACTGTGAAAGAGCCAGTTTGAAGTTTCTGAGGAGATTCTTCTCACAGTGCGGAGTAAAGGAGGTAAAAGCAAAACCAAACCAAAATGAAAACTGGTACGACCATAATAATGATCATTCCGGCACTCTCCTCCTTTAATTTTCAATTTTCATCCACGCCAGCTGCACAGAATCAAATGAGCCATTCAAGGCCTGTGCACTGCTGGATATTATAAAAACAGGCAGCAGAATCTCTGTCTGATGATATTTGTTTGGTGATTCACTGCGATAACTGCAGTGCAAGTGTCCCTCGCTCTCGCGTTAGGCATTTATTAAGATTTAAAATCCATCAGCCACCGAGAGGAAGAGAAAACACTCACTTTTCCTGTTAGTCATTAAACCTCTAAACCTTCCTCTGCGTTGTTTTCCCCCTGTAAAGGTCCCGTCACGTCTGAAAAAGACCATTATGGAACATTTCCTCACCGACAGACACACGGATGAATTCCATGTCTGAAAGTAGTTGAAGTTTGTGGATTTTAACAACCACAAATGATGCAGTATACGATGGTCAGTAAACTACAACCTGTATTTGCTTTGTGACAATAGAGCAGGTAAAGAAGTCAACACGTCCTTCGAGGTAACTTCACACCTTTTTGATTTTTATGTCTCTTTCAGTTTTAAGTTCCAGACCCTAAACGCAGCACCAGAATAAAAAAAAACTAAATCATCCTTACTCCTCCACAGACGTCACGGTGAATGGGTTTTTGATTGGAGCTACTTTCGACTGAAGCGGCAGTCCCAATGAAAACTGTTGGATAAACCGACTCTTTAATATGAGCTAATTAACGCACTGAATCTCCAGCCTCTCAGTAGTGGATGCTGATCTCCCCTACAGGTTTCATGATGTGCTTCAGATTGATATAACGGGTGTGTTTTGTTATTTTTGCTTCTGTTTTAATCTTGGATATTGCAGCTGTGAGCGACACTGACACTGACACAACCTGATGCTCAGGTCTTCACATCAGTGAAGCTGTTGGGGAACTGAAATCAATCCAAGCCTTTTTTCTGAGGGATTGTTTTTTTTTTTTTTTAGGATTAATTCATGCCCTTATTAACCGGATGTCCAGTGGGATTTCCCGGCAGATGTCAGCTTTCAAAATCAGTTTATATCACCGTGATGCAGCTCTGTTCTCGTACTTGTGTGTGTGTGTGTGTGTGTGTTGTGCAGGAGTGTCGAGAAGCATTGTCGTGTCCCTGAAAGCGTGAAGTGTTTACCTCCTCAGTGAGACGCTGACACGACCGCCTGTTCATTTGTTTGGACGTCCGATCTTCTACAGATTAAACCCTGACGGTCCCACCGTGTCAGGACGCGCACGCTCGCCTGCCATACGCATCATTTCAAGTAATTAACGTGTGCTGTGCTGTGATCCAGTCAGATTAACGTTGATCTTTGCTCCGCCTCCTCGCAGATCGTCAGCGTCGGGAAACACGTCAAAGGCTACCATTACATCATGGCCAACCTGGTGAGAGAAAATCACAACCTCTTCACATGGTGTCCTCCTGTCTTTCTTTTCATCATTGTCTGTCTTCACCCCATCTCTCTCTCTCTCTCTCTCTCTCGCCTTCACAGACCTTTGTTCAGACAATGTTGTGTTATTGATCTGTAGACTGTGGCCTGGCTGTGGGAGCAGACTACACTTACCCAACCACACCGCCAACACTGGCATCACCCACATGGAGAGCAAAGACAGGCTGTAATAGTTTGAAGTGTATAAGCGACAGAATACCTGACTGTGAAATCTAACGGCCACAGAGTACAGGACACCAGAGTTAGATTTAAGCACCACTGCAACATTTCACCTTGATGGTTCATTTCAAATTGTGCAATTTCAAAAACCTGATATTTTCCTTCTGTGGTCACAACCTCAGATAAAAAAAAAAAACTTCACCTGATAGACGTTAAAGCAACATTTTAGTGTTTCTCTTATTGTTACTTCACGGTCCAGTGTGTGACTTACACTTAATGTGTGACGTGGAAACTTAAAGTCTGCAGTGCACATACACAGAGAGTGGAAGCAGGAGACATTAGTCAGTGAATTTTAACCATGTCATTAATCTTTTTTGGTGGAAAAATCTAATTATAATTCCAAGCAGAGTATTTTTTCATGTCCTGAAACATGTCTGGAGCCGATCTTGACGTGTTCAGTAGTGGATGAATTTCACAGTTGAGTATTCGGTTGCTTATGTCACTAGAGGCAGGCTGAAAATAAACTGAAATCAGCTTTTCTTGTGGTTAAGTTACAGTAAACTCTTTGGGATTTTTGCACCATCAGTTCGACAAATCAAACAATTTCAGTATGTCACTTTGCACTCTGGGAAATTGGGATGGACGTGTTTTTAAAGACTAATTGATGATTTACGATTAATTGAGAATGAAAATAATTTCTACACTAAATAATAAAAGTTTCTTTTCACATCAACCTTCCCCTCTTTTATTTATCCCTCCACCTCCATCTGTTATATGATGAAAAGCAGCAGAATCTGCTTTATAAACACATTTTGCATCAATTATTGATGTCACTCTCCTCAGGAACCTGATCAGAAAATACTAAATATGCAATCAGGAACTTGAACTTTCATCCATAGAAAACTGAAGATTAGGACTAAGAAGCATTTAGACACAAACTCATTCAATTCAATTCAATTTAATAAACTTTATTTGTCCCCAGGGGGCAACAAAACACAAAAATACACAACGATACAACGTACAAAGCAATAAATAATGGTGCAAAAATAAAACATGTAATATTAAAATGAGAAAGACAGTAACAATAACAACACGTACATGTAATAAATAACTGACACATTTTGATAAGAATTTGGCCGATGGTCCTAGTGCAATAAAAACTATGTTATATATCTACAGTATAGTGTGCAGAGGTATATATATATATGATGTATGGAGACAGGACATTGCATGTACAGTAAATAAATGTGCTGTAGTTCAGTGGCGGCTGCTCCTAAAATGTAAATCAAAGTAGCTGCTGCACTTCATTGTAAATTCTGTAACTTCTCTCCATCTCTGGATTCAGACCATGACCGCTCTCTCCCCTCTCTGCCCCTGAAGGGTTTTAAGGACATCAACCTGGAGCGCTTCATGCACGGTGGAGCCAACGTGACGGGCTTCCAGCTGGTCGACTTCAGCAACCCCATGGTCATCAAACTGATGCAGCGCTGGAACAAGCTGGATCAGAGGGAGTATCCCGGCTCGGACGCCCCACCCAAGGTATGACCTGTCAAAGTCAGATGAAAACAGATCAGACCAGCGGTGCAACGCAACATTTATCTTGTTTTGTTTTTGTTTTTGGTGATGTGGTACTCGAGCTGTGTGTAAAGACTCTCCTGAAGACTCGTTGGTGGTGGATTCGGAGGAACTGGCGAGCTATGCTGTCACAAAATCAAATCCACAAAACACATATAAAGCAAAAAAAAAAAGATTTTTACAAAGGATTCTTTCCTTCTCACATCAAAAAAAGTTGGTGTTCAGAAGCCAACTGTGAAGTCTCAGATGTGAGATTTAAAGCAAGTTTCAAATGTTTCTGCAGTTTGATTTTTCAGACTGTGGTGAAATGAACTGAATCCAACAGCTACCTGTTGGGCTGTGTCACCAAACAACTACGGCTCATTAGATCCCCTGGTAAAATAAATGAGTAGCTGGATGCTCCAGAATCTCCTTCAGTTAAACAAAGGACAAAACTGAAGTTATTGTCTTTGAAGCCGAGGAAGAAAGACTCAAAAGTCAGCGCTCACTGAAAAGTAAAAATCAAGCTAGGAAACCTTTGGTGTTATCTCAGATTCAAACCTGAATTTCAGCAGTCACATTAAATCAATAATAAAATCGACCTTCAGTCAGAGACTTGATGTCAAAAAGCTCGAGAGAAACTTGCACATGTGTTTATCTCTTGCAGGCCGGACCACTGCAGTGGTGCAGTTTACAGGTCTGTCTGAGGGTTGTAACAAAAAGCTCAGCTCCTAACTCCAGCTCTCAGATCACTTCATTCGTCACCAGTCTCTCAAAGAATTAACTTTAAAATCCTACGACTGGCCCATAAATCACTGCACGGCTCAGGTCCGACCTGCTGAACCAGTATGAGGCTTGTAGACGGATCAGGTCGGCTGGTGCAGGGATACTGGTTCCAAAGGTTAAAACTAAATATATTAAAACTGAATTATATTTGTAATTTTTTTTATTCTGTATGCTTTGATTATTTTAATTCTGCTTGCTTGGGTTGGTATGAAATGTGTGAGCACGGGCAAGTACATCTCATGCTATTTACGAGTAGTAAGCTAAAAAAAATGCAGAACCTCGGTCTCTTCATCATCCCTTTAGGGTGGCTGAGAAACTATAAGTAAGCACAGTGCCAGATAAGATGAAGAGTGTATGATTATATAGCAGCGTGTTTGCAAGGTGTGCAGAACATCAGCAGCAGAAACACTGAGACAGAAATATACCAGAGACGTCTACGTGACGCAAAAGCTAACAAACAGCAGCCGTGATTAAAAGGTGTCCGTGAGCGTCTACGTATGAGGAGCAGGAGTCCGCTCCACCTCGTCCACCGCCGTCATACGCAGCGATGTGACAGACTGACCCACTTTACATTCTTTTCAGCCACGCAGATTGCAAATGGCACTGGGGCAAGAAGGCATCACGCCACGGCGGTCAGCAAACCTCCTCCCCTCCAGCAAATCTGTGTGTCCGACAAAGATTTCTATTTAAAATCCAGATGAAGTGGAGTGGAAACGGTGTGAGTCAAGCAGAGTGCGTGTGCGTGTGCGTGTGTGTGTGATGGTTAGGGGTGGTTCAAATCAAAAGTTTACACCACAGCACGATATCAAATGACATTATGTGTGTGTGTGTGTGTGTGTGTGTGTGTGTGTGTGTGTTTGTGTGTGTGTGTGCGCACATGTTTATCCCCACTCCACTCCTTGATAAATTGCTCTCTCTCCTGGAAATCCACTCACACTAAATTACCCTGCTCCCCACTAAGTTTGTCCACAGCCTAATGCATTAACATGGCCGGTGAGTTGGGTCTTCTTCTGGCATGTTTACTCACTTTGCAAAGACTAATGCGATGCCGCGATGTGTTTAAAAGGTCCAAGAATCAGCAGGAAGTGAACCCACAAGACATTCCTGTGCTATGTATGACAGCAGACCTGGAGTCCCAATGATGTTAGATCCTATTTACACTTGTTATTAACGTGTAATGTGTGTTTGGATATGTTATCTGGATCGCAACATCTGATCTGATCTTTGTATTTACACTTGGTATTAATAAGCACTCTTGTTATTTTGCTTCTGCCTGCATTGTGATTGGATATCAGGATGCAAAGTGGGCGAGCAGGGTTGCTAAAGCTAAAGTTTCTCATGCTATAAGAAGGTAATCAAGCCAGTGGTGTGTCACGTGACCCTGATCTTGAACTTCGTAGTTCAAAGACTCCATGCTGCTTTATTGACTCCACTTATTTTTCCCTTGCCAAGGCAAATGTCATCTTGTAGAGTTTGAGATAGCAAGAGGAGGCCGAGGTTTAAATGGCTTTAAACGTGCACTTTAAATATCAGATACAGATCACATGATTATTCCAGGCTTAATCTGTTTTGTTTTTTAAAATTAATGGCCAAGATACTCACCACCTGTTGTAGAAACCACACAAACATGGTCTCTGCAGCTAATTTCCTCCTTCATGACAACTGCACAGGGGGGGAATTTTTATACAACTCACCTGTTTACATTTTTATTAAAGCTTAAAGTTCTGCATAATTAAGGTCGTGTCACTTTGAGTGACAGGTGGGTGAGCGTATGCTTGCCACAAACCAACATTCACCGAATTCTCGGCTTCACACACGCCCCTCCTCTTTGCCCATTTTTGGATTAGCCGGGAGTTAGGCGGAGTCAGGCACTGCCAAGATGGTGACGGTGGAGCAGCTCACTCTGAAAACCGCTCTTCACAAAGCTAGATCTATCTTCATTTACAGTCTATGGTTTGGTGGCAGACATGTTTTAACCCCATGCAGCCAACTACCTTTAAATCCACCAGCATGTCATTAGCAGTTGAACTGGGATCAGCTTTACAACAGTGGTTACATCTCCCAGCCAGCAGAGGGCGTCCAACCTCAGTTTTAACCTCCCAAAACAGCATGACCCCTCTGATCAGCGCCCACATCTCCCAGGTGGTTCAGTGATGTGGTGTTGTGCTCATCAACACGTTGTCTTCCTGGTTTGGGGCAACAATTGACCAATCAGAGCTTTGCAGGCAGGATTAAGAGGGTGGATGTCAATTTGCTACATAGCTATGGCTAGCTAGCTCTCTAGCCGTGTTTATGAAAAATAGTAACACTTGGAGAACAAAAGAGAGTCTTAAATTGTGATTTTTTTTCAATATGTCCATTGAAAAAAAGAAACTGGTTGATGTCTGACTCGTGTCATGTGATCGTCACGCTGCTCTGAAGCTCCGTGGACAGAGAGAACCCGCCAGCGTCCCATGTTTGTGTGAGAGTGAATCGCTGTGAAGATGGTCCTGACTGTTAGTTAGTTTATCACGCACCTCCATTGTTGCGTGTACGTGTGTGTTACTTTGGGCAGCTTGTCAAAGAGTAACCGGGGGATAGAGTGCGGCAGCCTCCGTAGAGAGCCATAATGTCACAGTGAGTAGTGGGCTAATGAATAGGATTCACCCCCGGCCGGAGGCAAAGTTAATGAACTCCTGCTAGCTGGGATAATTAATGCCAGACTGCTACCCGGCTGGACAAAACACTCTCCTTCTTCCTTTCTTTGCCCCCGCTCGCTCTCCATCTTGCTGCCTTTTCGTCATTCACTCAATTAGTTGTCCGCAGCGCCAGAGGTGAGTTTTAGGGAAATGCATGGCTCATGAGGGAGAGAGCGATTTTTGTAGACACAAATAATCAGAGGCAACACGGAGTCTTCAGGTCAAAGACAGATTAGGGGAAATTGGGAGGTTTACACTTTGGGGAATATGCTCTTCTCTTCTCGCCCTCTCCTCTCTATTCCCAGAAAAATAATGAGCAGAGTAAAACTGCTGCGTCTCTGCAACAGCCAGGCTATTACGGCGTGCAGCTTGGCCCTGCAGAAACTCGGCGTTCTCTCGGAGGCAGCCTTACGCAGATTGTTTTTAAAGAGATCTGACCAGCAAATATTGCAGAACATTTCGCCTGTCCAGCTAAATCAGCATTTAATTGGCCTCATACCTTGTTTTTTCTGGTGCGTGTCCCCCAGTGCTGTACATACCCAAAACAGACAGAACAGCAGGGAGGGTCTCCAGGTTGCAAAGACTGTAATTTACAAATCACAATGCTCCATCCCTACTGGGTTTTTATTTCTTTTTGATGAATGTAATAGGCCTGAGCCGAACCATAACTCCTACTGCAGTGGTTTTATGTGATGTTAAGTTGTATTTTAGCTGGAGAACCATGAACAAAGCCCAGCTGTGCTCACACACAGTAACATCTGTATCTCTGATCACCCACTCTTCGTCCCTCAGTACACGTCAGCGTTGACATACGACGGGGTGATGGTGATGGCCGAGGCCTTCAGGAACCTGCGCAGGCAGAAGGTGGACATTTCCAGGCGGGGGAACGCCGGCGACTGTCTCGCAAACCCCGCCGCCCCGTGGAACCAGGGCATCGACATGGAGCGCACTCTGAAACAGGTCAGAGAGAGGAGGAGGGGCGGAGGGGAGGTGGTGGATTTGGGGGGGGGGGGGGGGGGGGGGTTTACAGAGAAATGCAGGGTGTTTGGAAACTGGCTTCAGACTGCTGAAAG
Organism: Seriola aureovittata; assembly: GCF_021018895.1. Classification (NCBI taxonomy): domain Eukaryota; kingdom Metazoa; phylum Chordata; class Actinopteri; order Carangiformes; family Carangidae; genus Seriola; species Seriola aureovittata. The sequence goes on along the minus strand of NC_079378.1, from coordinate 4,245,869 downwards.
ATAAGACATCACACACTGATGTAATCTCATCCTCTGGAGATTTCACAGCTGCCTTTCTTTTCCTTCACTTGCAGAAACTGTTGTTGTACGACTCAGAAAAAAAACATTTTTCTTGAAATAGTTACAGCATACGGCTCCCAATAAAACCACAATTTGTAATTTTTATATTTCAGTTCGAGAACAGCTTCAGTAAATGAAATGTAGCCTGGTCGTTAATGAGGTTTGAAGATGCTGGTAGGAGTGTAAGCAGGCTAGCTGTTTCCCCCGCTCTCAGCCTCTATGCTAAAATACATCCTCTTAATGCATGGACATGATACTGACAATGATCTTCTCATCTCAAGCTACATTTACAGTTGACACAAGGGGTTAATAGGAATCCCAAACCAATTACAGTTCAGCATTGGATTGCGAGCGCCACCACAGCTCCAGACGGATGTAATAAACACAATCAGGCCGTATCATCCTCAATAACTGAGTTTACATTCCTTTGTTTTCCCTCTGATCGGGCGACTGTTGTTTTATTACTGAATACGGGGCGATTCTGTGCAGCTGTTGCATTTATTTTCTTTCATTCACTAATGGGGGGGGGGGGTGTTATCGAAAAGAAGAAGATAACAGAGTCTTTTTTTTTTTTCAACTTGCTTCATGTTGTATTCGCTCTGATCTTTCACGATCTCCACGGGCGTCAGAAACCTGTAGGAGGAAACACCAGCAGTCACGCACAGAGCCCACAGCCATCGTAGCCCCCGCATGTAGTTACATTATTGAAGAGGTGTGTGTGTGTGTGTGTGTGTGTGTGTGTGTGTGTGTGTGTGTGTGTGTGTGTGTGTGTGTGTGTGTGTGTGTGTGTGTGTGTATGTATGTGTGTAGCTACGGAAACTATTGACGTAGCTTCTGTAAGTGCGGCACAACCTCTTAACACAGTAGTATTAATGAAGCTGCACTCGGAGGAGAGCTTAGTTCCAAAATGTAATGTCTCAAGTGTTAAATTTACTTTAAACTATTAACTATTATATTAACTATTAGATTTTTTATTTTTTTTTTAAAAACAGTGTTTCATCTGCTTATTACATCAATTTCCCCAACTTAAAATATGTAACTTTTCTTTTAACTTTCTTTTAAAAATGACTGGATCTATGTTATATATTTTTTTAGTTGTGTACTTACATCATCCCAAATGTTTCCATCAATTGTCATACCAGAGAAATTTGTGATTTTAATTATGGTGACGCTCCGTTTCATTTGGTCGCCTGTCAATGACATCATATCCTCTATGTGCATGTGACAGCGTTGTGGTTGTCTGCCAGAAACTCAGAACTGATTTTTAATGTGAAACTGCTTTATTCGTTGTTTCTACTGGTTTTTAATCCCCTGGTCTGTTTGTCATGGAGAGGAGGAAACCTCTGCGGAGAATTCAGCTGCTGGTAAAAACCTCCTGAGCGTCTGGTTCATAAGTTATTAAAGAAACAATCAAAACAAAGGTCGGCATCAATCTGAGCTCCCGACCCTTCCCTGACGTCTCGTGTCCGCCACACAGCGTCGGTGAAACACTGAATTTAAATGTGAAACTGCTTCATTCAGTATTTTAACTATTATAATCACCAGGTCTGTTTGTTGTGGAGAGGAGGGAGACCTCTGCGGATAATTCAGCTCCCGGTAAAAAAAAAAAAAAAAACCTCCTGAACAACTGACACTGCGGGAATCCAAACGAGGAGAAGCTTACATCAATGGTGGTGAAGACAACTCCTCGCATGATCCCACGCTGTTTTTCACGACGTCATCCGATTGTTTTGATTGAGCAACAGAAGCTACAAACTCTGCGTTTAAATTATCACGGCGACATTCTCTGGTAGAAGAATGACCTTCAGACGCTGCAGTTTTCTCTTCCACCTTTCTGTATAATACATGAAGACTCTTTGCCTGCTGTTGTCAGCGGTGTCATTTCATGTCACGGTGTGTGTTCCTCTCTGTGTTGTCCTCTGTGTGCAGGTCCGGCTGCAGGGATTAACAGGTAATGTCCAGTTTGACCACTATGGCCGCAGGGTTAACTACACTATGGACGTGTTTGAGCTGAAGAATAATGGACCCAGACGGGTAAAACATCACACCACACTCCTTTTCATTTGTGCTGTTATGGATACATATTTGTAAAGGCAGTAATGCTGTATGTTTACACACACACTCTGTATGGTTAGAGATATGTGCAGACTGCTGTCATGTGAAGTGTCTGGGGGGCTGGGGACGATACGGTGTTGTAGTGCGGCGTTTTCTATTATCATAAGTAGGCTTCCAGCATCTCTGCTTCTGATATGACGGGATGGATGTCTGAAGATGAAACTTGGGGAAAATGGGAAAAAGAGAGTGGGAGAGAGAGCACTTGTGAGAGTGATGGCGAGAGGGTGAAATGAAATGGAGAACAATCAAGGTAGAGGAGGAGGAGGGGCGGCGGGGGTGAGGAAGCACAGAGGAGTTCCCATCAATCAAAAGCCGCTTTGGCCTGTCCTCCTGCTCACATTGCAGGTCCTATCAGGACACGGTGTGTGTGTGTGTGTGTGGTTGTTTGTGTGTGTGTGTGTGTGTGTGTGTGTGTGTGTGTGTGTGTGTGTGTGGTTGTGTGTGTTTGGGTCACAGCATCTCTCCTACATTTTCCATGTTCCTCAATCATCCTGATGCCCCGGCACACAGGCGATATCAGCCAATCACGGCTCCTCGTTCCCCCTCTGGCTCGCCACCAGCAGCGGGCCAACCAGCAGCCAGCTGGCTCGCTCAGCATCTCCACTCCACTGGCTGACTTATAGCTGCTTATGGTTGCGGTCGAAGCTCATGTCTGTAATAAGATCAATACATCAGTTTGACACAGTATTGGTTTGCAGATACGTATTGGCTTTTTATTTTAAAAAACGCTGGCGGCCGGCGTCGGGTACCTCGTCTCCACATCCCCTTTTTTTGTCAGAAGATGTTCATATCATGACGACCACAGATCATGTCTGTCAGTTCCAGTCAGTCAGTCTGACCCTGAAGGTCTCGTGGAAGGCGACAGTGATGTCCGCTGAACGGGAATGAGCTTTAGAGAAAAAGAAGCAGCACGACATCGATCTTGTATGAAGGCGTATCAGCTGACCCCACGCAATAAATCACACCATTTACCGTCTTCGAACACAGCACGATTTGATGGTGATGGTGTTTATGAACTTATACAGTTTTATTGACTAAATTAATAAATAATAAAAACAGGGAATTAGTGTTTGAAAATAAAAGTTCATTCGCTCAGTCGGTCACATGATGACACCGATTCTGGCCCTTTTCACTGATCATGATAACTGTCTGCGCCATGGTGACGAAGGCAGAGTCACTCAGAGGCTTTCCTCCATGTCGGACAAAGACCTCTGTTGTGCATGTGTAGTTATACAGTGTATTACACACACACACAGTTGAACTCGTGCCCGCTGTGGTATAGATGCACATATTTTCTTTTTCCCGGCAGATCGGTTACTGGAACGACGCAGACAAACTGGTGCTGATCCAGGACTCTCCGCTGCTTCCAAATGACACTTCTGGCATAGAGAACCGCACAGTTGTAGTTACTACCATCATGGTAAGAGACCGGCATGCGCTCGCCAACACACACACACACGCACACACACACACACACACACACACACACACACACACACACACACACACACACTCAGGCATGCACTCATATTCTTAGCAATTTGTAATGCCAGGAGACTTTATTATGTGGCGCTGCTGCAGATGACACTGAACATAATAGCTGAGGGATATGCAGAGTCAGGAGCCTGAGGTTCAGCGGCTACACATCTTACATCCTGCCTCCCGACATCAAACCCTGCATTCAGATCTCCGACACCGGCCAGTGTGACAGGAAAGTGTGGGGGGGGGGTCAGCTGCGCTGTTGTGCTTCACCGTCTTTTCCTTGTTAAGTGCTTCAGCTTTTCCTGAGGCTCTTTACAAGTGTTACTTCTCTACTCCCTGTTTTTCACCTCTAACATTATTAGCATCTATTTGTCATGAACTTCGTGTTCTTGGGTAACTTTTCTTGTTTGATGCTGTATCTTAACATTGACGTAGACACACTTAAAGTAGATATACATATTTCAGTGCAATGCCCAGAATTTAGCACTTTTATTCCACCTTATGTCGTGTGCTATGACTGACTAAAATTCAGGGATCACAAGCTTTGTTACAACAGCACATTTTCAGTGAAGAAACCCTTAAAGAAATGGGATTTATTTTTATTACTCCAATAGAAACATCAATAAAACATCATGCACCTCCAGGACTAACTGCCGTCACTTAGATTTTCTTTTATCGCACCAATAAACATCTCAAGAAGCAGCCAAACAGCTCCACAACCAGCCGCCGTTAACTGAGGCTTGATGAAAGAGTTCATAACAGCTACAAAAGCCAATCAAAGCATTTTTTTTATTTTTATTTTATTTTTTTACACATGATAGAAGTGAATGGCCTTTGCATGGCATGTGAATCTCTGGCTGTAACAGTGACTCTTGACATGGCTGACTTGAGTAAAAGCCAGCCAGATGTTGAGCGTACATGTAGCAAGCGGAGTGGAGGAGGGAAGGAGGTGGGAATGGAGAGTCACACAGCTCAGCACAATCCTCCCTCTTTTCAGCCCCTGATGAGGAACCCCATTTTAAGAAACTGAGCCCCAGTTGGATGCAAGCAGGATATGAAAGCCCTTATTGGCAGAGTGACGGACACAACAACCCGAGCCAAAATGAAGCCCTAAAGACACTGGGCGAGCGGAGAGACACGGCAACTATGTTAACGGACGCCCCCCGCCCCCCCTCCCCTCTCCCCCCCGTTCATGAAATCTGAACAAGAAACGGAGCCACTCAGAGCCGTAATGGAGCCGCCCCCCCCCCCCCCCCGAGAGGAAAATGAAATGCAAATCGAGGTCTTTTTCTTTGCTCTGTGGATGGACACCCATTGAGACTCAAACGGGTCCCCAACTCTTTAACAGCACAGTGTCTGTTTACTGGCATAAACAAGCTCCCACTACACCTGTATGTGTATGTGTGTGTGTGTGTGCGTGTGTGTGTGTGCTAGAATCATACATTGTCATGCCCCGTGTGTTTGTGTGGCCAATCACGGCTTGATCTCCATCCTGAATTTGAAGTTGTAAATTTTCTTTGCAAAGCTCCATGGAAAAGAAAAAAGTGAGGCGTTACCAGAATGTGAATATACATTATGTCTAACTGAATTACTGTTTGCTCTAAATCTGTCACTTTCTCCGACTACCTGCTCTACCCTACAGAACATTACACACTCAGAGGGCCTTCCTGTAAGCCTTAAAACAGCTTAGAAAGACTAATGCGCCCATAATCATCCCAGTTCATATCCATCATGCTTTTATGCAGCATGATATTATAGTTACATTGTGACGGTTGCCTTTCACTCCCGCTTTTAATGTGTGTTTCGCTCCGTGTTCGTGAGACTAATGTTTGTTGAGCATGAACTTAATGAAGTGTCACAGTGTTATATTACAGCCAGGCTGCCTCTGTGTCTTAGGAACAGTTATAAAGGAGCACTTCAACATGTTGGCAATTTTTCTTGTTAGTCATCAAACATGGGCTACTTGTCTCCTGGTTTCAGTGTTTAATAATTAAGCTAGGTTAAATCATATAATCCCAGACCTGTGTTGGCGCTGTGTGAACAGTCCATCAGTTTTGTCACCTGACTGCAGATTTAAAGGCTGCACAAAGTTGCCAAAGCAAATCGAGGAGCTTCTCTCAACTAACCAGAACAATAACAATTTAATTTCTTCCCCGCACTGTTGAGATATTTGTTGTGAACCCAGTTCTACCAGACGCCAGACATTTGGTTTGCTGTAATCGTTCTTGGGGTCAGCACAGAACCTAAACCCCGAGACCTGAACCTGGCCAGCGCATACGCCTTTCAGATCTGACCTCACTGAACCCGGCTGCTGCTGCAGGACTGGAGACTTTAACCTGAGACCTGAGGCTGTATTTTAGTTAGTCATACGCTTGCTTTGGAAAGGCTTTCTCTCACATAGAAAAGAGGTAATCTGACAACAGTAATATACCAACACAGAATATGAAATATGAAATGGCAGCTCACCAACACAAAACATATAAACTTAAATTTTACAACACTATAGCATTTCAAAAACCAAGACTTAGCCACCTAACTGTTTAGTACATCACCTTCTCTTTTCCCCAGAATTGACCAGATGTTAAACTGTCTAAAATGTCTTTCCCATCTGAACTGAACAACGCTCAGTCAGAGCAGAACTTTGTACAGACACCATCTGGAAGAGTAGGAGTAGTGGAGGAAGGTTGGTGGATTGGCAGAGTCAGGAAAAAAAGCATTTTAAAAACAACCCAACCTTAGCACGACCCTGCCACAGCACACAACCCGATGTGAGGCTTCTCCGTGACACATCGGCTCGACGGAGTACAGCAGCAGTACCGGCAACCGCTGACACTTTCTGGAAACTTGCATTTAGCGTCGCCTCCTGAGCAGTGCTGACACTTATATCTAGGAACTCATCCCTAAAGTCGGTCGAGAACGGTGGAAACAAACACCAGAACCAGATGCATGTTTTTGTTTGAAGTCACGTTTCAGTAGGTTCCTGCCTTTGCGTTAGTGCTCCTCAGTAGCTTCTGCTGCTGGTTAGCTCTCTGAAAATGTAGCATGGCTAGCAGAAGCTGCTGGCTTCTATTTTGAACATCGTGGTTAACTAGATAATGATGTTTCTGACGGGGGATAAAGGTAACCGACTGTGTTTCAGCCCTTATATAGTAGCAAATTTGTTACGTTAGGCCATTAACATTCATATTAATTTGGTCCTTGTGAATTAATCCATCTACACCCACGGCATCTTCTTCTTTTGACTGCTGGATTTCATTTTGTGTGCAGCTATCTCAGACTGGTTACAGATAATAGATCTCTGTGATGTCTCCGGCTTGAAGTTGAGAAAAGTTCCCGTGGCCAAGGACAAAGTTTGACTGTCATCGTATTGGCAGGACGGGGCTGAAAGCTTTGATGAATGTGCCTTGGCTTTAAACTCCTCCATTGCACTTTAAACCTGGCACACCATCAGTTTGCCAGAGGGTAAGAAATACAGACAAGGTCCTGCTGTAATTATGTTTTAGTTTTTTGGAATTCTGGTGGGAGGGGGGGCATGTTTAGATTTTATGGGCAGTGACCACTTTTTATACTGGAAACTCCTGATGATGCAGCGGCAGCACATTGAGAACACGTGGGGCCTCGTTCGAGATGCACTTTAAACAACAGATTTGTTAAGTTGCACGTACGAGTTTTTTAAGAGAACCTGTCACATTCATCATAATTATTTTTAGGCACAAACCCCCCTCACAGTCTTTCAGCAGGCGCACTTCAGGTGTAAACACTCGACAGTGTAACGTCCCCTATAATGGAGTTTGTTCTCTTGTCCATCTCTATGACACATTGAACGCCCCTCCTGTCAAGCACTGCTTTTCTTTAGCATCTAATTTCAGGTCCAACTATTCCAGTATTTTTCTGTCACAGTAGACAGATGACGCACTGTAGACGACTTTACAGCCTGGAAGTAATACTGCTAAATGTTTACATCCAACTACAGGCCTTTAAGCTCCAACGTCCTCTTTTTAGTCCTGGGTGACATTTGTTTTTGTGAATGAAAACTGCCGACAAATGGGGGAGAACATTTGGGCGTGTGCGGTTACGACATCCATCAAGTTAAAACAAACAATTCAGAAAAACCTTTATTGCAGTTTAGATGGTTTTTAAATCCAACTGGGAACCATAGTTTGAGTAAACCTAACAAAAATAATAAGTAACATAAAAATTCACATTAAAAAATAGAAAAAAGATAGCACTTATTGTTAGCATAAAATTTTCAGATTCTTTGATTTTCAGTTTTACTTCATCTTTGCTGCTGCAGGTACACGTGCACAGTTTGTACTGTGTATGATTTTGAGGCTCAGATAGAACAAAAGAGGCTTTCACCAAAATGCCATGGTGATTTAAAACCCTTGACAAGGCCAAGATGTCCCACTGCAGCACCCAGTCGAGTGCACCTCATCTGGAAAAGAAAAAAAATTGTGCTTTAAATGTTCTTCCTCTTTTCAGTGTCGCACAACCACATTAAATCAAAGTCAAATAAAAATGTGATTAGTGCCTCAAGTGGCTGCTGATGAATGAGACCCAGAAATGAGTCATTTACTGAGAAGCACTAATGTGTGTTTGCTTCATAAAATGTTTTGTGCTCAAGTTATTGTGCAATACGGACCATCGTGTTGCTGCTTATCACTGCTCATATTCAACATAATGTGCAACAGATTGTTTATCTTACATAACGCACAGCACACACACACACACACACACACACACACACACACACACACACAAAACCAAACGGGCAGTTTTTACACAGCACAGTCAAACATGTATGTGTGTGTATCCCTCATACGTATGTATGGATTTAGTAGTGTGTGTGTGTGTGTGTGTGTGTCTGTGTGCTTTTAATGGCATGTTTAATTAGTCTCATTAGGCAGTGAGTGAAGCAGTGTGGTTGTGATTATTGACCAGCCTGTCAGCCATGCCGGCCTTTGCTGTGAAGACCTCTGAAGCACTGCTCTTCCTCTCGTGCCAGAAACGCTGACTGAATCCTTTATCTCTGCCACTTCTCCCGCTCCTCCGGCTGCCAGCTCGGTCCTACACCCCTGCTATCTTAAATCACACTGGGTTCTGGCTGGTTTCTCTTTGATGCGGCACATCCAAAACATCTGCGAAAATCAACCGGCGAATGAAGTTTCCATCAGTAAATCATGAATTCTGTTTTTCCAGCTGAAGTGAAAAGTTGAGAGTAGCCACGACTATGAGAAAACATGGCAATGCTTTACCTGAAGTGACGCTCATAATGTCATGCTGTGATTGTAGCATCTTTGAAATGTAGGTAATGCTGAATAATTTAACTAATAATGTCACAGGAAGTTTGTAATTTCCCATTAATCGTACGGAAAAAATAGGAATTTCCTTGAAGGAAAAGGAATCTGTTTATTATTGGAAACTTTATTCTCCATATGTATGTTTACTTAGCGACACATCTTTGTGTGTTTTAGCTGCTTTGCACCAAGCGTTTAGGCTAAAAGTCTTTAAGTTAGACTAGCAAATAACTGGAGTCGTGTCACTGAACGTTTAGTAACACTGTCTGTATCTGATACAGTTAATTCTAGGAAATTGTTCGTAAATTATGGATCCACAAAATGAGGCAGAGTTTTTATGTGATTATTCAAATTGAAATAATTCTGAAAGCCTTTTCAGCTTTTGTTTGTAGAGAAATGAGGCAGTTTATGTAAAAGTTAAGTCCAATCTGTGTGTAGCTTCCAGCCCCATTACTCTGCGCTCACAACAAGTACCAGCGTGCGTTCCTGACTGTCGCAGTACATCTGTTTGATACAATACCAGAAAGTTTCAAACCCTACACGAAGGGGCTTTGGTGTGACGCTTTGTTTTTACAGATGCCTAATTTCTGAATAATTTCCAAGGAAGTGTCCTGGAAAGAACTTTGTACTAATTATAGATAAAACTGGAATTTCCCTGAAAGAAAAGCAACATTAAAACCCAAGTAAAATATTAATTCTTTATTCGTTTATCATTGGAAACGTAATTCTTCATATACAGTATGTTGTTGCCAGTACAACACTGTTGCATGCACAGATGACTAAAACACTCAACAGTGAATTTGGCCTGAGATGAATTGGAATTAATGAATCAGAAGTGAATCACCACTGTCTGTGTTTTGGTGCCAAATTACATCATTATTTCCAGGAAACTTCTTGGAAATGATCAGTATGATGGATACTTTATAGTTGACAGCAAAATGTTAATCTTTGTATTTGACAATTTTGTAATAAGCTTATCTAATGGTTTTAATGAACTTATTAATAATGCATGAATGCACTTCAAGTAAAGAAGATCTTTTTGTGTTGTGTATGTTCTAATTTTATCAGCTTTTTTGTGTGTGTGTGTGTGTGTGTGTGTGTGTAAGAGCAGTTGTGGAACATATTTCAGAATACGAATGTCTCATTTTGACATGAAGCTGCTAAACTGTGCCGTCATTATGTTGTACAGTAACATTTTGTTGTGCCGCAGGCTCAGCCGAGCATTTGCATTCTCTCCCTGCTGCGGAGTCTTTGGTTTACCTTGCTTTGGCCTGGGGCAATGTCAAGCAAACACATCTCAAGAATAAATTGCTCCTGTTCTCAACATGCAGTGGGCTGCCTTCCATGACAAAAGTAATTTGTTTGGAAATGTGAGCGCGGGAAACCAGACGAGGTTTACATTTAGATCACTTTCTGAGCAACAGCGAATCTAATGATCTATAACCCACCACTGGTTACAGTGTAGACTGATGCAGCCACCCCTGATTACATTAAGTGTTCGAGTCGAGTCAAGCTTGTTGTAGGTATTAAGTCATTCAGTCTGACTGCAGCTCATTCCTCACTTCCCTTTAGCTTTATGTCTGCCTCCGTTTCTGCTTAGTCATACCTTCCTTCCTTCTCCTTGAGTCTGTGTATCATGCATCCACATTAGGTGAATTTTTTTTTTCCTGCCTAAACTCCAGTCTGTGTGTGCTGTGTATATGCAGGAGGAGGCTGTCACTATGATTACACATGCACCCCCCCCCACCCCGGGTTGCACGACACTAAATTACCTTTAGGAAAGAAATGCATCTCCCAGCAGGTGGGATCAAGTCAGTTTAAAGTCATTAGATTTAAAGCTGCACTACGCAGGTTTTTCCTTGGGTAGACCCAGGTATTAGTCGAAAAGAGAGGGATTTTAGAAAGTTTGAATTACTCAACAGAGTTGGGAAGTGGAAGGATTTATATCGGTGTCCAGTGTCCATTTTCTGCAGATGATATTTAGTGACACAACAGTTGGTACTTCCACAGCCTCCCAGTTTAATCATCAATACAAATGAGGATCTGCTATGTTATAAAATATCTGGTTATTTCATTAAAAAGTCAAGGATACAAACCTGCCAACAGGAAAACTGTAGTAGCAAAAAATTAAAAAAAGTACAATCCCCGGGGTGCATCTCTGTAAATAATATACAATCAACAGATCTTAAAATTTAAAACACATATTTGAAATAGTCGGGGAAACGATAGCTCCCAATCTATCGTTTCCCCACCACGACTGTGCAAATCAATGTCGGTAAATACCGTTTCCCACCAGTGAGCGTGACATCACCATTTAACGGCACAATCTGCCACACAGTTAACTAATCTCTCCCCAGCTATCATATCATGATAGTCATTCTAATTAAAGCTCATGAGTGCTGATCATGTGGACTAATGTGGAAAATGTTCTATGCTATAAATCGGTGTTTTTAAGTATCTGCTGCAGCTTTAGGATGTTATTATTATTTTTTATTGCTTTATGATAAATCAAATGTTTCCCATGTGCAGCACTGAAGAAAACCCACCTCATGATCTGAAACTGAAGGTACCCTGTGGAGTTTTCTTGTAAACAAACAGTCACACAAACGCATCGTGTGTATATCTGGAGGCCTAATAAAAATGTCAAATGCATTTCCTGCCTTATAAAACATTTACAGCCCATGTTGTTTACATCCATGTTTGCTAGCTAGCAATCTTCTTCTGCCATATTTGTATGTTTCTATGGACGTTACTGCCACCAAATGTTGATCGATTAAATGGCATGAATGTGTATTGCATCGGCTGCATGCTCGTATATATGTGATACAAACAAAACGGGGGCCTGCTCATCAAAACATTGCTCCATAGCGCTCCTAGTGGTCAAAAACTTCACAGAGTACCTTTAACCTCAACCCCGGTTGGTATGAATGAGCTACAGTTCCTGTTTTGTCATTCTGTTTGTCTGTTGCTGTGTTGATGAGTCATAGTGCGAGCCCGTCATGTCCGTGTGTCTGTCTGTCTGATGGTTTGGTTCACTGGTTATGGTCCCTTGTGTAGGAGGGTCCCTATGTGATGCTTAAGAAGAACTGGGAGATGTACGAGGGCAACGACCAGTACGAGGGATACTGCGTGGACCTGGCCTCGGAGATCGCCAAACACATCGGGATCAAGTACAAGATCTCCATCGTTCCCGACGGAAAGTACGGTGCCAGGGACCCAGAGACGAAGATCTGGAACGGCATGGTCGGGGAGCTGGTGTACGGGGTAAGAACCTTTTTGTTTTCCCTCTTTGGTTGACAGGAAGAAGTTTTTTTGTCTCCCTGAAGCGCTATTCTGGACTGAAATTAGCTTTTCATCTACGCTGACTCATCACATTCAAACTTTAATTTTATGCTGTCAGTAAGATTCACGATGGTATTTAAAGACAATACCGTGTCTTCTTCTAATCTGTTAATACTAACAATACATTTATACAGCAGCTTGGCCTTTGGCAGGGAAAAAAAAAACTGCTTTTAAGATCTTACAGCTGAAAATCACTGAAATTAATCATCATGGTCAAATTCATTCACACTGTGTAAGAGAGTCTGAGAGAGCCAGATATATTCAGTAGGAGAATTTGTTCTTCATTTGTTCTCCTCACGACCATATGATAAGCAAAGTCATAAATACAGACTTTGTGCTTGTTAAAATGAAATTATGTCTGACACTCGAATAACAGCGGCGGCCAGCACAAACATAAACACACGGTTTTAAAAAAAGTAAACATTGAGGGATGGAAACTTTCTGTGCTCTAGTAGCTCACAGGACAATTAAAGCATAATGACTCTTCTTTTTTATTAGCCAATGCTAGCAGCATGGCTGTAGAGATGGCAGCCCGACATTTATTCCTTATGCATTTATGATTTTGAATCTGCAGCTCAGGGAGTGGAAAGCTGCAAAGCCAAGCCCAGTTCACAATGAGCTGCAGCCCATCGGTCTTACAGCATTTGAGTCTTTATGTTTGAATGGCCCATTAGTGTTGTTTAATTGCCGTTAAACCGACCATCAATGAAACTCCAGACTTCCTGCAGATGTTTCAAATTAAAAGCACAGGTAAGAACTGGCGCTCTGAGCCACTCTAAGGCTTTTAATGTGAAAAATCTGTGCAGTAAGTGTTGAGTTTAGAAGAAAAACTCAATTGGGAATAGAAGGTGAATAAAAATGGTGTTGTATACTGAAAACAGAATGATACACATTATTATTTACATTATTTATAATTTATCAAACCAACAGGTAAACTTGGAGGAAGTGTTGCTTTTGCATGAACTGAAAATGAAAACTGAAACAGATCGACAAGAAGGTTTCTTATTAAAACATGAGGACATTCAAGACCTTGTTTTCTGTGCAGTTAAGATAAGTAACTGTTCACAGCTGCTGTCTGATCAATAATACTGAGTTATAAAGATCACATTATATATAAAATGTAAAAATAATATGTCTTTTAATGTGCAGAATGATGCTTTTACACAAGGTTTTGCTCGAGGTCCCTGGACAAACAGTTTTTCTTGATCTGCAGAGTTCGACTTAATCTCCGTTCTGAAGCACTTCTGCGTTGTTTGTTGTGTAGATAATTAAACCCACCTGAAAACGAAATAGTAAAAAGCCCAGCAGTCTCTGGTGGTATAAATACAGGCAGGAAGAGGGGGAATTAGTGTAGCATTAGAGCAGAGCTTTTGGAGGGGGTTAAAGTGGAGGAGCCAGGGTTGTGGAGCTTGTTATAGAATCTCTGAGGTGCTGGTCTGATTTCTGGTGAGGTGTCTCTCTGACGCTGACCTTGCTGCGGGATGTGGCGTAGGATGATGTTGGTGTCGATAAAGGCATCGAAGTGAAGAAAGAGCAACATATTTGTGAATAGAAAGATGAAGAAAACGATGAGAAGAAGAAGATTTTTGTCACTTACTGTGAATTAAAATTGGAGTTGAGAATCAATCATTAAATGTCTGATATTCTACTCTGTATTTTTGACAGCGACCATTGCACAATTATGGTGTTTACATAAGCAGCAATTAGCAGAAAATGTACAGTATTTCTGCCTCGAAAAAACGTTTTCCTGGTCCTTTTTTTTTTTTTTTTTTTTTTTTTGTGATGAGCTAAGTGGCATTTTTCTCCCCTGAACCTCTGTGGTGCTGCAGTGACTCACTGTGAGGTCGACCGCAGCGAGGAGAGCCACAGTTCGGGATGTGTCAGGACTGATCAAGCAGCACGGTGCGCTTTTGGTGTAAAGACCGACCAGGTTGGTCAAACACACAGGAACCAAAAAGAAAAAGAAAAAGTGTAGCTGTTCTCTCTGCTATTTTCGTCTCTGTAACGAGCACTGTGAGCAGGAGCGCTTCCTGTCCAAGAGCTTTTCTCTGAATGGGAGACATGCCTGGCAAAATTACTTTAACATAAATACCCTAACTGGAAAAAACATAAGTGCTTTGACCTAGTACAGCTGTCATCACAATTTTGGACTTTAACCCTTTCAGTCCCAGAGCACAAGCACTGTTTTTGTGCCTCTTCAGTTTATCAGCCTTTCAAAGTCTCTCGTTAGATTTAAATGTGGAAGTATTGCACATTTCTTTTTTTTTTTTAGATAACCAGGGCTCTTTGAAAAAGAGTAGAAACAAAAACAGTAAAGGTTCCTGGCACTACCGAGGTGCACGGAGAGAGGAAAAACACCTGCAGTAAACACAAGAACTTTATTATTTATTATTCGGCTTGTGGCCCCCGATGCCCCTAATTATAACGCTCTTCTGTCTCCTGCAAGTTGCCGGAGTTTTGACCTCTGTTTGAAAATGAGGAAACATGTGACTAGCTGAAGATCTATGGTTGGCTCAATAGATAAATACTGAATCTTCCACATTATTGCTTGAGGTTTAGTTGAAGGGTAAAAGGGTGAAGGATTGAGAATGAAAAGAAGAACTTGCGGTAAAGATCCGTGGTGGGAGCAGAGGAGAGAGGACGAACAATGGCGGATTCGGGGGGGAAGGGCGTCACAAGTATAGTAATACCAAAATGTGTGTTTGAAGAATATACGCTGTGCACTAGTGTGTATAGCCAGAAGTGCACGATAGAGTGTGTGATTGGGGGCATAGGGGAAGCTGGTAGGTTTTTCTACAGTGTTCATGGGAACGTCTGAGGACATGGAAGCTGTCAGCACTTTCCCGACTAAGACTTTGCTCAGAGACCATTCATTTCTTTCCTGGCTCTCCCTGAAAAGCTCCACACTACCACAAAAGCCCTGCCTCCATTTAACCTGCCATGTATTTTAGCACACACTAAATGCCCCAAGGCTGTCATCTTAGTGCATTTTGCTGAGGATGAAAGAACTTAAATCTCTTTCATTTTCTTTTCCGTCGTCCCTGTTTTCTCCTTTTCCCACCTCCTTAAGTGTCAGATGGTCGTAATGAAACTTTAAATTCTTGCTGATATTAAGCCCTTTGCTCCCAAGCCAGGCAGACAAGGTCACACAAGTGTTGCTAAGTCACTAACTTTAATCTGGTTTGTGGATTTTCAGCAAGCCAGTGTGCATTTTTCCACAGCTGCAGACCTCAGAGGTGGCTGTATCCCATTTTTGCCTTCCTGTGCTGTAAGCATATTTCTGTGACACATTATTTTATCCTCCCTGCTGATTCCCCCAGAGTTTCAGCTAAGCCTCTCAGCATTAGAGAGGGTTTGAGAATTTCTTTTTCAATTTCTTTTCTTTCTCCCTCTGTCTTAACTTGATCACTCTGAGATGTATTCAGCCGCCGTCGAAACTTGATCGCTCAGAGATTTGTTCAGTCAAGGGAGAAATTCAGATAAAACGACACGAGCTGCTGAAGAAGAAGAAGAAGAAGAAGAAACAGGAGTAATTGTTGTTCTTTTGTTTTCTGACGGCCGGCTAGCTGTTGGCCTTCGGGATGTCATATCTGTGACTAAGTGATGTTTGCGTGGCACGGCTCAGAGAGATGATCCATCATTTGCATTTGTTTATCTGTCATCATTAGGGATTTAGAGTCGCTCTCAGAGAGGCTGGTTCAGGTGGCTAATCAAATCCCTCTTCATCCAAATCCCAACAGAAAGCGGAAATCGCTGTGGCCCCTTTGACAATCACGTTGGTCCGGGAGGAGGTGATCGATTTCTCCAAGCCCTTCATGTCGCTGGGCATTTCCATCATGATCAAGAAGCCCCAGAAATCCAAACCGGGGGTGTTCTCCTTCCTGGACCCGTTGGCCTACGAGATCTGGATGTGCATCGTGTTTGCCTATATCGGCGTGAGCGTGGTGCTCTTCCTGGTCAGCCGCTTCAGCCCGTACGAATGGCACACCGAGGAGCCCGAAGAGGGCACCGACGGTCCGCCAAGTGACCAGCCCCCCAATGAGTTTGGTATCTTCAACTCCCTCTGGTTCTCCCTGGGCGCTTTCATGCAGCAGGGCTGTGACATCTCCCCCAGGTAAGCCTGACTTTCATTCAACTGTGGCAGAAGTTGCTCTGTGTTTGTCTCACTGCCACTTCTTTAGCTTCTTTCTCCTCAGGCTGGGGACACACTACACGACCTGTAGGCCAGTTATAATCAAAATGTGCCATCACGTCCGACTGGATTGTGTCTGTGTTAGTCTCCAGACTCCCTCGCCTGCCAATCTAGTTTCATCATTATTTCAGATGTGTTTGATTGACAAAACAAAAGTAGCCTGTGACAGTGAAATGAAAGACAAACACATTAGTTTGCTTTGATTTTTTTTAATCATGTCAAAGTGTCACTGGCACCAAAAACCTGTGGTCTGTAATTTTCAAATTCAGCTCATCGTAAAGTGAGTGAGTCTGTACAACAGGAGATGGAACATAATCCTGAACTGAACGCTATTATGAGTGTGATTTTTGATATTTTTCCCAGTCCCACCAGTTGTGTAGTGTGTGCCCTTAGCTCGAATCATAGCTGACATTCACATTAAAGCCAGAGCTTCCATTATAAACCATGGAGATACTTGAAAAAGCCTCCAGTTCTTGTTCGTTGTGACTTTTATTATTGGCTCTAATAGGGAGTGTTGTTGTTGCTCAGCATCTGAACCTTGATTATGGTCTATGATAGATTTCGACTAAAACTACCTAATAGTCTAATATCTGGAATAACTGTATTACTTTATTGAATTTATATAGTTTATTAAGTGTATAAAGTAATGACATGACTTAAGGTTTTAAATTATGTAGTTTTATATTGGTTATATGTGACCCTAAAGATGATATCAAAAATGCTCTGTATTTAAAGCAGTAGTTAAATAGTCAAATAAAGTAATAGTAAAGCAACCTTTTAGGAAATATGCTTATTTGTGTTCTTGCATGAGATGAGAAGATCAATGTAAATCTCATGTCTGTGCTTTAAATATGGAGCTAGCTACAATCAGATACTGTTAGCAAAGCTTAGCAAAGAATGAAAGTGGTGTGAAACAGTTCGCCTGGCTCTGTCCAAAGTTCAAAAAAATGTCTACCAACAGCTTTTATAAATTAAAATTACCACAGTGCATCTCGTGTCTGTTTGTAACTAGGTCTTATTGAACAACAGTCTGTTTGTAGATGGATTAAATATGAGTCTGCAGCCATGACTGCAGACTCCGGGGGCCAGTACAGTGGTGCATTGAGCTAAATGCTAATGTCATCATGCTAACATGCTCATTATGACAATGCAAAAATGCTGCCGTTAAGCAGGCATACAGTTTACCATGTTCAATGTTTTGCAAGTTAGCATGCTAACATTTAGCATTAGCAGTAAACACAAAGTACAGCACAGGCTGATGGGAATGTCATTAGCTTTGCAAAAGGGGTGGACAACAGTAGTTCACTGAACTTACTACAGTTCATCCTGAGGGAGAGTCAGGTGATCACCAGTCATTAGGATTCAATCCATAAGAAATTTCACGTCAGTCCATCCAATAGTTGTTGAGATATTTTCAGTGTTGGTTGGTTTTTATTTTGAACTTTGGCCAGTCTGTTTCCCTTTGTTTCCAGTCTTTATGCTAAGCTAAGCTAAACATCCCACCTCCAGCTCATTACTTAGCTCACAGACATTAGATCAGTATCAGTCCTTTCATCTCTGAAAGCTGAACTGTTCCTTTAAACTACAACTAACAAAACTAGAAATGATGTATTTAGTTTCTGTCATCTGCTACTGATGATACAGTGAACTTCATCGGACTGATTGTGTATTATTTAAGTTAAAGTTACTGCATAGTGTTTTGTATAGTTGCATGTGGTTCAGAAGCATAATATAAAGGTCTTAACTATCAGGTACCATGTTCTGTGTTGTTAGTGACTGTCTCATGTGTTGCACCACAGTGTCTGATGCTGTGTATACCTGTACGTGCACAGTGGCATCACACTCGTTATGTTGTGCGTTTGTTAGAGAGAGAGAGAGAGACTGTCTCTGCTAGTATTGATTTTTTTGTCTCTCTCTCTCTCTCTCTTCTCCAGCCATATTGTTATTCACTGTCTGACTTGCATACACTGTGTTGTCTGCTTGTAAGGGAATTAGGGTTGTCTCGGTGTCCGTCAGCTTCGGCAGTTGTGTCCTCGCACTTGTACGTCTGTGTGTTTGAGCTCCAGTTACATGACTGGCGACCGTGGTTCCGTGAACCCGCTGTCTGCGCCATAGTACGAATACCTGTGAGATTCATTAAGAACACAGTGTCAAGTTGTTGTCTTTCACCGTCTCTCTGTGACTTCTCTTCCCTTTTGTCCAAATTACGAGACCCAAACCAAGCGTCCCTCTTTGGGGCTTCGGACCAGCGGACTCATGTCCACTAAAGCGTCATGTACTTTGGTATAAGGGAGGAGAATTGGGGCTTGTACAGTTTATTGTGTGGCTATGTTTCTCTCCAGTCTTTTGTTTTTGCAATCAAAGATCAGGCTTCGTGTCCATCATCACACAGTGACTTTCTCTGAACCTATGGACTGATAAAGCCTGTTATTCTTAATGGCTTCTCATTGTCTTCAAAGCCTCTCTGCGCTGTTCGAATGGCTTTGTCAAGCTTAAAGTTCCAGCACATGGATTGTTTGGGTTATTCTGAGATACTGGCTCCTATAGTTATTTTAAGTCTTTGATATAATACTTACTTTTATCTGCTTTAAGCCCTTATGGATCTTATAATGTAATAGAGTTGGTAAGATTTTAGAAGATGAAAGGAGGACCAAACCAGCCTGTATCTTTCAGCCTCCCCCACACCAGAGGAGAACAGAGAAACACACAAGATGGAGGATCCTGAGGTACATTCGAAATTATAGCCCGGCCTCACGTAAGCAACCTATAGAGGAGAATGTAGTGGCCCTGTGACTGTAATTAAGCGCACTCATTTAAGGAGTACGCTCGCTTTGTTCACATGTGTGCAGACCACCCCACCCCCACCCACCACCCACCACCATAACCATCTCCGCCTGTGCACCGCAGATAAGGACTTGAGAGCCGCACAACAATGTGTCGGCATCAGAATGAAAAGTCTACATTTCAACCCTCTCTGTCTCTGGCTGTGGTCCCCGCTGCATTCCACCTGTCACCGCTAATCCCATGGGCCTCTCCCAGTCCATCAGCGCGGAGCCCCGGAGCTCAGGAGCGCTTCCACTCCAGTTTAGCCTGACAGGGCAACATGCAAATCCCTTCACACAGGGGAGATTAGGCGGCACGGAGGGAGTGACAAGGGCAGAGGTGAATGGGACGAATTTGGCGCGAGAGAGCAGCGGTGCTCGCTCGTGGGTTACAGTCGGGAGGTGGCCGGACGCCGGAAGCTCAGTTTGCCTCCGGCACAGTCTCTGAAACCTCTGATGTTTCTACATGTTCGTCCACCACAAAACAATTACATAAGAATACAACTACAAATGAATTCAGGTGTTTGTCGTTTGAGAGAGTTTAGGAGAAGTTTTGGTTTAGGTTTCACATCATTTAAGTTTTGATTGAGAATATCCCTGACCTCCACTCAAAACAACATAATCAGTATATCATCCCCCTCTTAACCATCTTAACTGCACGACTTGTTGTAAATTGCTTATTTGAACCCGATAAATGCCACAGATTGCCCCAAAAAATAACTTTAAAAAAAGAAAAAACGGGCACATGTGCACAGCTACAACAAGCTAGCAAGGTTAAACCATAAACAGGACGGCCTCCAGCATTTTATTGAAAAACAATCCGGTTGTAGAACAAGATTATCCAGTGCATTTTATTTTTCAAAATAAATAAATTAATAAATAAGATGAACCAGCTGAAGTCACAGTAGTAAAAAAAGGCCGTCCACCGGGTAAATCAGGCATCAGCAAAGACAGATGGATTCCTTACTAACTAAAGTTGTCAGTAACTCAGTTCTCTATAGGTTCATCACAAGTGGCCTCTTTCATGTCGTCATCATCTGACACATTTTGACTATGTGAGAACAAGCCAACACTCATGGGTCCAAGTCAAAGACAATTATGTCCATCCAGCTTCCTGATCTTCTCCGTGTGATCCTGTCCTCTTGGAGAAATGTGATTCTCCCACGTTTCATCATGTGGATCTCTTTTCTTTTTTTAATTTTTGACTCATTTCATGACACAGCTCCAACAGGAAAGGCAGAGGTTGAAACAGCACAGAACGTCTTCCTCTCTCTCTCTCTCTCTCTTAATAAGGGTTAATACCCCCTTCTGCTCCCTCAAGGCAACCCATAATAATTAATTCAGTGATTAATATCCCGGTCTCCGATGGTAATGTCTCCGTGGAAACAGGAGAAGAGGGGAGCTTAAATGAAATGGTGACATGATAGTCTTTTTAATTGACTACAAATCCCAGACGAACAGAACTTAAGTTATTCTGGTGTTTTCTCCCGAGACTGCAGGACGTCGCATCACAAGTCAGAAAACATCAACAGAAATGTGCAGACAGCCGCCTGACGCTCACGCAGGTGTAATCGGTCATGGCTGTACCAGGTGTCCTCAGTCACTTCCGTCTCATTGCCTCAGATGGATTATCTTTGTCTCTTCCGCTGAGTCATAGATGCCACATCTCTGGCGAGCTAATGAGAATGCTGTGATTGGCTTGATTAGTCCTGATTAGCTCAGAGTGCGCGCATACTGATGGCAAATTTCCTGATGGCTGCAGATGAAGCGTAACTTTTAATTTCGGTGGTAAATTTAGGCCAACAAAAGCTGCGTTTGAAAAGGAGAGATGACTTTCAAGTGGCCTATCTGCAAGATTCCCATTATTCTATTAATTCAATGCCAATTAGCTTTGTTATCCAGCTGACACACTGCTGTTCTGCTGCATCGCTTATTGCTTATGTCAGCAGGGCTTGTCCTTCCTCACACTCGGTTGATTTGTCGCACTGTTCTTGCAGATTATGGGCACCGCTAGAGGCTCCGGCGGCGTCTGTGTACAGTAGTGGTCTATAGCTTCAAAGTCAAGCGCCAACTTAATGTTTCCTGCTTTGATATCGTGGGAGTAAGTGCTTAATGAGGTGGCTTTCATCAAAAACATCTCCAGTTCCCACTGAAACATTTATTTGTGTAGCCTTTATGAAAACACATTTAGAGCCTGTGATCCCTTAATGCTTCGAGTGCTTGTACGAGTTTTTGTTTGGAGTTTAACTAAAGTACGGTTTCAGTTCAGTAGCTTTTAGAGGCCTGAAGAGGTAAACCTACAGTCTTTTTTCTGTAGCATAATGTTATTTTTTCCAATTTCCTACTGTGGTGATCATTTTTAAAACCCTTTGGTTTATCTCTTTACCCACAGTGAACATTGTGCTGAAATGAAAATTTGACAAGATTAACAAGATAAACAAAGCACACGCTGCTTGTGTCATGACTCCTGATGGACATGTGGACCACAGCGCTCATTAGGTGCTGCTGTGTAGTTGTCCGTGAGTGGCGTGCAGTCAAGGACGAGGAGACTGAACAAAACTCCCCATGTGCAGCCGATATAAGCGGTCAGCTGCTGGTTGGTCGCAGGAACAACTAAAGTGAATAACAACCAGGTGACAACCAAGTGAACCAAGTATATTTCACTATCGAGTTCAATGGGAAAGTGTCGTATTTCACATTAAAAGCTTTCCAGAGCCTCGAAGATAAGCTCCCCATTTTCTGGTAGGCTTTTAATGTGAAAAATCAGCAGGAAGTGCTGTTTTGCTGTCCGTAGCTTAACGGCGATCAAAAGAGACACAAAATAATGTGGAATAATTAGTGAAAGAAAACGGTGTGAGCAGCAGAGTAGTGAGTATGATGGTTGTGTTGATGGATTAAATCGTCTGTAAATGAACATTACACTGAAATTCCAATGCGAGCTACTGCAGCTCAGGTAATTCTGCCCCAGCCGTTGAGTTTTACCGTCACTCCTTCGTCTCTGCTTCTTTATTTGAAAGTTTGCAGTAATGCACATATTTTCCGATCTTATAGCAGGGCTGCATCTGAGCCGAGGAGGGAGGCTGATGACAGGACACGGACACAGAGGTAGAGAAAGGGATCTGCAGTGACAGTTTGTCTGCTATGAATAAGTCAAATAGTGTGGTCGCCCCCAGGTGCCGCCCTGGGAGCAGACTAGCACCTCCTCATTTATTTAGGCTCTGCTCAAGGTCAGAGCTGTCTGTCCCTCTCTCCACATCTTTCACTCCATCACCTCCTCCACTTCGCTTTTTCTCCTCTGCCACCATTTCTCTTCTCTCTCTGTCCCACAAACATTCCTCAAATCCCCTGGAAAACCCACACACACACACACACACACACACACACACACACACGTACTCTGCACCAAATCATCTCTGACAGCAGCTTTTTATTTCTGCGTATTTTTTTTTTTTTTCTCTTTTCACATCAAAGGAAATAAGAAAGAAGGGAAGCAGGGAATGTGAGCTGTGCGCTTTTAAAGTTTGTTACCTCACATCACAGTGCGTCAGATGGTTTTCCGAATGGTCAATGATACTAACGTGAACCTTATTATATTTAATCCTGAGATGAGATTTTCTCCACTTTCATCTTCAGGCTTTTTTTTGTCCTTGAAATTTCATTTAAGCTCCCGAAGCTTATTTTCCCCTTTTTAAATGCCTCTTTTATTCAGATTGAGAAAAATAAACATTATTCCTCAGTGTGTCTCACATACACAGTATACGGACTGTAATATTCCATATGCTGCTTGTTCCAATGGGTCTTTGAAGCTACGGTATAAGACGCATGCACTGTGTGAAATATTCAAACCTGAGCCACCTTCTTTTTTTTCTGGCTGCACAGTTGCATCAGATGGAAACTTTTGGTGTCTGGTGCATCCTTTTTTCTTTTCTTTTTTTTTTAACACATTTTCCCATAATTCAGCTTGTCACGTTGGTAAACTCAGACCATAAAGTTCAGTTTTTGGTTGGGCTGTGTGGAAAACATGCTTGATTTTCTTTTCTTTTTTTTTTGTTGGTAAATTTAATAGATTAAATTGATAAACTACATGTTGAGATTTCAGTGTGGCTCAGTTGAGTTCAGTTCTTGTGGAGGTTAATTAAATAAATAGCTGCAGATCAAACATGCCACCTAGCCAACATGCACACCACGCCAGCCATTTTCCATTTCTCCTGCCCCATTTAATAAACACAAATTAATTTAACATGAGCAAGTTAACCAGTAGGGCAGAAGTGCTGACTAATTGCTGTATAATTACTGAGATTATTCATGTTTTTTTTGTTTTTTCTACATTTAGTATTCTTTATACCCTGAGGCTTCATGGACTGCTGCAGTGAATCCCATTCCCCCAAAACACTGGAGCCAATTTCTGTTTTGTTTCCACTTTATTTCTTCTAATACTTTCCCCGGCTGGTTTTCTTGTTTCCTCCACTTGTGGGAAAACTCAGCTCATACATCATTACAGTCAAGTCCTGCAGTGAAACATTTTCGATTTTCTTCCTCTTTTTTCTTTTTCTTTTTTCTTTTTAGCAGAGTTTTATATTGTGCAGAAACACTGGTAAGGACCACACTTGGATGAGCACATATATTAGTAAAAATGCAAATGATGATTCAACAGTCCTCAGACTTAAAAACATTTACTGACCTTAACCTCTCCAGAACTTTTCTCCTTAAAGTTCATTTTTGAGGATTTTCTAACTATTAAGTTGCACTATACTTATAAAACTTCTGCATATATATAATGAGTCAGTGCATTTTACTGCAAAGTGTCTGTAAAATGATGATAGTTTTTGGGCATAAAACAACGAAAGCTGCTAACTGTTTTCCTCCAGACCCTCAGGGTGGTTTCAGATTCACTGTGTGGCAGTTATTAATTGATTGGTAATACTGCACGGACCACTGAAGTACAAAGTAAAGGCTAATTCTTGTAATATTCAGTTTATTGTCCTCAAATTCTAGAAAAACCATCAATGAACTGGTCTCAGCATCAAGAGTTGTGTGTGTATCCAGAGCCTGACAGAGCTCGTTCCTTTCTGCTCAAACTATTAAAAAATACATCAATCAGCCTCATGCGCACTGTAGTTTATTTTGAGTCAATTCCTCATACACCGTCCCGCTGCTGTAAATACTCACTACAGCCACTGTTTTATTACATAACTTTGAAGCCCTGGATTAAAGACTTTATTATCTCAGTTTATATTGGACTTACGTGCTGCATGTTCCTCAATAAATCCGTGCTTAATCAAGCTACAGCAAACGTATTTCTAATCACTAACTAATACCTACACAAGGCAGAGACAGTTGGGAGATCAGTAGGTGCCCACAGCTCATTTTTATATGGGGGCAATTGAAAATGTATTTATTTATTTATTTATTTAACTTTATTTTATGATGCTGCCATGAAATTTAACGGAAGCAAACTCAAGTATTCATAAATCTACAAAATACAGATAAAGATTTCCTCCCGACCCACAGGAGCGGGCTGAAGCCACACATTATTGAATCCTCCCTTCAAACAAAGAGGCAACAGACACAATTTTCACCCTGAAATTAGTAAAATAATCTCAATTATTAATCTAAAATAAATCTCAAATAAATGACATCACACATCCAATCAGCGGTGGATGAAATTCAACCATATTTACTACCTAGAAGTCAAATGATTAACCCGCAGTGAGTCTCCCTTCCTGTATTGTTATTATGCCATGTGGAATCCATTAGCGTTGCACGTTGCCATCATCAATTCAAGGTTAATAAAGAAAGAAAAACACACTGGAGATATTGATGTGGTCTGAAAATTACACAAACTCCTACTGCTAAGCCTATCTCACCCCCCACTCACCCACCCACCCTCCCTCCCTCCCTCCCTCCCCCCATCCCCTCTGTTTACTGCAGGCTCATCAAGACACAGCAGTGTGTCACTGTGGATCAGAGTCAGTGGTATCAGCCAGGAAACACACAGCTCAGAGGGGTTGGAAGGATGGCAAAGAGACACTCCTCCTCTGGTCCCATTATTACACTCCCCACAATCCACTGCTGCTCCCATAGAAAAAGGAAAGAAAAAAAAAAGACTGAAAGGGAAAGATGCAGACGGTCTGATAGAGAGACAGAAGGGATTTCGGCAGGTAGGAAAAGGAAATAAGCCAGGCAAAGAGGAGAGAGGGGATGGGCCCCATCCTCGCATCTTATCGTGCACACCCCTCCACCTCTTTAGTCATTATTTTACAGTTAAATTCTCTGTGCTCAAAAGCCACAGAAATACTCTCAATCGTCTCAAGGAGAGGGAAAATGGAGTGCAGGGAGAGAAAGAGAGGGAAGTCATTTGTATTCAAATCCAGAGCTAATACGTCAAGTAAGTCTATTTCATGGGCAAAGCTCGCTGTGTGTGTGGAGGAGACATGCACTACTGCAGCTCCTCTCTATTGGAAGTTGCCTCAGCCGCCACAGGCACTTTCATCAGCACAGACCGAGAAAACAAAGGTTTCCTCAGCGATTCTTTGGTTAGGGTGACGGGTTCTGTGTAAGAACTGTGCTGGCAGAACCCTGTGATTTGTTAAAATGCAGAAGAAGTACGCTAAATGTTTCTTCAAAAATGTTCTGCAGAGGTGCAGGTAATCACGGTTCCTTCAGGTGTCTGAGCGCTGGGGCTGCATCATATGTGGAGTCGATTGAGAGGAAGGATGCTACTGCCCTTTTCCGTAAACCGTGCACATGCATTGCACATTACAGGACACTGAGAACAGAGTACCCTGTGTGTATTTGGAACAATGGAGTACGGCCAGATTGCAATGAGACACTGGAAATACCAGCCAGGAAAACACTGACTGTTGCAGATGCCTCTCTGCTCCCCTCCACACATCCCCATCTCTCTCTCTCTCTCTCTCTCTGTCTCTCTCTCCATCTGACAAGGAGGCCTGAGGGTTTTGTATCCTCTGCTGTTTGATTTGCACCGAGGGGAGATCTTGTTTGTTCTCCTCAATGCAGCATTTATGGTTTAAGATTCTCCTCACGACCTTCCGCTGCTCCTGAGCAGCGAGCTATCTGTCTCCCCCGAGCGAACAAACAAGAAAAGAACAGTGCCCTCGCTACGCCGGCCGCGGGGACCTGCAGCTCTTTTCATCCAACCAATAAACAAAAAGAGAGAAGGGGTAGGGGGGTTGGCAAGAATGGGACAGAAGTGGTGTACCTTTTTCTGTAGCTTAGCTGGTCAACACAAGCATGTAGGATTTTTTTTATTTTTTATGAGGCAATCTGCACTAATGAAGGGTAAATAAAGCTCTGCTGGGGTTGAGTGTTGTCAGAGCTCCACCTTGTGGTGGCAGATCAGCATTTGTGGACAGCCTCTCCATGCTTTACTCAGTCACTTTCCATTCTGTCTACTTTTTCCAACACTGACTGTTTTCTCTGTTTTTGTCTTTACCCCACTCTCCTCTCCTCTTTTTCCTAATTTGACCTTGTACACAACCCCAATGACCATTTTCCTCTACTTTCTGGCACTTCCTTCCTTTTGGTTCCTTCCCTTTCCTTTACTCGTCCGTCCTCTACATTCTCCTCTCCCTTCCACCTCCCTCCTCCCCCTCTCCAAGATCGTTATCGGGACGAATCGTGGGAGGAGTGTGGTGGTTCTTTACTCTCATCATCATCTCGTCCTACACGGCTAACCTGGCTGCCTTCCTCACTGTGGAGAGGATGGTCTCCCCCATCGAGAGCGCGGAGGACCTGGCCAAGCAGACCGACATCGCCTACGGCACTTTGGACTCTGGCTCGACCAAAGAGTTCTTCAGGGTGAGTGGGTGTTGCTGGGGTTAATGTTCTACTCTCAGAACAGGTAGGGGGAAGACACAGGTATGACCTGGTTTCAGGTCTGTGCAGAACTCTACCCCCTGCAGACTTGAAAGGTGGTAAGTTCTTTGAAATTCTGTGGGCAGCTTGAATTCATGTCAGTTAGTTTCACATCACATCACCACCCTCCACCTGTATACACATATACATATATATATATATATATATATATATACATATATATATATACACTCGTACATTAGGTTCTCTAGAATACAGTAGAAAATGGGGGAGTGGATCCAGCTGCAGGAGTGGTTTGATAAGTTTCTGTGAATATTTCTTTCCACCATTTGAATCCAATATAACCGAGATGAATTCAAACTGACCATTCGCTCTTCTTCTTTGCGGAGGAGCAAGATACAAACTTTTAACAGCCACCTTTCAAGCCTATAGGGCGCAAGTGTTTGTTTCTTACTCAAAAGGTTTTGGGTGGAGTATCTGGGTCCGTTCACCCAAATTGCATTTACATTGCCCAGGTTTCTGTTTTATAAGGGTGGAGACATTTCAGATACTGATATGGCAAAACCTGGACAAATAAAACCAAAAGTATCTTCATGGCTAGATACCCTAAGGGGTATGTGAGAAAACTTGTTTGTGTAATTTGGGTGAACTTTACCCTTTAAGATCTAGAATACCCAACATGTAGAAGTTCAGCTACCCCACCAGACAAGGTAAGTTATAGAGACAGTTAATATACATATAATTGCTCATATTGTTCCTTGGCTTTGGTAAGACCATGGTAAAATGAACTGATGCTCCATGTTGTCTCTACCTGGTGTTGTATGCGGATATGCTTTTTCCCCCTCATCTCTCACACCACATCTACTTTTGAACCTCCAACCCCCTTCAAAACCCCACAGCGTTCAAAGATCGCCGTCTACGAGAAGATGTGGGGATACATGAAGTCGGCCGAGCCCACAGTCTTCACCAAGACCACGGCCGAGGGCGTGGCTCGGGTCCGCAAGTCCAAAGGGAAATACGCCTTCCTCTTGGAGTCCACTATGAATGAGTACACAGAGCAGCGCAAGCCGTGCGACACAATGAAAGTGGGAGGCAACTTGGACTCCAAAGGCTACGGAGTAGCCACACCCAAGGGTTCACAGTTAAGGTGGGTGGAATAGTGTAACAATATGTTCTACGTGTTGTTATGGTATTCCACCTTCCCTGGTGTGCCGCCTTTTCTATCTCTATCTGTCTCCACTTACTGCTTGGTGTGGGCGGGTGGGGCATTTTACTTGTTTTGTTGTAGGGCAGAAGTAGTGGCTTTGTTTTTTTTGTTTTTGACATCCGTGTTTGTTGCATGCATGTGGGGGTCACTGTGTTGACGCAGGGGTGGTTTTTATTTCATTTGTTGTTTCTTTACAGCTCTACACACCAGGTAAATCTTTGTGCTTGTGCTTGCTGTTTGAGCAAAGATGTTGGAATGGCATGCTCGAGGCGCTGGTAAAATTAACTCCTCTGAAAATGTCTTATTTAGGAAAAAAAAGGAAAAGAAAAAGCAGTTTGAGATCATCTGCATTTTTATATACAAATGTAATTAGTTTGTGATATTTACCTAATGCTACTCCAGCTTTCCTTCACAGTTGACTGGTTCTTTCTTTTCAACCAAGTGACTGAAGTAGTGTTTTGGGAGCCATCTGAACGCTCAGCCCTGGGTAACTCTGCCAGACTCTGTCACTGCCTCCCGCACATAGTGGAATTTACAGACCTGCCAGAGAATACAGTGTCATTACTGTGGGGAGCTGCACTTTCAGTCCGCGCACTCATCGATCAAAGCCTGCCGGCAAGGTCTCACTGAAGGGAATGGATAAATATACCAAAGGCCAAAACTGCACAGATGTGCGTATGTATGTGCAGTCCGGTAGATAACAGCTCCATGATCGCTTGAACTTTCTTTTCTTCCTGCACAACACTGTTGCTCATCACATAGCAACTGCGCTGTAGCATTGATTATTTGTAATTAGAGAATGCATTGGAAGCAATAGACAAACATTAATGCTTTTTTTTTCCTTTGTAAATAGGTACCAGGAAAGTAATTTGTTCCAAAAGCAGCCAACTCCTCACAGCCACTTAATCAACCCCTGTTAGTTGTTTTCTGTAAATTCCTCTGCACATGCCGAGCCTGAAGTCGAGCAGAGCAGCTACTGGTTTGTTTTGCAGCCAAGCTGGTGCCAGTTTTCAGCCACTGCTTTGACCAGGAAGAGTCCCTGACAGATCACGGTAGTCCCTTCCTCCGGGCCTCCATCTTGTTGTATTTTGGGGATTATCATCTTCTGTCAGTCACTTGTCCAGATATCAGCGAGGAAACACACCAGCGAGGAAACACCACGAGAAGGCAGCGCGGTTGGTCAAGGCTGTTGTTTTTCACATGGCTCCGCAAAACAACATCATCGGCTTAAACTGAAATATCAGCTGTGTTGCTTTGTGTCTCTGATCCATCTCCATTACTGACTGTTCTTTTTTTTATTATTATTATTTTTCATAATGATACAAATAAATTAAAAGGATCAAAATGCACGCTGAGGCAAATCTCTCTCTCTCCACTATCGTCAGACATCACTACAGCAGCCTTCAAAAGAACCCATGAAATTATGATGCACACGTATTTTAAACAGCTTTTCATAGACATTTTATGCAAGTCAATCATGATTTTCCAGAACAGCTTAACGCTCAGAAATCCTGTGAGCTTTGAATTGGCTGACATACATACACTATATACATGTGTAAACCAGGTCCAAATTATTTGGAGGTGTCTGTTTTTTAAAGCGCTGGCTGAGGTCGGTATTTTGGGACTGACGGTGCTGATTGCCAACATTTAATATTTAAATTGCTCACTTTTTATGCCAAAAGAAGTAAAAAACGTTTATTTAATTAATTAAGTATTCAGCCCATTTTTTAAATCCCTTTTAGGATACAAAAATATTCAGTTATAATTTAATAAATGCCACATTAAAATAAATTCAACGTATTGTCTTCCTATAAAAACGCGTAGTAATTTGACCAGCTGGTGGCGTTAGAGGTAAATGTATCTACATTCACCAAAGTCAGTCGGATTCATTGTCTAGAAACCATTTGTTGTAGATTTAGCTGATCCATCAGGTTGTCTTTTCACTGCCTCCTCTGGGGACTGCGAGTGGCGAAGCAATTCACTTAATATTTGCTGACATTGCCTTTTTTTTATAGAGCCACGCCGCTAGTGTAGCTGAATAAATCTGAAAAATAAACATGATCTATGAAGCAGAAATACATTTTTCTTCTTCTTCTTTCCTATCTTGCAACCAGCTTGGATCTCACTTCCAAGTTGGGAAGCACCGTTTTAAACGAACGGCACTTATTTAAATCAAAATCTGCACAATATTTGCAGTGGTGGATCCATAACTGTGTATTTCCTCGGTTAAAGTAACAAATGTCGCTTGCAGAATTTATCAGCTCCAGCTAGCTATCTAGTATAAGCTAATGCTAACACTAAAACCATGCGAGATGAGATGTTTTAACACTGTAGACAACACTAACTGACATTAAGTATTGACCCTTAACAACAGGCAAACACTTGTGTAAACTTATTAACATGTATAACACTAATGTTATATGAGATGACTTGTACTCAGGACCGCACATGAAAGGAGAGAGGTTTGTGTTCAGTGTGTATTTGGGTCCTGGGATGGGATGTAACAGTTTAGAGCATTAATGCACTTTTCCACCCTTGTCCCTCTCTTACTGCTACTCCTCCCTTCCCTCCCCCCCCTTCTCTTCCTTTCCCTCCCAAATTGGACAGCATACTCACCCCTCTCACCAAATATGTTTTATCGTTTTCAAGAAGTGCAGTTAACCTGGCAGTGTTAAAACTCAATGAGCAAGGCCTGTTGGACAAATTGAAAAACAAGTGGTGGTACGACAAAGGAGAGTGTGGCAGCGGAGGCGGTGGCGAGAAGGTTAGCCACTATGTCGCTATGCCCATGTGACCTTAATGCGGGTAACAGAGAAATGTGTTTTGCTGGTAACAGGGGCATCTGCCGGGACGATGCTCGTGACGGGACGCAGCTGGATAGAAAAATGGCGTGTTTTTTCTTTTTAAATCCTGAGAGGAGAGCGAGTACTGTCGAAGCAAAAATATTTGCTGTGCTGCTCATGTAGCGATGGTAGTGACTGAAAGATGATCTGAAAGTTTGGCCTTCGGCGTCATTAGTGCCTATTTGAAATAAACATGATAGCAGTGCCAGCTTGGGTGCTTAGGTCTACTGCTGAGCAGGAAGTGCATCCTCTGAGCCAATAGTTCTGGGTCGACAGTACTAGCCTTCGTTCTTGTTGAAATAAAGGTCCCGGCAGTATGTGCCTGTTCCAGAAAAGCGATGCAGCCGGGGGCCCCATGCATATATGTCTGTTAGCTCTGCCCTTTCCCCTTAACATCTCCCAATAAACCCAAACCCACCCCCCACCCCAGAAAACAACTATCTTGACCAATGAGCAAAGAGACATGTAGCATAAGTGGGGCCCCTTCCCGGCTTCGTCACTTTGTGAAGAGTACTGAGTTGCTCTTGTTGGGCTTCTTCTGATTGAATAACATAAAATAACATGTCCTATGATGTTATTTATGTTATTTTCCCCACCCCACCCTTCCCCGTCCCCCGTGATTTGAAGAACGCCTGTAAACCTTGCCGTATTGAAACTGAGTGAAGCAGGAGTCTTAGACAAACTGAAAAACAAATGGTGGTACGATAAAGGGGAGTGTGGACCCAAGGACTCGGGAAGTAAGGTCAGTCTCCACCAGCCCGGGAGCCTCCCCTCCTCTCTTTGTCTCTATGCACACTTCTATAACGCTGGCAGTACTGTTCTGTTATTACAGCAGGCTGGCTGATATGACGCACACACATAATACTCTGAGAAAGAGCGAGTGAGAGACATGCAGGTAGAGACTTAAGGCGTAGCCTGAGGGATACAGCATGACAGAAACAAGGCATGGCGCAGCGCTAACAGTTTTACAGCAGCTAAGCTATGTGTTGCAACTGCAGATGAAGGCTCACACTCACACTGGTTGTCACCTCAGATGGTCCCAGGGCATGTTCATACGTTACTGTATGTCACACTAGATGTCAGTTTTTACTGTATGCCTCGAGCTGTAGCAGCGCACTGACTGAAGACTGATACACTGTCGATGCACTGGAGCATGGAGAGAGAGCTGCCACATTTTTTAAACACAGCAGCATGTACCGTCCACATCAGTCATGTCCTCTTAATCAGATCCTTAAGCACAGGACACACACGCTATCACCTGCAAATGAGACTAAGCATGACAGACAGTCGTTTGTGTCGAGGTAATAAGTTGAATGCCCCTCGAGGATGTAGGTGATCTATCGGAGGGAGATAAATGGCGGGGAGGAGCAAGAGCCAGAGCTCAGAGAGATCATCCGCATACATTTAAATAAAAGGAGGTTAAAAGGTGAATGTCAGAAGTGAGAGGCAGAGCAGTCTGTCGAAATATGGAGGAGAATTAAAGGGCCAGTTCCTCCAAAATAAAAAAAAAAACCCACGTTTCTTCATTTACCTTTGGTTGTAACTACCTGTGCAGACAGTTTTAATTACCTGCTTTAAATGTCAGCCGCTGCGTCTCTTCTTTAAGGAACAGTGTCAGTGTGGCTTTGGGTAATGAAGTAACACAGAATACGCTTTTCGGCACATCGTTTCATTAGCACCATTTCTGAAAAAAGTTTAGGAGAAAAAAAAACACACACAAAAATGAAGGAGGCAAAACGAGGCCAAAGCTTGTTTATTATTTTTGCTGCATTTTCATACTTTTTTCTACTTCCACTGTAGCACAACGATTCACCACGTATTCATCTCACAGTGTGACGTGTCTCAAATTGATATTGTTAAGTATTTTTTTTAGACCTGTCTCTCACCGTCAGACACTAAATCAGCTTGTATAGTTGTGGTGTCATTAGAAGGAAGCGCAGTCTGCTTAGTGGATTATTCACAGTAAGTGGGACATTGTTTCTGGACCACAGATGTAATTACCTCCATTACTGGTGCATATTGCAAAACCTGGGTAAATAAAACCAAAACTGTCTGCATGTCTAGCTGCACTGGGCTGAAGTGGGAAACTTTGCTTTTTTGTAGTTTATTTGAACTGACCCTTTAATACGGAGCGGTAACTGATTTCTTTCTGAAAGACTCTACGCAGGATAAGAAGATAGCAGGAGATTGTTTTTTATTAGCATGGCTTCATACAGCTGTGCACCAGTAGAGAGGTTACAGTTAGAGTAGTGAAAAGTGAAGTGCTGTGTGACTGTGATCAGTTGTGTGTGTGTGTGTGTGTGTGTGTGTGTGTGTTTGTGTGTGTGCGTGTGCATGCATGATGTGAAGTTGATGTGAACTTTTTCCATATTGACCTGTGTTATTTGTGTGTAAATGTTTAGTGATTGTCTGCACTTTACTGCTGCCTCTGCTAAAACTAGCGTTGACTTATTGTGTTTGTTCCTCTCCACGTCGGCTACAGGACAAGTCGTCCCAGGCCCTCAGCCTGAGCAACGTGGCGGGGGTCTTCTACATCCTCGTCGGGGGCCTGGGCCTGGCCATGCTGGTGGCCCTCATCGAATTCTGCTACAAGTCACGCAACGAGGCCAAGAGAATGAAGGTGGAGACCCAGTCCCAGTCACAGTCCCAAAACCCTCAATACCACCACCTCCCCCACCACTGCTACCCCTGCCAGACAGACAGTCCCCGCCACAGCCCCGAGCCTAGCCAGAGCCAAAGCCAGAGTCCGAGGCCCAGCCCCAGCATCCACAACTTAGCCGAGTTTAGCGAGGTTTTCAATGGGTATGGCAGCGATGGGGAAGCTGATAACATGTAGTTGGGGTTTTCGTAGAAGGTCCGCCCAAGCCTTTGCCCCCCCCCCCCTCACTAACTCCCTGCACAGAGACTGTAAGTGAAACCTATCATATCCCTGTGCTAGCTTTGCCATGCTGAGTGACTGTCGTGACCAGTGGCAAAATGCTTCCCACTTCTCTGTCTTATCTGCTCACTCTGTGGTCATGTGACGTCCTGGTCTTCGTTTCGAGCTTTTTTTCTCAATGTGACAGGAAGCAATGAGTCATCCTCAGACAAAGACGTCGCCTCTACTGCTTCGCAGCTTGTGTGGCTGCAGACGTTGGCCCTCATTTATCAAGCGGGCATACTGTGTGACCCGCTTTCCTGCCAAAATCAAAAATGTATTACTCACTCTGAACTCAGTGGTGAGATAATATTCATGTCTGACGTTCACATAAATTAAATAATGTTGGAAATGAATAATAAATGCCATGATTGATCACCCATATCAAAATTTGCAATTTGATTATAAATTGTAATGTTTTTGAGTCAGTGAGTGTAAAATGTGCGAATGCAAAAGCAGGTTTTACGCAGATTAAGACAGCTGTGGTAGTTCAATTGGCATAGAAATCATAAGAATACATTTCTCATCTTAAAAGCACATTTGTCCAAGTGGAATTTATTTATTAAATCCAGATGCTGCTCTGTATTTGACAAAAGCTGTGGTTCTTTTCCACTGGACTCATAACTGTATTAACAGGTAGGAAAGACATGTTAAATGAGGACCAATGTCTTACTTGTACACACACGTCTACCCTTGTGAGGACATTTCATCAAACTGCAGAACATTCGTCCATCCAGTGTCTAGTCTTACCCTCTCGAATCTTGTTTTCTCATCAAAAGTTCTGTGTAACCTTGTGAGGGCCTGAACACACACACAAACACACACATGCACACACACACACACACACACACACACACACACACACACACACACACACACACACACACACACACACACACACGTAGACCTGAATAGTACATGCTGTAGTTCAGGGGCATTATTGTCTCATGTCTGTCAGTTACAGCAGACCACTAATGTACAACCACAGAACAAATTTAATGAGAAAGCAGCCCGAGCACACAGGAAGCCCCTGTATCACAAAGCCATATTTAAACACTATACATTGTTGTAAGGCCAGAGTAAATGTAACTGATGCATCCCCCGAGCTGAACTGATATTATTGATGCGAGCTGTTCTCTGCGGATATTTCCCCCAGGTCCTTGACCACTAGACTTTCAGATATCTTTTCTCACTCGGTGTATATCTGTCCAGCGTGGTTATGTGTCCCCCATCAGCACTTCAGCACGAACTCTTCATTAGCTTGACTGTTGCTTAGTCAGCTTCCCTGTCCCACTGCCTGCAACTATCACTCACTGTGTAGTAATTCTGTCGCTAATGGATTTACATGTAGTATGGGGCTGGCTTGATACTGTAGTGAATGGCTATGAAAGGTGTTTTCTGACTCTGCGGTTGCTACACTGCTGTATACATATATATATATATATATCTATATATTTAAATGTACAATTGTATTTTATTGTGAGACTTTTCTTGCTGTTTTTATATGAAGCAGATTGGAGTTTTAGTTCCACTTAAGTTTCTTGGAGACAGAAGTAATGTGTTCAAACAAGCTAGTAATCACAAAATGCTGGTCAAAACAGAAATATATTATACTTATATTTGTAAGTTTAGTTAGTCTAACTAATATAACTACATAATACAGCCAGATTACATTTTTTTGTCTTTTTTACTGGGCTGCAGCCATTAGCAAACACAGCTGCCCTGTGGCTAGTATTAGCCCCCAAACAACCAAATTAGTGTGAAGTCCGCACATTATATTTATTTTTGATTTAACAAAACTATGTTTTACTACAACTTTATTTTTGTAGAACCTCAGGTTTGTTTGAAAAGTGGTCTGAACCTGACATCTTTTCTTTTAGCAATGTCTCCAGGTTCCCTGACTCAGCAATTTTATTCATGAGTTCTGTGTTATCATAAGTGACAGAAATTATGGTCAGAGCTTTATATATTTGCAGCAATGGTAACATTAAAAGGAAAGTACTAAATTGTCTGTTGGGCAGTGCTTGGGTGTTAGGATCCCAGAAAAGTAGTTGTTCTAGGATGTTGGTGATGATGATTCTGGATAATTGGTCTCTTTCAGAAACAGGTTCTGCCTAATTACTTCCTATATAGGAATCTTTGTAATGTATCTTGATTAAGGATAATGTCGAAACACATTTAGCATGAACACATCCTAAAACTCCAATCTGCAAATGTACATTTTTCTTTTTCTCACTTTCACCTGCTCCAAACACAAACCTGTCTTTTCATTTTTCTCCTCAGCTAACATTTACTGAAGCCATGAGGAACAAGGCCCGTCTGTCCATCACGGGCAGCGTTGGGGAGAACGGACGGGTGCTGACGCCCGACTGTCCCAAGGCCGTTCACACCGGGCCTCCCCTCCGCCAGAGCTCCGGCCTCGCCCTGGTCTCCTCTGAGCTCCCGTGAAAACCAAAAACCTCTCAAGTGCCTTATTCCAATAACAACAGAAACAAACATTAATCGCACCGCCCACGCAACAACCAGAAACTCACCACAAAGAAACAGGATTCACACACAACGGGTCACCTCCAGTGGGCGAGACGGGACCGCCAGAGGAGCAAACAACAAATCCCACCGTTGGAGGTTAAGACTTGTTGTGGGCTCGATGATTTCACTCTGAAGTTTTTTGTTTTGTTTTTTTACAGTGTGGCCACATGGAAGCTTTTCTTTTTGAGTCAAAGGGTCATGGGAATCCACTGGAGCCGCTCACCCTTTACAACTCCAGTGACGGAAGAGGAACAGCGGGGTAGAAAATGAAAAATATCATGATATATGATAAAGATGAAGACCAGAAAACTGTAAACTTGAAACTCAAAACTGTGCTTTTTTTGTTTTGTTTTTTTTGGATTGCTGTGAATTGGCAAAAACTGAACCACAATCAAGATTGTTTTCAAACTGAACAGTATTTGCTACACAGACATGAAACAGCATTCAAGAGACAACAATCTCACTAGATATCAACAAGTGACACTGGAGGAATTGTAGCCCAGTGGCGTGAAGATGTGACAAAAAAAAATATTTGTATTCATAATAACAAAAATGAAATCTATTGATATTGAATATATGAGCAAACATAGAAAGCTGTGAAAATAAGTAAATATGTATATTCCATGAAAAACAAGATGAAAAATCTAGCTGTACATAGGGACGACTGTGTAACATGCTTGCTTTTTAAACAGATGTACATAGCAGATACTGTAGTGGACAGACAGACAGTTGTTTTTTGTAAATCATCTTTAAAGATTTTATTCGTCGCAATAATGAAAAAGATGATGCTGATGCCACTTGAAGGAGGAGACATGTGGAAGGCAGTGTTAAAATTTGTTACATGTTGAATACATAACTGTATTATATAGGAACATTCAAACTCTTAAATGTGAAGAGGTATCAACTGCCCAAATATTCTGATACCTGTTGCATAACAAATTAATAAATATATTCAACAATGAATGTTAACTAGCTCCACCCCCAATCCTTAAACCACAACCCTCACTGTGCAGACCTACACCCAGAGAGTTGCTCACGAGTAGAGCTTTATAAATCAAGTTTCTGCAGTCAGAATATAACTATTTTTTTCATTCTTTGATCTATTTTTTGTACTGAGAAATTAAAAAGAAACTGTCTGTCTCCTGGTTTTAAATTTCGACAGTCAAGTACTATCTGGGTAGATCTTTTAGACCATTACATGTGTGGAGACATGAGTCGAGAGACGACGATGATGATGATTGGGGGGGGTTGAAAAATGTTATTTCTCATTTCTCACTATATGTTTATTTGAAGTGTCTATAATATTTCCAGTAAGACGTCAAACCTGAGCTGATGAAGCCACTGTTTGTATGTTGAACAATGAGTTAGAGCCCTTCCTTATTGAAAACACTGTGGATCCTCCGGGGAGGCTGGACACACTGTAGCAGAAATGTATTTGCTCCGGTCTCACTGACAGAAGTGTCCTCTTCAGTGTCTCTTTTGGGAAACAGACGGACAATCTGCAATAGGACACAAGACGCCGCATCTTCAGCAACACCAGCCGACGATGGTGCTGGTTCAAATGTATCGTTTATTCCCAGTTCTCATCCAGTTCGTTCCCTCACACGTAGCGGCTGGTCAGGGAAGTCTGCAGCAGAGAAAACCAGCTGATATATTTCAGGTCATGCTTTTTCGTCCTGCCATCCGTCTTTAGAGCTGAAGTGTAATATGGCGTCTTATTTTGGTTCAATTGTACAACTTTATTTTGATCTTTTTTAAGTAAAAACAAATTTCAAATTGCATTGTGCAGTGTCATTATTTGACATACAGAGACATATGTTTGATGTTTGACTTTGAGGATATTTATGGTCTTCAGAGGATGATTTTAGATTTTGGTGACCCTTGACTGAGACTTGAATTAGCAGGTAACGTCTCCAGGGTTCAAGACTTCCAAGAGCAACCAAAAGCCTCAGAATTTCTGTGTTACCATTAGTTTGTAGCAAGTTAATCAAGTGTAACTTTCTTTGGCAATATGGGAATATGCACACAATATCATCTGACCTTCAAGGAATAGCTCAACATTTTGATAAATATGCTTTCCTACAGGAAGTGATTAATGGCCAGGAAGTTGTCCGGCACAAAATCTCATGTAAAACTATGAATCACTGTTTTAACAGTTTTATTTTTTGCACAGACTAAACAAAAAAGATATCACATGTTATATAGTGTGCTTCAGAGGTGCTGGTAGGAAGAGTTTCTGTTTTTACCGTTGGACGGGGCCATGCTAGCTGTTTCACAGTTTCCGGTCTTTATTTTCCTTGAATCAGTTGCATTAAAGACATCATCAGCAGGTGACGAGAGGCCAGTACTACAAATCAGGATTTGAGATTATCGAGGTAACTTCAGGTTTACCTCTGGGTTTTCAGTCTTACGACGGTGGTTCACTTGTTAACAGGGTAAATCACCATGGTAATTTACACTGAACTTGTGACCTACTCTGTTGCAGGTTGGCCTGTGTATATTCTCATTTGTCCAGGTCATAGTATCCTAAAGGAGTTTTTTTAAATCGAAAACAACTGGACTAGGTTATTTGTCTGTGAAGACGTTTCACCTCTCATCCAAGAGGCTTCATCAGTTCGTGTACGCATCTGACCAGGCTAGGACTGGTCCCACTTTCTGGTGTGGAGACCCAGGTATTTAACCTCTTGTGGGCGTTCCCAAGGATGATGATGTCACTGGTTCCCTTTTGTGCTCCACTTGGAGGAAGGGCTCTAACCTAGTCCAGTTGTTTTCGATTTAAAAAAACTCCTTTAGGATCTGTTGCAGGTTAATTTCAGCGGATCAGATCAAATCAAATCCCTGGAAAGAATCAGAGAAAAAAACAAAACGTCATTATAGGATGATATAAAGATTCAAAAATTTCACAGTATAGTATGGCATAAAATGTCATAGTATAGTAAGGCATAAAAGGTCATAGTATAGTAATGCATAAAAAGTCATAAAAATGTCATAGTATAGTAGGTCATAAAAAGTCACAGTATAGTAAAGCATAAAAAGTCCAAAAAAGTCATAGTATAGTAAGGCATAAAAATGTCATAGTATAGTAAGGCATAAAAAGTCATAGTATAGTAAGGCATAAAACGTCATAAAAACGACATAGTATAGTAAGGCATAAAAAGTCACAGTATAGTAAGGCATAAAAAGTCATAAAAATGTCATAGTATAGTAAAGCATAAAAAGTCATACTATAGTAAGGCATAAAAAGTCATAGTATAGTAAGGTATAAAAAGTCATATTATAGTAAGGCATAAAAAGTCATAAAAATTTCAGTATAGTAAGTCATAAAAAGTCACAGTATAGTAAAGCATAAAAAGTCCAAAAAAGTCATAGTATAGTAAGGCATAAAAATTCATAAAAACGACATAGTATAGGAAGGTATAAAAAGTCATAGTATAATAAGGCATAAAAATGTCATAGTATAGTAAGGCATAAAAAGTCATAAAAAAGTCATACTATAGTAAGTCACAGTATAGTAAGGCATAAAAAGTCATAAAAAAGTCATACTATAGTAAGTCATAAAAAGTCATACTATAGTAAGTCATAAAAAGTCATACCATAGTAAGGCATAAAAAGTCATAGTATAGTAAGGCATAAAAAGTCATAAAAACGACATAGTATAGTAAGGCATAAAAAGTCATAAAAAAGTCATAGTATTGTAAGTCATAAAAAGTCATACTATAGTAAGACATAAAAAGTCATAGTATACTAAGGCATAAAAAGTCATAAAAACGACATAGTATAGTAAGGCATAAAAAGTCATAAAAAAGTCATAGTATAGTAAGGCATAAAAAGTCATATGATAGTAAGGCATATAAAGTCATAAAAATGTCATAGTATAGTAAGGCATAAAAAGTCATATGATAGTAAGGCATAAAAAGTCATAAAAAGTCATAAAAATGTCATAGTATAGTAAGGCATAAAAAGTCATAGTATAGTAAGGCATAAAAAGTCATAAAAACGACACAGTATAGTAAGGCATAAAAAGTCATAAAAAAGTCATAAAAAGTCATAGTATAGTAAGTCATAAAAAGTCAAACTATAGTAAGGCATAAAAAGTCATAGTATAGTAAGGCATAAAAAGTCATAAAAATGTCATAGTATAGTAAGGCATAAAAAGTCATAGTATAGTAAGGCATAAAACGTCATAAAAACGACATAGTATAGTAAGGCATAAAAAGTCATAGTATACTAAGGCATAAAAAGTCATAGTATACTAAGGCATAAAAAGTCATAAAAACGACATAGTATAGTAAGGCATAAAAAGTCATAAAAAAGTCATAGTATAGTAAGTCATAAAAAGTCAAACTATAGTAAGGCATAAAAAGTCATAGTATAGTAAGGCATAAAAAGTCATAAAAATGTCATAGTATAGTAAGGCATAAAAAGTCATAGTATAGTAAGGCATAAAACGTCATAAAAACGACATAGTATAGTAAGGCATAAAAATGTCATAGTATAGTAAGGCATAAAAAGACATAAAAACGACATAGTATAGTAAGGCATAAAAACGACATAGTATACTAAGGCATAAAAAGTCATAAAAAAGTCATAGTATTGTAAGTCATAAAAAGTCATACTATAGTAAAACATTAAAAGTCATAGTATACTAAGGCATAAAAAGTCATAAAAACGACATAGTATAGTAAGGCATAAAAAGTCATAAAAAAGTCATAGTATAGTAAGTCATAAAAAGTCAGACTATAGTAAGGCATAAAAAGTCATAGTATAGTAAGGCATAAAAAGTCATAAAAATGTCATAGTATAGTAAGGCATGAAAAGTCATAGTATAGTAAGGCATAAAACGTCATAAAAACGACATAGTATAGTAAGGCATAAAAATGTCATAGTATAGTAAGGCATAAAAAGACATAAAAACGACATAATATAGTAAGGCATAACAACGACATAGTATAATAAGGCATAAAAAGTCATAAAAAAGTCATAGTATTGTAAGTCATAAAAAGTCATACTATAGTAAAACATAAAAAGTCATAGTATACTAAGGCATAAAAAGTCATAAAAAGTCATAAAAACGACATAGTATAGTAAGGCATAAAAAGTCATAAAAAAGTCATACTATAGTAAGTCATAAAAAGTCACACTATAATAAGGCATAAGAAGTCATAGTATAGTAAGGCATAAAAAGTCATAAAAACGACACAGTATAGTAAGGCATAAAAAGTCATAAAAACGACATAGTATAGTAAGGCATAAAAAGTCACAGTATAGTAAGGCATAAAAAGTCATAAAAAAGTCATACTATGGTAAGTCATAAAAAGTCATACTATAGTAAGGCATAAAAAGTCATAGTATAGTAAGGCATAAAACATCATAAAAACGACATAGTATAGTAAGGCATAAAAACTCATAAAAAAGTCATACTATAGTAAGGCATAAAAAGTCATACTATAGTAAGGCATAAAACGTCATTAAAAACACATAGTATAGTAAGGCATAAAAATGTCATAGTATAGTAAGGCATAAAAAGTCATAGTATAGTAAGGCATAAAACGTCATAAAAACGACATAGTATAGTAAGGCATAAAAATGTCATAGTATAGTAAGGCATAAAGAGTCATAGTATAGTAAGTCATAAAAAGTCACAGTATAGTAAAGCATAAAAAGTCCAAAAAAGTCATAGTATAGTAAGGCATAAAAATACATAAAAACAACATAGTATAGGAAGCTATAAAAAGTCATTGTATAGTAAGGCATAAAAATGTCATAGTATAGAAAGGCATAAAACGGCATAAAAACGACATAGTATAGTAAGGCATAAAAATGTCATAGTATAGTAAGGTATAAAAAGTCATAGTATAGTAAGGCATAAAAAGTCACAGTATAGTAAGGCATAAAAAGTCATAGTATAGTAAGGCATAAAAAGTCATAGTATAGTAAGGCATAAAAGGTCATAAAAAAGTCATACTATAGTAAGTCATAAAAAGTCATAGTATAGTAAGGCATAAAAGTCATAAAAAAGTCATAGTATTGTAAGTCATAAAAAGTCATAAAAACGACATAGTATAGTAAGGCATAAAAAGTCACAGTATAGTAAGGCATAAAAAGTCATAGTATAGTAAGGCATAAAAAGTCATAGTATAGTAAGGCATAAAAGGTCATAAAAAAGTCATACTATAGTAAGTCATAAAAAGTCATAGTATAGTAAGGCATAAAAAGTCATAAAAAAGTCATAGTATTGTAAGTCATAAAAAGTCATAAAAACGACATAGTATAGTAAGGCATAAAAAGTCACAGTATAGTAAGGCATAAAAAGTCATAAAAAAGTCATACTATAGTAAGTCATAAAAAGTCATAGTATAGTAAGGCTTAAAACGTCATAAAAACGACAGTATACTAAGGCATAAAAATATCATAGTATAGTAAGGCATAAAAAGTCATAGTATAGTAAGGCATAAAACGGCATAAAAACGACATAGTATAGTAAGGCATAAAAATGTCATAGTATAGTAAGGCATAAAACGTGATAAAAACGACATAGTATAGTAAGGCATAAAAATGTCATAGTATAGTAAGGCATAAAGAGTCATAAAAACCACATAGTATAGTAAGGCATAAAAAGTCACAGTATAGTAAGGCATAAAAAGTCATAAAAAAGTCATACTATAGTAAGGCATAAAAAGTCATACTATAGTAAGTCATAAAAAGTCATAGTATAGTAAGGCATAAAAGTCATAAAAAAGTCATAGTATTGTAAGTCATAAAAAGTCATAAAAACGACATAGTATAGTAAGACATAAAAATGTCATAGTATAGTAAGGCATAAAGAGTCATAAAAACGACATGGTATAGTAAGGCATAAAAAGTCATACTATAGTAAGGCATAAAAAGTCATAAAAAAAGTCATAGTATTTTAAGACATAAAAAGTCATAGTATACTAAGGCATAAAAAGTCATAAAAACGACATAGTATACTAAGGCATAAAAAGTCATAAAAAAGTCATAGTATAGTAAGTCATAAAAAGTCATAGTATAGTAAGGCATAAAAATGTCATAGTATAGTAAGGCATAAAGAGTCATAAAAACGACATGGTATAGTAAGGCATAAAAAGTCATACTATAGTAAGGCATAAAAAGTCA
This sequence comes from Seriola aureovittata, assembly GCF_021018895.1. NCBI lineage: Eukaryota > Metazoa > Chordata > Actinopteri > Carangiformes > Carangidae > Seriola > Seriola aureovittata. The sequence goes on along the minus strand of NC_079378.1, from coordinate 4,202,087 downwards.
TAAAAAAAGTCATAGTATTTTAAGACATAAAAAGTCATAGTATACTAAGGCATAAAAAGTCATAAAAACGACATGGTATAGTAAGGCATAAAAAGTCACAGTATAATAAGGCATAAAGAGTCATAAAAAAGTCATACTATAGTAAGTCATAAAAAGTCATACTATAGTAAGTCATAAAAATGTCATAGTATAGTAAGTCATAAGAAGTCACAGTATAGTAAAGCATAAAAAGTCAAAAAAAGTCATAGTATAGTAAGGCATAAAAATGTCATAGTATAGTAAGGCATAAGAAGTCATAAGGCATAAAAAGTCATAAAAACGACATAGTATAGTAAGGCATAAAAATGTCATAATATAGTAAGGCATAAAAAGTGATAGTATAGTAAGGCATAAAACGTCATAAAAACGACATAGTATAGTAAGGCATAAAAAGTCATAGTATACTAAGGCATAAAAAGTCATAAAAACGACATAGTATAGTAAGGCATAAAAAGTCATGAAAATGTCATAGTATAGTAAGGCATAAAAAGTCATAATATAGTAAGGCATAAAACGTCATAAAAACGACATAGTATAGTAAGGCATAAAAATGTCATAGTATAGTAAGGCATAAAAACACATAAAAACGACATAGTATAGTAAGGCATAAAAACGACATAGTATAATAAGGCATAAAAAGTCATAAAAAAGTCATAGTATTGTAAGTCAAAAAAAGTCATACTATAGTAAAACATAAAAAGTCATAGTATACTAAGGCATAAAAAGTCATAAAAACGACATAGTATAGTAAGGCATAAAAAGTCATAAAAAAGTCATACTATAGTAAGGCATAAAAAGTCATAAAAAAGTCATACTATAGTAAGGCATAAAAACTCATACTATAGTAAGTCATAAAAAGTCATAGTATAGTAAGGCATAAAAGTCATAAAAAAGTCATAGTACTGTAAGTCATAAAAAGTCATAAAAACGACATAGTATAGTAAGACATAAAAATGTCATAGTATAGTAAGGCATAAAGAGTCATAAAAACGACATGGTATAGTAAGGCATAAAAAGTCACAGTATAGTAAGGCATAAAGAGTCATAAAAAAGTCATACTATAGTAAGTCATAAAAAGTCATACTATAGTAAGGCATAAAAAGTCATAAAAAAAGTCATAGTATTTTAAGACATAAAAAGTCATAGTATACTAAGGCATAAAAAGTCATAAAAACGACATAGTATAGTAAGGCATAAAAAGTCATAAAAAAGTCATAGTATAGTAAGGCATAAAATGTCATAGTATAGTAAGGCATAAAGAGTCATAAAAAAGTCATACTATAGTAAGTCATAAAAAGTCACTATAGTAAGGCATAAAAAGTCATAGTATAGTAAGGCATAAAAAGTCATAAAAAAGTCATAGTATAGTAAGTCATAAAAAGTCATAGTATAGTAAGGCATAAAAATGTCATAGTATAGTAAGGCATAAAAAGTCATAAGGCATAAAACGTCATAAGAACGACATAGTATAGTAAGGCATAAAAAGTCATAGTATACTAAGGCATAAAAAGTCATAAAAACGACATAGTATAGTAAGGCATAAAAAGTCATAAAAAAGTCATAGTATAGTAAGTCATAAAAAGTCAAACTATAGTAAGGCATAAAAAGTCATAGTATAGTAAGGCATAAAAAGTCATAAAAATGTCATAGTATAGTAAGGCATAAAAAGTCATAATATAGTAAGGCATAAAACGTCATAAAAACGACATAGTATAATAAGGCATAAAAAGTCATAAAAAAGTCATAGTATTGTAAGTCAAAAAAAGTCATACTATAGTAAAACATAAAAAGTCATAGTATACTAAGGCATAAAAAGTCATAAAAACGACATAGTATAGTAAGGCATAAAAAGTCATAAAAAAGTCATACTATAGTAAGTCATAAAAAGTCACACTATAATAAGGCATAAGAAGTCATAGTATAGTAAGGCATAAAAAGTCAGAAAAACGACACAGTATAGTAAGGCATAAAAAGTCATAAAAACGACATAGTATAGTAAGGCATAAAAAGTCACAGTATAGTAAGGCATAAAAAGTCATAAAAAAGTCATACTATAGTAAGTCATACTATAGTAAGGCATAAAAAGTCACAGTATAGTAAGGCATAAAAAGTCATAAAAAAGTCATACTATAGTAAGGCATAAAAAGTCATACTATAGTAAGGCATAAAAAGTCATAGTATTGTAAGGCATAAAAAGTCATAAAAACGACATAGTATAGTAAGGCATAAAAATGTCATAGTATAGTAAGGCATAAAAAGTCATAGTATAGTAAGGCATAAAACGTCATAAAAACGACATAGTATAGTAAGGCATAAAAAGTCATAGTATAGTAAGGCATAAAACGTCATAAAAACGACATAGTATAGTAAGGCATAAAACGTCATAAAAACGACATAGTATAGTAAGGCATGAAAATGTCATAGTATAGTAAGGCATAAAACGTCATAAAAACGACATAGTATAGTAAGGCATAAAAATGTCATAGTATAGTAAGGCATAATAACTCATAAAAAAGTCATACTATAGTAAGTCATAAAAAGTCATACTATAGTAAGGCATAAAAACTCACAGTATAGTAAGGCATAAAAAGTCATAAAAAAGTCATAGGATTGTAAGTCATAAAAGGTCATACTATAGTAAGACATAAAAAGTCATAGTATACTAAGGTATAAAACGTCATAAAAACGACATAGTATAGTATAGTAAGGCATAAAAATGTCATAGTATAGTAAGGCATAAAAAGTCATAGTATAGTAAGGCATAAAAATGTCATAGTATAGTAAGGCATAAAAAGTCATAGTATAGTAAGGCATAAAACGTCATAAAAACGACATAGTATAGTAAGGCATAAAAAGTCATAAAAAAGTCATACTATAGTAAGTCATAAAAAGTCATAAAAAAGTCATAGTATTGTAAGTCATAAAAAGTCATACTATAGTAAGACATAAAAAGTCATAGTATGCTAAGGCATAAAAAGTCATAAAAACGACATAGTATAGTAAGTCATAAAAAGTCATACTATAGTATGGCATAAAAAGTCATAGTATAGTAAGTCATAAAAAGTCACAGTATAGTAAAGCATAAAAAGTCCAAAAAAGTCATAGTATAGTCAGGCATAAAAATGTCATAGTATAATAAGGCATAAAACGTCATAAAAACGACATAGTATAGTAAGGCATAAAAATGTCATAGTATAGTAAGGCATAATAACTCATAACAAAGTCATACTATAGTAAGTCATAAAAAGTCATACTATAGTAAGGCATAAAAAGTCATAGTATACTAAGGCATAAAAAGTCATAAAAACGACATAGTATAGTAAGGCATAAAAAGTCATACTATAGTAAGGCATAAAAAGTCATAGTATAGTAAGGCATAAAAAGTCATAAAAACGACATAGTATAGGAAGGTATAAAAAGTCATACTATAGTAAGGCATAAAAAGTCATAGTATAGTAAGGCATAAAAAGTCATAAAAAAGTCATACTATAGTAAGTCATAAAAAGTCATACTATAGTAAGGCATAAAAAGTCATAGTATACTAAGGCATAAAACGTCATAAAAACGACATAATATAGTAAGGCATAAAAAGTTATAAAAACGACATAGTATAGTAAGGCATAAAAAGTCACAGTATAGTAAGGCATAAAAAAATCATACTATAGTAAGTCATAAAAAGTCATAGTATAGTAAGGCATAAAAAGTCATACTATACTAAGGCATAAAAAGTCATAAAAACGACATAGTATAGTAAGGCATAAAAAGTCACAGTATAGTAAGGCATAAAAAGTCATAAAAAAGTCATACTATAGTAAGTCATATTATAGTAAGGCATAAAAAGTCACAGTATAGTAAGGCATAAAAAGTCATACTATAGTAAGGCATAAAAATGTCATGGTATAGTAAGGCATAAAAAGTCATAGTATAGTAAGGCATAAAACGTCATAAAAACGACATAGTATAGTAAGGCATAAAAAGTCATAGTATAGTAAGGCATAAAAAGTCATAAAAACGACATAGTATAGTAAGGCATAAAAAGTCATAGTATAGTAAGGCATAAAACGTCATAAAAACGACATAGTATAGTAAGGCATAAAAATGTCATAGTATAGTAAGGCATAATAACTCATAAAAAAGTCATACTATAGTAAGTCATAAAAAGTCATACTATAGTAAGGCATAAAAAGTCACAGTATAGTAAGGCATAAAAAGTCATAAAAAAGTCATAGGATTGTAAGTCATAAAAGGTCATACTATAGTAAGACATAAAAAGTCATAGTATACTAAGGTATAAAACGTCATAAAAACGACATAGTATAGTAAGGCATAAAAATGTCATAGTATAGTAAGGCATAAAAAGTCATAGTATAGTAAGGCATAAAAATGTCAGTATAGTAAGGCATAAAAAGTCATAGTATAGTAAGGCATAAAACGTCATAAAAACGACATAGTATAGTAAGGCATAAAAAGTCATAAAAAAGTCATACTATAGTAAGTCATAAAAAGTCATAAAAAAGTCATAGTATTGTAAGTCATAAAAAGTCATACTATAGTAAGGCATAAAAAGTCATAGTATAGTAAGGCATAAAACGTCATAAAAACGACATAGTATAGTAAGGCATAAAAAGTCATAGTATAGTAAGGCATAAAACGTCATAAAAACGACATAGTATAGTAAGGCATAAAACGTCATAAAAACGACATAGTATAGTAAGGCATGAAAATGTCATAGTATAGTAAGGCATAAAACGTCATAAAAACGACATAGTATAGTAAGGCATAAAAATGTCATAGTATAGTAAGGCATAAAAACTCATAAAAAAGTCATACTATAGTAAGTCATAAAAAGTCATACTATAGTAAGGCATAAAAACTCACAGTATAGTAAGGCATAAAAAGTCATAAAAAAGTCATAGGATTGTAAGTCATAAAAGGTCATACTATAGTAAGACATAAAAAGTCATAGTATACTAAGGTATAAAACGTCATAAAAACGACATAGTATAGTAAGGCATAAAAATGTCATAGTATAGTAAGGCATAAAAAGTCATAGTATAGTAAGGCATAAAAATGTCAGTATAGTAAGGCATAAAAAGTCATAGTATAGTAAGGCATAAAACGTCATAAAAACGACATAGTATAGTAAGGCATAAAAAGTCATAAAAAAGTCATACTATAGTAAGTCATAAAAAGTCATAAAAAAGTCATAGTATTGTAAGTCATAAAAAGTCATACTATAGTAAGACACAAAAAGTCATAGTATGCTAAGGCATAAAAAGTCATAAAAACGACATAGTATAGTAAGTCATAAAAAGTCATACTATAGTATGGCATAAAAAGTCATAGTATAGTAAGTCATAAAAAGTCACAGTATAGTAAAGCATAAAAAGTCCAAAAAAGTCATAGTATAGTCAGGCATAAAAATGTCATAGTATAGTAAGGCATAAAACGTCATAAAAACGACATAGTATAGTAAGGCATAAAAATGTCATAGTATAGTAAGGCATAAAAAGACATAGTATACTAAGGCATAAAAAGTCATAAAAACGACATAGTATAGTAAGGCATAAAAAGTCATACTATAGTAAAGCATAAAAAGTCATAGTATAGTAAGGCATAAAAAGTCATAAAAACGACATAGTATAGGAAGGTATAAAAAGTCATACTATAGTAAGGCATAAAAAGTCATAGTATAGTAAGGCATAAAAAGTCATAAAAAAGTCATAGTATAGTAAGTCATAAAAAGTCATAGTATAGTAAGGCTTAAAACGTCATAAAAACGACAGTATACTAAGGCATAAAAATGTCATAGTATAGTAAGGCATAAAAAGTCATAGTATAGTAAGGCATAAAATGTCATAAAAACAACATAGTATAGTAAGGCATAAAAATGTCATAGTATAGTAAGGCATAAAGAGTCATAAAAACTACATAGTATAGTAAGGCATAAAAAGTCACAGTATAGTAAGGCATAAAAAGTCATAAAAAAGTCATACTATAGTAAGTCATAAAAAGTCATACTATAGTAAGGCATAAAAAGTCATAGTATACTAAGGCATAAAACGTCATAAAAACGACATAGTATAGTAAGGCATAAAAAGTTATAAAAACGACATAGTATAGTAAGGCATAAAAAGTCACAGTATAGTAAGGCATAAAAAAATCATACTATAGTAAGTCATAAAAAGTCATAGTATAGTAAGGCATAAAAAGTCATACTATAGTAAGGCATAAAAAGTCATAAAAAAGTCATACTATAGTAAGTCATAAAAAGTCATACTATAGTAAGGCATAAAATGTCATAAAAACGACAGTATAGTAAGGCATAAAAAGTCATAAGGCATAAAAAGTCATAAAAACGACATAGTATACTAAGGCATAAAAATGTCATAGTATAGTAAGGCATAAAAAGTCATAGTAAAGTAAGGCATAAAACGTCATAAAAAAGTCATACTATAGTAAATCATAAAAAGTCATACTATAGTAAGGCATAAAAGGTCATAGTATAGTAAGGCATAAAAGTCATACTATAGTAAGGCATAAAAAGTCATAAAAAAGTCATAGTATTGTAAGTCATAAAAAGTCATACTATTGTAAGACATAAAAAGTCATAGTATAGTAAGGCATAAAAAGTCATAAAAACGACATAGTATAGTAAGGCATCAAAAGTCACAAAAAAGTCATAGTATAATGAGTCATAAAAAGTCATAGTATAGTAAGTCATAAAAAGTCATACTATAGTAAGGCATAAAAAGTCATATTATAGTAAGGCATAAAAAGTAATAAAAATGTCATAGTATAGTAAGTCATAAAAAGTCACAGTATAGTAAAGCATAAAAAGTCCAAAAAAGTCATAGTATAGTAAGGCATAAAAATACATAAAAACAACATAGTATAGGAAGCTATAAAAAGTCATTGTATAGTGAGGCATAAAAATGTCATAGTATAGAAAGGCATAAAAAGTCACAGTATAGTAAGGCATAAAAAGTCATAGTATAGTAAGGCATAAAAAGTCATAGTATAGTAAGGCATAAAAGGTCATAAAAAAGTCATACTATAGTAAGTCATAAAAAGTCATAGTATAGTAAGGCATAAAAGTCATAAAAAAGTCATAGTATTGTAAGTCATAAAAAGTCATAAAAACGACATAGTATAGTAAGGCATAAAAAGTCACAGTATAGTAAGGCATAAAAAGTCATAAAAAAGTCATACTATTGTAAGTCATAAAAAGTCATAGTATAGTAAGGCTTAAAACGTCATAAAAACGACAGTATACTAAGGCATACAAATATCATAGTATAGTAAGGCATAAAAAGTCATAGTATAGTAAGGCATAAAACGTCATAAAAACAACATAGTATAGTAAGGCATAAAAATGTCATAGTATAGTAAGGCATAAAGAGTCATAAAAACTACATAGTATAGTAAGGCATAAAAAGTCATAGTAAAGTAAGGCATAAAACGTCATAAAAAAGTCATACTATAGTAAATCATAAAAAGTCATACTATAGTAAGGCATAAAAGGTCATAGTATAGTAAGGCATAAAAGTCATACTATAGTAAGGCATAAAAAGTCATAAAAAAGTCATAGTATTGTAAGTCATAAAAAGTCATACTATTGTAAGACATAAAAAGTCATAGTATAGTAAGGCATAAAAAGTCATAAAAACGACATAGTATAGTAAGGCATCAAAAGTCTAAAAAAAGTCATAGTATAATGAGTCATAAAAAGTCATAGTATAGTAAGTCATAAAAAGTCATACTATAGTAAGGCATAAAAAGTCATATTATAGTAAGGCATAAAAAGTAATAAAAATGTCATAGTATAGTAAGTCATAAAAAGTCACAGTATAGTAAAGCATAAAAAGTCCAAAAAAGTCATAGTATAGTAAGGCATAAAAAGTCATAGTATAGAAAGGCATAAAAAGTCATAGTATAGTAAGGCATAAAAGGTCATAAAAAAGTCATACTATAGTAAGTCATAAAAAGTCATAGTATAGGAAGGCATAAAAGTCATAAAAAAGTCATAGTATTGTAAGTCATAAAAAGTCATAAAAACGACATAGTATAGTAAGGCATAAAAAGTCGCAGTATAGTAAGGCATAAAAAGTCATACTATAGTAAGGCATAAAAAGTCATAGTATAGTAAGGCATAAAAAGTCACACTATAGTAAGTCATAAAAAGTCATAGTATAGTAAGGCATAAAAGTCATAAAAAAGTCATAGTATTGTAAGTCATAAAAAGTCATAAAAACGACATAGTATAGTAAGGCATAAAAAGTCACAGTATAGTAAGGCATAAAAAGTCATACTATAGTAAGGCATAAAAAGTCATAGTATAGTAAGGCATAAAAAGTCATAAAAAAGTCATACTATAGTAAGTCATAAAAAGTCATAGTATAGTAAGGCATAAAAAGTCATACTATAGTAAGGCATAAAAAGTCATAAAAAAGTCATACTATAGTAAGTCATAAAAAGTCATAGTATAGTAAGGCATAAAAAGTCATACTATAGTAAGGCATAAAAAGTCATAAAAAAGTCATACTATAGTAAGTCATAAAAAGTCATACTATAGTAAGGCATAAAAATTCATAAAAAGTCATAGTATAGTAAGGCATAAAAATTCATAAAAACGACATAGTATAGGAAGGTATAAAAAGTCCTAGTTTAGTAAGGCATAAAAAGTCATAGTATAGTAAGGCATAAAGTCATAAAAAAGTCATAGTATAGTAAGTCATAAAAAGTCATAGTATTGTAAGGCATAAAAAGTCAAAAACGTCACAGTATAGTAAGGCATAAAAAGTCATAAAAACGTCATAGCATAAGCGTCATAATATACTATGGTCGCATAAAGTCATAGTATAGTACAACATAATAAGTCATAAAACTGTCATAGTATAGCATGGCATAAATAGTCATAGTATAGTAAGGCATACAAACATCAGTATAGTAAGCATCTATGTATGTATATGTATGCATGTGTATATGTATAAATGTATATATGATTGTGTGTATATGCATGTATGTGTACAATCACTGCCTTCTATCTCAAATAGAATTTCTTCTCCTGCTACTATCCAACACTGCACTCTAGTGACTAAAAATGAGATGAAAAATAAACCAAAACACCAAATCAAACCACTGACAGATCATTAAAACTGAAAAAAGACGACATTTCACACTTGATATTTTAACATTTTTCAACTTGAAGTTTAATGTTAATTCCATGCTGTGTTTCAGTAAGAATACAGATGGTACTTGTGGCTCTGGTGAGAATATCCAGTAGTACAAATCAGATTCACGTTACACATACTGAACAGAGGGAAGATAGGAAATGAGAGGAAAGAGAGAGTTGAGACGAGGAAACCTGGAAGAGTCAGGGGGAGTAAAGATACAGCAGGCCTCTATTTCCCAAACTGTTTTTTTTTCTTTTTTAATATAGTGCCAATGCAAAACTGCATTACATTACAATCAAGAGTGTTGAACATTCCCCTCCCACGCACACACATACGAACATTTTGTCTGCTAAAAAGCCATTACCTAACTATCTGCCATTAGCAAAAGCGCTACAGCCTCGCAGCACAATACTTGGTCCGAGAGTGGACAAGAATAGAGGTCAGAGTGATGCTTGGAGAAGGGGGACATTCTGCTGTTCATAAAAAAAAAAAAAAGATCTATTCATGTGTTGAAGGAGCAGGATTGGTAACCACAAAGTAAACAGGGCACTTAGTTCTTCCTAAAAGCTTTAACACATCCCTTTTAAACCTTCCATCACCACTTTATTTCCCTAAATTTGCAAACTGAAATGTTTCAAACTTGAATGACTGACAGAAGCATGGACATTGTATTGTTCATAAACACACATACACAGGAAAAAAGTTGAACTGCAAAGTATTGTCTTTAAATAAACTCTTGCATATGTGTGTTACAAATACAGGCAAGCGTACTTGGCAACAGATGATACAGCAAAGTAAAGCAAAATAAAAACAGTAAAAGAGGACATGAACCTTAAAGGGTACAGACTTGCAAAAGGAGTCATCAAAAAAGAAAAAAGGTAAAACCCCTGGGGAGTGGAAATGGGGGAGAAGGGGACCAGGAGATGACGTGCATACGAGGAGAAAAGGTGAGACAGATGGGTAGAAATGGAAGAAAAGGTAGAGAAAGAGTGTGGGCTGCAGTATAAACCCAGTTGAAAACTGTGGCTAGGGACAGGAGCTAGTGCTGGGAGGAGAGAAATAAGGGTGGAGGAAGAAGAGGAAGAGGAGGGCTTGTCTTGTGTTGTTCAGTCTCACTGGGCCTCTTCCTCCGCATCTTGCAGTGCTTCTTTGTTCTGTTCTTCACCTGAGATAAAGACAAAAACACAGAACAGTCATGGAGGTTGTTATTATCTTTCCACGCTCAATTAGAAGCTGGTAAATGAACAGTTGAGCCCATCAGGAAAGAGCCTGGCTCCTGATGTCAGATGAACAAGCAGCAAAAGACCTCTAGTCTCAAATATGGGCCAAGCTGCAAAAACACTACACTTCCCATTATGCACTTGATGACATATCTTTGTCAGGCTTCCCTTGCTCGGGAAATGTTCACAGTTGTCAAATTTTGTCAAAATTTCCATGATAGTATGAACCTTCATGTGTAAAGTTTCTCTTCAAACTTTGGACCCAAGCTGTGCTAATTTAAGATTTCACTTTACATTATCTTTACATCTATCTCAACTTTAATCCCAATCTTTTCTATGACAACTATAAGATGACAATGTCTAATTTGTCCTTTGTGGGAGCAGATAGTTCTGCAATTGAGGATTATTTTTTATTATTGATCTTGATGAAACTGATTGTTTGGTCGATAAAATGTCAATATTGAGAAATCACAATTTCCTAAAGCTCAACGTGACATTTTCAAACTAAAGCCTGAAATGCAAAAATATTCTGTTTAATTGCACGTGAGATAAAGAAAAGCATGTCGAGCTGGAACTAGATAATGTTTGGTCTCTTTGCTTGAAAATTTAACTTAACTATTGATTATAAAAATTATTGATAATTAATTGTCTGTCGACCAACCAATTGCTTTAGCTCAACAACATGCAATAGGTGTTTTAGAGACAGTGATCATTTCACAAAGGTTTGTGAGACTGTGCACATGTAACATTTCATACAACATACTGATCCCAACCTTGTGTGATAAACTACAAATGAAGTATAATCACAAAGACCTTCATGCAAGCTAACGGCTAATCAAGGGGGGAAAAAAGAGGAGAATGTAGACTGTGGCACCTTTTAGTGAGCTGTTCCAAACACAGTAAAACACATGAATATCTTGTAAATCAACTGCAGAAAATGCAGCAGTGTTAGCATTTCTATAGCGTGTATAGAAGTACAGAAATGGAAAAGGGGTGAAGGCCGTGTTGAATTAAATCTGTACCCACAGGAAGGCGCTGATAGGCTTTCTATTTCAAACATTAAGAAGATAATATTCTCCTCTTTCAACCACAGGATATGCATTTATTTGAAACCACTAAGCTTCCCTATGAAATTCTGTTATTGAATGCAATAAGGGGAAGACGTGCACTGTCACGTGATGATTTCTGCTCATTTCAAAGAGTCAAACTGAAATTCAGATGAGTTAACATCCCTTTTAGAAATGATTGGGATCAGCTCAGGAACGTGTTGATCAGTCAGTCATGCTGAAAATAACTTCACCGTTTATAAGTATACTGCAGTGTTTACCACTGACCGTGTCAACATGCAGGTCTGTGACCACGAGTTAATTCAGTGTCTTCTAAACAAGCCGTGGTCAGATTTACTAAGGGGGTAAAATGCCTTGTGAACCCGTACAACTGGTTGCTTGGAAAGGTTACCATAGAGACAGCACAGCCATCCGTGTAATGAAGAACTAAGAGGCACAAATAACAAAGGCTCGAGAATCCATCATGATTAAAATAGAAACTGTAACAGTGCTCATTAGCGCCACAGCAAACTGGGATGTGAGAAAGCCACAGGAGACGGAGCGGCAACCTCGCATGCTGTTAGCTGCAGTTTGTCCGTTATATCACACTTCAGTAAGCTGCGTTCACAGGTTTCCAAAGACTGTCTCATCCAGGCGTGATCTGCTGTAAAGCCCCAGTGGACTGTGTTCAGTGAGACTGACGTGCACAGTGAAGTACTGCTCATTTTAAGGCTGGAATCACGTCTCCAGTTCAACCTTTTTTTCCTCACCAGAGAAAACGTTTAATTGATTCATTCTGATGACGATTCCAAATTAGATATAAATCATGGACTCACAGGTACTTTTTTTATAGAGAGAGTTAAACCCGAACCTAAAAAATACTAACATTTGCAACATCAAACTAAAACTAAAGATCCTGTCTTGGAATTTTAATATTTACCATCCCTGTAAAAGTTAAATTATTCTAAATGTTTGATTTTATTTTTTAAAGTAAGCTTTAACAATCACCACAAGCCCAAGACGACACATGGCTTCAGAATAAAGGCAGTTAAGTCGCCATCTAGGAAAATGGAGAAGGAAAAGTGAAGAGTGTAATAGAGTTGTGAAGTACACGAAAGAAACAAACCAGATTCAACTTTCAAAAGCCAAACGAAACATAATAATGCAATAATGCATAATGTGGGAAACGACTCGCAACGAAGAGGGAACGACAAGTTCATGTTAAAGTAAGAGCTTGAGACAGACGAGTGCCGGTGTTAAACAACAAGCTTGTAACATTATGTGCATTCATATCAGCAATTTTTTTAACTGATATTCACTGGATGATAAAGTAGAATTCATATTAACTTTTTCCTCTAGCTTCTACAGTTTCTGCAGCGAGGAACAGACGCCATCACCGCTAAAGGAAATGAGTCAGGACAGGGTTAATGAATAAGGGATTCCAAGTATTTCAGTTCAATAAAGTGCTATGGACGCCATCCCTGCTCAGCTTTCTATTGGACAGTATTTTGTAATCAGCTGTCACAGTGAGAAATAAACAACCTTGCGCAACTTTTCATGACTTGCGGAAACCCTGAACGCACAGATACACGTCACTCACGTTCCACGCGTGTAGAAAAGGGAAGTTAGTGAGGGATGTTAGGAGACAGGAGTGATCATTTCAGGTGGGGGGGGGGCACAAGACAGAAGGGATGACTTACAAAATACACTTCTATAATGGAGGAAGAGGGAAGGAAGGGGACTGCCCTTAAGAATCTACAGCAGAACGAGGGAGAGAAGAGAAGTTAGAGAAATGTGTGTGAGTACTGAGCCTGAGGAGGGAAAGGAGGGAGGGGTGCTTGTGATTTCAGAGGAGCAACAGTGCTGAGAGGAAAGGTTAGAGAAAATGTTAGAGGGTTATTCTGTTTTCTGGAAGCAATATTTCTGAAACCTTCTTAGCAAACTTGAACACACTCATTCATTACTCATACACATATATCCCAGAGGCTGCAAACAAGGGCCATTAGGGGAGTTGTAGGAACAAATCGGCTTTAAAAAAAAAAAAAAATACAACAAAATGTGTCAAAAAGCCAGTAATGATGCTGAGTGTGGGGAGCCAATCATCAGTCAGCATCACCCACAACTGAGCAGGTTGAGATCAGTGATAATACTAGCAGATGCGGCTGTGGCTAATGTCCTGAGGAGAAAGGAGTGGCTCTCTCACCGTCTCCCTGCACGTCTGAGGTCCATAGTGTCAAGTTGTCACGTAGCAACTGCATGATAAGTGTTGAGTCCTTATAGCTTTCCTCGCTCAGCGTATCCAGTTCTGCAATGGCATTGTCAAACGCTTCCTTCGCCAGCCTATCAGCAGAGAGGACACAAGACGGCAAGGTCACACATGCATACAGTTGACAGGTGGATGCACAGTAACACGTAACATGTAAAGACAGTGGGAGCATCTGTTCTACAGTGAGTTTCACCATGTACAGTCTGTGTTTCTGTTACCGGCAGTGCACAGGCAGTGAGGGTGTGAGTCCAGATGGAAATTAACAGTCAGTTCCCTGTACGAACTGTTTCCAAGTTCCTGAGAATCATTTTAACTAAAACAGTGTCTGACAGCTGTAATACACACTCCAACTTTCTTTTCATGTGGGATTTGAACCGCAGCAGAAACATGTGGATGGAATTTACCAAATTGGACAAAAGGACTTTATCCTAACACACTGAAAGCTGCAGTTGCAGATGTTTGTCCTCTAGGGGGCAGAAAAACACCAAAACAAGATGTTGTCCACCTGATGAATCCTATAGTCATCCATCATAAAGCTCTAGTTCGGTCTCCACCAGCTCGCCCGCCACTAAGTGACTTTTATCTCTGATGTTTGGCACTGGGCTCAAGTGTACGGTGGCTTCATCAGAACTTATTTGCTTAAAACAGCTGCCATGTGTTCATGACAGTAAATGTGCAGGTTAGAAGACTAGAACAACGAGGCTAAGAAAAGCTGCAGAGTCGAGTAATAATGAGGGACTTCTTTTATATTACACATCCATATATGCGTCGAGCCAAAACAACACTTCGCCTCAATGATTCAAACTAATTGGGATGCCAAACACCAACAAAGCACCGCATGCAGCTACACTTTTGTCAGTTCAGTGACAATCTGCTAATTTCTGTTCTTAGCTTTGTGCAATATTTAAACCCACATATAGTGTGTGCCTGGAATTGGAATATTTTCAGTGAGCATGTGAACTTGTTAAACTTTATTCCTTATTGTTTTATTTAAGAAAAATCACACCCTTTAAAAGTAAAAACATACCAGTAAAACAGACAATGTTAATTTAATATTTACCTGCAAGCACGGTCTGGCGAGTTGAGGATTTCATAATAGAAAACTGAAAAGTTAAGGGCCAGTCCCAGACGAATGGGGTGCGTTGGAGGGAGTTCGATCATAGCGATGTCGCTAGCAGCTTTGTACGCTACCAAACTGTTCTCTGCTGCCTCCTTCCTGTCGTTGCCTGTGGCGAACTCTGCCAGGTACCTGTGGTAATCTCCCTTCCTGAGCAGAGGGAACAACACAGTCAGATATCTGCTGTCACACGACACGCATTACAAACACATATTGTAACACAGTCCAGAGCACTGATTGTGTAAATATACAAACGCATTAACAAACCAGCAGTATTGAATTAAATGTCCTGTCCGAAAGTCTGAGACCAGTGGTCTGTTAAACCCCCACCATAAACAAACCCATGACGCTGAACAGGCCTTTAAATATTAATATTGTTTAATACTGAGTCTCCAAACAAAGAGCTGTTGGTTTTCATCATTTATTAAAATGTATATTAATGCTTGCCTGACACATAAATATTATTTTAAACTGATACACACAAAAGTTTTAATACTCCAAAGTTGACTGACCTTCTTTAAATCATTATGGTCTGTAATTTACCAGACACAGAATAAATGATTATGTCCCTCTTTGCATTATTGTGTTTGAACTAATTTTAAATGTTAAGCCACTACTAAAAACTTTCCAGAGCTGAAACTGAGGTTTTATTTCTTTAAAGGATGCTCAATAATACAGGCTGTAGAGAATTTTAAAAACTCATTTTCAACACAATCAATGCCTTGCAGCTGAAAAGATCAATCCACTCTAAGAGGAGTATATCAATCTAACATCTTCATAAACACATCAGCATCTACAGCCTTGATAGTACTGAGCCGAGTGAATAAATAACCCTGCTGAGGTTCATAGAGGTGCAGTCAAAAGAAGAACTTTCTAGACAACTTTTACAGTGAAGTCTGAACAATTAGCCAACATTTCACTCTGCAGACTGAAGACTGTCTTGTTGCAACTGAATTCAAAGTTTGAACTTCATGTGATCAGAGAGCTTCTGTTAGCGGAGACAGCCACATGAGACGCAGTGCAGAAAATGGTGGGTAAAATTTTCTGGTATGATGTCGTTTCATCTCCTTGAAAGTTGGTGAAGAGCTGAATCATCTATTTATTTATGTAAGAGAGGTACTGTTTCATGTACAGGCATGGTATCTTTTGTGGCTTCACGCTGTGTGGCAGAGATTCTTTTTCCAGGGGGGACAATGAGCCTCTAAAGTCATCCAAGGTCTGCCAGGTTTATTTGAAGGCGAGGAAAGAGCAAGGAGTGCTGGCTTCCACGGTTTTCCCTCCTCAGCCGCAGACCTCAAACTTCACTGAACCTTTTATGAAACATTTTAAATGGGACGAAGCTCTAGGCTGCTCTAAATAGAATGAAATATTGAGGATGCTAGGATTCTGCTTAAACCCTGCACAATTAATATCAGAGAGCAAACTGTGATTAAAAATTAACAAGGGCTGCTCGACTTTGGGTAAAACATGTCTGTAAATGTAAATAGAAAACATGACTCACAAAAGTTAATTAAGCAATAATCTCCACCTAGAAACTGTGTTTTTATTTCATGTTCAAATGTCAGGTTGCTAGGCAAAGAATAATATTTAATTACTTGGTTATGGATCGAATTAGGAACCACTGCACTGCAGATTTAACAGGAAGTAGCTCAGGTCTTTATAATAGTTAAGGAAACTTGCAAAAAAGGTGAGATATGAATGATTCTGTGTAACAAAGCTACACACACACACACACACACACACACACACACACACATTTACTAGATACATACATTTTGTAGTAGAAAACCTTGGATTCTCCCGTGGTTGCAGCTAAGATGAGGTGCTTGTCCAGTACATCCAGAATGTCGTTGCAGATTGATTTCAGCTCTTTCTCAACCTGCAGACCAAAACACACACACAAACACAACTGTCAACGGTCTGTGAGGTCAAATAAACTATTAAAATCATCCTTGAGTATTTAAAAAGGGAAACTTCTGCTACAATTTAAACCCGTTTCAACACGATTCAAATGAGTGGAGAGTGGGCTGGCAGTAATACATTCCTAACGCCACCACACCAGCAGTAGTTAAACGAGGGCAGAGAAACACAGGACATCTTTTGGGGCAGTTCCCCATGGAAGCATTTGTCACTGAAGAGGCGACTGGGTGTATTGTTCCTCGGTTTCAGGGTCAGCGTCAGCCATCCGAGTCTGACATTTCTAACATCACTATACAGGGACGTGTCCTTGTAAATAATAGAGCTTTTTCTTTGGACACTGCGTTTACCCAGTGGAAGCTGGGCGGCAGCTGAGAACAGGAATTTGCATTGGTTGGTAACTCAAACTCCTGTCGCCTTTGTTTCCACTTTCACAGCAATTTTAATTAGTGCTGGGCAGAAATGAACAAACAAATCTTTCAATGATCAATGCAAGTTACAAATACAAAAACATACAACATATTTTTCTTATTTCTGCTACCATCATTTACTATAAAAAAAAAATCATATCAGTATTAACACAATTATCTCAGTATGTTGGGTAAAAAGAAAAATTTTGAGGGGATGATAAAACATCATGTTACAATTCGCCATAACCATAACAAGGGAAAAATAACACTCAAACATGGCAGCACTAATTTTAATACAGGCCATCCTGCCAGAATATATTAGAATGGGATTTCAGACCATTACAATGAATTCCCAGTATTACTGTATAGATGGCGTGTTGAATTATTTGTACTTTATATCATGTTGCCAGAACTGAAGCTGCAGCTTAAGAAAATGTAACAAACAGAGGTCGAGGCTCAGGTTGCTGCACTTTGTTCAGGCAGCACATTCATGACGACAAAGACAGTGTCTGTCAAACACGGTCACATGATGCCAATGTCTGGTGTAAGTAAAGTGACAAAAAAACAAAACACAAATTTCACACACTGGAGTGTGGATGAAATCCATTATCCTACATCCAGCCTTGTAAAAATGTCCCCTCCCTCCTCACTGAGTGACTGGACTGTTGCTGTGCCTCACTGCTCTCAGTAGTGCTGCCAGTGACAGAAGTTTCTCTGCAGCAAAAATGAAGAAAAGGTGATTTAAAGTTGATTCACGGTTGCTGCCCGCTTCATTATTTCACTCAGACAAGTGTTGCTGGGCTGTGAAATCTCACCCATTTCCTCAGAAAGTGGAGCGGTCAGTGGAGGAGAGCTTAAAAAGTCCTGCCACAGACGGTAAAGCATCTCTGGCATCTTGCCTATGGATATGGAAATTAGATTATCTAAGAGTGCACCAACTACACTTACCTCCATTAAATAACAAGGCAGGTAGGAACTTCAGATCAGTTCAACTTCAATCCACTGGGTATTTCCAGGATTATATCTAATATGGGACCTTTTCTGGCATTAAAAGCCAGAGATACTACTTTTGCTCCAGTCTCCCACTAAAGACAACTGAAACCAAGGCGGCGTATTATAGCACGATTCACAAAAGAAAAGTAATGCTTTGTTGCAATCTGTTGCAGAGATTAGCACAGCATTCAAAGTTTTCAGGTTTTTGAAAGAAGGAATAAATATCTCAAAACAATACTTGAAGAAAATCTACATTTCAGCCTTGTTTAATGTTTGGGCCGAAGACGTTTTCTTAAATTGTTTTCAATGAAAGAAACATGTTAAAATGTCACATTAAAATCTGCGTTTTCACGATCAAACCTTAAAAAGACACAATCTCACACCTGTTACAATTGGCGAGCATAAGCCGTTAGTATATTTGGATTCGTAACAATGTCTGACCGTTTTTCTGTATTCTCGGATCATCTTTAGTTTGTCTTCTCCGCCTTTGTTTTCTTCTTTCTGTTCGAGGCTGCTGATTATTCTCCAGGAGGCTCTTCTGGCTCCGATCACGTTCTTATACGCTACCGACAGCAGGTTCCTCTCCTCCACCGTCAGCTCCACGTCCATACTGGCCACCTTCTTCATCGACTCCACCATTTCTGAGAGACACAAAAAGGGGGGGTGGGGGCAAACGACATCAGGGACGGGCTTCTCGAGTTCCCCTACACCAAACGCTGCAACAGCACTGTGTGAACAAACCTTGTTGATTTGCATAACGCAAGGTTATGATTGTTTACGGAGCACAATATGGAGGAAAATACATCTTTTACCATCTTCATTCTGAATGCCAACACCCTCATATATATATATATATATATATATATATATATATACACACACACAAAAATAATACTGTTATAAATTCAGTTGCTCTGTGGCAAAACACAAGACTCCTCTCACAGTCATGTCTCACAGACAATTAGTGGTACTGTCAGGGCAGGGTTGTTAAATGGCAGCAATTAAGTCCTTGTAATTAGGGCCTAAGAAAAAACGTGCATGTCCGATATTATCATCTGCTTATCACAGATCCACAGTAAGAGGGATACTGTTTCTGAGAAGAAATGGTGCTGTTGAATTTTCAAGTCATTTTTCTTCGCATTGAGCACCACAGATAAAATCCCATTTACCTCCATTGTATTCTATGGGGGAGAGTTTGAGTTGTAATTTGGGTAGATATCTACAACTCTCTCTTCCATAATAATTATTAACGTTGTGTGTGTGGGGTGGGGGGGTGGGGGTTGGGCATGTACAGCGATTTCCTTAATTGAAAGTGAGGACATGGTCCTGCCATTAACAAAGTTAAAACCACAGTGCAGAGCCTTGAAAGGTTTCTGTCATCCTCAGTATTTTATTAATGGAGTGCCTGGGACACTGCCCAAGTCTTTACCCTCCTGATGCAGATTCACTATGGACGCCTATGGAGGCACGCTGAGCCAGGACAATGCACCGGAGGGCTGAGCGAGATCAAATGCGATTTGTCTTTTTATTGCTTCTAAATTTCACATCTTCAAGGTGATTCGATGTGACATGGTGTGAATAACGAATATAGAATCCAGGGATGAAATGGCAATGAAAACGATTTTACACTCTGCTTGGAAGCAGCCACTGGTCAGCACAACATGCTGTGTCCCCGGGGAGCGACATGAAACAGACACAATACGGAGACTCTTACGCCAAATCACATGGTGCAGTTCAAGGAGGGACTGCAGGAACAGTAACACCTCAATACCTCAAACTGATTCTGAAATTATCAGATATATATTTAAACATTACTTCTGGACTAACCCGCAGAATATATGACAATATATTATACTATTATTATTTTGAAAATCAACCAATAGACTCTGTGATATGATCTGCCGTCTAATACACACAGTAGCTTGCATCATGTGCGGTATGCAAATGAAAAAAATTAAATAAAAAAATGCCATCTTTTAAAACTGTGCTTAAAACAAAAGCCTGGCTCAAGCTGCAGACGGGTCACACCTCCCAAGCGAAGCACACTAGCCTGGAGGTAAAAGCAGTGTGCCAGTCATTTGGCTTTTAACTTCACAGACGGGGTGTTATCTGTTGCAGCCAATAGCAGGGTTCTACGCAGCATGCTGGCGAAACCTGATACGCGATGGTTACAAGCCAGGAGGAGCACTATGCTGCTTTGATCACTTCACCCTCCAGCCTGGCCTGCACTCCAATAAACTCAATGACCTCTCTGTGCTTTTTCAAACATTTTCTCAGCATTTTAAGCTGCTACAGACCCAATAAAACTGATCACAGTCATTTCAAAGATTAAATGTGTCCCCTCTGATGCGTGCACAACCTGTGACACATCCTCTATAGCAATAAAGAGGGGCGTAACATGACACAATGCTCTCCAGCCAGACTTGAATCGGGGGATGTTGCAGTTACGTAGCAGACTACTCATCTTAGACCACGGGACACCTGATCGCCCGCTTGCTCTTTTTATTCTTGATTTTTGTGGGTATTCTTTGGAGAGAGACACATAAGCTGAGTGGTAAGACTTGGTACAATCAACACTGGCAGCTGCAGCACAGCTAAAGCACAATGCAGCCCTGTCCAGTGGACATTAGGGGTGAGGGTTTTATAGCTCCACAGCACAATAGGACCAAACTGGAGCTTGAGCTTGAAGCAATGATTTAACAATCATTGCTACTAAAACTACGAAACTTATTTGGCAAGCTGCTGTAAAGGTTTTTAAAGATTAAAAAAAGGTTATGTTATGCGTTGTTCATCAGACAAATGGAGCTGTGAGAACACAGTGTTGACTATTATTCACACAACTTTTCTTTTCTTTTTTTTAAACTGTCAGTGCCTCTTTACATCAGGGGAGAGGCTGCGGCACAAAGGGAAAGCAGTCACTGTGGATAAGACACTCTGCCAGACTGACGGTCCAGACTGAGTGGAGCCCTCGTTGAAACTGACAAAACTTATAGTTTTTTCTGTTTTTTTTTTTTTTCAAAATGGTATTTTGATCTGATGCAATAGAAGAATGACTATTAAAATGAGAAAACGAGAGCAGGTGGGATACAAATCTACACTACCAGGTATCTTACTGGCTGTTAGTGTGGAAATAATTACTAAATCAATTGTGGGTAATCCACAGATAATTATCATGATCATCTATTAATCATTTCAGTAAGAATACAACACAATTGCTGACTAGTATGAAATCTCAGCAACCTTAAAACTTGGATTGCAAGTGAATTGCGATAAAATAAACAGACAAAATTGACAAAAAAATCTACAGAAGTGAAGCAGAGAGTTAGAGATTACCGATGTGTGAGTTTTTGGGCATAAACTGACGCAACACGATGGTGCGGTCAGAGTCTTGCTGCGTCATGTTATTCAATGAAGGATCTGCATTTGTTGGCATTCAAGCGTTCAAGCATACATGTGTTGACCCCTGCGGCTTTCCATATATTTGCTCCTCCATCACAAAAGCCGGGTAAGGCCGTCTTTGATATGATTCGAATGGAGCTGTCAATCATCAGAAAAGAAATAAATACGCCATTATTTTGATTATCAAATTATTGCTTCAGTCATTCTTCAAAACAAATATGACTTTTCCTTTCAAATATTAAGATTTTCTGCTGTACTCCATTTTCTATCTCTGTTAAATGAATATCTTTGAGTTTTAGACTGTTGGACAGTTTATAGAGTAACCAAGTAACTGAGAAAATAATTGTTAGCAGCAGAACTACATTCAAACAATATTTCACAACAGGTAGGATGTCTGTGCTGCACCTATAAAAGATAATTCAACTAACAGACTACGAAGCCAAAGAATGAGACCACTGATAAGGGTTTGTGTACCATGGCAATAATGAACAAGAGTTTCTATCGACTGTGTAAGTAAACCAACCATACTTTGCATTTACTGTGAGTAAACACTCAATAAACCTTGCTTTGATATGACTCCCAGTCAATTGACCAATCACTGAAGCCAAAAAGAAGTTGGCTCAAGCTGAACTTCTGGTCGAGATTGTTATTCAGCCACCAATCACATCGTAGCAATACTCGCTACCCCGCCCATCCCTGATCACTATTTGCGCTGCACCTATCAATCAATTAACCACGCAGTCGCATGGCGATCCGGGCCTCATTGGAAAAAACAGCAGGAATATAAAGTTAGGCAAACTTCATCACAATATATAGTTTCAGACGTGAATGCAGCCACGTCCATCTTTACTGAATTCACCAGGCAGGAGAGTGACCAGTGGCGAGTTGTTCAACTGTAGTGTCACCAACATATTCCGCATGCAACCAACACGATATGAAGAACTTGAACAGATGTATGCTTTCCAAATGGCTACAACTTAGTTTATCCAGGCTGTTATGGTCAAAACACATGTTAATATTAGCATTAACTGTGGTATAGTTTTTCCAAGATAAATCCATGCTGCTTGTGGTAGCACACAGATGCTTTTGTCAGTGGAGACAACCAATTCAGAGGGTGGCGCAAGTCATGTTTGATGGGGTGTGGACGTTTGCAGTACCGCTGTATTTTTGAATGGGAGTTTGGCGTGACGCGTGTCGGGGCTGAAGAAAGGCTAGCCAGCTACTTAGCAATTTAGATAGCCAGCTAACTAACGCTAGCAGGGGACTAGCTTAGCTCACCACGTAACGTGAATGGTAACCAGACACCAAAGCACCCAACAAAGCACGTTGTATTTTTTTCCCCCCCATAAACTGCTGTTTCAATCTGTGCCGAACACAAGTAAATTTTAAACGTCTAATGTTTTATTCGGCTGGAGAAATCTCCGCCATTTTGTCTTCTCTTCCCTAACAAATCCATGTGAACTGCTTTACCTGCGTCTCCAAGCCCCCTGCGCAGGGAGACTGAGGGGAGGGAGAGGGGCCAGGCAGTCTGCACTGACCGTTGTCTATTAAGAGCCCTTACCGTCGTATCTCTCCGCTTGTTCGGCGAGTTTTGCCTGGTATACTAAGTTCTCTCTATCCGCCATGGTGCTCGGGTGTTGGAGCTGTTCGTAGCGTCCCGGTGGAAAGGGAAGATTATCGGCTGCTCGGCGATTCCTAGTGGTGGATCAGCAACAGCACCGTCGCTCCGCTGAATCGAAGACCCACCGGTGGCACTGGCGTAAAGATGGCGTCGCTACTCCATCCGGGAAACCCACGCAGCAGTCTACATCTACGCCTACATCCTCATGCCAGGTCCCGAAATAAATCACTCTCCGAGATCACCCCACCAAACTCAGTTCAAACACCCCCAAAATCCACTGTCAAGAAACTTCTTAATACATGTGACATTTCAATAATTCAGTTCTTCTGATTCAACTGGAGAAACTCTTCCATTCGGCATATACATATATAAAGCATGAACATGCTTTTTTGTTTTAAAATAAAGCATTTTTACTTATATAGGCTCATTTTATGTGATAAAATAGAATAGTATATATCTGAGTGTAAATTTATTTTAGTTTAATCCATTTTTTTGGGGGGGTGTTTAAATTTCTGAAATAATATTGTAGTTTAATTAATCTTTAATATTAACCACTTTTAAGTAGCTATAATTAAAATGCAGATTTCAAGTCTCGAAAATAAAGCTATGTTGCAAGAAGCTTATCGTTTTTATCTGAATAACCAATTTCCTTACAAATATAACCTAACTACTAATTACTATGGTGCAATACAGTGTAGTAATTGTTCATAGTAATGTACAGTATATGATGTAATGGGAGTGCAGAACAATTCAACTACAAGGGTTAGGGTTTGACCCAGTGACACAAATAACTTAACTCAATCTGCTCATTACTGTCTAATTATAATGTAATAGTTTACTAGACCGTAAGACCACAAGTCTGCATTGACACTAAATGTAATTAAGTGGAATAAATTCAGACAGAAATGTAAAGCATTAACTGACAATTTGGTATATTTTTATTGACTAGGTATATTAACACATTACTACAGAAAATAAGAAGGCAATTATAACTTCAAATAATATATTTTCATAACACTTTGACATATTGTACAATCTCTTTAAAAAAAATCCTATTTTTGCTTGTTCCGGTCCTCTTCAAAGTCAGGCTGAAATGGCATAAAAGCAAAAATATTTGATCATAGCAAAAACAACGAAACAAAGAAAAACATCATTATTTGGCATGTTGAGTCTTGAGCTGTGAAGGAGATAAGGTGCATATTGTAGAATCATCAGTGGTATCTTTTAAGAAAAAAAACAACACATTTCTTAAGTATTCATTGGACTTTGCTGAATTACAATAATGTCATGACTATGAAATGAGAATATTCCTCTCAAAGGCAACAGTGTGAGTTCAGTGACATGCATCTGAATGCAACACCCAATTAACACTTTGCATAAAGGCATTACAACAAATAGAAAGAAGGATTTAAAAAAAAAAAAAAAATCAAGGGGTACCATCATAGAATGGACAGTGAAACACAAGCACTTCTTTCCATTCAAAGAAATAATATGGGAAATGTGGTAGAAGGAACAACCATCACTGATCATCTTTTTTTTTTTTATACCGATTTGATATAAATTATGCAAAAACTAACCATACTTGACAGTTGACATCACATTTAGCATTTTTCTGAGTTTTTCATTTCAAATTATACATTGGATAATTTAAAATTCCTACACATTAAAATCCATCAATGATGTTTTTTTTGGATATATTTTTTAAATGTTCTACTTTCCTCAAATCACTAACACACCACATTTGGAGCATCACACTTTATAGTCATTTCACTGTTGTCACTAACAGTCATTTAGTGTTACCCGGTCACCCATATACCCATGTAAAGTCTATACAGGCACTCTGTGCTAGTGAATCATGTAGTTACACATAACTGACTTCTCTCAGCATATTAACCACTAATTGTGATCAAGTCATATTTTTGCTTCAAGAAACATGTAATATGAGCATTTGAACTATAGCAGGTGTTTATGAATATATATGGGGCTGCATATGAGCCACACTTGTGGCTCGTATTAATAAACATAAACATATCAGGGTAAAAAAAATAACATAATTAATGTAGTGTACAAAAAATAAGCTCTTTAAATTTGAGACTCAAAAACAAAGAGCAAATTGAGGGAACATTTCACAACTTATAAAAACACTGTAAACTCAAGACTACATTTTAGGACATCTGGGGTCAGATGCATAAAAATTCAGTGTAGGTTTAAGACCAACTTTCTACGTTTGTACAAAAGCAGTAATATGGATATGCACTCTTTTACATCCGTTTTGTAAATCTCAGTTATTGTGAAACTGTGCAGATGCATCAGCCTGATTTTGCCTCACACAGTGATCTGCGACTGGACACAGACGCACCTTTGGTCAACTGTTTGTAGATCTGCTCTACAAAACTTAAGGCGTGTCACTGAAGAGAACAGGAAAATACGCTGATCATCAGCTGCATGGTTCTCCACTGACATCCAGCCAGGACAATGTGCCATTAACTGCATCTATAATACAGGCACAGTAGGTGTTTAGGCCTATACTTATTTTTAGATGTTCTGCTTCACCGTATCACACTCATCTCCTTAAAGAACACCATGCATGTGCTGTGTTGAGATGTGTGCTTCACCATATCTTTCTTATAATAAATATATATGTGAAATGATACATGAAGGGTTTTCTTTTTGTGTGTAGGCATCATTTGTACATCTGACCCCAGGACTTTGTTCAACTGGTGATTTGGAAAGCAAACATAAAATCTATTTATGTGAATGCTCTGGAAACAATTTGCCAAGCATGTTATTCATTTCTTTTTTTTTTTTTTAAACATATAAAAAACAAAAGTGAGGGACTGAGCCTTCAGGCCTCAGGGCCAGTTCCTATGCAACTCCTCATCTTTTCCAATTCATGAGACAATGAGGTAGAGAGGATGTAACTCAGCAGATCCTCCCCAGTGACTGATAAAAAAAAAAAAGAAAAACGTCTACATGCAGCTGGGGTTTGTCACTCACCCTGTTCCTACTGTCGTTCAGCATTGCCAGCATACAAGAAACATTCACCGCATTTACAAATCATGTAGGAAGATGATACATGCGAGTTTCTGACTTGGGAAGACTAAAGTACAAACCAATTTTTAGTCTCTTTTAACATGTGAATAATAAGACTATGACCACAGGATGCATTTTTCTCTCAAAAACAGTGTTATTGTCTCTGGTAACAGCAGTTCATCAGTGTCATTGCCATTTACCACATTTTAAAACCATTTCCAAACCACCTTATAAGTGTGCACTAGCTTACACAGGCTAACACAGGAGATAATGTTAAAGAGGACAACCCTGCTTTTGAGGAAAAAAGGTCTGACAGCACATTCTTCTAAAACAGGATGTTATAAAATTACATTTAGTTGAGAAATAAGACCATTTTATAGTTTATTTTCATATTGGCATAATGCTCTGTGGGTCTGTGTGTGTCTAAAAAAAAAAAAAAGCTTCATGTGTAATCATAGCTTGTGTTTTCAATGTGGAAAAAGCTGATGAGAAACAATAAACCTACAAGTATCAGTCACAGCACCTCGGTGGCACAAGAAATGACAAAGTGACATATTCTCTGTTTTACCGGCACATTAAAAAAATGCAGAAGCACTAGTGTTGGGGTGGATTTTTTTTTTTTCCTCTTAAAAACATTTGCAACTGATAATGTTATAAAAAAAAAAAAAACCCTGCTGGAAGACAAAAATAAAATCCCTCAACCTTTCTCTTCTCATCTTCTAAAACGGCCTCGGGGGATCCGTCTGTCCTCTGCGACAGGGTGATTATTTTGTTCTCTCACACTGCTGCATTTGAAGTCATCCATGTTGGCACTGAATAGTGTTTTAAAAGAGGAACATAAAATAACAGGCATACGGTCTCTGGTAACAAAAAGTAAAAGAAAATCAAATGTAGGAAAGGAAACAAAATGTTTACAGTATTTAGCAATGTAAGGTGTGTGTGTGTGTATATATATATATATATATATATATATATATATAGTCAATTCTATCATCATATTTTCCACTTTTAGTACAAAAAAAAGAGGACTTGGTTTGTAGTGTGGGTAGTATGTAATAAGTCGGTGAAGTCGTCTTTGCGAGGAGGACCGTTCTTCTCCATGAGACGGAGGCATCAGGAAAAGTCTTTGCTCGTTTCGCTCTGAGGTTCACAGTCTACAAAAACTCACTGATTCATGATTCTGTGAGAGAAGCCGAGTGTTTCGTCTCCTGTGTGCAATCGATTATTTTTCCCTTCTGTGTATGAATGAATTGAAGTGGGTGGGGATACACAGATTACGGCAGGAAGGGAAGAGTAGGCTGATTTCTGCTTGTGCAGTGCAGATTTCAATACTGGGCTGAAGGTGTGTAAACTAGGGTTTGACTGATATCGGTAACTGGTGCCTGATACTGTGCTCACTGTGGACTGAAACTGTCTGAAACTCACAGTCTGTTGATATTAAAACTCTTAATTTGATCATTTTCATTTGTTTTTGACTCGTAACAATCTAACTGGTCTTTAGTTTGGTTCAATCGGTCCAGACCAAAGGGAAAAAAACATCATTGCCTTGTAGTTATTAATCCTTCTATTTCCTGTTCACATAACTTATTATAAAAGGAGCAAAAAGCTGTAAACATTAAATGATATGGACTGACAGGTAATGCTCATGGTGAAATAAATGGTTGTAGGAATTATTAGTCAAGACTGCAACTTAACCTTGTGTGTGATAAATAATCCCTAATAGGTAGAAACCAGACAATAAAGAAGTGTCTTGTGCTGTAACATTACGATCCATAATTTGACTGACACCCGCCAAAAGCCGACCGAGCTAAAAGAAGCAGCTCATCTGAACTAAACACCGAGCAGGTTAGGTGTGAAAGCTGTAAATAAAACTGAAGTTATTGAAAGTTGACTTGTTGTTTTCTCTTTTGACTTTGCTAGGTTACTGTTTGCCCTTGTTTCTAGTGGTGAAGCTAAGCTCGGCTAAAAATACCTCTCTCTGTATGAGTTACACTGGAGATAAAACTGATAACTGATCTTCCCATATGATTCTGGGTAAGACAACACACAAGTGTGTTAATTTGCAAGTTTGACACCAATAAATATTAAACAACTATATGTCGCTGTCTACTTGATTTCACTGCAGGCGTTGGTGATTTTTTATGAGGCTGTAGTCATGGAGGAAGGCAACACTAGTTGTGGGTAATGCTGACTTAAGCTAATATAGGCAAACCGATATCAGTCTGACCTTAGTGTAAAC
Source organism: Seriola aureovittata (assembly GCF_021018895.1). Lineage (NCBI taxonomy): Eukaryota > Metazoa > Chordata > Actinopteri > Carangiformes > Carangidae > Seriola > Seriola aureovittata. The sequence goes on along the minus strand of NC_079378.1, from coordinate 4,173,611 downwards.
CCTTAGTATGACCGATGTCCACCAAAATGACATTAGGCAAGATCCCCCGACACGTCTCGTGTGGGTTTAGCTCATAGGTTCATGTGCTGTGTGCTTGTATAAATATGTTTTTCTTTCCGAGCATGATGAAGTGGCCAAAAGAGAAGGGATGTGCACAGGTGATGGGAGTGCGTGTGTGTGTCTCAGCTCTCGTCGTCAGGATGGTGTTGTTCCAACAGTCGGACGTGGGTGAAGGGAAAGTGGCCGCGTTTGCCCTTGCACTCGCCCTCCCACTGGCCGTTCACGTTGATCTTGGTCACTTTTACCATGTCTCCCACCTGACAAATGACAAGAAAAAGAAAACTGCTGAATGCAGGTATATAGAATCACATTAACACACTTCGTTTCTGCACTCCGTATTAACTGGCAGAATCAGTTCGTGCAAGTCAAACCCATCAATACAGGATCAATGTCAAATTCTATAAAGCCCGCAGAAGGAAATATATTGACATAGAATTGACTGACCCATCTTCATTTTTACGACTGCAGAACAGCAAAACCACAAACCAACATACAAGAACTGATCTATACTACAGGGTCATTGGAAATACTTTAATGTAAAATCATATTTTAATTAATGTGAGGAGTTGCCTTAAGCCAGTCCGGAGTCTTCAAGCCTGCCAGATGTTCAGTTATTCATGTTTCCATTATACCACTACCAGTTGTACAAATGCCATGTTGGAAATTGGGAGGCTATTTGCTCTAATCAATCAGTTGTGAGTAACTTGATTGCTGGGAAATGCTGATTTAAGAACCGTTATTTCTCAGAGTCAATAGCTGCAGCTAGCTATGTAGCACTCAGACATTCACACTCTTAATCCCACTTACAAAGCTGTGTTGATTGGGATTGGGAAATTGATTGGGTTAATAAAATGGGTTAATTGAGACGTCTGGAGGAAGCTACAGCAGCTTTAGCCCAGACATTATGCCATATTTTACATTTTATTTGCCCCTTTTTATTTGTAAGTCAAGTCTTCCTTGCAGTGCCTACTTTACATGGGTTACAGAACAGGTGAGGCAGGAAAAGTAAATAACAGTAAGTGGATGAAACTCGCAGCACGGTGTAATTCCTGGTTATAAACCGTGCTGCAGACAATACACTTTAGAAAGGGTTTAATTTCAAAATAACACTCCCAGATGTAAATTACTGATTAAATGCTCATACTTCTCCACAGCGAGAGGACTGAACACAGCCCTGTGAATCTTAACTACACTGTCTACACTTGGACAGACCTCACAAATACTCCACTTGACAACAGCAGAAGTTCATAAACACACACTGCAATGTCATCTAGTCTGCTCCATCTCACACAGCGGCACGCATACACAGTCCTCCGCTCTTGTTAAATCAAACAAAATGGTGGCGTCTGTGTTTCTTGAGAAGACTCAAATAAACGGGGCTAAACAGAGAAGAGCATCCTGAGCCTCGACAACTCACGGCCGTGGATTTTAAGAGGTGACTGTTCAAAGTCGGTGCCAAACCAGCACTCGTCCAAAGGTGATGTGATGGACATTTTTCACAATTATTTCACATTTCAAAGGTGAAATAAATCAACAATGAAGAAAATAATGAGCAGAAATATCCATCTTGAAAATAATTATTAGTTGCAGCCGTAGCTAGGGTAATTAAAATCCTCCTACTTCAGCAGATGTAATTCATGGAGTGGGTGTGCAGTAAGTCAGCAGGACAGGCTCATTAAGCATCAGTTTGCTGACAGTGAGGTGGTTGTGGTAAACAGTGTGTGTGATGTAGAGACACTGCGTTACTCTAACTGGACTCACAATCTAAATTGTGCCCTTTTTTTTTTTTTTTTTAAACCTCCACCATTGTTTGCATGTCATTTGATAATCTGAACAAACACTGTTTATTTATCTGCTTCAAGACAACAACTAAAACCAATGTGCCTTGTTTCACCAGTAGTAATGAATGTAACATTCACATTAATGTGTACATAAAGAAAGGCCATTGTAAAGGATCTGTGTCTGTCTTTCTCTATGAAGCCATCCCACTGTGAGTGTCTTCATGTGCGCTGTCAGCTTGCATTTGTAAAGATACTTTGTGTGTATGCTCACATGCATGAGTAAGCCATTAACAATCAGGACAATCTAGGCTGCCTCAGCTGAGACCCAAACAAAAAAGAAAACAGAGAAGCAAAAGAGGTTAACAGTGAATAGAAGGACAGCCTTGGAGAAAATGAATGGTGGGTGGCAATGCTACCTCCAGGGCAAGCGCCGTCTTGTCGTAGGCGTTGGGCACCCTCTTCTGAATGGCTCGGGCATACACAGGCCCGTTCTGTAGGTTGGGAAGCTGAGTGTTGACTACTGGCTGAGCGTACTGGCCTGGGTCCGCCAGAGGGTTGGGCGGTGCAGCCCCTGTTCCGTCTGTGCTGCCCGCTACCCCTCCAATTTGCCCCCCCTGTCCAGCCCCCACAACAGGGGGACCCAAGCCCGCAGCAGTGGGCGAGGCGGGCCGGTACTTCTCTACGTAGGGAACGGGGATCATTCCGGCTCGGCCCTCCTGGTTTGCAGCGTTCCACCACTGCTCCTCAGGCTTCTCCAGCACACGCAGAATGTCACCCGTGCGGAAGGGGAGGTCCTCCTCATCGTTGCCCGGGAAGTCAAACAGCGCCCGGACAAACTCAGCCTCCTCGGGCTGCTGCGGCACTCCAACAGAGGAGCTGATGAAACCTGTGTGCTTGGCCTTGCTTACGGGCTCTATAAGTGTAGTGGTGTCCAGGTAGTGGATCTTATAAAACTCCAGCAGGGCCGGCAGCGCCTCAAACTCCTGATCCCCAATCCGAAACCGAGGAGGAACCAAACCTGACGGGAAGAGTGATTTTTGTGAGTTCTCTGAAGATAAAACATAATAGAAACAAACAAATCAACAAAATACTAATATCAAGATCAAGAAGGCCCACGATTACTGGCAGCACTGACCATCTCGCCCTGACTTTGTAGTCACATTGCACGCCAGAGGATTAACCATTCTCTTACACTTCTGTCATACGAACCTGACAATGTCCGGACCTGATTATTTGGACACTGTCCGGACTGCGGAGTTTCCCTTTCACACAGCAGGAGATTGACCATGTGAGATGCTTTCTCACCTACTGGATATACTCTGTTTGGTTTAGGTGAGGGGTGGCACCTCGGCAAAGCGCGCAGGAGACAGAACGCCATCAACACTCCCACTTGCTCGCTGTGAATTCTCTGGTCTGGTTCAGGGTTGCAGTACATGTGTGAAAGCACTATTAAATGTCCAATCATACCCTACTGAGGGAACGAACCTTATGTGCAGCCGCTTAACAACTTTTCATTTGAAGACATCTAACACAAATATACTTCGTACACACAAAAAATGAGTATGTTTGAGAATAGTTCCCATATCCCAGAAAAAGGGGAGGAACTCATGATGGCAGCCGAACAGATTGGATGGGTCAACAACATTCTCACAGTAGGGGGATGATGAGGCTCCTAATGACCCTGCCCACATCCAGGATCCAGCCCCAAACAGAGATAGTGTAATTGTTTTTTTTCGCTGTATATCTTAAAGAAAAATACAATTTGACGATACGATTTGGGGGTGATTCAGTGATTTAAATCCATGACAAATCAAAGTGATTAATTAAATTAATGCAATAATGCCATAAAGCAGTCCTGTTCACCGATTTGCAGTGTTATCCAGAATGGCCTAAAGATATTAAAAAGATGGGTATTACTATAACCTCACTATAAACAATAAAGCAACATCTCTACAGGTTAACAAATCCATAACACAGCATCACCCAATCCTATCAAAGTGTACAATAAAATGCACCGGCACTAGTGCATTTCATTTCGATGTGTTTTACACTTTTGTGTGTAAAGACTGGATATTTTTAGTGACCATGTTCATGCAATGAATCAAATTTGATTTGTGTCAATTAGAGTGACTTAATAAGAGAAAAGCTGTTACACTCATACCCTCTGCAAAAAGATTCTTATTTGTCACTGACACATTTGGTCTCAGATTTTATTCTTCTTTAAAAAAAAAAACAACACAAAAGCTGATCTTACTTTGGTACTATTCCCACAAATCGGTCACTTACTTACCTATTTATGTAACTTACTGTTACATAAAGTCATTTTTCATAATACCATCATATAACTGCCATAATGGCTCACAATTTTTGTTTACACTAGGGGAGACAAAGATAAAAAAAATTAGCCAACGCTAAGGAAGCCCAGAAAGGATTGTGCAACGGCCATAAGGAGCTTCAAGCACAGCAGCAGCAGCAGACCTGTAAGCAGGGCTGTGTATGTGCAACAGGGCAGGATCACAGACATTCCTGAGACGCCAATCTGACCAGTCATCCTCCAGTTGTGACAGCCCAGCCTGCCCATTTCCATTCAATATCTGCAGCAGCGGCAGCAGCGGCGGCGGGGGCGGCAGCGGCGGCGGCGGCGGCGGCAGCAGCAGCGGCAGCGGCAGCCCAACCCACCTCACTACCGCTGGCCGCTGAGCTACCGTCCTGCTGCCTAAACATGGACAAAACACCGCCTCAACCCCCGGTCAGGAAAAATAAATTAACGGTCTCAAGTATGGTGGCTGGATAAATTAAGTCTGAGTGGTTGTTGACAGCTAGCTAGCTAGCTAGCTAAACGGTAAAGTTTCGCCAAACTCCATTTAAAAAGTAGTCCACTTCACTTCACTCTACTTGGCTAGCAGACGATTTGTACAGTATAACTTATGGCCTTTACAGTGTCAGGTTCAACTGATATATCTGATACAAGAGGATTAGCCTCTTTAAAGCAACCCTACATATAATTTCAGTAAAAAAAAATTGTTAGCACTTGAGACAGACTTCTGTTTTATCCACAGTAGCTAGGCAGTTAGCAACACCATCCAAAATAGACAGGGGTGGATGGTAGCGATCAGTGTAAAGCACATGTTTAAGTTTTCATTTCTGTTCAAGTGAGTATATATTATTAAATTGTATATATGCTGACATTGAGTGTGCGCTCCAATAACACATAGAAAAACTTTAACTATGCGATAAAGGGCACGTATATTAGTAGATTTACGGAGATCAACTTAAATCGGACAGTTCGTAATGGCAGTTTGGCGTGGCTTCACGAGAGAGTGGGACGTTAACGGGGATCAAATCCAAGTTATCCAGCATTAAAATGAAATTACTTATTGTCACGTCAGTTTCGGGTGACCATGTGTGATAAGTTGAGTGAAGCAGCAAGCTATGCGACACATAATTCAGCGTTACCTGAGCCAGATTGCCGGTTGTTACTGATGCTGTTGATTATATAATGGGACACTTTGGAGTTCTCTGAAACGGACAGCACGTAGTCACCGGGGCTGGTTATTGAGTCCCTCACCAGGAAAACACCATGTCTCTGTCCCTGTAAAAGAGAAACCGCCTCCTGGCGACTTAGCCTTCCCCAGTACCAGCTAGCACGGTCTTCGGCATCAAAATTACCGGCCATGGCTGTGAAATCCCGTCCGAGGCTTGAGGCCTTTCCCCTTCGCCTCTCCCTATCCGCAACTCATACAAAAACTTTAGTTGACTAACGCTGCCGCTGAAAAAAACAAAAACAGTATAATGCCAAGACTTTAGCAACTTCCACCAAAGAATGTCGAGGCGTTTAAGTTGACTGGGTAAATGTTGCACCACAAACCCCTATTTTTCTACTGCTTAAACGTTAAAATGACAAAAAATATTCAAAACTAATGTGCAACAAGAAACTCCAGGACTGAAATGGCGGATCTAGGGAAACGTTGACCTCATCTACCGGAAGGGATGCCTGGTCAATGGGAAGCGCTGCATTCACGCCCCTTAAAAAACACCGTAGATACGACTTAACGTCCTTAATGTCTCTTTTAAATTACAGAACCTTTTTACTGCTGCCCCCATTGTATATTGAGCATGTCTTTACATCCTTATCCTACTTGGTGTAAATGTTAAAACCCAAAGGAATGACTCAGAACAATGCGGTAGCTTAAAGAGCTCACAGTATATTATGACTAGTTTGAGGCCGTGAACGCACCACAAATTACACTTTTCTGCAGATTTTGGTTGCTCCAAATCAGTTTTTAACAGTTCACGAAGATGCGTTTTTTGGGTATCACACGAATTTCTTTCTTTCTTTCTTTTTTCTTTCTTTTTCAAAAAAGAAAAGAAAAGTCAAACCCTAACCCCAAAATGCAACAAGATGTGATCTCAAAATGACCTTTTTGAGACCCCACACTTTAATGTTTCAACTGATGTGAATATTAACAATACCACTATGTTATGATGTACATGTGAAAGCTGAGATCAGTAAAAGTAGAGTATTTCCAGTTCTCTTTTTAGCTTATTTAATGCACAATTTAAGCACAATTGAGGTCGGAAGATTATTTAAATAGTTAAAATGAAGGTTTGTAAAGATAAATAATTATTTTAAAAAAATGCAATTTTTGGTCAACAGTCTTTTGCAGTAAATACATTCTGCCAGTAGATGGCAATGTACACGTGTTATATATTCAATGAATCTTTTCCTGACACAGTTTGTAGAAAAATCTTCATTCTTCAAAAACCTTTATTTGTCATTGTGACCAGAAACCTACATAAATAAGATTTTCATCATGGGTTCTCCAACTGAGTGTGTAATTAATTTGGACCCTGGCAGTAATGCATCAGTCATGGATTATAACCGGTTCCCCATATCAAAGTTAGTCAGTTAGGGCTGCAATTAACAATAATTTCCATTATTGATTAATCTGCTTATTATTTTCTCAATTAATAGATTATCTGTTTAGTCTATAAAATGTCAATAAATAGTGAAGAAGTGAGTCCAAGGTCACATGTTCATATGTCTTGTTTTATCTGACCAACCCAAAACTGCCAAAATATTTAATTTAAAATAAATTCAAACTGAGAAAAGCAGGAAATCTTCATATTTGAGACTGAAAACAGCATTTTTGGATTAACTGCTTGAAAATTGACTGAAATAATCAGTTACCAAAATTGTTCCTAATTATTTTTCGTTGATCGACTAATTAATAATTGTGGCAGCTCATCTGAAACCAACATTAAAAGAGAGTAGTTTGACAGAACAATATTAACCGAAGGTGCATTTTCATATAGCTTTCAGTTGCATTTCATGGTCATCCTCAGCGGGTGGAGTTGGCTAAGTTGTCATCATGTGATTTAAGTATGGCACTTCGGTGATGTGATGACAGCTAAGAGCTACGTTTTGTTGTCCTTATATTGTGTAATAGTGTAAACATTTATAGTGTAAAAATACCTGCAATCCCTGGTCGTGTCATGCCAAGCGCTTTCAGTGGCGGCGGCCAACACTAATAAATTTCATATCTGTCTCACTGACTGACTGAGCTCGGAGTTTGGCTCCTGGAGTTTATTTCTTGTGCCATTGAAAAACATGACACTCCTTCATGCACATTGTTAATTATCTAAATTATTTACAGTCTCTGTCTCTGCTGATCTGTGCAGTCTGACACTGATAAAAAAAAAATAAAACAAATATTATAAAATAGCTTTATTTTGCCACATTACAAGAGTCAAAAGGCAAGACTTTAATTTATTGTTCCTGGAGCATCTCTAACTTTTAATTTGTAACATCACTCATGTTCCCAAATGCTGATCGATCATTCCTCAGATTTGCTTCCTTTTATTTTACGGCTTTGTTATTGACGTGAGAGTTACACAAAAGCCCTTTTTAGTTGTAAATACAGCAACATTAGAGCCACACACATCACAATACTTGTCATAAGACACTGCATTTTAAGAATCAGTAGTCCACTAGGAAAGCTAAAGGGAATGGGGGGAAACTGGTGAACACATGCATACAGTATAAAACTGTGACTGTGTGTTGACAGAGAAAACTACTTGTCAAACTCTACTGTCTTAGTTTAAGTGGATTCACAGGGTGGTTTTGGGCTCCACATTAATTCAGCCCATTCAAAGTGTTCACAACACACTGTGGTTAAAAACATCTAGAATATTCTCATCTACTCTGATACAGAGTTATTCAAACTTCTTCAGGTGGTTGTAGAGGGACTGGACGTATGTAAACACACACATGGGGTCTGGCTTGTCCCCCATCTCTATCATGTCCTCCACCTCGATCAGACGGAGACAGTCAGCCTGCTCCCTGAAACATAAAAGACATAAAGTTAGAGTCATTCATTTCCAAGGCACACGTAGACTGTAGTACCTCGTGGAAATATCAATTACTCCAGTGTAATCAAAGTACACACACTCGCTCACTGCCTCACTCAGTCCATTCTAGCCTGCTTACTCTGCAGTGGTGAACGCCAGCTGTAAGTTGTGTTTGCGTTTGGCGGGGTCCAGCGTGTTGTAATCAAACTCCAGAGGGAAGAAAGAGTGAACCAGAGCACAGAACGCCATCCCATCGCTCCAGCAGGACGAGAAGTTCTGAATGTCTATGTTCTGAGAAAAAGACGACGAGGGCGCCGCATTTTAAGACAGAGAACAACATGGTGCCACATTCATGCATTTTCTCCTCATCACTTTACTGCCAAATGATCACGGCACTTTATAAATTCGCTTTACAATTCCTATTATTGATGCAAATGTATTACTTTTCCTGTGACATCCTTGTTTCTCCATAATTAGGAGAGACATGGCAGAAGAGGAATATACCGTGTATCCCGCTGTCGTACCTGATAGCCAATGGTTTTTGAGCGGCACCACTCCAGGAGAATCTGTTTTATACCACTGGCACTGGACACTCCGAAACTCTGAGAGCGCTTCAGTTTCGGCTTGGAGTCCTTCGGCCTGTGGCAAGAGAAATACAGCTCACCGTACCACAAAATGTCAATCATCTCCGGGGCTGAAGATACACTAATAAGATAAGATACACTTACTTGGTCGGCTCTGAGTTCATCCTTTCAAAAAGAGCCCGTTTGGCCTGAGCCCCGTTAGAGCGTGGAAGCGTTTGTGATTTCATTATATCCTGTTTAAACTCAATCCCCCCTGGCTTGTTCGCTTTCCTGTGGAGAAACATGGCATCAGTGAAACCACAGAAAACACTAAGTTCATTTAATGTTTTTAAAAAAAATCAGAATCAGAATTCACGCTCATGACTTACTTTTCCAAATTAGGCGAGAAACCCGATTTTATGATTGATTTGGAGGGAAGTAATTTTTCTGCAATTACAGAAAAACAAAATAATGCAAACTACATTAACAAATCACAAAAACTAAAGCCTCTACCTGCAGATATGGAAAGTTTAATTTATTTTACCTGCAGACTGAGGGAAGCTCACACTCCTCTTCAGACTGGGACTGGGTGTCTTGAGAACTGGTACTGAATTGATGAGGTGATGGATGAGGTAAGGTGAACTTAAAATATATATATTAACAAATGAAAGAAAATAGAGTTGAACTCACCCCGCTTAAAGGGATACTCCCCAGGTTTTACTGTAGTGTCCTGTGATGCTGAAATATTTGAAGACGGCGCTGGAGTAGCTGATGATGAAGACTCCGTGTTGGGTTTGGTGATGGCAGAGAGAGTCAAGTGTGGCTTGTGTTCACTGACGTCTAATGAAAATAGAAATAAAGCACATGAACCTCAGTGAAAGAATACATGAGCTATTTACACCTCCTTTGATGAGCGTTTTTTACATATTTTCAGACGACTGACCGAGCAAAAATAATATCTCAAAACAAACCACGTAGCCATGTACTCACCACGTCTAAAGGGATATTTGCCTGGCTTTATTGTCGGGGATTGTGGCACCGAAGGATTGGGTGCAGAAGCAGGACTCGGATCAGATTTAGATGGAGCAGAAGTCTCAGAGCTGCTTTTGGTTACAGCTGTGAGGGGAAAATGAGGCAAGGCCTGAGATCCAGAGCCTGACTGCTCCTGGGACCTCAGCTCCTTTGCCCCAGATGTACCTGCACAGGTGGAGATAAAAACAATAATACATATATATAACTATAATAACTTAAAACATCCCAGGATGTTGCTAAGTTACTGTTTGAATGTTTAGTATAGTTGCTAGCACATTACTAGATTATGACTAGCATGGTTGCTATGGTTGAGCGGTAACAGGGTGTTACTAATGAGTTGATAAGTGGTCCCGAAAGTGTCGCTAGGTGGTTGCTGGGGTGATAAGCATCATTGCTCATGTGTTATGGTAATAAGAACAATAGGTAGGAACTGTTTATTACTTCGCAGACAGAAACATAAAAAATAAAAATATGTTTTCAGAGGAGTTGCAGAGATCAAATCCTAAGAATACATCTCAATAATCTGCAGTGTCTGTTCACAAGAACCCGTTAACTGACCTCTTGTAAAAGAATATTCCCCTGCTTCCCCTGCGGGAGCCTCTGCTGCAGGATGGCCGGCTGCTTTAGGGACTAAAGCCGGAGACGGAGCAGATTTGGTGGTAAGCAGACCCTCAGGACTGGCTTTGGTTGTCATGGCAGTGACAGGAAGATGGGGCAGGGGTTCGTCAGCATCTGAAAAAGGGAGAATCTGAATAAAAAATGAAGTCAAAGTGGAATGGATGGTTAAGAGCACTCAGTTAATGTGTCCATTAATGTGTGATTATGCATCTCCATCCTCGGAGAGTTCCCGACACTGGGGAGACACGTAACAGAAAACGGCTGCATTAAGGAGAAATTAACATTTTGAGAAATTGAATTTGGTTACACTGGCAAAGCAGATTCACTGGTATCAAATAAATGGTGAGATGTATTGATTACACAGCAGAGATTGCATCTCCCACTCACCACATTTAGCAGAAGACTCCGCTGATTTGGCGGGAGTTTCTTTTGTAGCTTTGACCACTGAGGCGGCGGGAACAGACGGAGCCTCGGAGCTGGCTTTCGTCATCGCAGTGAGGGGAAGATGAGGTTTGGTCAGAGGACCTGAATCTTCCTGGTCTGAAAGAGAAAAGTTGGATTAAGGTCTATAGGTTTCTAGACATCACTTAATGTGTATAGATACTAAAATAATTTGATCTGTAAAGCTTGTTATAGCTGTACAGCTTTAATGTAACCCTTTGATAAATTAGAGTTGTATTATTGATATTATATGATATGGACCAACCATGACCATGTCCATGACGATGGACAACATGACTGAACTGATTAACACTGGCCTTTCAGAATCGATTTTCAACTTCCCCAAAACTATATTGTGGATCTTATTTTCATCTTTATTCATCCTGGAATATTATGGACAGTTTCATTTAGAGACTTTTACAGATTACTGAATACTTTGTAAAGCACTGTGTATTCTGTGGTTTGCTACAAAAATAAACTTATAAAATATTTTTTATTTCTCTTACAGTGAATCCATCCAACAAATATGTTTTCAGTGTAAAGTGAAGTGTATTATATGTGAACGGCGATCAGCTGACCGGGCATTTTGGGGGTTTCCACTGTAGACTGAGGAGAGTTCGTTACGGCGGGAGACTCTGGGCTCGGCTTTGTGACGGCGGTGAGAGCCTGGTGGGACTGGGGAGCAGCTTCGGCACTTTGGGCTGCATCAGAGTCCACGGATGAACCTTCTGTGAAAACATAACCAAAGGTGAGATCGGCTCGTCGGGTCACCGGTGTTGAAACCTTTTTCAGACAGTCTGCCCACCTTGCTTGCCGTTCTCCTGTGCGGCCGAGGCGACATTTTTCTCTCCTTTTGCATCAGTGCCCTGCTCAGTGAAGACAAGAGGTTCAAAACGTGCAGTTCTGTTATTTTAGGTCGACAGTGTCTTTTCACGAATGAAACTAGGACATCCACAATCTGGTACGGTCACTCACAGCATTGAAATAATAGACCATGTTAATGGTGGACTGGCACTGTGTTTTCTGGCTTGAAACTTTCTTTTTAAAGAGTTTAGTTTTGCAGATTTTACAGATGTTCATTAATTGAAGAGCTTTAATGATTATTTAAATGCTTTTACAATAAGACGCCATTACTCCTCTGCTGTACCGACTTTTTTTAAAGTGGCAAAAATGCATAATTCAGAACAAATTCTTCCCTAACTGCCCCTTGGATTCATGTCAGAGTAGAAAAAAAAAACCAAGTGAAATTCACCGTCTAAAAATTCAGTATGTAACCTCTTCTAATTTGAAGTCTGAATCAGGCAGGGCTCAGTTTGATGGGGGCATTCAGACGTGACCAGCACATCAGCTTTGCTTCGTTTGGCTGTCTTGGTAATGGCATAACCTTGAACATGGTGGTGGGTGATGCAAATTTAAAGTGAGAGTGGGAGAGGGTGGGTGGGGGTGTAATCTACCCATAATGTGTTAGTTTTAAATAAGAATAGTAAAACTGAACGTGTAAAGGATCACAGTTCCTTCGTTAGCCTTTACCCCAGGAGGGTAAATGAGTTACGCAACACGTGCAGCTGTTTTTTTTTTTGTTGGTCTCCAACAATATTCAGCTCACAACAAACAAAGAGACTTCTGTCTTTCAGACGGCTGCATGCTGTGGAGCTAAAAATAATTTTTTTCATTGTTATCATTCGTGTTAAATGTGTGTGTGTGTGTGTGTGTGTGTGTGTGTGTGTGTGTGTGTGTGTGTGTGCGCGCTAACTTCTCTGCATTTGTGATTCTCAGCTGTCAACAGCTGAAAGCTTCTCATTTAATGTCAGCTGTGGCCAACAAACCCATGTTCCCACTGAGAGGCTATTTTAGATTTTGCAATCAGCCCCTTTGCAAGAGTTTCCGCTCCGCTCTTCTTACGTCCCGATATAGCCCCAAATGGATGCTTTGGAAATCAGAGAGTTAGCCCGAGCGGTTCAAACAGTGCCTAAGTATATCGGCCCGAAGCTTTGGCCTGTGTTTGCCCCTTCTCCCACCCCCCCCATCCCCCCCTCAGCCTTTTGCTTTCCAGAGACACGCAGTGGTCTGGCAGCCTCACAATAAAGCCATTGCAGCCAGTCCGTCAACTCATCGTCAGGAGGGAGATTAGCACCACAGTGATCTGTGAGCTCCACAGGAGCTGCTGTGGGATATCACAGTCTCACCCTGTTAATCTCTTCAACCCCTGGCCGAGTTTACCTCCATGTCACTTCGGCTGCTTAGAAACATGCAAACATACTGAAAACACACAAACACATTTCAGTAAATCACCAATGAGAAATTATCCTGATTGTTAAAGTCACAAAGAAACACTTTCCCATTATTTCTCACATTTGAAAATCTCATTACATGAATTTATTGTATATAAATTATTATTATTAATTAAAGCTGCACTAAACCATATTTTCATATTAGCAATGAATCAAATGGCTTTGTAGCTCTGCAGCTTCCCTTTAGCTCTACAGAGCGTTTTAGCATCTTTTAGCATCTTTCATCATCTTTCAGCTCCTTGTTATTGTCGTAACGCCTCAACTTTACTGTAAAGTCTAGTCTTGCTGCTCTCATCAAGCTCAGAACCCACTGAGCGCGTCCTGTCCAGTACCAAATGGCGAGACAGACAAAGTTAGCGACTAGCTGGTGAACACAGCGGAGAATTTAGCAGATAAGGAACCTGATAGGAGACCAAAAAAAGAACAAGATGCAGGGCGTGTTTTGGACACAAAAACACAACTCCAAATCAATGCTAAAGCTGCTTTATGTCTGCTGTATGCGTAAATAGGTAATTGTTTGCTAACATGGTTATATGGTTAAATGGAGAAGAACTTCAGCTGTTTACTAAGATTTTTCTGGAGCTGGATCTTGTTGACATTAGTGTTACTAGATCCTAAGGCACTCGGCGCTGGCAATGGTTCAAATAGTGATAATGTTTCTCAGTTTTTGGACAATCTTTCCTCAAAGACATTGATTCATTAATTCCAATTTTACCTGCTTTTTCACTCACTGCATGACGTGTTCGTGCGTGACGGAGTGAGGCCTGCTATTGCCAGCTGTGGTGACATAGTTGACCTCAATAGGATGATGTCAAATTTGAAAATGATGGAGTATAGTATTAACTGATGAAACAGGGGGGCTATCTTAGTACTGAGGGGGTGGGGGGGTTGAAGAGTTTTACGTCAGAGAGGTGGGAGGGGGGACCAGGTGATTTCAGCACAGAGGAATGTCAGCAGTGTGTGTTACGAGGACAGCTGGTTGCCCCTCTCAGGGTGTGAGTCGGGGGTATTATTGACAGGGATGTAAGATGCAATTCAACTTTCCATTAGGAGATTTGAGAGCTGGATTGGCTGGGAAACAACATTCCTGAGCGATTGGAGATTTATTTATATACCTGTCTTCAGAGTTCGAGTGTGAGTTACGTCACAAAAAGGAAAAACAATTTGTGCGCTGTGCACACTGTCAGAAGAATGTGGAGTAGTAGACTGACCTTGTTCGTCAGGCTGTCTACTACATCCCTGGCTGTGAGCTCTTGAGCTCAGTTACAAAGTCCAAGCACTGAATTAATTGATTATGAATTGATCATTTAGACCTGCATTCCTTATGACTATCCCCATCTTCATTCGTGTGTGCGAACAGTGGTGTTTTAAAGGTGAGGAAGAAAAAGCTGAAGTTGGTAAAGAGCTGCAGCTCAGTCCCAAATCACAGACCCAAAAATACATGTGCCCTTTGGAGGACCTGCTGTTCTAACAGCGGGTCATGAGCAGAAGAGGGGTGTGATGGGGGGTAGGGACGAGCGTTAAGTGTGCAAATATGCATGTTTGTGTCGGTGGGGTAGTTTCTAAATTGACTAATGTAAGGATATATAATGGTAATTGTATCATATTCAAGGTTAATAATACTAGATGATTATTATTGGTCACCAAATGAAAATATAATATCTAATTATATTAATGTCAAGTGATGCGGAGCCTATAAGGCGCTGCTTATACCGCTGCTCCCCAGATAAATGTGTGATGTCAGAGGTTAAATATATATTAGACAAACATACCACACGGCTCAGATTCCTCTGATTCTAGTTGGGATCCTCCCTGACAGATTCAAATCCTGATTCTTATCCACTCTCTCGCACAGAGGTTTTTATAGATCAGGTGGGCTTAGTTCATAAGCATGTCTGATCTTTTGAAAGGTTACTTTATACATGCACAGAAAATAGCAGCTTTCCTCGCTGGGACATACACGTATGTAGTCGTGACATTTAGGTTAAAGAATGTACTAATGTGTTCCAGCGAACAGGGTGGTTTCTGGATGGATGATGCTGCGATCTATATCAATATTCAGGGCATTCACACATTGTTTGAGCAGCTGATAGGGACACAAGGCGCGTGCTGAGTGTGAGTTCACAAGGCTGAAAGCAATGAACCTTGGAGAAGATGATGTATGGGGTCAGGTGTGCCTGTTACGAGCCAAACGCTTACACATAGAAAAGTACGTCCCTCAAAACTTAATGACATAGCTGCTCAGAGTCCTTGGCGTGGTGGTGTACTGTAACACTGGCTGTGTTTAAACAGACATTAGCACAGTAGCACATTCATTTCAATGAGGGCCACTGTGTTAATGTAACAAGGGTGCAGAGGGCTAACGCAACGCACCAGCCATGCATGGGTACGTTACATTCCTGGTATATTAAATTGTAGTGCTTTATGTAATTTGTATTATGTATCTCACAAGTTTTGTGATGGATTGTCACTGTGCTATGTTTAAAGGGTTGTAAAGTCACAGTACTACACACCACTGTGCAGTGTTTTAGCCTCCGATAAGCCTTCAAACTCAGGGATCTGTCAGTGGAAGGGAGTTAGAGGTGAGCTAAGAACTGGTGTATATAAATTAGTAATTCTCCGCTGACCAGCTTTACCACACCCTGTGCATCTTGTTCACCCATCCGCACTTTATTCCATAGACTGTATGATCTGCAGAAAACACAACAACAAGAATACTCACGTTAATCTCAGCATGTCTCTTTGCTCTCCATGGAGCAGCAGCAGCAGCAGCAGCAGCAGCAGCAGTAGTGTGGCCTGATCCTCCACTTGACCCACATGATTCAGAGATTGTGGATGTGGACTGGCTTGACAGGAATTCCTCTGATCCTCCAGAGTTGAGCAAAACCGTCTTGTCTTCCAGGGTCTTGGACTGTATCTGTACGTGTCCATTCTCTATACTTTCCTCCCTGTTCTTCCCCGTCACTTGAGCGGGACTCTTCCCCACTTTTACCCCGGCAAGACCCTCCACCAGAAGGCTGAGGGCCTCCAGCTTCGACCTGAGCTGCAGGTTCTCCTCCTGCAGCCTGGTCACCGCCTCGGCCAAGGGTCCGTTGGAGATGCACACCTCCTCGATCCTCTGCTCTATGCGCTGCTTGAAAGCACTTACGTCCACGTGTACCTCCCTTATGGCAGCTTGCAAGGTGGTATTGAACTGAACAAGAGCCTCACTTACCATTTCCTCCTGAACACCCTCTGTAGCTGTATCCATGGCTTTTTTATCAACCCTCACCACCTCTGCGTTTCAAGTCAAATGAGTGACGGGGTGGTCGGCGTGGAGATCAGAAACCAAAACCTTTCTACTTGTCTTGTCTTTCACCTCTTCACTTCGTTCTCTGGTTCACCTCCTTAAATCTATCTTTGAGTTCTTGACCAAATTATTTTTCTACTCTACTCCTTCCAGCTAAAATAATTCAGAGGTATCTGTGGTGTTCCATGCCAGTTTTCCAGACAAGTTGAAGATGCAAATGGTTTTCAGAGGACGACCAGGGGTGCAGCGTTCCTCGGCAGCAGCACACTGAAGTCCAATCGAGCTCCATGGAGGACTTCTCTCAACGTGCGTATTCTCTTACTCTCTCCTCTCATCTGGTCAAAGCAAGAGCGGTTGTTATTTATAAGTCATGGAAAACTCATACACAGTGTCATCCCGGGAAAAGAGATTACGTACTGCACGGGCAGATCAGGTTCTCGGTGCGTGCAGGAGCTGAGGGATGATCAAAACTAACCTTTCCAAGGGATCCGGTGGAAGTGGCAGACGTCCTCTCTGGTGTTGCATCCACGATGTGTTTCCTCAACGTTTACCCCTGCTGCCCCTTCCCCAGTGTGTTGTCAAAGCTATCTGTGTCTCCCATGCTTGGGAGCAACAGGTTCGCCTGTATTTTGGGATGTAAAGGGGGGCGTGAAAAGTTCAAATGGGGAGGAGGAGCCAGGATTATTCAAATGGTTTTGTCTCTTTGCTGCTGGTAAATCTGTATGAAGTCACAGCAGAGAGGGTGAGTGCAGTTTCCTGGGGGTCAATGATGTGATGTGAAGAGTAATCTCTTTCTGAGAGGAACTTAAATAAGAAATCACCAACAAAGCTCAGCCAGAATATTTAAATTTACCCCAGTCTAAGAAAAGGCAACAAGGCTGTGATTCTGAGAACCTACACACAACCAGAGGGGAAAACTACATAATTAAGTTTGTAGATCTTAGATGTTCATGCAACACGTCACATTCAAAGAGAACTGATGAACACACTAGTAATTAGTTACAGGTTAATGTTAGGTATCTATTAATATCTCTAGTAATGTGCCTGAGGCAGAATGTTAAACATCACTGGCTTATTATCACACCAAACAATAACTGTAGTGCATTTCTTTCTTCCAACCTGAAGTTTGCCACTATAGTTGTGATACATCTCTAAGTTGTAAGTAGACGTAAAGACCTTTCAGGCGCTGTGTGCAGGATTTGTCTTGTGTTTTACTATATTTTCATTCATCAGTTTTAGTTATGAAAACATGAATAAACAATTAATAAATCTCCTTACAGCTACATTTTGTGTTGTGTAGGTTAAAGTTAAGTTGTATATGTTATTATTTAGGCAAAATGTTACATGTAAAGAAATAAAATGCTCTGAAACATGATAAAAGAACACAGTCTGGTTTATTCTATCCACAGATTTTAGCATCATAATTCATTTTACACTTGTAACATTTGTGTTTTTGGAAAGAGCAGTAGACAAACATACCAGTGTCAAAGTCTGTGTGTGTAGAAGATCAGGCTCAGCTTCAGTCAGCAGCGCCTCTGTGTGGCCATGACTTCACATTACAACTGAAAGAAGCCCTGCAGGAACCATAACTACACGTACACACTGAACAAATGCACACAGTGAATAAAAGAGAGGAACTGCAAAGCATGTGAGGAGAAAATGTAGATATTTTTTATTTAGCAGTAGCAGTGGTCTCAGGCTGCTTTCTCTGCAAGTTTCTTTATGTAAATTTAACTCAAATTCCTCAGCAACAAAACAAATACACACATGTCCTAATGCTGTATCTGACTACAGTCATGTCAATAAAGCTTCTTTGAATTTGATTGATTAGGGGAAATGTATGCAAAATGTGCTCTTGTATGTTACTGTACCCATCTTTACCAAATGAAAAAATAAGACCTGATTAAAATGCATGCAGACTTAACAAGGAAAACAAAACAGAGGCTTGTTCAAAACAGTCTATCAAATCAAATTTATTGAATTTTAAAGGGGTGCTCTGAATTCACAAGTTGCAGCTACAGTACATAACTCCTCTTACATCAATAGTTTTGTGTTATGTCAAACAAAAATTTCTCTTTTCAGATAGGAAAGTTCCTCAAAAACAAAAAAAAGGTCACGCTACAAAAAAAAAAAAAAAAAAAAAGGACAGATGCATCAAATCTTATATGTATGAAAAATTAGAACGCTATCAAAAATAATGTGGGGCAGGAAGTGTTAAAAGGTTGTGAAGGTGCTGCATTTAAGTCAGTTACACGCCCATCGCAAAAAAAAAAGTGACTATTATGAACAGCAGGTCAACGTTAAAATCCAAATCTCTGAAACATAACATCCACCAAACTTGACAGATGAAAGGTCTAAAACAACAGAGACACAGCAAACATATTCAAGACTACGGTACGTCTATGCTTTAAAGGGTTTCATCCTCATATGATGCATAGAAAAACAACATTATGGGATTTGCTCGATAATCTGAAAATATAGATTAAAATGCTACAAAATGTGAAATACGACAACATATTAATGTAAAAGGCTTTAATTTCAACAGAATTAAATGACACTTTATTCTCTTTCTAGCAGTAAATGCATAGCAATCTGTTTTAAATATTTTTCCCCCACTTAAAAGTATGAACAATAAGATTTTTAAAAACAAACAATGAGACTTTTCTCCATCATTGCCGTGAACACCAAAATGACTGAAAGTGTAGTTTTCCTCAAAGACATGAGGATGATGATGATGATGTTGATGATGATGATGATGGTGGTGGTGACGATGACGACGACAATAAACGCGATAAATACAGCCACAACCTGTAAACACTGCCTGCCAGCTTAGCTCTTTCATACTGAGATTTGCGGGTATCACAAATAGATTTTTCACAAGGCACTGGAAACCAAATTTGGTTCACTGTCCACAGATCAAAATCAGTGCCAGCAACACAGTTTCTGCAGCGCTTCAGTCGAGTTCATGTGCATTTCATCAGCCTAATGCCGCGTTCGCGTCACGTCAGAAGAAAACCTGACAACAGTTTAAGTGTCATTTTGGTTCCAGAGGCTGTAATCACGCTGATATCATGTCGTGTGATCCCGGTGTAAGATGCTTTCCATCCAACATGACATGAACACGGCATTAGACCGCAATTCCTTTACACCGTTCTATCTCTATGCCCAGAGACGAGGGACCAACCCTGCAGGGATATGTGACGATTCAAAGCAGCAAAATTATACAATAAGTGTCACGTGACAGAAGAGACCCCCCCCCCCCCCCCCAACACGCTATTATCATCACCACTCACATCTCAACAATCCAGTTACTCCCAAACATGACAGAAATGTGCGTTACTGTCGTACTGCTCAGCGTACTGGTTTGTTATTTGTGGATGTAAAAATGACAAACATGTGCCTTTGTCAGCTTGCCCTGTAAATGATGGGAAAATAGACACCAAAATTAGCCACTGCAGTTTCCATGGTTATTGATAATTGCGCTATTTGCAGCACCTCTTAAAGATGTACACCATCTCCCCTTCAGATGAGATGGAGCCAAGTCTCATGCATTTTTAGACAAAAAAAAATGTAATACAAGTAGTGTTTTGTACCAAAATGGGAGATTTACATTTTCACACTGCAGCATTATTGGCTACAACAACAAGCCACACTCTGCCCTACAACATTTATACAGCGTCTTCTCAAAGAAAGTTTCTACAATCTGCATTTCTGCCAAGGTGTTGGCATCGAACATCTCCCATCTGCCCTTCACACAGGAGAGCTGTCAAAACCTAAAAATGGGGGCTGAACTTAATGAAAGCTAACAAACTACTCTATCTTTTTCTTTTTTTTTTTTTTTATGTTAAAATTTTACCAGCTGATGCCCATTTAGCTTAGAATATGAACATAAAACCACAGTCACGTTAACACTACTGGTCTCAATGTTGTGTAGGCCTATGCTAACATGTTAGCATGGGGCTTACCATCACTTTAACATAGTGTGATAAGGTGCTGGCTTTAAACCACCACTCACACATATATTAAATGTTAGCTTGGTGCTTGCTGTCACTGAAAAGTTTAAGAATTAGCATGTAGTCTATATGCACTCACTAGCACTATGTGCTAAGGTGTTAGCATGGAGTGAACTCTCAGTCAAAACAATGTTAGCAAGAGGCAGACTATTGCTCAACATAGTGTAGCACATGCTAAACAGCGTTAGCGCGGTGCAACAGAGCTAGTGTTGCGCTCGGGTTAATTGTGGTGTCCATGTTCTCATTCAACAGGTGGCACACGATTAAATTAGATCCTTTCATACAAAGCTAAGGAACAGGAATCATATGTAAAATAAAATCATTATGTAGATTCAGTAAAATGTCACTACCCCATACAGTATGTTTAAATGCAGTCTTTATATAGGTTGCACGTTAGTGTAGAATGGACTGAACCCCTGATTAGTGTGTGTTTGCTCCAATACGTCCTCAGAGGAAACATCCATCACAACCGCACCGTGTTGGTCACTCTCCGGGATCCAAACAAAAGAGGATAAAACTGGAGGGTAGTTGTGTTTGTAAGCGAGAAGCGGGTCACTTAGCTACTAAGACAAATCATCTACAGCATGTCTAAACTACTGAAAATCAAATGGATCTCTCGTCATATATCACTACAGTCACTATGATCAACTAAAGTGCCTGACAGTCTTTGGTTTACCAACTCTCGGGAGTTGAAGTATCACAAGCCGTGTCAGAAAGCATAAATAGAAGAAAAATCTATAAGGAAAAATAATCTTAAAAAGAAAAATAAAAGAAAAAAAAACACATAATAAAGAATCAGCATATCATTCTAGATGTGATCATCTTTAGTCTGTCTCACAGTTCATCATCTTACAATAAACCTCTATACACACATATGTCAACAACTTTATCAAACTTCATCAAACCCTGAGCAAAGAGGTGGAACTTAAGACTTTCTTTATTAAGAATCTATCGAGTGACAAAGACTATACCTGTTAGGATATGTGTACTCTGCGTGCCATGAAGCGTTTACGATTCACTGATCCTCCGATTTTAGGATCAGATGCTGTTTATGTGCAACATAATTTTATGTGGCAGTGGCTCGTGATCCAGCAGCTTTGAAACTTACAAGGACTGAAGACCGTCGTCAGGTCAGTGGAGCAAACCTTCGGTTTATCTCCCATTAATTTATTCAATATAATTTTTTTTTCTTTTTCTTTTTGCCAGTCAACATCAGTCAATTTGAGAATAACGTTCCAGATATAGAAATATTATTTCAATTTTGCACATATCCTTAAAAACATGCAAGTGAGGATTAAAGTTTGTTTGAAAAGAAAGCATAAACTTCTTAAATAAAATAATTTTGATGATTAAAAAAAAAGAAAAAGGGTAAATGTTACTGAAAAAGAGTGAAATGTCATATTTTCTATATAAATTCCATGATTTCAAAGCTATGCCTGGGGACTGCTATTAAAATATTAAAAAGGTCCAGCTCACTGAACTTCAGATTTCATTCTCCATAACTGTAAAATGGACCTGTCAAAATAAGAGTCTGTGAGTTTAAACTGACCTTTTGAAAGCCAAAAGAAATTCTAGTTAAAGTCAAGAGGGGGGTATTTTCTGTCATGACAGGCTGCTACACCTCAAAAGGTTTTGTGTCATAAAAAGGCTTTTCCACCCAAGATAAAACGAGAAGGAAATTCTGTGGGAAACAGTAAAAATAATAGCAGTTTAAATAATCCTAAATATCAGCCACGAGTCTATTTAGTACCACACCGGTCGGCCTGATAACAGAGCCGTAAATGTCATTTTTTTACAGAGTATTTAGTATT
Organism: Seriola aureovittata; assembly: GCF_021018895.1. Taxonomy (NCBI): domain Eukaryota; kingdom Metazoa; phylum Chordata; class Actinopteri; order Carangiformes; family Carangidae; genus Seriola; species Seriola aureovittata. Next base: position 4,151,361 of record NC_079378.1, on the reverse strand, counting down.
TGCTGGAGGATGAGGTCATGGCAGGTGAAAACAGAGATGTATGTATCTGAAGGCAGCAGACTGAATGAGAGACATGCACCGTTTTAATAGATAATGCCCACCTAGCCCTACTAATCCCAACTGGCCCTGCCTGTGAACTGCTGAGTGGACGAGCAGATAATCCTGACGACAGATGGCAGCAGAGCGGAGGGAGGGCTCACTCCTCTCTGCCATCGCTCTCAGCAACTTTTCTATGACTGCAGAGCACATCAGCCAAAAGAGTGGGGCGAGTTAAAATGAGGATGGATGGATGGATGGAAGGAGAGAGGATGGAGGCAGGTGGTAAGAAGGCGATAGGTGACATACAATAAAAAGCAATGAGCTGCAGCTTTTAATTTTAAATGAAAAAAATAAAAAATGGTTGATTTAAGTGACAGCCACTGGTTTTGACTGCAGTTAAAGCGTTGACTTTTCAAGTGGATGTAAAAAAGGAAAAAAAAAACAGAGAGAAAGTGCTGAAAGCAGAACAAAGAGCCTGGGATGTTTCCAGTAACAGTGGCCTAGTCAATCACGGACAAAAGAGGCCTGCACTCTCCTGGGCTCCAGCCAAAGCAGACAAACAAGCCCATCATTCAGCAGCTCGTCTCTCCTTACTCCCTCATCCTCATGCTGTTGGTCAGCAAACAGACTGTCTGTCTGCTAACAAGAGGACTCATCACCTTTTCCCCGTTCACTGCTGTTCCCACAAGATGTGGCAGCCAAGGAGTGCAGAAATTAACAACAAGATCCCCCCCACACACACAGGGCACGGTAACACTACAGAACCCACAATGCAACAGAGGCTCACTGGTCCTCTCAGCAGTCTTGATGCTTTGAAGTTTAAACTTTTGACTTTGAGGCTTTAAATTGAGACTCAAAAGAGCTCTGGAGTTCTGGGGCTGTCACTTTTTATTAGAAATTCAAACTATCATTTCAACATGGGGGAAAAAAAATAAAATAAATATTTGGTCTGTAATGATCTGTCACAATCCTTAAATCACAAAATACAAGGCAAAGACAACAGGCCGTGTCACTTTGACCTCGTCAGTCATTGTTTTCTCAGTTAAACTCTATGAAGTCGAATTCTTAAGCAATAAAAACACATCCTCACTCAGTTCAGCGCACTCAGGGGATTCGCTTCTACAAGCCTTACTTGGTCTGGTATGACCAGTAGCTCACAGCGGCTAATGTTAGCTGCTGACTACTACTGTGACACCATGTTTTAGCATTCACAGTGATCCCACTATTATCCTTTGACTCACACTGACTGAAGTGACACAAGGAAAGAAGAAACCAGCCATTTATGACACAAAACCACCTGAAAGTAGAGTGTGGAAACATTTTGGGGCTTGAAAGCAAAAGATACAAAAAAAAAAATCATTTATAAAGATGGTACTGCGATAACATTACCACATCTACAAACGTCCGTTAGCTTGTTAGCCACGTCAGTTCTACAGTGTAGTTTCGGATTAGGCTCGGAGGGGTTTTCATGTTAGCTGTGTTTAAACTTGTTTTGTTTTGTTTAGAAAGCGACAGCCCAATCAAGTCAGCATCCAAACAGCAAAACCCCTGTTTAGGCGTTGGCGTACCCTACTGAAAACTGTTAACCATCATAAATACACACTTCCTTTTTTTCAGCATCATATGAACTTGAATTAATCAACGCGCAAGGTGAGGTAAATTTGAAAGACAAGCAAAACAAAAAGAAATTTCAGTGTGGAGTCCCAGTAGAAATGTGTAGTGAAAATAAATGTACGGTCCCAAAGAATTTAAAAAGATTAAAATAAAATACCAAGGCGTGGATCAATTAGATATGGCTTGACATTAGTGTGTTATAGATGCACTGCAGCCTCTTTTGCATAGATTGAATTGGCTGGACATTAAAAAAAAAAAAAAGGCCTTTAATGCATTTGCAATCAGATAGTTCAGTATAAAGCTTGAATGACCAAGAATATTATCCAAGGAGTTAAATCAACTCTAGGGTGTAGATGGTGTATGAAACAAACCCTGCAGATTTCTTTTGAAAATAATATGTTCTAGTTATTATTTGATATGTGAAGTGGATGCCTTTAAGATAAACGTCTTTATGCAACTGTGGATCCAACAAAACAAAAACAAAAGCTTTGCATGATAAAAATGATCCTCTCAGATTTAGTTGTGATATCTGGATATAGGTTTAAGTTTTAAAACTTTTTTTTTTCTTTTTTTTTTTTTTAAAGATGAAATTAAAATATGGAGTAAATGTCTAAAAACATGAAGTATATACAGCCCTGTGTGAAGTGCTCAAAGCAACACCTGATACACAAGTGCATATAAATCTCTGGAGCCTCAGGGAAACTAAACAGTTACTGGATGACATCTTTTGATTATGTTACAGATCGGTGTCAGGAACAATCACTCCTGAGACCCTCGGCCTCGGTGGCTAATTGCTCAGACATTTCCATCCTCTGTATTAGTTTGCCCTGATGAGCCACTGCTCACCTTATTGCTCTAACCTTGGCCCTGAGTTCGTCCCACATTAGGCATTACCACATCCCCCATCACCCCCACCCCACCCCTCTGTGGTCTGACTGACTTTTCACAGGAGAAAACAAATCTTCAACAGCCGTTGACATATGACCGGAAGCGACTCGTCAAAGACTCTGTCGTCCCAAGATGCCCTGCGTCAGCTCTGGCTGTCAGCCTGGCAGCGTTTCTATGGCAGCTGCAACGCTCCAGTGTCATCTGAACAAAGACTGAGGACTCACACACTGAATCTCTCAGTAGCAAGAAACCTAACTTACCCTCTGCTCTGCAGAAGAGAAAACCCTCACAGATACACACACAATACAGATTAACACAGCAGAAACTCACAACCTGAACTTCACCAATCTGTGTACTCGGGTGTAGGTGAGTCATTATACACAATATTTTCTAACAAAGGGCCATATCTTATCCCATCCCTGTGTTTTTCTCAAGGTGATTCCTTTGAGGTCTTGACAGACTTCGCAGTATCCAGCACGGACGTGTTTTATACATGTAATGCACGTCCCGAAAAAAATGACTTAAATTCATGAAAATGAAGAATGGTTCCCTCAGCAAAGACAACCTTTTGATGATGCCACCATTCTCCAGCTCCAACACCGGAGCAATGTGAATTCCCGAAAACCTTGAGTGAACATGGGTGCAGCGTTAATTTATAGGGGACACACACTATGCATACAGAGCTAGCTCACGGTTGAGGGGGATGGCTACTGGAAACAACCAGGACCATAAATCTGTGCTGGATGTGACAGTGAGGAATGTGGGATTGTTGCTGCAGGGTTGCATGCTGTATGAGAAACTACAAGCAAAAATGAACAGGACTGGAAAGTCTGAACCTTAATATTATGTCACATTAATGGGTAGCTGTTATTTCTCACATGTGGATGAGGTGACATGTATTCCTCACATTTTTTTTTATCCTGCTAATACTGCCTGAATTTGCACCCACCGCGATTCCTAATCCTTCTTGTGAGTCTGATTAGTGAATGGATGAGAGAGGAAACGCAGCTATCTGAAACATTACAGAAAAACCATAAAAATAAATACAACCTGTTGCAACAGCCACTCACTCACACTCACGCTCTCACACACACACACACACACACACACACACACACACACACACACACACACACACACACACACACACTGTAACAGACCTTCCAAATCAGCAGAGGCTGTAAACACAGTAGGAGTAAGAGATAAGATACTGTCTGTCCTTGGAAGCTCCTCTTCAGTTTCTGGTGCTTTTACTCCACCTTGTACTCTCGGTGAAGCAAACTTTTCTTCGGTGCTGAAAATGTAGACGGACGCAGGGTAGCACTTCAACAAGATCCAGGCTAGAGCCAAATCCAAAAAAAAACACCCAAATCTTCAAACTTCAGTAGTAGAATTAGATCGGTGGAGAGGTCCACGTAGGCAGCAGATTCGAAACAGAGGAATTAAAGTGTGCGGAAAAATGCCCAGGAGCTGTGGGACGAGAGCAGGCAGTCCTGGTGTACTACAGTACAATGGTGGGGTTTGAAATGTGTTAAGTCAAACTAGTGCCTTTGCAGAAGTAGTTGCGTTAGTAGCTGAGTGTGCGGCTTGAGCGAGCAATCGTGAACTGGATATCAATCGTCCTTCGAATTGTCAGTGACGGCGGCCACAGGAGACGCGTCAGGGCTGCGGCTACGCTTGTACAGGCGGTAGCCCTTTCGGCAGAGCAGGACGAACCAGTAGACCTGCGGCGCCAGGATGCACGAGTTGCCCAGGTTGGCGGACAGCGGCAGGTGGAAGGGCACGCTGTAGAGCGGGATGCCGTAGTGGCGGCCGTACATCCAGTACATGTAGGGGAAGAGGGCGATGCGGCACATAAAGAAGGTGAACAGTACCATACCGCCATTGGCCTTGTGCAGCCAGCAGTCCTGGAGGCTGAGCTGGTGGAGGAGAAAAGAATAAGAGGGAGGGATGGAGAGAGGACGAAGGCATGAAGAGAAGTAGCGCTAAAAGACACAGTGAAATACAAAATACATTTTCTAAGTTCTAATCCTGTTTCATTCCTTTTTGAATATTTCATCACTTCCTGTGAAATGTTATTATATGATGTGGGGTGACTAGCTGACTCTGCCCATCATATGAAACCGTTCTTGGTTTCTTCATGGGTCAGAGGTGTGTGTGTGTGTGTGTGTGTATCTTAGTCAGCAAAAAAGAGCGCGACTGTGCTCTAAGGCTGAAATTCTACTACACGCGTACAGTATATTCACTAAGCCCCCCCCACCACCACTTTGAGTGATCCAATCAAATCTGTTGGATTCGATTTAAAATCCATTGCCTACATATTCCATTACACTCAGAAATAAAATCACATTATAGACGGCAAAGACATCCTAACTGTGACTTTAAGCTGTAACCATAAAACCCAGAGCAGAAAGGTCCAGAGACCCTCTGAGGTCCTCGGGTCGCTTCATGAATGTTTTGATTTAAAAATTTGCTGTTAAAAACTACAAGTCAAAGATTAGGATCGGCCTCCTTAGCTTGCCCTACTGACGTCCATCATGAGTGATAAATCAGCCACACACAGTCTGTTGGTCACTTGGTTCGTGGTGAAATACTTCCGCCCTTGAAACCTGGTACAAACACTTATGATTCCCAGAGGATGAAAACTAATGACTTCCCATCCATCACCACCACCACCAGGGTCAGATTTCCACTTGTCTAAGACTTCAGTTAAATGAAAAGATCCTTTTCTAACACTTATGACTGGCTTTACTTTGAGCTTCATGATTAAATAGCGTGCAAACATTTCTTGTGTCTAGTTTTTGTATTTGCATCATTGATCAGCGGGAAGGTGTCTTGACAAAGCCGACCTTTAAAAGGGAACAAAGAGTCACTAACAGGTGCAGATTAATTTCGCCGTGTGATGGGACTTTAATGTTAGCATGTTCACTGTACACACTCAGCACTACATGCTAACCTTCGCATGCTAAGATGCTAAAAGCTACGTACACGTTTGTTAGCTAAACCTGAGCCCAACTACAGCCAGATGATTGTATGATTGTGTTCATATTTATTACATTAATTACATTGTAATGAAAAGAAAATCTACATTCGGGCTTCAAATGTTGGTATCTCTTCACCATTCATTAGAAAAGGTCTTCTCCTCCTCTCTGATGTGAAAGACTGGGAGGACCCTGGTCTATGCAGCAGAGATCAATAGGAATCAACACTGCTGTTGAGAGCAGTGAAAATGCCTGGCAGAGTCTCTGTTAGTGCTGATCGAGTCCAAAGGAGGGCAGCGTTTTTTTTTTTGTTTTTTTTTACAGACAGGGAGGAGCAGTGGAGCTTTGCTTTGCTCTTTTTCTCTGCTGACACCAGATGTCAGCAAAGACCTGAAAGCCCACGGTCCACTGATTTCACAGCAAGGCCTCTATTCTTAGACGACTGCTTTGCTAAGACACAGACACACTACCTTTGACTATACAGCACATATGTGCTTGTCTAAGTATAAAGACGTGATGCCCGCTGTACGGATGGAACTAATGATGGCACTAATTCCGGCGGATGGGTTAAGAGCCGGGGAGAGTGAACAGTGCTTCTTAGCTCAACGCTTCCGACTGATGGGTTTTTTTTTTTGTTTTTTTTCTGGGGTGAGCCATGCACCTTAATTATTGATAGTACAGTGACAAGCTACATCCCAAATGAAATGCAGATACTCAGGTTTTTGATGATGCAAGGCTCTGCTTATCACCTGGGCACAAACTGCAAGGATGAATGTATTTCTTTTAGTGCCCAGTCAGAGAGTTATAACAATAATATATATATATATACATACATACAATATACGTGTGAAATATACACACAACAGTATCTCGAGCAGCCTTTTTTGTATTTAAAAAAAATGTACCTACAAAGCTGAGGCCTTTATTTATACCATGAACGGTGCTGATTAGGTATCTGCACATATGGTTCAACCCATTCAGTTACGAAATGTGTAGTAGTCGTAGTAGAGTGGTAGATAAATAAATTAAAAGGCACTCATGCAGTCATTTTGCATATTTCCCCTATGTGAGGTGTTTTTAACCAAAGGTATATTTTGCACACATTTCTGTACTTATGTCACTTTATCTGTAGTGTTTGGTTTTCCAGTTAATCTTTCCATTTCCTTTGCAACAACATATACTGTGGTGGTGGTGGTGGTGGTGGTGGTGGTGGTGGTGGTGCGGGTTTTTCTATTGCTTGAATAACAACGCTGCCGGCTTGCACAGAAAGAAAAGTCAGTCTAACTGTTCCTCCACTGTGCTAAACTGTGAACAAATTATAATTCAAAAACACTTCAGGTTCAGTCTGACGCCGTCTTGTTGACAGATGTTGCACAGGAGCAGGTGTCATCATGGAGCACTGGAACCAACGCTGTACCAGAGCCACATGAATGATTCTGGTGCCTCCGTTATCACTCAGCAGCTAAACTGACTGCTCACTAAGCTCCCCCCTTAGTTACTGTTGCTACACTTGTCAAGCTTTCCATTCTCACACGGCAACATATGCAGTTTACAATTATATAATGGTGACCTGTAATCCATTAAACAATGGCTCTAACCTGCGACTATTAATTTTGTCGCCTCAAATGGAATCAGCTGTAGCTAGCTCGCTAATCAAGCTAATGTTAGCTTCATGAGTTGAATGAAAATGATGTCTCCGGCTGACTGAGGCTGACGTGAACAGATGTAGAAGACATGCATATAAAGAAACATCATTGTTCTGTGTAGAACTTATCTAGTCCTAGTATTTAAAGTATGATAAGGAATGTACGCAAGATCAGACAAGCAAGGTGTAATCTTCCCCAAATAATGCAGGACAGAGCCGCAAGCATTGGCATACATGATAATACAGTGGTGTATTAGTTTGCAGCTTTTGTTAGGGCCGACAAACACATGGTTTTTGGACAGGCTAAACACTTTCCTCGAACCGGTTGACATGTAGAGACATTCAAAGCTCAGCAGGCCTATTCTGCCTGGTTACGGTTGCTAAGCTGTGATTGGAAACTCACTGCTCGTTTGGTAAATGATTGACTAAATTGGCTGTGAGGTAGCCGACCTGTCTGAGAAAGTAATGATGGCCTTATTATATTTCTATTTTCGTTCCAATTTTAGTAATTTTCCTCTACACAGTCTGAAAACCCCGAGCTTTGAAGATTTTAAAACACAATACATGACACGCACATGTGTGTGTGCTGTCTCACCTGAATAAGTATCTTCCCCAGGGAGACAAAGGGAGTGCTGAGCTCTGTTAGAAACAAGCAGCCGATGAAGAAATCCCCCTGGTCCTTTCTGAAGAACTGAGGAACAGACAAACAGAGCACACACACACAGGGTGAGCAAACAAACATAAGCATGGAAACAAACACAGCTGACATTCAAGGACAGCGTCTGGAAAAGTCTGGACCTGGAACCGTAAGAGAGGCTTCGAAAGACATGAAGCAACGTCAGGTTTTTATAAAAGGCTGCTTCTGATTAGGCCGACTTATTATATAAAAGGTTTATCTTCGTATTAAGTTTATATGATGTTGAGCGGCTGCTATATGCTTCACATGGCCGTTTGTGAGGCCAATTTGAAATAGTAAACAAAACATAACCTGAATTAAAGCTTTCCTTCAATAGTGTTTTGTGTAATATTTGTTTTGGAGAGGATGCCAGTGTTGATCTGCTGTGACAGAATGTGGACGGCCTCTCTTCAGTTATCAATCATCAGCAGCACTTTACAAGTTTGTTGCACCTGACAGATGTGACTGAAACAAAGCTAAAGCCAATGTTTTTTGTTTTGTTGTTGTTTTTTTTTTTTTTTTTTTACTGATGATGGCTCTGGTCGTCTCAACTGCTGCTGCATGCTGCTGTTAGCGTGGGTATAAGTCTGGTACAAAAGCAGGTATTAGTGTGACATTTCTAAAGCACAGGGAAAAACAAGGGTTGTGTGAAAGCCAGGACGGTGGATGGGCACAAACACAATTGTTTGACTGCAAATGGAGACCAGGATTCTCCTCCCATCTCCGTCTCCCAATCCAGGAGCTGGATGCTCCCACACAGCCCACAACGGTCGTGGCTTTGGAAGACCTGAAACCCAGACTGACTCTGCTCCTCCTCCCAAAATGTCTCCACAGAGACCAAAACTGACTGTGCACTAAGGCTCCTCTGAGCAAATGTATACCCAGGAAGTTTACAAGTGTTTTATTTACCAGTGAGTGACAACCACAAAAACACAAACACCTCGTAAACCTGATGTGGTCACGTGATATTTCCCAACTTTATGAGTTTATGAGGATTTGAACACAACAAACAAATGACTGGCGTATTGAAAGCTACAAAGGAAACCTCAGCTTTGTCCTCAGAATTGGGACAAAAGAATTCCGCATTAGGGAAATCCTTTGTTAGTGTCTGTTCTGATTATCTGGTCTGGAAATGAGGATTTTTGAGTATGATAGCAATCTTGCTTGATCGACACCAATCCCGGCGATTTGGCTGAGAATACAGTTGTTTAACATTAAAACACATCTCTTTGTATGTCTCTACTTTTAAATGAAATATCCTCAAGAGCCAACTGAGGTTTGGTGATCTCTTTAGTAAGATGAAAGAACTGTCCTCGACTTTAGCGGTTGTGGACACCAACCACACGTCCACATACAGCGACGTATTGAGCATGTTTCATTTGCAAATTAGATTCAGGTGGATAAAATTTACGACAGACACCCAGGGGCTGTTGAGTAAAATACTTCATCTGATACTTGTAGGATAATCTATGTTTTTTTTGTTAAATGCCACAACCACAAATGGCGGACATCTCAGTTCTACCACAACTTCAAGATGGTAAAAAAAGGCAGGGAGCGTTGGGCTGGGGTGGAGGAGGGAGTGATGTCCTGTACATAAGTAATGAATGAAGCTTTCAAATATTGACCAGTGGCACAGCGCTGTGTGGTTAGAGAGGCCATCCTAGAATAGGTGAGTCAGTCTAGATGGATAAAGAGACTCCAAATAAAAAGACAAGCACTGTCTGGTAGCCTAGCTTGCTGCGTGCTGATGATGAATAAAGCATGAGCGGCTTCAGACGTGGCTTTGCCATCTGCCCATGAAAGAATGACTGAGACCACAGAGGGGAACATTACACCACGCCAAACAAACTACCTGGCAACCTCACCCCGCCCCCACCCACTACATGTGTTTGTGTGTGTGTGTGTGTGTGTGTGTGTGAGACCTTTACACTACTTTATCTATGTGGTGTTTAAGATGCTGTACGAGACATAATTTAAAACTTTACCGCGCTTATATCTTGCTGCCTGCATCCACAGATTTCAACCTAAGTCCTTTCACTGCCATGTGAGATATGTCTGATATGAGGAGTCAAATCATTTACCTTTGTTGTGAGCCGCAACACTATTCTCATGCAAACCTCCAACTTTCCTGCAGCCACTAGGAACAATAGATGTATTTGTGGTTGCTTATGTCGGATGTTAAGCATCTGTCGGAGGATTTATTTGAATTTTATACAACAAACAGAAGCACACGTGCAAATGAGATGAATTTACAACAAGAATCATGGTTAGCCACTGGCTTTAAGGATGAGAAAAACACAACGCTGTCCACGTGTAAACCACACCTGGCACCGTCAGTAAAAACCTAAGCACAGAGCTAAAATATAACGAGCAGGTGGGGATAGCAAACTAATTAATAGGTCCGGACGTGCTTCTCGCCAGCCACAAACCAGTTTCTCCGCCAACTCCCTCCGGTGTATCCTGGAGTATTCCCAGTTCAGATGTGACACGCAATCCCTCAGGTGTTCTCGAGTTGTCCTCTTTGCTGCACTTGCCGACAACATCAACACAAGGCCGTCACCAGATCGCACCATGATCTGCGAAACCTGGTGAAGGACGCACTCTGAGGCTACAGTGGTGTTTGTTTGATCCTATGGACGCACGATTCGACCGTTTCTCTCCAGGATATCTGTCAATGCAGAGAATCATATCTGATATCAGTGCTCTCTTTTTCCCAATTTAATATGTAAAAATTGAGCCGGCGGCTCGAAATGACTAAATGATTCGAACTTTCAGTAAACACAGTGAATTTTATAATGACACTGACAAAAAAAAACAAACAAACAAAAAAAAAACAGCTATGTTTTGTGGACCAGTCACATCTGGTCAGTCACAGTGACTAAGCAATGATCTGCTTAATAAGGTCAGTGTCAGACTCATTTGCCAACTTGCAGTATTATTGTCATCAACCTATCTTTTTATGCTGATACAGCAAAAGGCCTTTCTACAGCAGAAATATTGACTTTTCAAAGCAGGAGAAGTGCGGTTTAGGTGAGCCAGTGGCTGTATCTGGACCCTTAAACTGGCACATCCAAAAAGAATCGATTAATTTTATTAATTACAGCTGCGCTTATCCAACCACGACATGCCCGAATATCTCCCGCGAACAAAGCCAGCGGTTAACAGTAATCAACTAATCGACATCATCTACACCTAAAGGTTGGGTCTCTCCCTCCTCCTGCATGTCACTGTCCTATAACAGCTTGCCAGATGAATCTACCGGCTCATGTATTACCCTGGCAAGCCGGAGTGGCATAAAGCTGATGAGTGAGGGAACAAGAGGAGAAACAGAGGGAGGGGTGGTGAGTTTAGAGAAAAGACAGGATGACTGCAGCTGGAGCTGAATAATGTAGGGTAATGTGATCCCATATTGCCACTGCAAACAAAAGGGCCGGGTTTCCACTGCACCTGGCCTCCTAACCTGGGATACTACTTGGAAAGGAGAGGCTATGTTACAAAGTTCTGTAAACCATATAAAAACTGCAATCACCAGGTTGAAGCAAGCTCCCGGATAACCTCGTTCTAGTTCGTGATAAAATATATATAGGACATCATAGTAAGTCATTAATCAGAACATGGAGCCCTTCTACAAAACTTCCTCGCATGCTTTTACAGGAATTCACTTTACTGCTCAAAGTGTGTGACGGTGAACTCGGGTTTAACAGGTCAGTAGGCTTCCAATTTGCGGGTCATACCTGCACTTTAAAGTCATCGCGGTCCACAGTGCAACTCTTATTTTGTTGCCTGCTTCCTCCACTTAACAACTAACTGCATTTTCATCCATGCAAATCTTTTTTTTTTTTTCCTTTTCCCTGGGCTTTGATGCTTTCATGTTCGTCGAGAGCTTCTTGACATTCGACTGGCACTTTGCAACCTCCACCCTTCATTCTCCTTTCCTGTCCATTCTTACCGCTTTAGACTCTTTACAACACTCACAATACAAGGACACAAAAGAAAACAATAAAGAATAATTTGTTGCTATTTGTTCAAAGAAAGTAATCGATAGCTTAATGTTCTCTTTCCTTTCCTGCCATTTATTCCTCTGAGGTCTTGAACACTTGTTATTCCTTTGAGCTGAGGGAGTTGGACTCAAACATTTCCTCCCATGGACCACAAAATAATTCAGTGAAGTGGTCTTGGTTAGAGATTGACCAAGGGTTCAGTTCAGGAGGGTGGGGCACTTCACTGCCACCTTTATTGTGCCCTAAGATGCTAGTAATCCACAAATGTAACTTCTATTCAACGACAAGGATTTTTCAGTACAGTGAAGATTTTATAGCGTAAAATCTATGAGCTATAAGCAGCTTTAAACCACGTGTACTCACTGTTGTTGAGATGGCGTGGTTGTGTATAGAAACCCTGAGGTAATGTATACACAAAATACTGCGGTGAGACGATAGAAGTTTTGAGGACCGGGTGGAAAAACATGCTTATGCACTTCATTTTATGTATATTCGACATTGTTTCAAACCACTTTCCAAAGCATAACATTCATTTAATTCTGACGTATTGCATTTCCCAGAGACATGAAAATTACTTGGTAGATAATCCATGACAATGAGCGCAGTGTCTATTTGTTGCCACTTAAATAATCATTAGGAGATAATGCAGTTTAAAGCAAGGATTGATTTGAAAACAGTGGACTACATTATAGCACACATTAACAATGCATTACTGGCAGTGGACAGTATTCAAAGAACACATGACATCGACGTCCAACTCTCTTTAGGTTGATTTTTTTTGTGCCGTACTGAAATAAACACAAACCAATGGCTTGAAAGACACGTTCAGATATGATAAAAATCACCACAGTGTCCTTTGAGAAATGGTCAGGAGTAATGTAATGTATAATGTGAATAGCATTTGTATGTTCCTTTTAGCTCACACATGCACCCCTAAATACAGTACGTCTATAAAATATCGGAAAATAGTGAATGATGCCAATTACAATTTCCCCGAACCAAAAGTTAACATTACACTTCCTTGTTTGGTGCAACCAAGAGTCCAAAACCCAAATATATTTAGTTCGGCGTTATAGCAAACAAGAAAAACTTCACATCTGAGATGCTGGTTGATCGAGTCACTGATCAATTGTCTTATCATTTCAGATCTAAAATTGTAAGTGAATGTTTCGCTTACTATTAACACAGTTTGCTAGTATCTGTTGTTTTTTGAAATTTACACCAATACAGTCTGAGCCCCAGCAATTAATATAAACCATAACCCCTTGAATAACTCTCATTCATAAAAATAGTGAACTGGTGTCACTGAACCACCCCATGAGATCCATGACAGTTGTAGTAAACAGCCAGTAATCCCACGTTGTAGATGAAGATTGTGACCTGTGAACCTATTGGTTTTAGCTGCAGCAATGCGTGAGAGAGTGATTCCTGCCAGCAGCCGATTCAGCGAACTAGCGATCCATCACGCTCAGTACTGGCCTGCATTCATTCTGTTTTCACCTCAGTCGTCACTCACCAGTGTAACAGGCAGCAGGATGGTGAGCAGGGCGATGTGGTGCAGCACCAGCAGGAACTCCCTGCGGACGAAGGAGTTGACGGTCCTCAGTGAATGCTGCTTGTAGTCCTCGTGCCCCTTCACTCGGAAGCGGTAGTAGTGGCTGAGGTACATGGCGAAGATGTCGTACGTCATGTAGGGCACGCCATACCAGATGACAAAGTAGGTGGCCAGCCAGTGCCTGAAGAAGAAGAAAAATAAAACAGAATACATATAAATACTCTACATCTGCATATTTATGTATTTCATACAAAGTAAGCAGGATAAATGTGTGAAGCTTACTCCGACAAACACATTTATTTAAATGAAAACCAGAGATTGCACAAACATAACAGTCCTATAATGAAGATGATGCCAGAGATGATAATGTAAATCCATGCTAGTGGCTCTGCTAACATGCAGGTAAAATATTTACTATAGGGACCATCTCAGTTTAGTGTATCATCATGGTTTCTGGTGAAAATGTATTTCGTCATATTGAATATTTCAATCTTTCCTTTCATACCATTGCGACTAGTTTGTATCAAAACATTTCAACCGGATTGTAAACCTGAATAAATTTGTGGTTTGGAGTCATTGTGCAACATCCTTGCACCTACATGTCATGTGCACATAATTACAATCCTTCTAAGCAAAACAAATCTACCATCTTACAGCTAATGATGAGTTCAGGTTAAATTCTAAATACTACCATTAAGTTTACATTCACTTTGTGCCAGTAGACACATCTGGTAAATAGGTTCAGCAGAAGTAAACACAAACAGACACTCATCCAACCTATACGTCTTCCCTCTCTCACACAAGCTTGCGAGGCCATAAGGCGGGCTTATGTAAGTACAGTGTAATAAAAAGCTTGGATGGCTGCAGCACGCTAATGAGCACCGATTACAGTGATGGTTAATTATGTGGACAGAATGGAGTAAAGCTGCAGGGTAGAGCCGCGCTACTGACCTCTGACCCGTCACTGGGTTCTTAAGGTCAGTGCATGGAGATTAAGATCAGTAAGGCACAGCAAACAGCTCAGGGAACGAAGGCAACATGACTCAACTCTGTTAGTGTGTGTACTTGCTGTGTTGAGTACGTTGAATACGAAGGGACCGATTTTGGAAGCACACAAAGAGAAACATTCCTCCCTGTACAAATATACATACAGACTAATACGCATCCTATTCACGCTTGTGTGCTCTGCACTGCACCTTCCAACTGATCAGACTACTTTTTTTGGGATAAGCTCAAGGTACATTTAAGTCTAGAGCAGCCATTGAGCAAGGCAGGAATGATATGAAAATGATGTCATCAAGCTGGAGTGTGTGTGTGCGTGCGTGTGTGTGTGTGTAGCAGTGATATTCCTGCAGGATTTGTTTCACTGTTTTAGGGATAAATCCAGTTTATTAAAACTTAAGCCTTGTTTTTGTAGCTTTGGACATTGTGTTTGTTTGGTTACAATGCACGCACCCACTGGGAACTGGGGACAAAGAGACATCACTTTGAATAAGATAATTTAACCCGATTATTAAACCGCTTCATTTGGAGGCGAAGCCTGCTCGGGTTTGACAGGTAAATCAAACAAGCCAGTACACAGACAAATATTATCTTATGGTGGATATATCAGTATCAGCCTCTTTGTTGACTGCTAAGGAACAAGAAAGTGTGTAGACATGCTATTTTTCAACAATAAAAAAAAAAAAGAAATACTTAAAACTAATTTAAGGATTCCTTTAAAAAAATATTTATGTTAAAAATAAATGCCAGCTGACAAATGACCCATCACATTTTATTCAACATTCAAATGAGTAAAGGCCTAAAAGAAAAAAACAAAAACAGAAAACAAAAAAACAGTTGGGCTCTAATTTGTGCAACAAAAATTAAATCAGATTACTGCACAGAAACAATGAGCACTCACAGCTACAGAAAGTACACTGGGTCAAGTTTGAACCAGGGAGTCTGTCCGTAACTGTGATGCTGTTTAAAATCCGTCCGCTTGTGTGATTTCTATGTTGCTGCATTCCCAGATCTCACTAATTACCTTGGTGAGTACAGTGTTATCAGAACTGAGGAATCATGGCTACAACCAGGAAAAGAGGTCGAAATACACCAGAATGTTTATTTCCATAAACTCTCTGTGAGGCTGGTTATCTGTCAATGACGGGAGCACGGCCGCCACAATTCAACAACTCAACACATTGTATTCTAAAGGGTCATGGTGGAGGCTTAACTATAAAACTCCACAACTGTTTCCTCAGTACTGGAGGTTTTCCCACTGCAAAACCTTACTTTACTACCTTAAAGTTACTGCTACTGAGGCAACGCAAGCCAAATGAAGAGACAGATTGTGATAGAGTATTAGAGTATTCATGGTCTGACTGCGGAGCATGTGTCTGATAAGCTCCAGGCCGTGTGCACGTCACAGGACAGCAGAACTGAGCAGCGTTGTGGGGGATTTAAGCCCTGTGGGTGAAGGGGAGTGGTGGCGGAGATTAGTAGCCTGAAACTGGGCCTGCCCGGGTCTGGCCGCTGACTCAGTAGGATTAACAGGCTAGCATTAGCCTAGCGTCACACTTTCCTAAAACTGCATGGGGAGGCTAATGCTAGGCTAACGCTAATTTGCTGCCAGGTGGCTGATCTGGAGGCGTGCAGGGGGCTCGGATGAAAGCAGCTAGTTGAATAAGAGAAGTGCGTGGACTGTAGAGATACAGAGAAATTAAGTGTATTTTGTGGAAATAAGAGAAAAATTCCCTTTTAAAAATGTCTGTACATGACACAACGGGAACCACTGTGCTGCATCTTCTCACTGGACATCACTGCAGGCTAATGGGGTAAAACGTATGACATAAAGCAGTATACTCATACCTGAAGATCTTGCTGATATTACCTTCAACAGCTCACTTCCTGGGTGAAAACACTGGAGCAGCAAACTTTCCAGTACAGATATAGCAGGGCGGTGCAAACTGTTTTTTCTTCCTGTATATTTAGGGCAGCCTACACCCTGGACCATCCTAGTGTAGGTACATAAATAACCCGTTTCCTTCCTAGTGCAGCCATTATCCTGTGGAAACAAAACGGCTAGAAACACTGCTGCAATTACAGAAGGAGACTGATGCTCGTCTCAACATCTTTGTCGTCATACCAGAAGGCGCAGTAGCATATACAGTAATAAACTAACATAGTGCGGGTAGAAACATGTGACCTCACCATCTCTAAGTGGATATCTAAGAGAAAAAAGGCAGCAGATAGGTTTTTAAAAGAAATGAATCTTGTTTTGTGAATGTCACATTTAACTGCAATGAAGCAAGGTGAGAAGATGCAGCACAATGCTAACATTGAGTTCAAAAATTTAAGGCTGAGCACATCATTTTCATTCTTACAGTAAGATTGAGTTATTTTCCCTCATTCAGGGTGATGTGCTTGCATGCATTATTTTCAAGATTGAAGTCCCAGTAGCTTGTTAAAGCTAAATCATTTTTTTCAGACCTATTTTTTATGTGGTGTAGCAGATGTGTCGCCTTGTATCTCCTGGGCATCAGAGAACATACTGTATGTTCAACCTTTCTCAGCTTCACCATGACAATCCAGCGTTTGAATCCCTTTGATCTTACGGGTCCCACCGTGAGCCTAACAGAGCTGTAACGTGGCGCTGCAGGGAACGGTGAAGCCGTGAGACGATTGGGTGGTAAATCTCGACAGGTTAACACGAGGAACAAGAGTTTCATGAAGATGATCGATGACATGGAGTCTAACCTGTCATTAATGATGTTGCCCCGGCATGATGACACAACGATGACTCCTGCTGTGGTTGCCATGATGGCATGGATGGAGGACACCAGTCTGAGAAAGAGACAGACACACACAAAAAAAAGATTTGAGAGAGAGGAAGGTTGTGTAAAGTGAACGAGTCAATACATTGATGAGCATTTGTTAATCACACTCTGGACAGCTACAGTAGATTTATGTTGGATGTTTTTAAACCATGCTAGCAGTGTGGCTCCGGAGAGAGTCGCTCTGCGAGCCCACCGCTTTTCTCCACCATTTGTGCAATATATTTTTATGCTGGCATTTCTGGTTTCATTATAGAGGCATTCATATCTTATGTTTTTATAATCAGCATTGGTTTTCATTCGGACTGCATCACTCTAATAGGTTCAGTAACATACTGTAGGTCTGTGTTAAGCAGACAGTATGTATGCTTGTTCCCATTAATAATGCCTTAATCTATAAATTATGATTATTACTCTAAAATTTTTGTCATTGGATGCTTAAATCTAAACTGATCAAACTTTTTTTAAGGTCACTTGGGCAAAGCGATGTGCAAAAAAAAAAAATAATAATAATCATGCTTCAGTTTTACATTTCATTTTCACTGAAAAACAAAAAACAAAATAAAACATCTCTGTAACACCACAGTGCTTCATTTATGATATGACACATTTGACCGTAATCAAAAAAATAATTGCAGCTCCTGCGATTTGGATATTACACTTAGCCATGTTGCAATATCAATAATATTTTTGATTAATTGTTCAGCCCTAATTATCACCATTTAAAACAGAGTAACAACTGGTGGCAGGGTTACTCTGGAAGACAACAATTAAACCTATAAACTAACTGATACCTGTTATTAAATGATTGCTAATAAGGCTTCCACACTGGTCCAACCCAAGAAATGATATGTGATTTGTAGGTCTATTGATTAGCAGCTCTATGAGCAGGGTACAACACTGTGAATCTAGGTCAAGTTTAAAAAAAAAAAAAATGTCCCTTCAGGTGAGATACCGCAGCAGTCAGATCGACAAGTTCAGTGTACCATCATGGAATCAGTAGTGCTTGGCCTCGGCTTTCCTCGTCTATAAACAGACCCGTGACATAGGAGACCTTGGTACATCTCTATTTGAAGTGTCACTATGTGAGATGGCATAAGACATACATAACATTCACACATCTATCTTAAGAGTGTACTCACAAGTTACGAACTTCTGAGAGCCGGTCAATAACAACTTTACATTGAGTACCGTATTAAAACTTGATGAATATTCACTCTACCGTCAGAAAGATGCTGATTTTACCTTAATGGTACAACAGAGGTTTGATTTTTTCTTTTTATTTGTCCATTATAAACGGGATGCTGGATTATGTCACCAATTTGTTCAAACTATGAATGGCTGCTTTTGCTAAGACAAGCTCTCTCCCTGGCTGTTCTCCAACTTGGCAGCACTGACAGTAAGCTGCTTTGAAATCAGAAAACATGTAATTTATTCCCCCAGCACTTGCTGCAGCCATAATAGACAGTCACCCCTTGAACACAGCACTGTGTTTCAGTATGATTTAAAAACTACATGTTTCAACTTTTTCTGATTTTCATCACCAACTACTCATCAGCGATGAATGGAGACAAACGCAGGTTACCCAGTGAGCTGCATCTAGTGGGACAATTACTCAGGCCTTGCTCATGACGAATGGGAGGACTGTGTGGGCTAGAAAGAAAAATAATTTCCAATTTAAACATCTTCTTGTGATTTGAAGGCCTGGTGTAGGATTAACACTGTGCTACGACAGAACTGCACACATTTGAGATGAGGACTATCAATTCATTTTACCACCAGAAATGAATCATATCTGAATAAAACCCTCTATTTTATTCTTTTGTAGTGCACTCTTGGAAATACACTCTTCCAAATCAAACAGGGATTATGTTTCCTTTTACAGTTATGAATTTATTTGAATTGTCCCGAGACTTTCCTGCAAAGGCCACCACCATCAGACCAACAACAATGGTCAGATTGGCCATATTTACAGCTCCTTGTGAATGAGGGTGAATCCTTTCTATTTTCGGCACACCATAAACTTTTAGTTTCTCAACCCCCACACATGATATCATGTGACGTAACAGAGACAGACAGAAATTCACTAATGCTTCCAGAGGCATAAAACCATATGATTTTACATATCGTTCGTCTACGACTACTGTAAGGATCTAAAAATAGCGACACTGTCAGTATGCTGTTTGTCAGCCCATTAATTTTTCATTGGAGGGGTGCAGTGTAAGCTAGAGGTCATCATGGAAAATCCAAAATTTTAAACCTATTTCAAAACGGACCAGTGGAAAATCTATGCTAATATGACAATACGTAAATTTCTAAAGAGGCAGCAATTATGGTACCCGTCTTGTTTTTTTGTCCTTGTTTATATATTTTTTGTTTCTTTGCATATATAAAAACTACAACAAAAAGATATTAAAAAAATATGACATGCATAAATTAACTTTTAAAAAGCAGAAGCCCAATTAGAAAGCGACCTGAGATCAAACTTGTGGATATTTAGACCTGATCTAAAACACAGTCGACCGAAACAGACTCTCATAACTTGAGAGCAACAAAACTGGCAGCTGCAGCATGATACTCCATCAATTAACAACCAGCTTCGGTCAAAAAAAAAAAAAAGCAGCATTTTTTCCTGCACTGAACAGTTCACAATCTCTGTCTGCCCCAAAAAATAAATTTTTCCCCATGTGATTCTGATACACCACGTGATTGGAGCTGCTATCGAGTCCCCATCTATCCACTCAGGTATTACAAAGATCCTAGCCGGTGCAACCGGACGCTAGAAAGATCTGATTAAAGTGAATATCATCTGGACCCAGCCTGACTCGGGTCCTGGGTCAGGCGTCAGTTACTAGAAACCAAGAGGACCTGTGAATCCCTCTAGCGCAGGAAAAGCTTTAGACTTCAAGTCCCGTTGTAAATACTGACTAATTTTACAAGGCCAATAAAGACTGCTTTCTTTCTCTTTTTAGCGAGTTATAGTGCCCTGCAAATGGCAAGCTTGAGAAACAAAGAGTGTACTTGTGTGGTTTGCTGCTTGAACCTGCTGTCACCTCACACCAATATCCATGGGAATGCCGCCATGACACCGGCATCGGCAAGGCAACGGACCATGTGGCCACGTGACCAGCAACTAGAAAACCACAGGCCTGAGCTGGAAAATGCTAACTGGCCTCTCTCTCTCTCTCTCTCTCCCTCCCTCCTTCCCCTACAAACTCTACCCCTGCCCCAAACACACACACACACAGATTTTACCCCCACGCCTCGCTGCCTGCTAGGGCTGTATGGTCACATACTCTGTCACAAGACCCAGATTTTACACAGCCCATTCATTGTGTGTCCGCCAGTAACCCCCTCTCTCTCTGCTGGTGAAAGGTTGAGGTTGACGGGGTGAGGAGCGTGCGGAGGGGAAAAAGGGAAGAACGCCTTGCTGCCTTGTTCGGCAATGTTGTCTTTTCTGTCCTGCTGCGTCAGGCCGGTGAACAACCTCAGCTTCCCTTTCACTACAACCAAGTCTTCCTTCTGACTGTTTCCTTAAACACGGACTACTTGCTCTTTCATGTTCTGTCACACACAGTGTCTGACAGTCAGGAGTGGTGTGTTTTTTTTTTTTTTTTTTTTTTTGCTCCTCCAGTAAATGGGCTACTTAATCTGTAGTTCCACTGGCGCTGCAGCAGAGCGAAAGAAAAAGTGACAGCAGAGGCAAAAAAGGCAAACAGAGTAAAGTGCAATTCATGGCAAGAAGGACCTCTCTCTCTCTCTCTCTCTCTCCCCATCACAACCCTACAAATGGATGCATTGTTCCTTAACCAGTCTGGTAGGAACAAAACAGTTAATCCATCAGACGATTTACAGAAAATTATCTTGCTACCACTTCTGCTCATCAATTTATTGTTTAGATGGCCAGCTGGCTCGTGCTTTCAAAAATGGAAAGACTTAATAAATTTGATCATTATAAATTTAAAAAACAGGCGAAAGAAGAAATTTGGGATTTTAGAAACTATGAGCTGCGGTTTTTACAATTTTCTGTCAATTTATAATCGAAGTTGATGGATTAACCGATCACTGGTTGAAAAGTCATCATACGGCAAACAGCTGAGAATAGAGGGACATGGGGGAGAGGATGGGGCGAGCAAATATTTAAGGTTTTTGCTTAAAGCCCAGTTTACTGTTCGTCAACTCACCGATTAATCGTTGCAGCTACAGTTAAATCTATTAAAAGAATCGTCCTCCTCCCTGACCTCACAGTATCATGCAACATAATTAGCCAAAATGTTAGGTTACAAATCACATATATATTTGTACAACTTATCAGTTATTTCACTGTGTTCTTAGTAATATAGATTTGCATCAACTTATGTTGCTTGGCTGACGCTCATTTAAGGCTCATTGTATAAGTAAGTTGGAGGCAGCACTTTGAGAAAGGCATTAAGAGCACTCGTGCTGTATGAAACTTAAAGGGCAAACAGTAACTGTGAGCCATGAGCCTCTTAAACTAAGAGTGTGTTGGTGATGTTGAGCATTATAATCCCCTCTGAAGTCAGTAGGCTAAGGTTGTACCTGGTACTATACGGCATCATTTTAGTTGATGTTATATTAGTGTTAACCAGACATCACTGTTTCCCCCCCCCCCCCCCCCCTTTTCCTTTTTGTTTGTTTTTTTCTTCTCTTTGGTGTTAAATTCTGATGTTTCAGCACTATCCGGCGCTTCCTAAACATCAAGTCAAGTAATATGGCCAGTTCAGCCATGATGTTTATCACTAGAGGTGTGCTCTCCATTAACCTGTTTTACAGCGCCCGTCACAAGTGCTTCATTTGCAAAAACTAGATCACCAGTGTGTATTAACAAACATTGATAGAGCAGCAAAGCATGCTAGCTGCCAACCCTAGGTATGTTAACACGCTAACACAACGGTAGCAGCAAAGTGCACTTGAGGCTGACAAGAGTAGAGCTTAGGATAATGCAAGTTTCTGATGTCCTGTAACGACACTAGATGATCAGCAACATTAACATTCAAGTAATTTTTCCAAGTACAAATGCTAAACGTTGCCTCTTCCCCTCTCATTTTAGAGAACTTGCTGATTTTCAATATTTTATTTGGTAGTAAACGGAATATCTTTGGGCTTTGGACTGTTGGTCGCACATAAAACCAGAAACGATTAAACAAATAAGTAACAGTCAGATTAATTGGTGATGCAAACAACCACTAGTGGCAGTTTGACAGTTGATAAAGCCTTGTACTTTCTTTCTGCATCACCCTTATGTCAAAATTTGAGCGGTGAGAATAGCTAAGTTGTTTCCCTATTTTTCACCCCTTCAACATGTGTATTTTGAGCATTACAGTTTCATGGTTGATCTTACCTTTTAGTGACATAAAAGAAAACAATTACAAATAAGGAGAAAAGGCCCTTTACTGCCACTAAGCAGTTGTTTGTGTGTAGATTATCTTTCTCCGCTTTATCTATGTGTGTATATTGATATGTGTTCTGTACAAACTGTAATACTGACGAAAAACGTCAACGTCACTTCACTGATAAAGCCCAGCATGATAGTGCACATCAGCACAACCTTGGCGGATGACAAACTGCAAACTGAAACTATGGAGGCCTTTGTGAAGAATGATGTACCTCACCACAATAAATCCAACACCAAGTGTGAACACTGTGTTTTGAAAGAAGTGGGAATTTGACGAGTAGAGACAATGGAAGCTGACTGAGCAAAGTTGAATGGAATGACATCTTGAGGTACAGTATATATAATGATAAAGTAATGTGTAGTATGTATCCTGTTTAATCAGTCATAGATAACACCTACGAGTTTACCTTCACATTATGCATGAAATAAGCAGAAGCAGCCTCAAATAAAGGGATATTCCCCCAATTTTACACAGCTGGAACAGTTCACTCATTACATTACAAAGCAAGTGAAAACACTGTAGTTGTGGTGGGAACTTCTCATGGTTAAACTGTGTATTCAGACAGATAATAAAGCAAATTTTATAGGTGAATTTGCACTAAGCAGCACATCCCTGTGAGTTGAGTGAATAATCTGTGTTTATCCTGGAGCTTTATGAATCTGCTACATAAATGTGTGGAGAGACGAGGAAAGGTGAGAGAGACTGGATGGAAATAGCAGGAACTCCAGTTCTTTCGGTTGAGTTTAGAGATCCGTCAGAGGCTGAGCTTAACACAAATGCACAGACACAGTCAGTTTGTCTGTTGATATCCATCTTACAGCTAACGTACAGTTGGTAAATTGGCTGTTTGACATGCGTTGTATGTTATGGATCATTATTTATTTAACTGGAGGCAGAAGAGCATGCAAAACTAATCATTATCATCAGACAATCATTGGTTCCATTTATTTATAGAGGCCAGATGAAACATATATATTAATTGATGATTTTTGTGAGAAAATAATATCATACAATGACAAGATAATATAAAGGAAATTTCAACAATTACACTGGCCTCTTTTTTTTTTTTTGGTTTTATGAATATGAAACCTTGTGAAGCTGCACACTAGCATGGTCCAAGCTTGGGGATCTACGTGGCAGAGTAGTTACAGTAGATGTTAGAGGCAGGTTTAGTGGTGGAGAACAAGCAGTGTGACATCCCCTGAGGCAGAGACGCCAGTAAGAACAACATTTTCCATTAGATGAGCATTAGTAAATTAGTCAAAGCGTTGTTCAGGAGTAGGGTTCAGTGTTTTCCAGTGCATAGCTAACTCAGCAGTCGGCTCGGACCAGAGCTCAGAGGAGGATTAGTAAGAGTGACAGCGTACAAATGAGCATTGAACTGAGCTGTGCACATGTGAGCAAGTCACACTGACCCACACACGCACACACACAGTAAATTAATTATTACTACTTTGCAGTTCAATACCCATTGCGATATAAAGTTACTGTCGAAGCTGCATATAAATTGAGTTTTAGTTATTTAATTGACACAGATTTTCTGCGTTTGTTGACCAGTTTATAATAAGACCTGGATGAAGCCCCAAGTTTGTTCACCCTTGACAAAAATGTCACTTCCTATGTGGAGCAGTGAAGAGGCCCCTGGTGGATGCAAGGTTATCAAGATGTCAGATTGAGTCCCAGACTACTTACAGGATGTAAATCATGAAAACATGCATGAACTTTTGAGCATTCACAGTCATATTATATGACAAAATAAATTTCACATACACACACAGACAAAATTAAAACTGCACTCCTTGAAACATGTTTATCAGGACTCGGTGTGCACTCATGCTTGGCGTTTTTTTTTTTTAGTCTTCAATGGCATCACTATTGCATTCATATAATCTTACAGGCACCCATAGTTTTGCTGGAACATTTGCAACTATACCTTGTAAAGGTTATATGGGGATAGCTGTGCCTATTTTATACCAAAAGCACAGCGAAAATGAAAAGAAAATTAAAGTAATAAGCTATCAACTGGAGAAAATCAAAACACTGGTCATTTAAAATCAATAATAGCCACCGTAATACATTAAAAAAACCAATAAATTAACAAGCTAACTGAATGAGCGCTACTGTCACTAGCTTAATGCCACTAAACTAGCTCAAATGCTACAGAGGAGCTCAGTATTAGCTGTTAGTTCGTTAAGTTAATGTTATATAAGTGATGAATTAAGCCAGTTTACCTCTCGCTGACCAGCACCACGTCGGCATCGCTCCAGTGTTTGAACACACACGGCAGGATCCTCCTGAAGGCGAAGAACAGACCGGGGAAAACTACGGCGCCACAAGCTAAAACTTGCAACATCCTGCCTGTATTTTCCTGTAAAGCAGCCTGGAGACCTGACTCTCTCCCCCCTCCGCGACTTTCTCCCGTTTACACGCGGCGCTGAGGCATTTTCATGCGGCCGGGGTTCGGTGCTTTTCACCGGGAACAGTCCACCATCCAAACACACGCACGCACACACATACACTCTGCTGAGGCTCAGCAGCAGCAGCAGCACCACTGTCGAGCTAAAGGCGAGAAAGCACGCGGAACTTCCTGTACTGACTATCAGAATAAAAGTCTTGACCCGGTGCCCCGGCAAAGCAGGGAAAATAAGAAATATCGATTTAATGCTTTTATTTTGAAAGTCAAACTTTACTCATAAAAAACTATTAAAAACGAATTGTTTGTGCATGTTATCCTAAATTATCTTTTATATTACGACGAACCAGATTCTGAATATAAAAATATAATAGTCAATTAAAAAAAAACAATAATTAGTTTTACAGGTATAGCTTTTTTCATAGTGTCTCTGTATAACGGTGGAGGAAAGTAAGTACTGTAATTAAGTACATATTTGAGATACTTTTACCTTCAGT
Organism: Seriola aureovittata; assembly: GCF_021018895.1. NCBI lineage: Eukaryota > Metazoa > Chordata > Actinopteri > Carangiformes > Carangidae > Seriola > Seriola aureovittata. The sequence continues at coordinate 4,125,820 of NC_079378.1, read as the reverse complement.
ATTTTCATTTTATAACACTTCATACTTCCTCCACTACATTTTAGAGGAAAATATTGTACTTTATACAACACAACATTTATATAACAGCTATACTATACTTTAAAAAATATGACTTTTGAAAATATGTTGCTGATTGCACTAACTTGGGAGTTAAGGTGGACTCTGACCTCAGACTTGACAATCAGATCAAGACAGTTGTGAAGTCAAGTTTTTACCAGTTGAGGCAGCTGGCCAAAATAAAGCCAATTCTTTCAAAGCAGCACTTTGAGACAGTAATCCACGCCTTTGTCACCTGGATTACTGCAATGCACTTTATGTGGGGGTTAGTGGGTCCTCCATCAACCGTCTCCAGATTGTACAAAATGCTGCTGCACGTCTTTTAACTGGCACATGCAAATATGACCACATTTCCCCCATTTTAGCCTCACTTCACTGGTTGCCCGTACATTTTAGGATTCATTTTAAAATTCTTTTATTTGCCTTTAAATCTCTCAATGGTCTCGCCCCTCCCTACCTCTCTGAATTGCTGCAACCATATTCACCCACCCGCTCTCTCAGGTCAGCTGATCAGCTGCTCCTGAGGGTGCCAAAAACGAAGCGCAAGCTCAGAGGGGACCGTGCTTTCGCTGTGGCAGCCCCTAAAATGTGGAACGATCTGCCTCTGCACATTAGACAGGCATCTTCCTTGTCTGTTTTTAAATCCCTTCTTAAGACCCATCTCTTTTCCATGGCCTTTGACACCTTGTAAGATGTGATTTTATTTTATTGTTCTGTCTTATTTTATGTTATTTTATTGTTTTCTCTTATTATATATCTGTTTTTATTGATGTACAGCACTTTGGTAACTTCTGGTTGTTTTTTAAAGTGCTTTATAAATAAAGCTGGATTGGATTGGATTGGATTAGACCTAACCATATATACAAGTAGAGCTAAATTGATTAGTTGATTGACAGAAAATAAATTGTTTACTATTGTGATAACATTTGTCACTATATTCTCTGATATACAGCTAATGAAGAAATGTATATGCCATAGCTAAGTCGATCACATAAGATCTACAGTAAGCATTAACATTAAGTTTGACAGAATCAACATGATGTAAAGTTGTTTTTAGCTTTCTCCACTACATGAAAAAAGAAGCATTACTGTCTACACCCCTGCCCTTGTATGTATTACCGGTCTAAAGCCTTACTATGTCACAGATAGATTAACTAGCTATGGAGCTGTGGGCCCCTGTTGACCCTCTTCTCCCACTCTCTGTGCATTGCGCATGTACAATTCATCAAGTGCAAAGCCAACATCACACAGTGGCTTAATTATATATTGCCTTATAGAGCTGCAGAAATCAACTGGAATATTACCTGCCTCAGGTTTGCAATGCAACAGCTACTTTATGGTGATTCCACTCATTTCAAAACTATTTAGAAGAATTCATACTATCTAAACAGCTTCATTAAAGCTTCATTTTGATGGACACCTTTTGAAGGTGTAATAATCTTCTTTTGTTATTCAGGGACATATGGCAGGCAATAGGCTCTATAAGTTATTCATTGATCCATAGGTCTATTCATTGATTAAGTCTTTAATCATAGTCTAAAGTTTCTCACTAGAATCAGTTTGAAGCTCTAGATATCTTCATGACTCACAGATATCAGTTTTTATATGAGGACCAGTACCTCAGATAAGCTGTAATTAACTTGATCAGTGCAAACATCCACGTTGGTGGAATTTACTACCTGAACATTAGTTGTGTTTCTTTATTGCCATTACGACCATGATAAGAGCATAGGTTTCATTTCCTTCTAAAATGTAAAGCAGTGCTTGAGGCAACTGCATTTTTATAGATTGAATGTGTCCTAATGCCAGATCACTTCTCAGCCTGACTTTCTTAAAAGCTTTGGCTGATTAAAATTGTAAAGGTATGACCTTAGTTCATCAAAGATGTAAGTGTTCTTTTTGTTCTAGCAGTGACCAACTCAGCTGCCACTCCGCTGTGACTGGAATGAAGAACAGTGTGTAGTGCAGTCTTGTATCTGTTTGCTTTCTAGTCTCTGAGAAAGAAGAGAGAGAGATCAAATATTATTTTGAAAAAAAAAGTAAAGAAAGATAGTACCACACAGGGCTACTGCAAAGTTTTATTACCAATTTGAAGTTAAGTTTCTCTTTTCAGGGGAGTCACCTCACTACTGTTGTAGGTTTTGAAGGTGTGGTGAGTACACAAACTGCAACAACGACTCTCTTTCAATCTTTTCTGATCTCAGGATGTCCGGTGTCGTCCAAGGTCATCACCGATTCACACTGATATTGAAATATTCCAAAACCAATAGATTCACAAAATCAGAAAATCCCGTATTGATTGGACTGTACCAGTACTACATCAGGCCAGACACCAAAGCCATTTTAGATGCCATAAGCTAAGCCTGTAATTTGTTGTCTTGTGTATTTATAAAAGATAATTTGGTTATCTATTAAAAGAAAGACAGTACAGGTTAGTCTTAGAACACTGTTCACCCAATCAATAAATAAATTATTTTACCTCTTTTCTGCATCTTTTATTGCGTTGTTTTGTTATTTTGTTTGTACAGCACTTTGTAACTTTGTTTTGAAAAATGAGCAAACCACGTCCAGTCATCTGTAGCAGATACTATTTGAATTTAAATGTGCAGTCACTGAAATTTAATACTCTTGAAAGTAATCTTGTTGGCAAGGCAACAAAACATCCAAAGTACCATCAAAGCGAGACTTACCAAAGTACAAAAAAAAATAAACACTTAGGCTAACTTAGTATTGAGTTAGAAACTGAGGTTTGCATCAGCTAAAGATCAAAATGTGCACGACCTAATGAAGAAAAAAAATAAACCAATTGAGCGTGTCATTTCATTGACATGTTACGTCTTGTTTGTTTTATCTACACCAAAACGGCAATGAAAAAAAAAAGACATTAAAAAAGTTATGGCATGCCGCTGACAAGCAGTAACTTGGCTTGTCGCTAACTTTCTGAAAAAAACCCAGAAAAGAACCAACGAGTATAAGACAGCAAGACTACAATGCATTTACAAATGTAAGCAATGTTGCTAATGAAAACCAGAGTGAAGCTAACGCCTGCGGGCCTTCAAACGGCGATATACTGGGGGCGATTCCGTCAGTGAAAGAAGATTTCGCCAAACAATCTGCCGACATGCTACAAGAAGAAAAATGACAATTCACCATTTTAAGAAGGTTTTGTGCCTGTAAGTGACCAGTAATCTCCTGGAGTTTTAAAGCCCTGGTTCAAAACAAGTTTATACACTTTACACATTCAAGTCAACAGTTTTTCTATTACATTGCCCATCGATGGAGGCAATATTTTCTGGGCTGCAGGGGATTGTTTTCTTGTTATTGTTGATGCAGGTTGGTCCTGGGGCAAAATTGGCAGCTATGTGTATTCCACACTGTATCCATGTAAATGACATGCTGCTGTGCCATGGTAACAGTGTGTTTTCAGCTACGAACTGCTGGACGGCTCACCAAGCAGAGCAAACTGAGGTAAGTATTTCAGTAAGTGTTTCTATAACTTAAGACCTTGCATGTGGAATACTAGGTACAATTCTGTCACAAATTTAAGCAAGTTATTGTCAGCGTTACTTTCTTATTTATAAGGAGACTTTGGCAAATCCATGCCTGGATTTGGCAGCCGGCCCTGGTGGTGGACTGTTTTCTGATGTCTGTGGTTGGGGTTTGATTTGTTTTAGGCACAAAACAACTTGGTTAAGGTTAGGGCAAGTTTGTCATCATTGTTAAAAGAAACCAGTGATGACTGATACAGGAAACAATATGTGAACATCTTTCTTCCTTTTCAAAGTTACATGCTTGGCTGACCCAACCATCCACCCGCCATGTCATTTATTTATTTTTCTCTAGTTTGAGATTAAATGTTTGCCTCAACTACCTCATCTTATCGAAGATACATGAAGCTGCTACTAGTGGTTTGTCCTCCCACACTCTCATCTCCACTTATGTTTCTGCACTAAACAGAGAGGAAATGTACCGACCAATGTCTGAAATACTGAATGCGCAGCAGTAAGTGAGCCATAAAAACCAAATATAGCCCTGTCTTAAGCATTAATAAACGTATTAAATCAATACATGCATTGTCTTCCTGACTGAACTGAGGTAATGTGTCACAGGATTTATACGTGCAGATGGGAGGGCTATAGATGATGAGGTGTGATAACAGTGTAATAAAAGCAGGTGTCAGAGAATATCCGTCTGTCTTTCAGGAAAAGAAGAAAGTCATCATTGACAGCCTCTCAGGTGAGTGATGGAGCTGGTTCTACATAAAACTTTGCATACAAAGTATTTTTGTATCAGTTTTCAGAGTTAGCTTGAACTTTATATACTTCATTTTAATTATCATATATTTATCTTTTATTACATACACACATAGAGTGGGGTCCAAAAGTAAGAAATCAGTTATGTGTGTGGTTTCTTTTATTTTTCAGGAACAGCAATATATTTGCATTTATTTTCAGAATAGCATTAATTCTTTTGATAAATCTGGGTCAGACAAAAATGGGGTTGTAACCTCTGCTCATCAACTAGAAAAAGGTGGACAGAGTGAATTTAGGTGGATTTTACAAGCTGCTAAGTTTTCACATGTGGCGACGCCGAAGTGGGTATAATGGATGTGGTGTTCAGACTAAGAATAGATTTCCTGTTTGTGACTGAGGAAAGTTAGATAAGGTTGAATGTGGCAGAAAAGAAAAAGAAAAAGAAAAATATTACATGTGCGCTTGCACAGAAATTAACTCTGCCTGTCTGTTTGTTTGTGCTTTTGTTTTTCAGCTCAGCTCACGACTTAAAGAGCAACTTTCAAACACTGATTCATTCCGTTTTTGTGGCACTGACACGTAACTCTGGGACAATGAAAATGAATCTCACTGTACTGACTCTTTGCCTTCTTGGCGCAGGTAAAAATCATATCCATGTTTACTATACTTTAAAGAAAAAAATCCTGGTACCACTTTCTACCAAGGTTCCCTTAACAAAGCTGTAACTAATGGCTTTATTAATGGTTTATTAATTATCAAGAACAGATTTGTTTCCAGGTTGGCTTTCTGTTTTCTGTTTGGAAAGGATACATTTTTAAATGTTGGCAGTCTGTTAATAAATGTTCATGGGTTTCTAATTTTTTTTTTTTAGAACACAGGTTACCATATTGTTAATAAAGGATCGTATGTCTTAAGAGGGTTTGGTTTATATTTGTAGAAGCTAAGTGGTGAAACGGTCGAGAAACCAGTCATAGATATTTTTCACAACCTGGCAACCCAAACGTGAATGCTTATAACTGATTAACAAAACTTTACTAAACCTTTAACCATTAGCCTCTTGCTGCGTGAAAGTGAAAGTATGTTCTCTGCAATAGACTGAGAGTAGGAAATGGGAAATTTATGGGTGGAGGTTTATGGAACAGGGAACATTTAATCTTTAACTCAGTTTTAAAGCCAATGTTATGATAAAGAATTAACTTCCTGTTTGTGTATGAAATGTTCATCAATTTGTAACACTACCCATGACTATTGGCTTAAGCTATACCAAACCCTAACCTCAACTTTACCTGTTACACACGCTAACAGTTATACTTAGATAACCTTTCATTTGATGGCGCGATGATTATCAATTTCATTTGGCACCAGAAAATCCATTTCGTGGTGTCAGCACATGATTTTATAGTGGAGGAATATAATAAATAACTGGAGGAATGTCATAAAAAAAATTATATGATACACAGCACGTTTGATGGCAGGTCTGTACTCTCACAGGAGACCAGCTTACTTTTGTTTATCATGAGAATAAATGTATTTCTTTTCAACTTGCTGTCCAATGTTGCAGATTAGGTTAGGTTAAGATTAGGTTTATTATCGTTGACATGCCCCATTATTAATACACAGCATGTAGTTCTTATACCTACAATTAAGACCATCTTTTCACTTGATCACTAAATTTCCATGGATACTGTTGATTAATATTTACTCAAAGACTTTATGGATGACCTGAAAGCAGTACTTAAAATTAGTGGAAAGGTTTTTACAAAATAAAACTTGAAATGAGAGTCACTACCTGTGTTTAGCTGCCACCTGCATTTGTAGAATGTAGATTTCAATATTTTAAAAGTTCAAAGAAAATATTTATGTGGAACATTTTAATTATTCTTCTTCAACCCTTTTCTGTCTTTTTACTTTCGTTGACACAGTAGCTTTGTGTAGAGCGCAAGGAGGAACAGTCACCCCTACTGCCGTGCCTTCATCCACCACTACTACAACTGCTGTACCCCCCGCTGCCAGCACCACTGCCACAACTGGTGCTCCAACCTCCACTGCCACAACTGGTGGTCCAACCTCCACTGCCACAACTGGTGCTCCAGCCTCCACTGCCACAACTGGTGCTCCAGCCTCCACTGCCACAACTGGTGCTCCAGCCTCCACTGCCACAACTGGTGCTCCAGCCTCCACTGCCACAACTGGTGCTCCAACCTCCAGTGCCACAACTAGTTCTCCAACCTCCACTGCCACAACTGGTGCTTCAACCTCCACTGCCACCACTGCCACAACTCCACAAACTGATACCACTGGCAACACGGAAGGAGGTTCACAGGGGCTTTCGTCGGGTGCTATAGCTGGTATTACCATTGGCTCTTTAGCTGGGGTGGCTGCACTTGGTGAGTAAAATACACAAGCACAGACACTATGTAACACCTCATTTCTGCTTCCTCAATAACATATTATCCTGTTATCCATTAACAAGGATACAGTGAGGATGATATTGATGATATTGGGCACCAGTAGGACAAGAAATGTTTTCAGGGCACTGGCTCTCCTTGTTGTTCTTGAGCATCTGAATCAATGAAAATTTATCTAATCAAATTAACCTGTCAAGAGGTGCACAGTAACTGGGGTTGTAGCAGGAGTAGTTGTAGAGCAAGGGTGTACAAAATATTAAAATGTTTACAATCGCCTGAAGCCTGTTCTCACCAAGAAAAGAAAAGAAGATACTAAGATTAAAAGATACTCAGTCAAAAAAATTTGACATCATATAATGTTCAACTTTGACACAGTACATCAAAACTCAGACTTAATTTTGATCAGTTTTTTCTTTTCCTTGTGGTAACAGGCTTCCATATGAACAATAATAGTTGCTGTCAAGGTTCAAGCAAACGCATGCAATCTGATAGCATGTAGCATGGTGGTAGCAATCCAAAGAAACTTACACAAACTTACAAATTCAAAATGCAACACACATCACAGCTGGTACAAATGGAAACTAGTGAACAAGGGTGGAAGGGCTCTAGCTTGGAAAACTAAAGTTCTGTCTGAGGTGAATGACTTAACAGTCCATGCTTTAACTGCTTCATACTCCTGTATAAGACACTGAACACTGAAAAGCATCTGTCTTTTTTCAGGTGGTGGTGTCTTTGGTGCACTGAAGTACACTGGGAAGATCTGAGACCCGTTCTTGCCAAACAAGGATTTACATGGTTAAGGATTGTAAGCTAAATATTTACCATCCTAAGATCTAACAGATTCACCTCTGACCCTGTTAACTGGACTATGAAAAGCTCCTATTGTCTGACAGGCCCAATAAAGTAATATATATTCTAATGATGATGTAATGGGCCAAGAGGAAGACATAAAATGTCAATTTGACTACTTTGTTCTTTTGAAATTTTTGGTTTTAGGTCAGGACTTAATCCTTAGTTGATCAAAAAAAAAAAAAACTTTTGTATTGTCATAGAAAACATATTTTACAATAATTTATGTTTTTATTTCAATGTCAGATTAAGTCTACAAAGTACTTTTAGTTTTAAATAGACAGGAAACTAATTGTCTCTGGATTTATAAGCAGTTGCCTAGAGTGTTTGATTTAAAAAAAAATAGTTCTCATAATGTTTGGTCTTTGGAATTCTATTAAGTGAACTTAACAATAATGAGCCAGAGTTGTCATCAGAAATACATAAGCTGCACTTTCTTGGCCTTCTTTAAAAGAAAATTAAGGTATGCCTTTTTGGGCTGAATAATTTGGTAGCTATTGATGATATTGTTTTGTTATTATTAACTGGGCTTTTTAACCCAAGTTCTGTATTTCCATGGAGAAACGGCTTTGAAATCACTCTGTACATTTAATAAATAGCTGTTTCCATTCTTTGTCTTATTTGAGTTTTGTGACGTGCTACAACATCTTTATAGCATAGCAATAGCTCAAGATCTCTGAGTAAAGTCCATGTGTTTATTATATAAGTAGACTAGCCCACTTCCTGGCAAACCTGAGTTGTTTGTTCATTTTATGAGTGCAATGAGGTTACAGTATAATGTGTGTGTGCACGTCATGACAAAGAAACAAGATTATATGATTATGAAGAAACTTTCCATCTAATTTTAGACAAACTGGTCTGAGGTCAGACTGTGATTCGAAGTTGGTAAAGAAAAGGCGAGAAAGTTGATTCTTGAAAACACTTATAAAGAGTGTCTAAAACCAAGTCACTAGGGCAACTATTAAGTAGTCAAATTTTAACTTTATTCCATTCAAGTGCAACCTTATATTGATATTTCCTCACCTGATAACACACGCCGAATGACAAGTTCTAAAGTGGTGTAAAACTCACAGACAAACAGACTATTGACCCGTGCCATTATAAAGCCTCACTGTAATGTGATAAGTTTCTGAGCAAAAACTACTGTCAGAGACCATTACAGTTACTATATGGGAGGTTGAGTAGTTTGCCGACTTACTTACTTTTGAGTTTGGATCAATTTTGTCATTGGAGAGCGGTCCTGGTCAAGTTGGCTTGGCGCAGGAAATGGTAGCATTGAAAGGTAGTTAGCCTTTGCCAGAAAATGAGGAATACGCCTTTACATGTTGTGTGTTCTTAGCTGGCTACCCAGCTACCGCAGCAATCTGTAGGTAAAAAGAAGAACAAGGGGAAGAAGCCATGTCTTGAAAGCAACTAAGCTAGAAAGCTTGAAGTTTAGGTGCTAAGTCTTTGGGTCTAAAGAAGAAAATAATCAAATTATTTAAATAACTTATTATAAAGAAGTAGTTTGACATTTTGGAAAATAAGCTTATTTTCCTGCTGACAGAGTTAGATTGGAAGATCAATACCAATCTCACATCTGTTGATTGTATATGAAGCTAGAGCTAGCAGCCCAGCCAGTTAGCTTAACTTAGCACAAAGAATGGACACAGCCTGGTTTGTCCGATGGAAACGAATTCTGTCGATCAGTAGTCTACCTCTAAAGCTTAGTAGTTAACATGTTATGTTTGGTTTGTTTAATCCTTACAAAAATGTAAATGTAAAAAATGTAAATTTGCTGGGGTTAAGTGCTAGAAAATGTATTGAGTACGACCACCTACTTCACCGAGTCTCAATTGGTTTCCTGGCAACCGCTCCACTGGCAACCGGAAAAACTACTCATGCTATTCGTGCTAGCCTCTGACCCGGAGATATCAGGACGACACCGACGGTGAAAAGAAGAAGAACTACTACATACGTAACAAACTGCTGGCACAATGGCGGCAAATGAACCACTGCTAATTTTTTAAGCTAATTTTATGGGAGTTACTGTATGTGGTTCCAGTCTGTAACGAATTGCTACAAGCGCATAGCACAACAAAAGTAGCTAATTTAGGCTAATTAGCTGACTACAAGATTAGCACTGTGGCTAACCACCTTGAAATCATGTGTAATAAGGGGTGTTTTTCTCTGTTCCTCCCATTCTGCCCACATTGCATGAATGCATCAACAGGGCTGTTTCTTAATTTTGTCACTTATACAATTAGCATTCACTTGGTATCATCTCTCTGGCTGCCTGTGTTAGTCTTCACTAACTCTAGCTAAGTTTTACCTGGTTTGCTAGATGCTCAATATATTTCTCAGGTAGGTTACTGACTGTACCTGCCTAAAATTCAGCTTAGTTGCTGAAAACATCTGTGACTTTCTGCTAGAAACTTGGCTGGAAAACCAAAATAATGAGACAAAGGAGGCTAAAATGCTCCATAGCCCTGACCGGAGTCACATTACACATAGTTGTGGTTCCTTCATCATATTAAACCTGTTTTTTTAGGTTGGGCCTACCTCTAATATTGGATGGTGAGTTAATTGTCAATGCGCAGTGTGACTTTATTAGGGGACTGGAAAAATATAACTTATAATACATTTTTTAGAGGCTGGGGTGTAATATACTTTGTGACAGCAGATATAAACCATTGGTAGGGGATAAGTGAAGTTGCAATAAAGTTTCCGTTTGTCCATTTGAGACTTTGGGCTAAACATGCTGATAAAAAAAAAAAAGTGATTTCAGTGCTAGAATTTTTGTCCATTAAATAAATCACTGCCAATCTACAGTTGGTATTAGTGATTATTCTCTGACGTCTCAATTTAAAAAAAGAAAAACCTATTATTTTATTACATAACATCTAAAAAAAGACAACGCTGTGATTTCTTTGAGTGAGGTGATCATTGGGCCAAACTCCTGTGAAGTCAGAGGCTGCACATGGACTTTAGCCCACAGGAGTCCATCATGGTTTTATGGTATGATCATTAGCTATGGAAGTGTCAACATTGGGAGCGCTTGGTTAAGAACACTGAAAAAAACACTGCTCCCATGCAGGCAAATTACTGTTAATACCCTGAGCTGTGTGATCAGCCCATATGGTGTGCATGGGAGCCAGAGGGAGTGTGTGCATGTGTGTACACGTGTGTGTGTGTGTGTGTGTGTGTGTGTGCGTGTGTGTGTGCATGTTGGGGGAGGGGAGTGTCCTATCTGTGTGTGTGTTTGCAAAGATGAATATGAAGTGTTTTTTTTTATTGAAATAGAGTTATATAATTCCTTGTTATAATACAGGCTCTTGTTTGACTCACAAGGAACTCCATGTATTTGTAGTTGTGTACAGACAATCAATATCATAAATGAACCCCATCATCCTCGCATACATATAAAAGATTTCTCTTTTTTTTGCATCCAAAGTAATCAGTCCCAAGAGAGTATTTCTTTATAAATCCAGAATTGTAAATTGACTTTGTCTGAATTGCACTCTATATACAAACTTTGACTGTGTTAAATGAGATGTATGTTCACAAATGAGACTTTCAACAGTCACTTGATTTTCAATGTGGTGTTGTTGAACACAATTTTCCCCTCCATCTACACGTTTAAAGACATATGAAAATATTCAGATTTGAATAATAATTTGTGTCTGATGAGTTGTGATATCACAAATCAGCCATTTACACACATGTTTTAAACTCAGATTTAAGGTGAGCACAGAGCAACATTTCCTCTTCAGCAGACTGATGTGAAAACAGCCTCCTGGTATCACATTTCTACGCATACATCATTCTGGACAGTGAAGGTCAGACATTAAAGCAAAGTAAGCAAACACATTTTTCGAGGGAAGAGGGACTTTAAACATGATAGAAATCTATCATTTCCTGGTAGTAAAATTATAAAATACCTTAATTTCTTATACATGAAATGCACAAAATGCTCTGTCAACGTTAGTATACAATGTTTATGTTATGTTATCATTATTATTATTATTATTGAGTATGGGAATTTGGACATAGATGTCATCAATTTCATGGCAATCCATCCAATAGTTGTGAAGGTATTTCAGTCTGGACTTACAGTAAGCGGTGGGCCACAGACCAACATTACCATCCCTGACGGTGTGACTAAAAATAATGTTTGGATTTTTCCCCTAAGGTTTGTTTAGGGAACACTATGTGACCAAATTGTGGACTAGCATACAGAGTTGTGAGGTCACATTGGGGCTAAGGGTGAAACTTAAAAAAGCTTTAGGTCATTATCCAGCTAACTTTGAATAAGTCTGGACTTTAGCAGGTTTGAGCTGAACACCTTTTGCTGACAGCAGCTCCACAGAAATTTTAAACCAGATTTAAACCAGTTCCACAATCAATCAATCAAACTGCAAACCACACACACTCACAACCTTTGTATACCAGGCTAACATGACTTTGATCCCCACTGACTGCGTGACATCTTAACAATCCCAGTGTTGTGGGAGAGGCTCAGTTAGTGTTACAGCTGCAACAACACACGGCCTCTGCTCCGATAACTTTATCTTTGCTCCTCACAATCTGGCCTGGTCACAAACAGATCATCTGTCTCAGCCCCAGAAACCTTATCACACACACACACACACACACACACACACAAACACACTCATTTCTTTTCCCTCAGGCATTAACAAGCTCAGTGATTCAAGGATAAGAGTTAACTCAGAGAGAAGACAGAGGAAACATGGGGGAGGTGTCCATTATAAACCTTTGGTTCCAAGTTCCAAATCAAGGTTTTATGACGTGCGTGGATATTAAGTTTTTTGATTAATGATGTGGCAGTTAATTAAACCTGATGTAGCAGAGATTCCTTTCTGAAAGATCAAACAGAATCGTGTCTGAGAAACAGCTTGTCTGATGATCCAACAATTTATAGTAAATAGTTTTAGTAGAATATCAGCATTGTGACAGCCTCATTTCAACACACCTCATGACCGCTGTGCACAGCTCCCTCTAGTGGTGCAGTGTGAAACAAGCACCTCTGTCAGATGGCCTTGTTTTATGTGGGTCAGAGGTGTTTCTGACATTAAATCCACTCTGACCATAATCTGCTCATTTTGCCTGGAAGGTCACAGCACGCAGTGTTGTCTGAACTCTGCTTGTTATTTAACACAGAGGAATTGCCTGTATGCAAACCTGGTAATATCTCTCAAATAGATTATAATATCTATCTATCTGTCTATCTATCTCTAACATGTCTGTCACAGTAACTTTACAAAGTGATATAATATGTCACATGTTGTGTTATCAGCTTGTTCCTCAAGCCACCAGTGGCCAGAACAATCAGTTATTGATGATTAAATCAGTCTTCTGTCATCAGCTGTCTAATTTATTGAATTAGACACAAGCCTGAGTGAATTAGAAATGTTTCTGTTGGAATGTATTGAGGCAAATTGTTGCTGAATTAGATGAATGGTGGAACAATTGATAAAACATGTTTTTATTTTCAGCACGGCACTAATGAACTCTTCTCCAGCCTCCATTTCACTGAATAACTGAGGCTAAAATAAGAATAAACACAAAATGCAGCATAAGTTGACGATGAATTTTAATCACTTGAAGACTTGAACAGGCTTCAATTCAAATTCAGCAACTTTATTCCTGGAAGAAGTTTTACTGATGCATATTTACACAGCTGCTTTGGTGCATCTGGGTTTTTCCACAGTACAGATACATTCACTGCGCTGCCCATAAATACTGTACAAAAATAAAATGTGCTTTGACATAAAACATCCCCTCTTCATTCGTGTATTTTCACTGTTCTAAGAGGAAAACCATCAGCCTTTGTTAAATTACATATACAGTTTGCACTTTAATTTACTGGCGTCATATTAAATAGAATAACTTATACGTTGCAGTCAGTGTGTGGGACATTTCTCAAGTCTCTGCAATGTCCTCACACAATTTCAATGTCCTTTAGGTTTATTGTCTGGTTTTATAGTGTAAAGAAAAGAAAGAAAAAAAAAAGATCCACTTTGTGGACAAGTCAAGGTTCAGGATCAGCTGTAAAACATCTTCTTTTTGGGAATGAAAATAAACCAGAAAACATAATTTTCTGAGTCCACTGCTACGTGTGCACCATGCTGGATGTGTTGCGCTCCACACAGACATATTAGGTTTGACTGACAGCTACGTCTGGAGCTGAATTTGAAGTTGTATTTTCCCCCAGTGTTAGTTCACTTCCATCCGAAAAAAAGACCTCGGCTTCACATCCACCTTTTGTCTCTCAAAAAACGCATGAGATGAAGGTTAAAGGGTGTTTTTCTTTTCTTCCCCCCTCAGCAACATGTCTCTGTGCTCCATGTTCACAGTCTGTAATGGCGCCACAGTCTCCACTAGGTGGAGCTCTCTCCTAACGGGCAGTGTCTCACTTTTTTCTTTTTTTTTTTTCAGGCCCAGCTTTTAGCACAGCTCCTCTCTCCTCCAGTGTCTAAAGCCGACACGTCTGATATTTGCTGTGTGGGGAGGCAGCCAGCTCGTAGAAGAGGACGTAGGCGTTGCTGCTGCGAACCTGGCTGGAGGACATTGGGCTCACCCTGCAGAGAACACACACTGTAGTTATAGCACTGAAACCACACAGCACTGTTTCTTAGAGAACAAATGCTTGCAGGTAAAAAATAAAAATGGCCACAGAATGATCCCACTCCCAACGACCGACACACACAGGCAGCTGCACGCATGCACACACCCAATCTGCACAATTAATTTACACGGATAGAATGAGGCCAATGCGATGACAGCAGGTACCATACTGTACAACTGCAATATAATTAGACTGCACAGCTTTCTGCCAATCTCATGTGAGGTAATATGATGACAGGTGAGTGGATGTAACTTGATACCTGGAGTCGTTGTAGCTGTACCACTCTCCCAGTGCTGGGTTTCTGCAGTAGGCTGTGTAATGGCCTCCCAAAGCATTTCCAGTGTGGTTGGACACTGCGTACAGGTTATACACAACACGCTCTGCAGGGGAGAGACAACAGCCAGTCAGTCAACACTCATCGTAATTAATTAGTAATTAATAATTGTCCTCGCCTCTGCAGGTGCGTCGTCTTCTGCAGATACTCACCGCTGCTCTCTGAAGCAAACTCCCGCAGGTCCAGCTCTTTAAGAGGGAAGTTGACATAAGTGGAAAGTTTGCTGGATCGGTTGTTAGAGTCTGAGAAACGCTTCAGGTCTGAGAGGAGCAGTGAGTCAAGGAACAGAAACTGATTCAAAATAACATCATTGTACCTCAAGTGCAATTAGAAGGCACTTGGACTTCATCTACTACATTACAAATATAGTAAATGTAACCGATTAAATTATAAATGTACTTTATAATCAATTGTACTTTACAGATGAACATGAACAGCTCATGAAATATGATGCACAGTCAAGTTCAGGACTTAAACATTAAAATGCTCTGAACACTGACGGCAGTTCTGATTTTCATAACGAGTACATTCACTTTTGATTTTTGATATTTAAAGCTGCATTGCTTGATTGATCGGCCATTTGGAGGCAGCGGAACAAGCTAACAACAAGTTGTGTTGTTAGCAGACATTTAGCAACATTAGCATTCATTTGAAGTCTTCTCAAGTCCAATGTCTATTCCCGTTTTAACTCCCGGAGGAATAGTGGTGGATGTTTAGCTGGTGGATGCTCCACTTTGTTAGTTGCTAGGTAAGTTAGCTTTTTGCTGGTGAGCTAGTGTACAGTCGGTTTTTCCAAACCATTTTTTTGCGGAAGACAGCTGAATGCTGCTGCTGGAATCAGGGGTGATGAAGAGACAGATTAAACACCCGGAGAACAAAACAATGAGCTAAGAAGAGGGTGGAAAAAAACTCTGTGGAGCTGAGGGGAACTGAAAGGTTCAGTGGCTACAGATATTTTGAAACATGCATATGTTTCTGGCAGATCATTGACTTAGTGCATGCTAATGCGTAAGCAGGAAGACTGCGCTCATTCAAATGCATCTGCATGTTAAACAAACGTGTACAAAGATGTGAGGAAAAGGATACGAAGCACGAGGATCTGAGGAAACTTCTGGATGCTGAATCTTTTGGTGCATTTCCTTTGGCTTTGCATCTGTTGCATGTCTGAGAGAGAGGCAAACACAGAGAGGCTCTATAATCCACATCAACTTTACAAAAGCAACACGGTGTGTGTGTGACGTGCTGCGTGAAGCTTCTTACCGGCCTCTCGTCCCCATCCAGCACGTCGTCTTTTGTAAAGAGTTTCAAACAGTCTTTGAGAGTCACTTCGCCTGAGCTCTTCTGTGGAGACACACGGAGCATGTCAGGTCAATAAGAAGCACACTACAAGTCTTTATAGCCTAGCCAATACTATTGTACAAAATATTGATGGTTAGTCCATATGTGAAAAATCTTTGGAAAATGTATGTGCGTGTGCTGACCTGTGCAATAGGTATTGATAGGTCCCAGAATGGATCAAACACGGTGGAGCGGAAGCCGCAGGCGGTGCAGGTCAGGGAGCTTTTCAGCTGGCCGACAAACAGATCTAAAGGCAGCGACAAAAGATGGAGGATTACGTTTAATATGGATTTAAATTCAATAACGGTTTTTCAGGTAATTATGCAGCTTCAAGACAAAAAAAACAACTTACCAACAACTTTGCTGTCCTCTCTCTCCAAGTACATATTCCACATTCGTTTGCCTTTTTCCTCATCCCTGTGAACGAATGTCATTTCACATTATTTGACATAATTAGAGAGGAATATAAAACCATAAAACTAGAGAATCATTGCAGCTCAATCAGATGTGCAGCAGACATAGCAGCTTATGAGTGACTTATTGGGGGCAGAGGTGAGAGGTGGCTGGCGCGCTGACTTACGAGAGGTGGTCAAAGTCCTCGACTGACACCTTAGGGCGGACTGTCACTCTGTTCACTTCAGTATGGAGACCATCCAATAAGGAGCGCAGAAACTCCTGGGCGTCCTGCTGACTGCGGAGAGACAGAAGGAGAGTTATTTATTTTCCAACTACATTAATTTACATGAAAACTTTTACAGGCAGGATGAGGGGGCGACTTACTTGCAGCCCACGAATTTGGGGGCGTATCTCTGGATCTGGTTCCTGAAGTCAGACGGACTTATGGCCTCGTTGTTCACGGAGGTCCACAGGCTTTGAGTCAGCTTCGCAAACTCTGAGACGAAGGAGGCGAAAGGAAAGAGACCACAATCACGAACGGAGATGTTTCTCGTGGTTCACACGTGCAGTTTGTGAGCGAGGACATCCTTCACAAAATGACCTGATTGATGCACTTGCCCTCACCTGAACTTAACTTCAGCCTTTCACTGATAAAATGACAAATGTGCTGATGAAGACCGTGAGAGGGTGTTGAAAGCTCTCCAACAGTTACTAAGTGGACCTTAGGTTATCACATAAATTAATCTAAAATAAATAAATAAACCACAACTGATAAAAATGACATTATACAAAGTTGTGGAAGAAAGAAATTAAGGTTCTTTGAACTGAACATTAGGAAAATAAGAGTTTTTATTCAATACGTTTATATTGGAGGTAGTGAATGGGGAGAATATGCTGAGCCAACACACCTTGCAGGAGTATTAAGTGATCTGATTGCAGCTAGGCGGGTTCAGTAAGGTATCTGATCTGATAACAGTTTGATAATTTTGATCTGACGAGAGTATAAAGTACATACAGTATAAACTGAAAATATCTGACCTACTGCTGCTGAGCCATAAAGTGACTAATGCTCCTCATGATGCTGATGAGATGTGGCCTGAGAGCTCAGAGTCTCGTCCTACCTTCCATGAGAGCGGCGCTGTTCCGGCAGTTGTTGTTGAGGTCTGTGCGGTGGATGTTTCTCAGGCAGTAATCTCTCAGCTCTGGAGTGTTGCTCAGGCATTGTAGGATGGAGTTCATGAAACACTGGAAATCACAAACAGAAAAAAAAAAAAAGAAAGAAGGATGAATTAAAAATGAATATCCAGACTCAGCTGGTGATGTCAGCAGGTCAAAGTGCAGGGTGATGTGTAGTGTGTTACGAGGCCACAAAGTGAAGTAAAAGCACTCACCGTGTTGCCGAGGTTCCTCAGTCCCACCAGGCCTTGAGGACTCTTGTTCTGCACAAAGAAGAAGAGAAGAGAGTCTCGTTTACTCACGAGTCTGCTGGAGAATGATAAGTTTACCAGAAAGGTATTATACAGCATGAGATACACTTGACAGGCAGCTAGACAGAGAATGACACAGCATAATTAATTTCTTCAATAATAAAAAATTCTGAAGGGTTTAGGAGAGTGTGTGACCAGACTTCAAACCTCAAGCTCGTATATATTTTTAACAGACTTTTAAACGGACACTTTCGAGCTGTTTTTACCACTTTAAAATCGACCAAAAAGCCGAAACATCCAGCGAGAAATGTTTCTGAAGCCTCGGTGGTGATATTTCTTAATTTACGAACACAAAAGAAAATCTCAACTGGCTCCGCACGAGCTCAACATGTGTCAAGGTGGGTCATTAATGGGGCCAAGACCGAGTCAAAGTGGGGACCATGACGATCAGACTGAGAGGAGCTGTGTGGTCCTCATGGGTGTTTAGTTATCACATGGGTTGAGCATGTGTTAGCATACAGCTGAGTCTTCTGAGCTGTCATGTTATCAGAGGAAACTTGCACAAGGTCTCAGTGTGACAGCGACGGCGGCCCTTGTACATTCCTCAAGTGTGAACAAAGCCTTGAGGGATTGCATCAAATCAATTCATACGATGGTCACATTGTTGGCAGCGTCGCAGCTCTGAGCTGTGGTTATCAGCTACTGTTCCACGTGCTTCTGACGAGACGCCACAGTGTGTCCTGACCTTTACTAGCACTAGACCAGTCGCCGACCGGCCGCCGCGGTGACATCACACAAGGCATGTGATGAGAGAAGGCTCTACTGAGAATCCGTGGAGAACACATCGTGGCGTTAAGTCGTTTGTGTGCGAGGCGCCTCGCATGACTGCACGAGTCGAGGATCAACTACTTTAGCTCTTGTTTTATCTGGTGCCACCGGTAGTGTGGTGCTAATCAGACTGATGCAACGCTCTGAAACAACTGATGGTATCACTTTTAGATTTAGACTGATGTTTCCATCGTAACGAAATTCAAGAGTAATCACAAGCAGCCGGCGTTTCCCTCCGTACGTTGTCCTTGTTAAGTTGGAAACGCTCCTACACAACACACACACACACCATCATGGCACATACACACTCTATAATAATGTACTGTCTGTATCAAGGCAATGAGATGTTTTTAATTTCCAAATTTAGGTTTTACCCTCCAGACCTGCAGGTCACAGCATCATGAGCTGCTTTAACATGGGCCATGAGCTTATTGTTAGAACCATTACTCATGAATGTCTGGATAAATCAAGCTAGTAAATCAGGCCAATGAAATCATAGCTATAAAAGATTAAACTACTGCAATAAATTTTTTTTTTTTAAAAAGCTGAAGAAGAGATGTGGCCAACTAGAGTTCTAGCAGCCGACCCAAACCTGACGTTTCCCAAAAAAAGCATCAAGGTTCAGTTTTCAAATTTCTGATTCCTTTTTGACTGTGTAAAAATATATTTATGTAGATGTAAATCAGAAATATAACTTCTTATCTCAGTCTAAAGTTCAGACTCAGTTTGAGGCTCTTGCAGAAGTCGAGCAGGGACCCACTCATGTTTGATTTTCAGATAAGACAACCTGCATCGACCTCTTATCTGTTCTTGAGACATTTTTTATTGCATAAGCTTTAATTGGGAGGTGAAATTCCATTTAAATGACACTGACCTAATTACGCTCGTCCTTGAACGCATTGTTAAATAACTGCGAGGGGGAACAGTTTTGACATTTTTCTGCGCCACCCGCAGCCTGAGTGCGCGCTGATGGCCACTGTCTGAATAATAACAACAGGTGACTTCTTGGCCTGTGACCTGTAGCTCGTCCTCAAAGAGGGAACATAGTAACTGTGTAACATGATGACTCGGAGCAAGTCAGCACGGTCACGCACCGACGCCTCTGCTGACGGCCGAGGAGCTGCATGTGGAAGTAATAGCATCAGGGCAGCAACGCACTGACGGAAGCATAAATGAGGGCACGGCTGCACACCTGTAAATCACTTCAACACGCTGTTGTTCATTCTTTATTGTACTTTGAGTTTTAGTGTCTTTTTGGTTGATTTGAATAAGAGAGAAGAAGAAGAGTTCGTAGCACTTATCTTTGCTAAAGCGTTTTATCTGTGTAACAGTGGTTAAAGCTGGAGATAAGTGTGTAGTTCGATAAGAATTTGCTTTTTTTTTTGCATTTTAAGTAAATATGAAGAGGTTAGTGAATCCTGTCGTGCTGCTATCCTTATCCACAGTGTCAGTGAAGATGTTTAGTGCCTCATGTTGTTGTTTATTATGTTCCACGAGCTTTTCACTCCTGAAAATAGAACTGTGACAATATAAGCTATTAACAGCCCGCAGTCTGCTTGCTTGCTTGGCCACAATTATTCTTCCCCTTCTTCTCCGCAGTATTATTTTGAAGGTGACCATATGGTGCGAGTCCCAATCTGCTGCACTGCTCCGGTGAGTACTGACCACAGCGGGGCCCTCGGCACACACTCAGCAGGCGGCTTGTAATTTAAAAAGAGCCGTCCAAAAAAAATAAAATAAATAAAAAGCGAGGAAGTGATGGGTGATTCAGGTAATCTCTGTATTCTGAACAACAACGCTCTCCTCCGCTCCACTGGCATGTCTTCAGAGAGAAGGGGAGAGAGGGAGAGACAGAGAGAGGGAGAGAGAGAGCTGGAGAACGTGATGTCCTTACCCAGCTTTGCATGCCCGGTCAAGGCCGTATAACGTGACGAAGGGAGCAACACATGGTGCCAGCTATGCCACTCCCTTGGATACAGTATAAACAAAAATCTCAGCTACATTAACAGCAGGGCTGGGGAAGGTCCAAACATACCACCCTCACGTAGAGGAACTTTACTGTGACACTTCAGTGATGTAAAAGTTATGGGGTTTTAATGGTGAGATACTTTGCCATTTCAGTTTACGATCAGTTGATCGACAGAAAATGAATCTGCTATTATTCTGATTCACATTCTCCGACTTCGTCTGGTTTGATAGTGAACTGAACATCTTTGGACGTGGATCAGATGGCATCACTTTGGGCTTTGGGTGAAATTGTTTTACAATCCTTATGACATTAACTAGACTGATTTGTTAGTCGATCATTTGAGAGAATAATAGGTAGATCGTGAAAATAATCGTTAGCTGCAGCCTTAAATTGAAAGATCACCAGAGTCATTGGGATTAATCCTTCTGGGCACCATGAATGTCTGCAACAAATGTCATGGTGTAGCCTACAGCTGGAGAGGTGTTTTCAGTTTGGATCAAAGTCACTCATCATCTAGGACACTTAACGTCTGGTTTGTGCAAGCACTGAAAACCACTCAATTACACTAAGAAAAGTGAGCGCAATAAGTGTCGAAACCGATATCTTCCAACAGTGTTAGCCAAAGCCAAGGACGTGGAGCGTGTGGTCCGTGACTGCAGGCTACGCTTCGCTTCCGTAAACACCTCAAACCCACATGGGCTGTGGAGACTGTCTGTGCAGGGCTGTGGGCAGAGCTCAGTGCGAACAAAATGTACCGTGCAGACGATAAGGAAGGTGACAGTCTGGACACATTCCTTATCAGCAGGGCTCTCCTTCCTATTACGCAACAAATGTCACACTGTAATTGTTACTCTGATACAGGCTGCTGCTTTTCTTAAACCTCCGCCCCCACCCGACTCCCCCTACCTCCCCGCCCTGTGCTCCTATCTGCCCTCCAGCCCAGTCCCTCTCCCCTGATAAGAGCCTAAAGGTCACAAAGCTTTCCCTGGCTCTCCATGTTGTTACAAAGTTGAATAAGATGTTGAGATTTTACTATTTCTTCTTCTTTCTTTTTCTTTTTTTTTTAAACATTGATTTTCTTTCACATACTGTAAATATCACACTGCATTTCATAGAGTCTATTTTCTCTCTCTCTCTCTCTCCTGCAGTATCACCATGATACTGTATCCCTGTGTGCATGAATCATAATTTACAGTGATGAGATATTTGCGTGTGTGTTGATGTCATCTTCAGCTTTATGGGTGATCATAACACTGAACAAGCTGCCAGTGCAAAAATACACCACTTCTATGTCCTTATTAATAAACAAATACCCAGATTTATTGTTGATTTAAGTGAAATATATTTTACTTCCTATTTTGTATTTAATGTGAAAGATCTGAACTCCAATAATGTTGCTTAACATTATAATCAAAAAGGACAAAACTTAAGCTAAATAATTAGATTTTATGGCTGCTGCACCAAAAAAACACACAATATGTCTGTGTTGACAGTGACAAGTGCATAAGAACTTTAAAAAGTCAGGATGAATAGTTTGTTATTTGTGAAAGTTAAATGAAAGGGAATGGAGAGGAAGAGGGGGAGGCTTTGAGAGAGGTGAGACAGAGGCAGAGGTGCAGTGCAGGTGGTCTGGACTCACCTTGGCCTGGTTGATGATCAGACCCATGAACGTGGACACCAGCATGGACCGGGACAGCGAAGGATTCTTGCGCCGCAGGTCGTGTTTGTCCAAGGGGAAAGCGGTCGGCTCCTCCAGCACCGTCACCGTGTAGGAGTGACGCAGAGACGGCATGTTGTCCGACGGTGGTTGTTGTTGTTCTTGTTGTTGTTGTTGTTTTGTTTTTGTTGCTGTCCGAGAACCGGGATGTCAAGCAATGCAGCCGGAGTCAGTGGAGTCCCGCTGACCGGGCTGAAGTCAGTTACCGGCGGGTGAAGTCGCTGGTCGTCCCGCTGTGTCTGCAGGTTGGACCGTCTCTACCGTCGGGCACGTGCACACGACCTCACTGTGATGAACACTAACACAGAGGCGGCGCGTGTGTCGGAGTTTTTACTGTGTGACGTTAACGCCCACTCCCACCCCCCCGAGACGACCGGTGCTGCCTTTAAGTGCCGTTGGAAACATTAAAACTGTCACAGCTCTGCTCTTGGCGCATTGCAAGGAGCTGTGAAAGTAGTCAAATTCATAACTTACTTACGTCACTGCGCAGAAAATTATTACCAACTTTGCAGTGAGAGCATTCATTATGCAGTGAGTGATATATTATCATTATTATTATTATAGGTGACATTATTAGATTATTAACACTGATGCATCAGTGTGTAAGCAGTTTAGCTGAGGTGGAACTACTTCTAATTACTTTATTTAGAGTTGGATAGTTTGGTCCAGTGATTTCACTTTCCAATATATTTATTTTTGGACATTCAGCACCAATCAGATATTTCCATACAATGTGTCTCAGATTTCACAACTGAATGTAAATGACATATATTTGTCTTTGTCACAGATCTCAGAATACTTATTAAAAAAGTATATGTACATGGAAAAGAAAAAAGCCTTTTTGTGAAGCATTTGATAATTGGATCTTTTGTGGTCTCAAACACACAGGTCTACTTAAATGAAAATATCTGAGATGTTCAGAGGGGAAATGTCTCTTTAGTGGACACCACAAACACAACAAAGGGCCTCAAGTAGACACTGTACGGGGCCACGAGCCAAATGGTTTAATCTTTAACGGATTTTATGAGATTCATCTGTAAAGCAATTAGTGACTTATATAAGCCAAATAAATATGGCGGACTTGGTTGCATTAATGTTAGATTTCACTGGAATGGATAACACAGATGGCTACACTTGTTTCTTAGCTAAACTGCAGAGATAAAGCAGATGCATGAAAATTACACCGGTCAGCTGATTGTCTCTGAGAATATAAAGGTTTTGAGTTAAAGGTCCTTTAACACCAGGGGAGGAGATAAAGCGTTCTTTAGATATTTAAGTTGTCATCTATATACAACATAATGATAATATACTCTCTGTCAACAGTATGTACTGGAGTACAGTGGAGAGGTCACTGTGCTTTACTTCACTAATTCACTTTTACGTTCTTTAAACTTCCAGTATTGTGCTTTTTGCTTCACTACATTTGTGTGATAACTATAGTTACGTTGCAGATTCAGATTATTATTACATAATAATATATATTAAGAATTAAGATACCCAGTAGTGTAATAGATTGTTTAAATTAAGCCTAACCTTTACCAGCTGCAACATTAAAGCAGTGCTTGTACATTAAGAGCTATCCAATGAAACATTTTTCTATGAGTTCTGGTATATTTGGTATTTTAAGTATATGTTGATGCTCATCTTCCTCCACTGACATACATCGGCTTCAGTCTACACTACACTGGGTTATTGAGTGTAGATTGAGGGGCGAGACCGACTGTTTCTGGATGGCTGCTGCCAAAAAGATTTATTGGACCAAACAGGCAATGAAGAAATTTGCTCAATGTTCATTTTCTTCTCCACAATCTCCCACTGCAGCTTTATGTTACAGTAGACATTATATTTTGTTTTCCTTCTTGTAATAAAAAGTATGCAATGTTTGTTTTTACTTGAGATCGGTCTGCCTATCCAGCTGGGTCTAGTTTAGAGAGCTTAGAATTGAATCGATGCATAATGTAATATATCTTCTTAAATACAATATTAAACAATTACACAGACAGACAACTATAGACTTTATGGAAAGAGCTCTGCGCTGTATGATTTAGTGTCAAGGACACAAGTGCGGTGCTTTGGGTTTACTCACTACTTCAGTCAGCATATCAGTGCTGATAATGGAGAAACAGCATAGGAAGCACTTCAGCTGAGGGATTGTTGTGTTTTGAGGATATACTGATCTCTGCAGAAATATCCATAAAACAGGCAGAAATGAATGTATCACAGTTCACAGTCCACAGTATTCAGATTCCATTGACCAGATGGTGTTGAGAACAAGGTACAGTGGATACAGTACGTCAACCTTCACATTTGCTTTAGCAAAATGCATTTATTTTTTTCTGTGTTGTTCTCTGAGATAAAAAAAAATCTAACAGCAAATATGCAGGTGCTTCTGCAAAGGTAGAAAGAATAACACATGTTGGCAGAAAATAAAAGCTCCCATCAGCTTCATTCTACATCCCAAAACCTCAGCCCCTCGACAGAGAGACTTGCTGACCCTGATAGATATTTAGACTGCAGCTCTGAATAGATAAAGCACCAGCTCTGAGGCTGATAAGAAACTTGATAGCTGCCTCGTAAAACCTTTACGGGTTCCTTCGACCCTTTGCATTCATTTTCATCTTTTGGCTGTAACAGAGAGGATATTAAAATAACTGAGCAAAGTCCAGAGCGCTCACATAACAGACCGCACTGAGCTGAGGAATCAGGTTTTAACTCGGTGTATAGCGTTGGATATGGTGAGAGGTGCAGTTGTCACACTTTTTTTACTTGAACAAAACTAAAGGAGTGAACAGCGTGCTGATGGACCTCAGCTGTAATGGCGCTAAAAATGTAAATATATTAAAATCGAAAGGGGTTAGTTTCTTGGGAGCATGAATGTGCTTAGAAAACCCAAGGAAATGTATTTATTCATTTATTATATTTTGATATTACTTGTGTACAAGGGGCTATTTTGGCAAGAAATGTCAGGTGGATCTATCCTGTGAGCGTCAGTAACTAACTGAAACTTGCAATTCCATTCATACCAAACTACCACACCATGGAAACAATTAATGTACGCACAGTGTGTGAATGTGGGAACACCTTCTTGAACAGTACTGGTAACCCCACAGGAACAGTGAGCGAGGGACTCCCTTTCTACAAACCTACCAATTAACCAACATTACATTCACAGAAGAAGAATGCGACCCGATGACTTTGTCACATTCCAGTCGTGGCTGGTTTTCGCTGCAGGTTCAAGAGACAGACGCTTTAACGAGGTCAGGGTTATCATGTCAGGAAGAGCCTGGAGCAAGGACGAACCTGAGGGAGGGTGGTGGAGATAACCTTTTCTTCAGTCCTGGTTTCAGTTTTGGTCAGCTGGCTAAAAACAAATGGCTGAATTTTCAAATAAAGTTTACTTTGGATATTCAGTGTCCCCACAGGATGAACCCATGAGCTTTTCTATTTCATGGACTGACTGTCTCACATTCACTCAGCGCTTTTCTATCACAAACACCAATGATACTCTGGGAGCATTTCGGGGGTTCAGTATCTCGTCCAAGGACACTTCAACATGCAGACAAGAGGAGCCGGGGATCGAACCAACGACCTTCCTGTAAGTGGACGACTCGCTCTACCTCCTGAACCACTGAAGTTAAAGGAAACCAAAAGAAATCTGGCTGAGATTCTTTACACTTTTTCACAGGAAATATTATTTACATTATGCGTACAAACTTGGTATTAAAAAAAGTACAGATGCAGGAACTGCTGAGAATGAAGGGAAAGCAAAAACAACAAAATAAAGATTTAGGTCACAAGAATAATTTGGAAAAAGCTTAAATTATACACACAACCAAAACTTATGGGCCTTTAACCTGCACAGATCTGAGTAAACTTGAAATCAGTTCAATTAATTCAAAACTCTCACTGAGGTTTCCTGTCACATTATTATACATACATTATGAAAGTTCAAAGGTTGATGAACCCATTAGAGTTTTTTAAACGACCTCTGTGGCCTTTTGTTTTAAAGCCAGCCTGAGGACAAACTTGATTTAATCATTACTATTTGATATCAATAAAATCTTGACCAAGCTGACATTTACACACATATAAGATTTATAGACTTCATTGATTAAGAGGAATTTAATGAGAGAGATACAATCAAGATGACAGCCATGGACTGTACACCGCGTAATAGGGACTACTGTTAATAATCACCTCCGTTTTCTGTGTTATGTAAGACAGAGTACATGCCTGCAATTAAAAATAAATGATCTCCCAGACATACAGGTTTCAGGTTGCTGCTGCTGCCAGAGTGAGAGAAAAAAATCACTGCGAAAGCTCCTCTCCCAAATAATTGCAATAATTACAACTTCAAACACACTCCTCCCACGACAGCAGAGCTGACCCTTTCATTCAAACACATGCAGGCGAGGCCGACATCCTATGCACATGCACGTCAGCGAGGGAATACCTCGAGCAGTGCTCATGTTTGAGCAAACCTCCTTTTCTATAAACTTCATACTTACCTAAACTTTACAGTGAGTCACTCACTTAGCTGCCTTTGAGCAGAAGAGTGAGTCACGTACAATCAAATAGCTGCAACATGATGAAACAAGAAACAGATGCAGTGACAGTGTTTAAAAGAGAAACATGCTTTCAAAGACATTCAGTATTTTACCAAAGACATTATTAGTATTTAGCACCAACAGGCCAGTGGGCGACAACAGCCTGGATACAAATGCTCTAGAGCTAAAATGTATGCTAATGTTTTACTATCTGGGGAGAGGAGTACAACACCGGTTCTCCCTCTCACCCTGCTCCTTTTAGATTTGCTTGCAAAGAGAATTAGACGAGAGCCAAAGGTTGCAGACGTGAGGAAACAGAAAGATCTTCCTTGTGACCCCATGCGAGCATCAGAGTTAGCCCGTGTCCCTCCCCCCCTGCAGGAGCTCACTGAATAGTTGCTTGTGTTATTCATTTATTGGTTATGATGGGTTTTGTGAATTAGTTCATATTGTAGCAGTTGGACACTTGAACCGTATGAAGCCTGAGAGGTCAGCTGATTTGTACGGAGGCCCTGAGAGACCAAACGCAACGGAAGTGTTTAGAAGGCTTAGTCCTAACCTGGGTTTGAGTCATCCTCTCTCTCTCTCTCTTCCTGACCATCACTTTTTAGTGTCCCCTGGAAACACTTCCGAGTATTTGCAGCGCGTGTGTTGACAAATGTTTGAGTGAATCTTGCTTCTTCCTCAGTGCAACTCACATCAAATATTTCTTCATTTGCAAAACAGTCCTGATTATTCTGAAAAAGAAAATGAGCAATGCATCCATATTTGAAGCTCATGAGAGCATCTGAGCGGCTGATAATGAGACTGAAGTGGTGACTAACTTGGAAAAACAGGATATGCAATTGTCTCGGGTAATAAATTTACTGTGGGGGAAAAAAAAAAGAAAAGAAATAATAGCAACAACCTTTTAGTGCAACACATACTTAGATGTGTAATGTCGGACAGTGACAAACTGATATAAGAGAGTCTGACACACAAATAACACAAATACTTGTAAACACACACCCATAAATACACACACCTACAAACTTATGTAACCATAGATACACAACAGGTCCAACATTCGCCACAAAGGGAGGCAAATGAGGACAAGAGGCAGCCTTGTACTTGAACAGCGGTTTCAATACCAGCATGTCACAACGCAACTGAAAGGCTGTTAAATAACCAGAGTCCCGACTGACCTACATGTGACAGAATATGACTGAAATATTTCTAACTGTATTGCGGCTGCTTTTGTAAAGGAACAATGCCACGTTAAACCCAGCTGCTGAATTCCACTCATTCTGCTGCGAGGTCTAATTAGTATAGGAAGGTTTACATTCAGGGTTTACTAGGTCAACTGCCCTCTGCTGCTGCTTTGTATTGTGAGTTTAGACAGCAGTGGAATTAAATTAATTAAATTAAAATATACAAACAGATGAAATCACCATGTCTGATTAGATATGAGTTCTGTAATAGCTTGTGGAGGGCCCATGAACTGATTCATATCTGTGTGGAGAACAGTATTGCTCACTGCACTTTCCTTAGTTGATCTTCTCTCTTTTACATGCATTTTGGCTTCAGTGCCTTTTTTTTTTTTTTTTTGCTGATCTCTTATTATTCTGTGCACGTGTCAAGGACGTAATCTCCCGCTGAGGATGGAGGGGACACTTCTCCCTTAAGTTCTCAAAATCCTGTTTCAATCCCCTCAGTTTTTACAGTGTCCTCTGAATGTTGAGTTGCCCATCGGTTACCTCACACTCGCAGCAATTAACATGTACAAGCAGCGGCAGGTGATTTGTTGACTTTTTCTTACCCTGGTTTTTGCCTCACAGGCAACATATGTACAAGCTGTCTTTGTGGTGCAGGTAGCTGGGGCTGAACGCAGCTTGTTAAGACCTGTACTGCTCACAGCGGATAAAACAGAGTTCCTCCTCTACATTTTAATGTTAGAAAAACACAGACTGTCGTTGTTTTTATCCACATACAGTCTCTGAAAAAGAGCTTTCGAGGTGCTGAGATGGATATGAAACATTGAGTTCACTGCTGACACGAAACCAGTCTGAATAACAACATTTACCATAAAAAAAATCACAGAAATTATACGATATAATGCAGCAATTTATATTGTATGTGACTGTGTATTATGGAAAGCATGATTTAAATTTGCGTGATATCAATTATGTTTGTTTTGTTGGTCAAATTCAATTATTAATTCAACTGCTATTTCTAGTTTGTTTGTAATCATATTTGATTTTCTTTATATTTAATTAAAATACATTTGTATTTTAAATTCTTGATATTTGAATTTTAGAATAAGAAACAAAACATTTTAAATAAAAACTTTAATTGTGTTTTCAAGTTAGTAAAACTCACATCGCTCTCTTATCGCGCTGGTGGAAACCAAATTGTTTTTTAAATTAAATTTGTAATCATTGCCATCTCTTGCCTTCAGCCTTGGTTTGAAACTTTCAGGAAACAGGATACAATCAATCGCACAAGGTGTGGACTGAATGCGACCAATAGTTTCACTGCAACTATGTTGCTAGGAGACAGCTGTTTTTTTACTTCCTGTCAGATACTTAAACGGGCAAGTCATTTTTGGATTTATGTAACTAATCGTGTAGTCTTCATCATTATCTACGGTTATGAAATATATAATTACAACAGGTGTGGTGGATGTTGAGCCCTGTCTTGCAAAGGGGCGTGGCTACATGTGCTGCATCAAATTAACTTGACTCACACTGACTTTGAGAACTTCTTCATTTATTCAAAGTAAGGTGATGCTGCTCTCAAAGGATAAAACATCTTTTGGTCATGTTTTTAAAACACACACACACACACACACACAAAAAAAAAGATACTGATTATCAAAAACAGTCAAGACATAAACCAGCAAACTGACAAGGACTGTACATTTGTACATAGAAGGCAGCAAAATACGACTAACGTCTATGAACTGAATCAAAACTGAGAATCTCAACTGGCTTCAGTAAAGAACACTGAAGGTTTACATAATGTGGCCACACATTGACATTTATAACACATAAGGTGCCAAATAGAAAGCAACTGAGCGGGAGCGGTACTTACTTTGTCTGTTGACAGTATAACAGTATCATGCCCTCACATGTCCGTCCTTCCCTGCAAGCTGATGCTCACAGTCAGTCAGAGCCAACAGTCAGCGCGTGGTAGATAATACATGCAGTGACACGAGGAAGCTATAACTGATTAAGACTGAAATGAAATATTTAAATGGCACAACTGATTGCATCATCTCACGGCCACAATGCGTTTAAAATATCAGAGAATTCATTTCACAAAGTGCTCTCCTCACACAGAAACACTCACTTCATTCATAAACTCCACTTTCCCGCCCGTTTACAGTTTACTCTCCGCCACTGTTTGCTTTACAGAATATCCTGTCACAGAGTTTTTACGTGATTCACTGCCTTTTTGCCGCCACAAGCCGATGCAGATTTTGTTAAACACTGTAATTAGAGTAATTGGTCTGAAGGTCAAATAGGAAGCAAATAAATCAGCTTTAAAGGTAGCCAGTAGATATATTGTCCAATAGGCAGTCAGGGCCGTTTATATTCACACACTTTAATTCAAGACTCTTTTACAGCAGGACATTTAGAGGACATGTACACCTGCTAATAATCTATCTGGATAAGGACGTGTAAACACACACTGAACGCATTGCAGTGGGAATGCTATCACACCAGCCAGAACATATTCGGAGGAGGTCTGCGTCACATTGTGATTGGTTCTCAGCCAGGAGTAAATGGCATCTGTATGTCTGGCCACATTGTTTAGATTACATACTGCACATGCCAAAAATAATTTGTGCAAAGGTTAGTTAACCAGCGACAGGCGAGCCCCTTCTTCTGTGAAAGTAAAATTAATTAAACTTGCTTCCTCTCTTCTGATTGGTTCACCGACCTGTTGTTACTCAAGAGAGCTCCAGGGAGAAGCCTGAGAGAGGAGATGTAAAACTACACCAATATATTTTCTTATGCATCGATACTTTAAATAAAACACAGGAAAAGTGTAAAATATGGAACTTTAACACTTTTCAAGGGGAAAAACCCTTTAATCGATTAATCTGATGATTATTTTCTCGTGGATTCAATAAATTGTTTGGTCTGTAAAATCTCAGTCTCCTGAAGCCCAACATGACATCTTCAAATTTCTTGTTTTGAGTAACAGTCTAAAATCCATATATATTCATTTTACTATAACATAACAAAGAAAAGTTTATATTCATTAAATGACTAATTAGCTCCAGGTTCTTAGGTAATAGTGTAACAGGGAACATAAACTGCGTGGAGGTCGACTCGATGCCTCACATGGTGGATTCTTGACTTCCCTCGACGCCCCGGGAATGTTCCCATAAAGCCAACTGATGTCGCCGTCACATGACAACCCCCCGTGTGCGTGAGAGACGCTCCTCACAAGGACCCTTTAACCTGATGCATTCTGTAGTCGCTGCACCCAACTAATAGCTGCATATTGAGAGCCAATCACAATGCGGGCGCAACCAAGATAATGAGAACGCCTGTTGATACCAGGTGTAAATGCACAGACCTGGGATCAGATGTTATCATCCAGACAAAGCTGCGTGGCTCTTTGCAATTATGTTCACTACATAATTGTTCTGTACATTCAGCAGCAATGTTCAGTTCCAATGTAGAAAGTAATGTAAGGAATGTAAAGAAAGAGGGTGGAGGTTGGAAAGCGGGACCGCCATCAAAGTATTTGTCTTCCACGCCACTGTCTCAGTTCACATCGCATTCTTCTTACATGTTGCTGACTTTTTTTTTGTTATGTAACCGTCCTCCCTCTCTAATAAGAACCATTCGTTTTAGTTTCCTTGCATTAAATAAACCTTAAACCCACTACGTGTAGGATTAGAACAATTTCTTTGGCGTCATCCAGACACTGTGGCACACGTCAAACCATCAGAGCAATCTGAAAGATGTTATAATCACGTACAAAATCTACACATAGCTGCTTTAAGTGACCGACAACACACGATGAGGTGTCCTCACGTATGTAAATAATGGAGGAAGTGGAGCTGGAGAACGAATGGGAAGGGGAGACACTTAAGACTTTCAGCAGGACTGACTGTCCACATGTTTAGGAAAAGCAGGTATGTATTCTGTCTACGTTTTCACACTGACACACAGCTGATCTACTGGCTAATCACTGCGGATACACTGTGCATCTTCAAGTCTTTTTTTAATGTGTTTGATCTGTTTCGTCTGTTGCCTTCCTTTGCTCACGGGGTGTTAGGAGATGAGAGGAGCGCGAGCACGAGGCAGGAGCACGGAGATCAGGCCGCTGACGATCAGCAGAGGAACCACAGGTGTAACGTTACAGCTGGAGCTCACAGCTGGGGACAGAAGACAACATGAACTGTAGAGGATGCTGCAGTTAACATTTAATAAACAGACATTTATGGTTTTTGTTTACTAAATTGTCTGGATGCCAAATTTTTGTGCTACATGTGTTAAATTGTGCTGTAATTTTCCCCCATATTTGTTTGTGTTGCTTTGATAATAAACAATAATAAACCCTCAGACTGTGTGTGTGCTACTCAGCCTCAGAGATCACTTATAGGTTAAACCTATAATACCATGATAGCTTTTATTCTGTTTATTCCCTTTTTATCTATTTATTTAATATGACAAAAGTAGATGTCCACACCTTTGCAGCCTGCAGCAGCTTTAGACTCTTATCTGATCTGCTGTGGGAACTCTCCGCCCTGCTCAATGGCTTGCAGGTGACAATGACCCCTGCAGCTCTCTCTGAACAGAGCAGTCCGTTTGTTGAATGCCTTTATGCAGGCGGCAAAACCCAATGATATTTACACTCATATGCATGACGATGACACTAGCACTATTTAGCATCTTCCCACTCACTCACTGTAAACCAGTAGTGAATAGCGTGGACATACTGGTCCCTGTGAAGAATATGGGCCTCACTCGCTCACACCCTCATGATTAAAGAGTTTAACTCTCCATAAAGAAACCAAACCCAAAGTGAACAGCTCTGCAGCAGACAAACATCCGGCGCACAACGCCCCGCACACAATGGCAATGGAAAGTTCTCAGGGTAAATAGTTAATTTGTTCGTCTTATCACTATCGAAATTGTGTTACTTAAGCTCTGCAGCTTAGTGTGCAGTGACGCAGGTTCTCTGAATTCCTCCTTCCTCTGCATCAAATATCCAGCTTATGTTACTATTTTATCAATAAACATGAGGGAAGGTTGGTGCAGCCTGAAGAACAGAGGTGGAGAAAATAAAGGTTTGAAAGGTAGAAATAATAAATAAATAATAAATGAAGATGTAAAGAAAATGGGGCTGTTCATGGACACAGTGGAGTAAGAATTAAAAACATATGGAGGTTGAGACATTAAAGCCATTTGCTGCAGGTCAGTGAGAATGTGAATTTGAGGTTTACAGCAAATTGTAGCAAATAAGATGCACAACGTCAAGGTCTTTTGAGTTCTTGATTATTATTTACATCAAATATGAGAGAAAATGGACAAAATGTTACTCCCCGTTCTAACTGGATTCAGACGTACATGCAGTACTTTTACCATAAAAAAAAATGGATCCTGGGAATTGTGCACAACTTTAGTGAAGACGGTGTGTGCTTGTTCAGTGTAGCAGGCCAACTGAGATAAACCTGAAAACTAGCCTGACTGGTGCCACTGCAATCTGGTAGCATACGTTTCCATGGTAACTTTGGTCAGAATTATTTAAGCCTGATTTATAGAAGGAAATGTTCTGGAACTAAGACAATTTCCTGCTGATATTACTCATCGTTCTATGATTCACTGAAACAGAAATACTAAACATGGAGCCTTATAATCCCTGGTCTGTGCACCTGTGTGTGTGTGTGTGTGTGTGTGTGTGTGCTGCTTACTCCGGCAGCTTTTCCCGTCTCGTTGCAGCATCCCAGTCACACAGCTGCAGACTGGCCCGCTTCCCTTACTGGTGCAGATCTGCTCACAGCCTCCGTTGTTGTCCTCACACCAGTCTGACTCTGAGAGGACAAGGACATGTGAGTCATGAAAAGTCCTGGAAGAAACTGAGGAATTTGACTGAATAGCTCTGAAAAGTGTTTTTAAACCTGGACTCATGGTTGAGATCATAGTTACCTCTCCTTCTTATGGGTCCCACAGACAGAATGTGCTCTTTATGGTCGCTGTCCTCCGAGTACATCCTTCTCTTGTGTGGACAGTTCTGGATGTACAGCACACGCACATTAACACAGCCTGACATTTGTTTCATCGCCACTTTTGAGTACAGATTGTGTCTTTCCTCGAGCCTCTCACCACTTTGCAGGCGCTGGTTTCTGAGTCGCACAGGGTGACGTCGCAGTGGAGGTGGACCTCGTCGTAGTCCCCGATGAACTTGAAGACGGTGACGTGGAAGCGACAGGTGAGGGATACGCCGTTCTCTGCCATGCCGATGGTGTTGTCCTTAATGTTCGGACACCTGGTGAGAGCCACATATCAAAAGGAATACACTGATGAGTGTTCATGTTTTTCCTCAGTATGGTGACTCTTATTTTGCAAAACTTAGTCGCTGCTTCTTTCAGGTTTGGCTGCACATCACCACCAGCGTCTCAGACTAAAATGCTTCGTCGCTCACACCTCCGGCCTCCAAGAATCATTAGTTGTAGCAGTAAAAAAAAGTGTGTGCGTCCTCCAGCCTACCCCCTCTCTATGATGATGTAGCGCAGTCGGTCGCTGCTGTAGCGGGACGGCGTGGCCCAGCACATGTTCACTATGAGGATGAGCTGATTTTCATCTGCCCCTTCCACAAAGACGCCCACGAAGAGGATGTCCCGTGTGCTCAGCACCACCTCCCCCTCCCTGTACGGATGCCGGTACGAGGAGTTCTTATACAGAGCCATCTTGGTGATGAAGTTCCCTTCCTGGGTCGGTAAGGTGAGGTTAATCACACTGGAGCACGGAGGGGAGGGGGGAGGATGAGAGAAGCAGCCAGCTGTTAAGCCGTGACATTTTGTTTTATCAGACATAAACGTATGATTCTACAGCTAATCCCCGTGTCTGACCTGAGCATGGGTCTGAGGACGGTCTCCAGCGAGATCTTCAGGTCCAGTTCGTAGGCGCAGGAAAACTCCACATTGATGGTCCGGTCTCTGGTGATGACGTTCCCGGTGTTGTTCACACTCTCTATCCAGACTGTGTTTTTGTACATAATGTGAGTGCCATTCGACTGTCAGAGGAACGAAGGGACATTGAGAAACATTCACCGTCAGGAAACACAGAAGCAAAAGGTAAATAATAAAGTAATAATAGTTTATCCATCCGCCCAGTGCAGCCTCTCCGGCTACAGTGCGAGTCTGTGGTTATGGTTGGTGAGCAGTGGTTTTGGTCTCTGTACAGACTTGATGGGACCACACCTGTAACCTCATGAGATTGGAAACAGACTACAAAGGATATAAGAATGTTTTATGCCAATTTCAGAGTTGCAGAATGGCAATTTTCTTGGCAGTGGCACCACGGTAATGTTTCAGTAATGAGTTTAAAAACATCCCCATTAAAAGTGGAGACCAATAAAAGGTGCGCAAAGACACAAGTGACCCGGCTGGAAATCAAAGCAGTGAACACAGCACAGTGCACGCTCCTGAGGCAGGATGATGAGCTAACGTTGGTCAACTGACCTGCACGATGGAGCCGCAGTGTCCCTTCGTGTTGTTGATGTGGAAGGAGATGAAGTCCTCTCCCTCGACGCCGGCGCAGTGCTCGTCGTTGATCCTGACGTCCTCTCGTTCAAAGCCCAGCTGGAAGAGCTTACACTTGGAGATAGAGACCTCCATCTGAGCATGCTTGCAGGTCACCTCTGCCTGTATGATGTCATCATCACCTGCCACAGGTAAACATCACCATTACTGCAACATTATTCAACGGACAGTCAATACTGTGGTTTAGAGAACACGCTGAAGGAAACACTGAATACATGTTTTAAGTATTTACATTTATCTAATATGAGTTAACAATGCTGCTGAATTATTAATAAAGAGCAGAGTTTCAACTGTAAAATGTTTAGCACACATCTAGGAACCAATTCTTTTTTGATTTTGATCAAAGATATTCGTTTATGTCACGTGTGTGCGTTAAAAGATGAATATCAATCAATGTAGTTATCAGATTTCTTTAGCTCTCAAATATCAACAGCATTTACAATCATTATCATAAGTGCGACTCTATAAGTCAAACTACTATAGGAATGCTTCACTTCAGAAGAGACAGGATTAAAGCTGGATGTGGATGACATCACGGTGGTGTCCCGTGAAGCGCTCACCTCCAGTGCTGGTGGGGAGTTCTGGACAGCCGCACAGGTCACCTCCGTTCTCCAGCTCACAGGTGAAGTTTGTGCAGATCTCTCCTGCACAGGGGTCGTAGATCCATTCTGCTAAAGACAGGTCCGCACACAATGTTAACTGTCACACACACAAGGCTTTATCAAACACGCATGTACAGCACGCTGAGCGACCGGAGGAAGAAAAGCACTGAGGGAAACTTCTGGCCTCACTTTTGTTAAAGTAAAGTGTTAAAACACACACACACCAAAATCGGTACATATTTAAGTTTTGAAAATGTGGCCAGTGTCTCGCGGTGCCCTTACAGCAGTTCTCTTGGGTGATCCACTTGGTGGTGAGGGTGCCCATGGAGCGGCAGGCCTCGGCGTAGGCCGCCAGCGAGCCGCAGACCTGAGCCTTGCGGTGATTATAGCAGCCGTCCAGGTAGCAGGACTGGTAGAAGGGCCGGGGATCCAGGAGGCCGTGGCACGGCTGGAAGAAACCCTTCAGCTGGGTGAGCTTCTGACAGGCATCCTCACCTTGCAGCGCCAGCACCGCTGTGTTGTCACAAGACTGGGCCAGAGCCACGTACTGGGTCTCGTCACAACTAGAGGAAAAAGATACATAACCGTCTCTTTCTATCTGCAAATAGTGCACGTGCCGCTGTGTAGCGATAAACGGTGCCTGTGCCGAGCCTCACCCACCTGTTCTGCATACCGTTGGTCTTCCAGCTCTGGGCCAGCTCCAGGGCGCTGACAGCCGGCTTGCCCCTCGAGGTGATGTAGTCGTCGCTGGGGTCTCCGTTGAAATTCCCACAGAGGCCACACACCTTGTTCTGAAGCCGCTGGCCCATAGTGATGCTCAGCGTGTTAAAGCGGTTGTATCGAACCTGGATGTCCTGGGGTGTGTCGATGACAATGAAACCTTCGGACGTGGACAGACGCGTCATCAGCCCAGTTAGAAACGGTACTGATACCGGTGTACCGTTGACCTGGGGAGACACACAGATCTTTAGATATTTGAGACAGGACACAGGGTCACAAAGAAATTTAATTTAATTAATTTCCACACGTCATTACGTGTTAAATTCAGACTTAGTGTTATACAGACCCCAACGGCTGTTTGTGTAAAAATCATAACAATAGTTGTAAAATCTTTTCTTTTGTTTTACTTTAAATATACTTTTTTCTTTTCTTCTGACTTATATGCCGCAAGAAATTGAAGCAATATGACTTGTGCTTGGGGTCAGTCTGTTAGATCTCTAATAAACACATGTGGGATTTGGGACTGTATCAACTGATTTGATATTCACAAAAGACATCACTGAGTGGCTGCGTGTAAGAGAAAAGAAAGGAGACAGCTCAAAGCACAGATTGTGACGATCTGATATGGTGCTGTAATTACTATGTGTGCTGGTGAATATGACCTGAGCCACTTAAACACACTTCCACTGATGATAACATAGTTCTTAAGGAAATTTAAAAGAAAAAAAAAAGGCTCAGTCAGATCAAGCAGGATTAAGACTCAGAGGCAACTTTAGAGGCAATCAGCAGGTTATTAACAAGCTCTGTGAGAACACTTTCAGCAGAATGATGTGGCCTAAAGCCAGAGCTGGAGGATATCTACCAGACTATTAGTGCGAGGGTAATTGGTAAATTGGACTGCGAGAACTCTTTCAAGTATTCAGGAGAGAAAATGGAGATTTAAACTGGATCTGTTTGTTTAGTTTCTCGAGGAGATGTTTGATAAAAGACGTCTTTGACGGCAGACGGCACAAAGCCAGAGGAAAGTCAGTTGGTAATTTATACAAAAAAACTAAATCTCCTAATAGAGATAATAGTTCTATTAGAGCAAGATGGGTGATGTTGAAAAGAAGAAAGTAAAACAATATCCCTTTATATATTAAACGCTACAGATGGCGTCTTTGTCTGTCTACCATTTGGTGCTGAGCTGTTAAGATGCAATTGGTTTATAGGAGGTTTTATTTCTGCTGCCTGATGAAACCAGAGTGAACCAGCAGTGAAAAGCTGCAGGCGATGAAACCAAAACACCGAGCTGAAAGACGCTGCAAGGCTCTACAGAAGCCACAGCTGGGTACTGCAGGTCACCGATGCAGCGTTTGTATAAAATATTGATTAGTGCAGCTTTAAATACGATGATATACAGCGTATCATTGGAGGTTTGTTGTTTGTGAAGTCAAGTTAAGAGTTGCACATAACATCCTGATCAATTTAAGAATCAATATAAGTTAATCTGCATAATAGAAATTGTACCAAGGTTAATATTTGGCTGATATAATGAGTAACTGACACGGTCCTGTACTTGGACTCACCTTGATCGTGCTGCCAGAGATCAGTATATTCTCCTCATTGATGTAAAGGTAGACGTGAGAGATGGTGGTGAGGTTGGGCGTGCTCCATTTATCGAAGTTAGCGATGAGCTGGAAGGAGAGGTCCGGCAGCTTGTGACAGTTGGTGGACAAGACGAAGGAGCAAGAGGCCGGGAGCCGCAGCGACGCCCCGTCGAAGGTTCTGAACACCCCGCCGCCCGACGCCACGCAGTGCTGGGAGCGCCGCGCAAAGCAGCCCCGCACTCCGTAGCGCAGGGTGCACTCTTCCTCCGCCTTGCAGCGCCTCGGGTCGCACTGGATCAGGTTTCGCCCGATGCACTGGCAGCGTTTGGTACAGTCGCTGTTCCAGAACAGCTGCTTGGGCTGAAATAAAGAAGGTTTGTTAAAATTAGAGTCAGTCAATTAATTAATTAGTTGACTGGCAGAAAAGTATTGCATTTTGAAAGAGTTCAAATTGAATATTTATAGAATTTGGAGCATTGAGTGGGGAAAACAACCAATATATGGCATCATCTTGTGATGGACAATTTTCTGTATTTCTTATCATTCTACAGCCTGATATATAGATAATATGTAATGAAAAATAATGATTAGTTGAAGCTCTATTCAAAACATATTACTGCCTATTTCTACGACTCTGTTCTTCCATACCGTCTCTACACTTCACTAGAACTAAACGGCACTAATTGAAACAAGAAGATAGTTATGATCAATATGTGCTGAGACTGACAGGCCAATGAAAACCTTTAATTAAAAATCACTTGTCTTGGAGGTTACTCCACGTAGTGCTGGATGTGACACTGACCTCATAGTACTTGCCATCGGTGTAGCAGCCACAGTTCTGAGGCAGGATGCAGCTCTTGCCGTTGAGCACGTAGCCCTGGTCACACTGGCAGCCCTCCACACAGTCCTGGCTGCAGTCCCTCTGGCCCCGGGCTGGGGCGCACTGGGGCGGGCAAACCGACATGCAACTGGAGTAATGGCTGTTAGGTGGACAGCTCTGGACTGGGAGCAGGCAGGTTGGCAAAGGTATTAGCTACAACAATCGAACTGACTGCAGTGTACACACAGGAAATGTTCCAATATTAATAAGTGTTGATTTTGCAAGGGGAAATATTTGTGGACAATATTTGAAGCGAGACTCATTTGTCCAAGTCTCATATCTGCAGGCTGTTGGACTCAGAACCTGATTAGCTTGGCATAAAGACTGGCTCTGTCCAAAGTTCAAAAATACCACAACCTCTAAAGCTCACCAATGAGCATATTGATTATTCCCTATTTAAATATACACGCTGATTATTGTTTATTTAAATGCAACTTAACTCTGCTATTAATGTCTTATTATTTTATTTTCATTATATTATTTTCTGTACTCAGGTCTCACTTGTAGAGGAGGTCTTTATCTCAATTAAATAAAGTACATATACATATATCTAATCAGGTCTAATCAAATTTGTTTTTTATTCTTATTACATTGAAAAATCACATTTGCAAAAATGTAACTGTATTGTATTTAACCAGAGAATGTGTTAGATGGTTAATGTGTATCAACAGTGTGAGCCCCACAAACATAATCCCATTCACCTCCGCTGTATTATGTTGGATGTAGGAATCTCAGAGACGGATATCTGAAAACCTGGGCAACATGGGTAGACGCCACAGGCGCAGAGGTAAATGAGAAAATATATTTTCTTGTAAAACAAGGGGAGACCACTGCACACACAATCAAAGTGAGCCCAGACTCACCACATGGTGTGTCACTCCTCCAGCCGGTGACAGGAACTCCTTGGGTCTGACAGGTGCTTGCATAGACCTGCAGCCAGTTGCACACTGTGTCCTGAGCTCCCTGGTCCAAGCAGGTGTCCTGCAGGCAGCTTTGATAAAAGAAGGCTGGTGCCACCTTGCTGTGACAGCGTGCAAACACACCTCCTCGATCCACAATTAGCCCACACAGCCTCACCGCCTCAGGCTCCACAAACACATACAGTCCATCTCCGATGTGGAAACGTATGCCTGTGTTGACTTCGTTCGCCCCGTCGTCAGCGCCCATGTCCATGTTGGCGTCAGCCACCGCGAGGGGGGCGTCGTTTTGCACGCTTTTCTCTCCCAGGCCACACCGTGGGCAGGAGTCTCCACACCCCACCTGGCAGAAGGTGTCCCTCTCTGCCCAGGCCATGCCCCAGTCGGTGGTGGTGAGGGTGGGGGGGGATAAGGGCATGCCTTGGCAGAGGCCGCAGGAGGTGTTGTAGAGGTTGCGGGGCAAAGTCAACAGGAGGAGCGTGTTCCAGTCAAAGGCCACCTTCAGGCCAAAGTCTGTCTCCAGAATGAGCTGCAAGCCTAAGGTGAAGATGTTGACCTTTCCTGGGCCCAGCTTCAGAGGAAGGTACAAACGCTCCTTATTCACCTGAGTGAGGAGAGATTCAATGAAAATGGCTCTAGTTTGAACAGGTTTAACTCTCCCAATCAGCTGACACACACACGTTTCTACAGAAGCATTTTTAGAGCCAGTGTATATTTTCTAATCCTGGATATTTTCAAAGTATGAGGGGAAACCCAGGGTAGGACTCAATAACAGAAAAGTGAAAGAGTTCCTGTGTGTTTCTTATATAATCGAACTGAAAGTGAGAGAAAAAGACAGAAGCAGAAAGAATGGGAAAAAAAATGCGTGTGTGTGTCATTTCTGTTCCCGCTCAGATCTCTTAGGCGGTTTGTGAACCCAGTCCAAATGTCGCTCAGGGTCGGGGTTTTGTCTGATCCAAATCCAGCCTGATAAAAGATGCCCATTGAAATTAGATCCACCTTAAGCCAATCAAAGAGGAATTTACCCTCTGCCTGGTTATTCTATCGGCTTGATTAGAAATAACATGTCCTCACATATTAAAAAAAAAACAAACTTCGACCTTCACAGGTCATGCAAAAAACCCCAAAAATCAGTGTTAAACTATAAATATTAACTAAAATCGTACTCAGTGGAGCACATACTTCTGCCAAGGCCAAACAACCCTCTACAGCTCTCAGATCCAGATTATTATATGGATCTGCACCGAACTGTGAAAAGTCATAGATCTCAACACCATAAATATGCCTCATGTTCTACATCAATATCCAAACATTATTTCCTGAGACTCTGATGAAAAGTGTCAAAAAATGCCCTATCTTATGGAAAGAAAATTCTGCATCAACCCTTTTAACCGGATCAATAGGTTCTTCCCTCACCCAAGTTAACCTCCTTGGCCCAATCACAGCATATGGCGGTTTGGCTCGTTCCACATTACAGTTATTCTTGAAAATGAATACAATTTCCTGTTCGTGCACTTACCGTAACGGTGTTTTTGTAGGTTCGAGAGACTTCAATCTCATAATCGTAGACCTCCAGTACAAAGCCCCTCACCCAAATTGCCTGGCCTGTGTCCCTTTCCTCATTACGGGCTGCCAGTTTGAATTGAGGAAAAGTTCCAGTGATGGCTGCATGGTCCCCGCTCTCTCTGCCACAGTTGGTGGTGGCCATCCTGAGAGTACAAGAGCTCTGCAGCTCAAATGGTACGTCACCAAATGGCAGAAAATGTCCATAACCGGCGGCCACACACAGAGCCTCGGTGCGCGGCTGGCAGAAGTAGAGGCCGTCATTCTCCTGGCAGTACTCCTCAGGGTGACAGGGTGCGAGCTGACAGTATACACTGTTGTCAGAGCCATTGCAGTAGCAACGCTCCTGGCATTCCCAGTCTGTCCAGAAAGTCTGATTAGTGGCCAGCTGGCGCCCGTGGCTCATGCAGCCACAGTCACTGCGTGCCACACACAGGCCATCCCGCAGCGCGAAGCCCTCCTCACACTGACACCCCTCTTGGCAGGGCAGAGGACATGGTTCTTCAGGTTCATCCAAGTTGGCACAGGTCAGAGGGCAGGCGCTGGTGCACTCATCAAAATGACTATTCTCGGGACAGGGAAGAGCTGAGGTAGAAGAGCGAGGTAAGAGAAAGAAATAGAGAAGACTAAATCCATATAAGAATATTAAACCAATGAAAAGTTATTAGCTTACTCCTTGATGTGGCCCAGTTTGTGGGTCAAAATATAGCTAAAGTTAAAATACAAAGCTTTTGTTTGATGCTAACAGTGTAAGTTTGTCTGACGAAACAAAGTTTTCTCATGATCATTGCTATAAAAAGAAGCTTAACTGTGCTACTGTGCAACCAGAAGCAGTAAATCATGCCATATTTTTGGCACAAATATCATAACTGAGAGCATATTGAACATGTGAAGAGTCAGGTGAGACTCAGATTAGTGTTGTAAGTTGTGGTTTGCTTAGTTTCAATGGACATTTTAAAACTGGGTTGACTGACTACAACTGCAGGCTACAACCTTTCAAGCTCCTGAGGGTGAGTGTTGGTGGAGTACACCTTTTATAGAAGAGGTTAATATTAGTTAATCACCATCACTAGTGGGGAAATTAAACTAAAAGCAGGTCTAGCTAATAACATAATTAACTGCAACAATGCAATATTGATATATATTATTTGTTCCACCGGTGCTTTTCTTGCTATGCCAAACCAATATGTCTTGTGAAAATGTCTATGAATCTGATTCATTTGGGAACAACAAAGAAATAAGAGCGTTTTGATGCTAGCAGGCTAGCAAAACATGCTAATGGACGCACGAAGATTTATTTTTACAAGAAGATTTTTTTTTGGATTCAAAAAGGGAAGAATGATAGAAACAGTTTGGGAAACACTGCTGCAGAGAAAAAATATATAAATAAAAATACTGGTTTAAAAAAGAAAAAGTCATGTTTGCGCAGCTAGCATAGCAGCAGGAACTGCTAGCCAAATTTTGTTGGAAAAATATCTTCTACCAAATTCAAACCAGTCCTGGTAGATTGCAATTGTATATTTAACATGTTTAAACAGAACAAAACATAGAATAAGAGTCAGAATAGCAGTTTTTTCCTTTTAAAGTAAAGCTATATCTACTCACGGCAGTTGGTGGCACTCCTCCAGGAGGCGAGGCCGACTTGAGCGTCCTGACAGGCGCTGGCATACGCCTGCAGTGAAGAGCACAGGGCCGAGCGGTTCCCTTCCTTTACACACATGTTATACAAGCAGTTCCTGAAGAACGGCGAGGGGTTGACCACTGCGTGACACGCCAGAAACGAACTATTCCCTGGGTCGTTGATGTTGCCGCACATCCAGGGACTCTGGTAGAGACGCAGGTCCGTGCACATGCGATACAGGTCGTCGCAATCGCCGTTGCAGGTGAGGTCGTCGGCGATGGCGCGCCAGCCCTCTGTGAACTGTTCAGCGGAGTCCGCCAGGCGTCCGTTAGGGAGGCGAAGGTCGTCGGTGGCATTGCTGTTGAAGACGCCGCATAGACCACAGGTGACGTTGTAGAAGAGGGTGGAGAGGGAGATGTTGAGGAATCCCTGCCGTGCGTAATGGACACGCAGCAGACCACGGGACTCCACCACTGTAGCGTTGCCTGGCGCTCTGTAGATCATCATTGTCTCCGTTGGATGGACATACGGAAGCGGCACTTGTTCACCATTCACCTGGATCACAAATTAAAAAAAAAAGGAGAGGCCATAGGCATTCAGCAACCGAAAATAGAAATTTAAAAAAAGGAGTTTTTTTCTCTGCAGAGAAAAATACTAACCTTCACCGTGTCAAAATCTGTCCCTCCGATCTGAGCTTCCAGGTTAGACACTCTAACTACCACGGGTCTTTTCCAGTCGGGGCCTTTGTTGACCAGCCGCCTGCCTATCTTCACCTCCACCGTGGAGCCATTAGCCGGCACTGCACCGCACAGCTTCAGCAGGTAGTAGGAGCTGTCATCGGGGAACAGCAGGAAGGTGCCGTCAAAGGAGGATGTCACCGAGTTCTGGGTGACCGAGCACACTCCCTCCCTCCGAGGGTAGCAACCCAGCAGGCCCACCTCCGCCACGCACACCTCGCCCTCCTTACAGGACTCGTTGAAGCAGGAGACTTCCCCAGCAGGCCCGCAGGAGCAGCGGAGGGTGCATTCGCCTTCTTCACCACTGGAGCCTGCCCAGAAAGTGTCGTTGAGGGGGTAATAGAGGCCGTTATGCTCACAGCCACAGTCTTCACGCTGTACACAACGGCTGCCGCTGAGAACATAACCCGGGTCACACTGGCAGCCCTCGGTGCAAGGGTGGGCACAGTACAGGGGAGCGGTGAGGTCCGAGCAGGAGGCTGGGCAGGCGCTGGTGCACACTTGGTAATGGCTGAACTCTGGACATGATAAAGCTGAGAGCCAAGAGGAGAGAAGAAATTATGTCAGATGACACAAATGAATTAATGTGTGTTAAAACCGAATCAAACAGAATCTCACCGCAGAAGGTGCGGGATCTCCAGGGTCGTATCGTGACACCCAGGGCCTGACAGGCCAGAGCATAGGCCTGGATGGCCTGGCAGAGTGTGGTGATGTTGTCCCTGT
This sequence comes from Seriola aureovittata, assembly GCF_021018895.1. Classification (NCBI taxonomy): domain Eukaryota; kingdom Metazoa; phylum Chordata; class Actinopteri; order Carangiformes; family Carangidae; genus Seriola; species Seriola aureovittata. The sequence goes on along the minus strand of NC_079378.1, from coordinate 4,080,950 downwards.
TGCTGCACATGTCATACACGCAGCTATACACAAAGGCTGTAGGGTCCACTACAGCTCTGCAGTCCCTAAAAGGTCCATCAGTTTTGTTGATGAGCCCACAGTAGTCTGAGCGAAAGTAGAAGGCTTCTGTAAGAGGGTCACACACGCTGCAGTTCTGGGCGCAGCCATCCGTACACCTCCAGTCCGTGTCCTCTGCTCGCCAGCTGCCCCCCAGCTCCACCACGCTTTCCGCTAGAGAGCCGTCAGGTAGCACAGGATCATCAGCAGGGTCGTCGTTATAGTTACCGCAAAGGCCACAAGTGTTGTTGAAGTAGGAGCTTGGTAGGGAGATGGATGCATAGTGTTGGCCGTCATAGGTCACCAAGAGTCCAAAGTCTGTTTCCAAAGCGACGGCAACCCCAGACTGATACACCCTGACGGCACCAAGCTGGAGTTGGACAGGTAAGGTCTTCATCAAGCCGTCCACCTGGAGAGAGGGACAGAGGCAAATTCAGGAAGTGAACAATGGATGACGGTAGAAAACTTCATATCTATGCTAATTTGGAAAAGTGTAAGTCCACAGATTCTCACCTGGACTGTTCCCAAACTGCCTTTGGGTAACATGACTCTGTGACCGTACACATCCACTGTGACATCTCTGAGCCAGGAAACAGAGGCGACCCCACGGTTTTCATTTTTGGCCTCCACACTGAAGTAGGGCAGCCCCGCCACTTCCCAGCAGGGCCGGGCCAGCAGGTAAGAGCAGGTGCCCTGGAAGTGGTAGAGGAAGCCGTCGAAGGTGTGGTAATGAGGGTCGCCGAAGACCACACAAGTGCTGGTGCGGGTGGGCTGGCAGTAAAAGGCCCCTTCCTGCTGCTCGCAGGTCTCCAGCTGCCCGCATGGAGCTTCTTGGCACTGAACCTCGTTGTCGATGTCAAGGCAGCGGCATCGCTGTGAGCACTGGTCAGACAACCAGAAGATTTCCCCTCGTCTGTAGTAACGCCCTGGAGAGGATGTAGGAAACAAAATTTCATAGACTGTTCTTGTGTTGTTGCTGTACTGAAGATCATCGTCAGTGGTTGATGTTTGAACTTGCCATTGTAGCTGCAGCCATTGGCGGGATCTATCAGTTCAGTGTCAACGCGGAAGAACCAGCGCCCGGGAATATTCACATTTGTCGACTGTTCAATGTTCACTACATCGTTTGACCGTGATCCTGGCAGGTTGAAGAAGTGACCGATGTCTCCACCATTAAAACCTGACTGAAAAGGGGAAAGGTGTGAGGAACGTGAGGTCGAATGTTTATCAAGCGTTATTATTATTATCATTCATGAAATGATGTTGGGGCCACTGGGAGAATACCTGAGCTGTTGTCCCACCCAGTCCTGTTAAAGGATCACCACCACTGGCTGTTCCTGTGCTCCATGTGATTTCTCCATAGTTGAACATACTGAAGGATGTGACGCCATCTGAGATTAGTATAGTTTGGAACGTGTTCACCTTTTAATCAAAACAAGAGGATTAAAATGGTTTTACAAAGAGGAAAACAGACGTAAAACAGAACAAATAAAAGAGAGGAATCAAACACATGTTCAAATGCAAGAAAGCATTTCAATAATAAAATTATTTTAACAAAAAGGTGTAATGAAAACATATGCTTTGTCCGACATCTTGACATGCAGATCACCACTTAAAGTTTCACTGGTCCAGTAGAGAAGCAGTGTAGGTTCGGGATGTATTTAGCCTAGCTTAGCATAAAGACTAGAAACGGGCGGACACTGTTTGCATCTAACAAAAGTGAAACAATTACAACTCCCAACACCATGAAATGATGGATTAAATTATATATATCAAACCCTAGACGCTGCAGTAACCTTTACTGTCATAGGTTGAAGGTGTGTTGTAAAATATTTAGATACTGAGCCAAAGAGAATTTGTACTGGGAGGGACGCACAGAGATAAAACTGATATTAACTTTAATTAACTTTGAGAGAATGAATGTCGGAGATATTTTATGTGACATTACAGGGGTTGTCTGGCTTCCTCCGTAGAAGGTGACTTGGTGCCATGTTGCGATAAAGACCCAGGCGGCGATGAAGGTGGGCGTGTTTTTGAAGTACTTTCGGACGTCTTGTGTCGCCCTATCCAGTAATTCCGGTTCAGTGGACTCCCGGTAGTAGACGTCTCCGCGGATGCCGTTGTGCACATCTGCCCAAAGTGGAGCAATGAACGACCTGCTGTCACTCAGGGGAAAAGCCTCCGGCGTGAACTGGCTAACCTGCACGTTGAAGGAGATCACACCATTGTTGTTGACCTGCGGACAGAAAAGACAGGGTTGTGTTTTTAGCATCATATGCTATACTGTATTCTTTATATGTTGCAATACATTATTTTAAGACTGATGGGTTGTAGCTTTCTGTCTAATAATAACCGTTTGTTCAAGGCTTACGTAGATGGAACGGTAGGGGACATTGAAGAACACGAAGGGAATGAGCAAAGTAATTTCAGGAGAACTCCCATCATCCATCTTGGGCGTCTCTAGATCCCTATGGCCGGGTCCATATGGATACAGGATATCCTGAGCACTTGCTAAAAGGAGAATAATGCATAGGAACTCATTACATGGACTGTTCTCAACCTTAAAAGATGAAGATAAATTGCGGTCGAGTATGGCTCGACATGTTCTGGGTGTTGGGTGATATCAGTATTCATGTCATACCGCCCGTCTGTGCGAAGATGCTGAACAAGTGGAGCAGGATGACTGGACAGCCTGGCCTGACCATTCTAAAAAAAAAAACAAACAAACAACAGAGAGAATGAGATGAGAGATCACATTAAACTAACATTACTTTATCTGTCTTGCATTTTCCTTAAAGCTAATGGAAACGCGGGCAGTTGTGAGTCACAGGACAACTTCTCATAAACAAGGCTGTTAGGCAAAAGCAGAGAGGAGGGAGAGCCATTAAAGCAACGTCACGTTACTTCTTTAAGATCAGGCTCCCAGGTCTCCCCTGAGGAGCCTTGAAAAGGCCCTATTATGCATGCAGGAACAATGTGTCAGGATCACATTTGCCTTACAGTCCCATGTGACCCAGGCAACAGTGAACTACAGGCCTCTCTGTGCCTTGGTTCCCTGCAGGTGACCGAGGCGGCCCACTCTGCTCCAGAGTCTCTGTGTCTGCGGCGGCGAGGCGGCTTAAGACCTCATTATCACTTCTGTTTGGGAACCATCCATGCCTTGTTGGCTGGAGGGAGAGGAGCGTAAACACTGGGGCACTAATGGCTTTAAGAGAGTAGGTTTGAATTGCCGAGGTCCTTGCAGTGGCCCTTTGGGGCTGTTCAGTGCCTGGTTTGGCAAGGTTCCCATTGGCAAAGATTGCGGATTGCAGATTGTACAGTCACCATATGGCATTTAAACTTAATCGTTTAATGAAAGAGAATGAAACTTTACACAAAACTTAAAACTTCATTACCCGTGGATACTGGAATACCAAAGACCTTATTAGACAGTCCGCCTTTCTCAATCTGCACCGTCATCTATGAAGGTGTTATTTTGGACTTGTGAAACTGTCATAACTTGAAGTCTCCATCAGTATCCCACCATGCATTGCATCAACCACCGTTTTAAATACAACCGTTCTAACTTTCGTACTACAACCGTTTGTTTTTCCCCAAATTTAGTTGGATGAGAAATTAACTGAAGGTTTCAAATATGAGTCAATTCATCAAAATAATAATTAGTTAAAACTTTGTTTTACACTTTGGGGATGTCATTCCTTTTGGAAGATAAACTTTAGTTTCTGGGTCAAAATCCAATATTTGTTGCTGCCGTATTAGTTTGGTTGAGGGTGAAATTCAAGTTTGTGTTTTTTACTTGTTGATATTGTTCAGTAAATGCTTCATGTATGTAATGTATTTACAGATCTTCTAAAACATAATACTATAAATACACATTGAAGTGAGAATAACTGGTGTATCTATCCTCAAGTTAGTTTCGATGCCAGTGAAAGTCCTGAAGAAGCCAGTAAGTGGACCCTTGAGTTGAGATTATTTTGTCAGACGGCAGGTGTGCAGTTACATTTAAGTGTAATCACCGAAGTGTGGCTGAGGTTGGACACTCGAACCGGCCAATTAAAGTTCAATTAAATAACTACAGTGGTGCCGCCATCTTTGTTTGAAATATCAACCAAACTGATTCAGAAAAGTTTTTTGAAAATGGTTTTTAAAAACTGGACTTCATAGTCTCTTTATAGTCTAGTCTGTATATAAACATCCACAACCTAACTGACATTGATACCACTGACACATGAGGTATTTGAGCTCAATTGAATTCTTCCTTCTAATCTCTCATTTCTATTAATGTGCGAATTCTATTCAGCTTGATGGTAAATTGTGTTCAGGTGTGCCAAGGTTAGTGGGCACTGCTGAGAGAGGTCCGCTGTAATGTCAGCAGCCTCTCATCATACACTGTCAACTGAAAGATTAACACAATCGCTCTTTTGACTCTTGTAGCTCACCATCTTATCTGACGGGCATTAACTCGATGCCTTTTAGCGGGGCAATTAAGATAAAGCCCCATGGAACATAAAAGATGAAGCAGAAACTCTGACGTGTTTATCTCAGAGAGAGAGAGAGAGAGAGAGAGAGACCTCTGACTGCATCAAGTCAGCAACATGTTTTATCAGAGGTCAACTCACTCGCTCAAGCACATTTATTTTATTGACTTTTTGTTGCATTGGAGGCTTGAAAATCAGGTGAAGTCATAACAGTACTCAGTTACTGTGCTACGACTTATTACAATCACAATGTTAAAAGCTAAGAAATGGCATTAATTGAATTAATTAATTAAAGGCTTAATTCTAACACCAGTGGAAAGAATGGAAATATCAGATCAGTGGTTCACAACCTAGAGCTAGGGATCCAAAGGTTCCCAAGATGATTAAAAGAAAGAAATAAGAAAAACAATATTTATAATTACTGTTATTTTTATTATTATTATTTTCTATGACTATGCAATTTACTTGAACTTTTATAAGCATATACATTTTAATTTGAGGAGTTTGTGACCCTTTATCATGTCTAAATGTTAGGCACTCCTGTATGCTACACTGGACTCACCAACAACAGAAAAATTAATTATTAATGACAATGTTGCCACAGAGATTTACATTTTCTAAACCATAACAAATGACCTGAAATATCTGACATATAGGAAAAGTCAATGTGTGCAGCTTTAAAAAGAAAAAAAAGAAAAAAGATGCATCTAATGTGAAAAGTTCAGATTCCCTTTTGCCACATTGTCGAATCATGAAATCACGTAGAGGAGGAAATGATATACTCACCTGCCTTCAGAAGACGGACATCTAGCACCACACTAGTCTAACCTGGCAACCTCCTCACAGCAGAGTCCCATCCAGCAGAGGACCATCCACAGAGTGGTGGTGGTGGTGATGGAGGGATGTGAAAGGAGGCAGTGGAGGTAGAGGGGTAGAAGAGGATATGCAGAGGAGTTGGATGTCCAGATGGAAGAGATCTTCGAATCTTCAGTTCCAACTCCACAGGATCACCAGTGGTAGCAACGACAGTCCTCAGGTGTGTGTTGGGTGTTTAAAATAGTGAGGTCCTTAGAGAAGTGTGTAGGTTGAAAAGCTCCCGTTTGAAGCGGTGGAATGAGCTTTTGCCTTAGGAAGCAGGTGCAAACTTTACCTGGGATACTGTTCAACTTAATCTGAGATCAGTGTTTGGGGAATGGGGTAGGTGGGGAGGAGAGGGAAGTTGAGGGGAGGGACAGCATAGGAATCTGAGGAAGAGAGGGAGTGGAAACAGAAATACAGACAGGGAGGGAGAAGGTCAGAGATCTGGAAATGATGGAGGGAAGTGGTACAAACCAAAAGAGAAAGACCGCTTTCAGACGTGTTTTAAAATGCAGGAGAAGAGGAATGTTTTGTACAAAGAGAGGCTCTCATGCTGGATAAATGTCAAGCCTTTTGGGCAGAATCTGTCATTAACACCTGCAATGGGCCAAATGATGATAAAATGTCTTTGGTCAAAAAATTTGGTGGAAACACTGTGGCTTTTATCTGTTTTTTTTTTTTTTTTGGAACAAAGACGTTTGAACACTGAGGACTTACTCATGTTTCACTCAACATCTGAAGCATTTGAATATATTTGGTGATGAATTCTAAAAACTTAAAAATTTGAATTGTGGAAAAATAAGGTTCACATCGACACTTTGGATCAGGCCTCAGTCGTGGTGTAGACCTTGCCAGAGTTCACTCGGTGCGTTTAAAGCTCAGGGCACCTGAGCACACAAAATCACCAAAGTAGTGCAGTCTCACTCTGGGGCATTTATGGACAAAAAACCAAAAACACACACACAGTCTGAAGCCTTGCTTTTCAAGCTCTGTGGTAGGTAGAATTACAGAATTAACATGAGTCACTTTGGATACTCTGTGTACCTCCTTTTTTTTTTAATTAGGTACAGCCTCATTTACAAGGTTACACAAGACACTTCATTTCCATAGATGCTGGAAAGATAGCGAGGGGGAAATCTCAGGTGGATCCGCACTGATAGGGTCTGGGAAGGAGAGGGCAGTCAGTTGGGTCTTTGTTGCCGCAGGACAGTGGAAGTAATTGGAGAGGCAGGGAGCAAGATGTGTGAAAGGCTCCAGGACTGAGGGCACGGCCTGGGCTCCCATTAAGCAGCACCGAGGCTCTCCGCGGAGGCTTCTTTTATACCTCCCACGCCTTGTTGTGTAAATGGTCACATACTCTTAACGAGAGCGTCGCACAAAGAGGGACAAAAAATTCAACAGTTACAGATGACCTACTGGGCCGGGGGATCTCCCCGATATAAGGGCTGTGTTTTGGTAAATGTAGAGAATGGAAAAGTGAGGAAGATAGAAATGGGCCGATTTCTCACATTTGCATTCTTGCTTTCCCATTCACCAGAACAATTCATTAGGAAAATAAAACATGATGAACGGTAACGATAGCGCTCCTTTTTTTCTCTCTGAACTTAGGTGGTCAACTTGAAGCTACACTAATCAATGTTACCAATATATAAAATGATTAACATGTAAAAGAAGTCGCTGGTGGTAACGAACCCATCGAGAATTATCATCTGACTCTACAGAAACACTACCGAGTGCTTTACTGTCTTTCAGCTCGTTGTTTTGATTTTATGCCCCATAAACACTAGATATCAATACGTAATAAAGAACGCACTGCGCTGTTTTGTACTATAGGTAAATGTTTGATAGATTTGATCTTTAGTTTAACATTTAATTATATTTACTCACTTGGTTACACTAAATCTGTCTACTGGTCGTTAGCTAGGTGTCTGCAGGGTCACTAAGTCCCACGATGCATCAAACCAATTGATTGTTGGGTTGTTAAATAATAAATGAAACCCCCCCTTCTGATGGTGGAATTGTCCAATAGAGGGATAAGAGTAGTAAAGACTGAGTGGGAATGACCGGAGATTTTGCACAAAGTTCAACATTGAGAAGCTCCACTGCATGGAGAGCCACTCCCACCACTTATAATATTGTTTGCAAGAAACAGAGAAATTGGATCAAAGGTTTCGACGTGACAGGGCGGCACTGTGTGGGAACAGGGTCAAAGTATCCAGCATCACAAGTTCTGGAGAATCCATCAAGCCTGACCTTCACAAAGAAGGTCCTGGACTGGATACCAGTTGAGCTCTTTGGCAGTCACCTAATCCGTGGACTGGGCCACTCTAATTCAACCCTTATGCCCAGCGGTTGGCTCTACCCTGCCCTCCTCTCCTTCCTTTCCATTGACAATGGTGAACCTCCTTCCAGTAACCCAAACCTTCTTGCCCCAATGAATCCTCCACCTCAGTGCACAAAAGGCCCTGTTCAGTCCCCCCTGCCCTCAATGCCACTTCATAATGCAATGGGGCAGATCAGGGGCAGATCAGAGTAGCAACTGCGCAGCCAAGGTGCAAGGTGCGATCAATACAATGCAACCGCACCTGTCTTCCACCTTCAGTCTGACTTTGCAGCAGCGGGCATCTCCAAGCTAATGGCAATGACAGTCGGGTTATTGCCAACAGTTTTCATTAATGCTGCTTGTTAAATAGCCTTGCACCTATGTGTGATGCAGATGCAAATCAATATACCCCTTCAATCCATCCAAGAGTCATCAATATATTTCATTCTGCACTAAATAATGCCGACTTGCTGGAGGCACTAGCTGAAGTCAGGGAAACGCCAAAGTCATTATGATGCATCCTCTAGGGACATGGCATTACATTTCATTCAAAATGAAAAATGTCTACCTTATGGTAATAGAGGAAAAGTCAGGGGATCAACAAAATCTTTGGGTTTCATCCTTTCAGGATCACGAAAGCCTGGACAAAATTAGGTCCCAATCCATCTGACGTCGAGATATTTCACTGGATAAGTGAAAGCTTTGATGTGAGGAGGATCACTTAAGTCTTGAGGAGTGATCCTCTGGGAACTATGGATATACAGTATGTATCAAATTGCATTTCAGTCCATTTAATACTTGTCAAGACATTTCACTAAAAACCAAAAGTGTCAACCCAAAGCGGACAACCAAAGATACCAAAGAAAGAGAGAAGGCAGGAATCGAAGGGATTGATACAAATTGGATAAGCTCAATAAAACTGACAATTTCAGAGAAGTGAAAGGTTTGAAAGGTATAACAGCTCAGACTTTATTATTGAACTTCAGTGTCTCAGCTCCCACAACCTGCAAGGTGTGTTCTGCTGGTGACAGTGTGTTGAGGGACGGGTGGCGGGTGGCATAGGTATCCCGCACAGGATTAGAGTCATGCTGTTGGAAGAGGAGGAGGAAGAGGAGGAGGAGGAGAAGGGGGGTAAAATGGAGGGAATGCCCCAGAAACACAACACCGCCTGACACATATGGAATGGACTCTTTGCAGCTTGACTGAAACACGGCTGCCAGAAAGAGAGAGAGAAAAATCTGCAGAATCCCATCTTCCCCACAGGCAAGCATCGAGTCTGTGAAACAGAGCTGTACATGCCGGTCACATGTACATTTTGCCTGTAACACGAGTGGCTTTGTCAGAGTTGCCCCACTTCTTACCTTCTCTTCAGTCAGGACTTTGAAATGGTCAGCAGAAATTAATGTAAGCAATTTTTGATTTTTGATCTATAAAGTTTGTGCAACATTCAGTATCTTCAGCGTTTATGTTCCTGTGACGATTATGAATTCAGATGTAGATTGGTCGAATACTTTTGGCAAGTAGTTTGGTCCAGAACAAGATGCATTATCCTGACCATTTGCTTCATGCACATTTTTTTTTCCACATGCACAAACTTCAATTTCTTATGCAGGTTTATTTTACAGGTTATACAAAGGTTGATTCACAGTTTCAAACTTTAGAATTTGAACATCCACAAGTTGTTACAAGTCGTCATGCCGATGACTTACCATTTCTTGCTGGTTGTGGGGGACCATAAGGTCCGAGGTGGATACTGGCATCCCCTATGAAAACACATAAATAAAATGAATTTCCATTGAAGGGCAAACACAGATATTTTAATCAGCTCTTAACAATACATACCGACACATACATTTAATTTACCTATGATTAGGTCCAAGTTATGCAGGAAGCTCCCTCAGTCACAGCTTCAGTTGTTAATACTGACAGTTGATTTCTTCATGCAAACAAGGAAGTTCAGATGGAACAATAAGAGTACGACACCTTCTTCCTGACGCCTTAGAACAGCTGTAGACATATCAACAGCACCTCTTACATTGGTCCCCACATCCTACATCAAGTTAATCTGCCCCGGTGTATAGACTCTGACTCACGAGTATTATTGTCTTAATCTCAGGATAATTGTATCTTTGATGTGCATTTAAACCCCATTAATGCTAAGGACTTTATTTCCTAATGAAATAACACATTATTGTTGTACAGTATTACACACAGAGATAAAAAGGGGCTTATGTGAATTTGCGAAGATTATGTGTTCTGTTCCCAGCTAAAGCCATGAAAATAACAGAATCCCAGCAATTGAGATGCAATTCAATGTGGCAAACAAATTGCAATAGAATTACTCATGGTCTAATCTGTGAAAATATTAAATTAACTTGCTGAGTGTGAGAGGTCAGAGAACAGTTAAAGGATGAGGTTGGAAGTATTCTATATTTCTATTAATATCGACAGATCTCATTAAAAGACCAAAACCAGCAATGTCTGTCTCTGAGTTCTTTCTGAGAGCGGTTAGAGTCTGACCTCTGACCACAACACATGGCATTAACCCTCCGACCACTGGACAAGCACTTGAGTTGCAGCACAGCAGAGCACCGAAGGCTTTAAATAGACCATCCTATAGCAAAGGGTGCGTTTATTATAGCTGCGGACCTGAACTATAAAAAAAAAAAGTAACCTGTACTGTAATGAGGTGGAATAATTATAATTTATTTTTTTAAGTGAAGTGAAAGCCCCATTTTACAGTACAGTACAGTGGTGAGGAAATAGCATTATGATCTCAAGAAAGAAAACAAATGTCAAGATACACACAAGAAACTACAGAAAGCAAACGTGACATAAATTAAACACCGTAGACTAAACAGCACAAGGCAAACTGTATTATAGATTTAGCAACTATCTTATAGTTCTCTTTAATTAATAACAATAATCTTTGTATTTGGTATTACTGAAGGATAAAGATGAGGGTGGAAATGTCAAAATTACAAATGCCCATAAACAACGTTGTTTTCCCTGAAATGACACGTCTCACACATTTAAAAAAAAAAAAAATCAAAACACATCGAGAAATATCAGAACATGCAAACCAGCACAGCGCTCCCAAACGCTCATCCCATTACTTCCCATGTATCCACTCTGTCATGATATAGTATAATGCTAATGATTCAAGACAGAAAAAAAACAAACAAGAGAGATCTCCAGTCATCTACTACAAAAGAAAAAGTCTGTGTCAGAGGAACAAATGACGGCACCTCAACACATTTTCACATGGTTTCGAGGCGAAAACATTGTTTTCCCACTTTGAAGGTAAAATTGGCATAAAAGTGTTCAAGAGAGACATTTTAAAACATTGAAACCCCTCTGCATTTAAAGTCTCACAACACTTTCCATGAACAAATGCAGTTGTTGTTGTTGTTGTTGTTGTTGTTGGGAGTTGCGATGCTGCTTTAAAGACACGTTTGAGCTGTACACGGGTCAGAACGTTGCTAGAACACATCACTGCATGCAGAGCAAAAAAAAAAAAACGACAACAGCTTATATTTTTCATTCAGAGCCTCTGAACGGCCTGAGCTGTACCGAGCCTGAAAGCTGTACACCCTTCTCTAAAAACCCCTCAGGGTGCGTCAGTGTTGGCCTAGAGAGCTTTATATGAGAGGCTACCATAGACGTTAAGATCCTGGGTTCTAATCCACTGGCCGGTGGGGTTGTTTGTGAATGGAGTTTGCAAGTTTCCCCGTGTTTGTGCAGGTCCAGTTCACTGGAAACTGCTCTAACTCCACGTGTAGCCACAGGCTTTCCTTTCCACTGTTCTCTGCCTGCCGACTGTTTTTGCAATTACGCATCGACCCGGACAACCAGTACTTCCGTGGCTGTCCTGAGAGGGGAAGTAGTTTCAGCGATTACAAATGGAAAGGTGGACGATAAGATTTCTCAGCATGTGGTAGAAGGAGTAAAAAGAATACAACACACAGTCAAACAGTGTAGGAGAAAAAAACTCTTCCTCTCTCAGTCGGTATATAAACTTGTGTCCCATAATCACATAGATAAACTAGCAACAATATCCGCGCCACTTTGTCAGTTGCATAAATGACAAACGAAGTTGTATCATGATCAGCTCACGCGACGCTCAGCTCAGCACCACGCGTCGTTTTTCTATCTTTATTTCATCTTTGATTTTATCGTCATCGGTAGGTTACGTGTCTTTCCGAAGAATGTTCGGCTCTAGAGTTCACGACCTCACATCCTGTGAAACAGCGGACACCAGAAGTGTCAGGTTGGCGAGACGGATGTAAAGGACAGATTCAGGTGAACAGGTGAGGGGCTCGAGCCTGTTGGGTGAACCCATTCTAACTTAAACGTGGCCGCAGTGTCCGTGACACAGCGGCTGGTGTGTGGTTACCGCACAGCCTGGGCCTCAACGTTTCTCAGCTGCCTCTGCAGGGACAGAGAGCCGCTCCATTCATGAGCGGGACGGCCAGAAGACCCGCAGTAACTTGAGCATCACCGCTCCTTTCTTCTCTCCGTCGCAGACCCGAGCTCACCTCAGACTTGTCTCGTCTTTCTGCCAGGGCGCCTTGACTGAGTAACAGCCATGTGCTCTATGTTATCCCAAACACAATGCGTTTGTGCATCAGCCCAGGGGGGGTTATCCTGGGATATTCAACCAGAGTCATGTGAAGGCGACTGGTCAGGAAGAAGAGCGAGAGAATTATTCTCATCTTAATCAACTTACTCTGCTTGAGTAAAGCTCAGCAAATTACTTTTTTTGTAATAGTTATTTCATAATGCAAATGTGAACTGTACATTATTCTGAAATTCTTGGCCACAAGTTGAAAGGTCGTGTGACGACTAAGTGAATTCAGTCATTAAGGGTCGTTGTTTGCCACGGTGACGGAGTAGATTGGTTTAAAATGATCTTTTCACCCAAAAGTCATTAAAAAAAAATTTCCCTTCAATCCCAAACACCAATTATAAAGTGGTTCTAGTTTTAGAAATCAATGTGCAATTTGTGCGTCCAATTATAATAATGGCAGCTGTTTTTTTTTTTGTGTGGAGAAAACGTCTCGCACCACATCTGGATTTTGCATAAGATTTTTCATAAATGAGATGCAAATTATTTTCTTATCTTAAGCCACTTTAAGTGAAAAAATGTGCGACTTGCACTCAAGTTACGAACTTTGTGAATGTGGAACTCCTATGTGCAAATATACTATTGTGTAAATTTGTTCAATGCGGTGGGCAGCAAACATCCTTACATTCAAGGCTGGAAATATCAACCTGTTTTTAATCTAAAAAAAAAAAAAAAAAAAAAGGCTCAAGTCAAAGCTTAATATCCAGTAAGTGTCCATTATCTAAAAACCCTTAAGTCCCATTTATTTGAAGCCGGACTCATATATCTGAGGAGCTGCAGCGGCTTTTGACTTTGGGCACAACTAGAATCTCGTCCCCATCTCGGATGCTGTAGGAGTGGAGGGCCCGGCAGCCGCACTTCAACTCCTCAGGTCCCAGCACCGAGCACATCTCCCGGTTGATGTAGAAAAGCCGGATCCCGTTGGTGGGCAGCTGCAGCAGATCTCTGAGTTGTTTCTTCAGGTCGCCCACCGTCTGCTCCAGGCGGAGGCTGACTGCCTCCACCCTCTCCCCCCAGCGAACGTCCACCATGGTGCAGGGGGGGCTCAGGTCCACCTCTGCCAGCGGGGCCAGGTGACCATACTTGGACACAAGGATGTGGTACCTGGGAGAATGCAAGTGGGTGAGAAGATTACTGTGAAGATGTTAAAAATGCGAATAAAAAGAGAACAATCTCCGTTCATTCCAGTTCATCAACAGTGCACGACTGTAATTACGTTTCCATGAAAACTGTTCCCAAGTTTTGAAGGGAAACACTTATTCGCTTTCTCTCCAAGAGTGAGATGAACAGACTGATGTCAATCTCTCCTGAGGCTGAGAGGTAATTAGCCTAGCTTAGCATGAGGACAGGTATCTTCATAGTCACTCACCAGTTAACACACCGTATCCTCTTTGTTACAAGCAGAGATGTAAAAACAACACGTTTGGGCCTTAGAGGGAGTTACGTGCTCCGACCATTTAATGGCTATTAAAAGCCAGACACATGTCACAACTTCCTGAAGTCTTACCGTCACAATGAGGTTGCCAGATTTGGTCTCATCATGCCTCTACGAAGACATTGTAGTTATGCACTTTCATTTACACTCCGCTCTTTATGATGGACTGTGATAGGAAGCATGACATATTTTGTCTGCCATGCCTTTACTGCATTTTCTATTACCAATTTGCCAACTTCAGCTTCAGCCAAAAACTTTTTTTTTTTTTTGTGGTATTTCAGCTTTTTCTACTCACTTTTTTTGTGTGTGTGTGTGTGTGATTAAATTAAATCCGGCAAAGCAAACAGGTGGATGGAAACGAACCTTGTATGTGCTTAAGAGGCAGAGGAACACTGCCTCTGCCTCTTGCTCGCCGTGAGAAAGCTCTCGGCCACCTCAAGGGAATGCGTGTTTGAGATAAGGACCCAGGAACGATTAAATAAAATCCAGGAGAAAAGGCCTGTGCTTTCAAAGCTACTGTAACAGCTGGGCCAATCAAAGCAATTTCCCTTCCCTCCCCCAAAACTCCTCCACAAAGCCGGTCCCCTTGGCCTGGGGTTTCTGGCTAAAACTTGTGGTGCACCCTGGGAATTCTCCTCTTGGGCCACAGCGCACAAAGTGCCATTCTAGGGAAAAGCCATTTAGCTAAAAGGCTTCATTTAAAAGGTGGTAAGCATGGTATAATGGGGCAAATAATGCTGCAGATAACAAGCCAGCATTCCACTTGTCTTTTCCAGCATTCTTCGATAATGGACAGTAAAGTAGCAGCAGAAACAACAGGTTTTGGAGCTAATTCAGAAAACAGAGAGTCCAGCCCAGATCTTAGCTGACTGTTTCCTCTCATTCCTCCAGATCTCCAGTTGAAAGACGACCTGTTTAAAGAAGGAGTTAAAATGTTCCTTTTCAGTCCCTCTCTACTTATTCTACTGGATACAGCGACTCTCAGATTTCTTCTTCAAACCGGCCGTTCTCTTTCGCTCTTTCCTTGCAACTAATCCTTCCTGTCCAGCCAACACATTTCATTCTTTATTTTTCTGTTTCCTATTTCCCACAACCCCTACCCCCTTCCCCGGATTATCCACAATTCTCTGTTCATCGAGGTGTATCGGTCTCCATCAGTCTGATGTAGGTTTTAAGGTTGGAGCTGTTACTCAGAGTCCGATGTGTTCACCTGAGAGGCTGTGACCTTCCCCGCAGCGCTCTGATCTCTCAGGGCAGCAGGGCCACAGCCCCATCCGAAAGGAAAGCGGATAGCAGTGTGTTCACTGCTTACCGAGCGTGTCCGACAACCCCCCCCCCCCATAACACCCACACACAGTCACGGTGATCCCTTAACCTCGGACCTACCTACACTGAGAATCTGGCTCCGAACCAAAACAGCGAGTGCGACATTTACCAGCAGGAAGGAAAGAAGTTTAAACACGGGGTTGAACGTGGAGATAAAGGTAAAAATGAACATGTCTGAAGGTCTGAGGATCGTTGCTGTGAAGTTTCCAGCTCCACGTGAAATCAGAAAACAAATCAATCTCTCAACTTGAGTTTGGTAAGAGTAGGTGTATATATATTTATTTCAAAAGTAAAAAAAAAATCAACCTGCTACTTCGTGTATCAGTTTTCCAATCAGAGAATTCCCGGCACAAAGGACTCATTGAGGAGCGAGAGACTGGTGGCATTGTTTCCCAAAGGTTAGTTTCCCCCAGTCAGGGACTACACCTTCCTTCACAAATCCCTCCCCAGCATTCTGCTGAGGTTAAGTGGAATGCAGTCGGGGAAGAGCGTGGGCAATTTTTTCGACCGCCTGCCGAGCCCCCCCTGTCGAGGAGGGCGGAGCTTTCCCAAAAATCATATCATCTGCTGTCGATGCATTTAATACAAAGGACTGGTGGAAGCAAATGTTGACACTTGGTGCGGCACATTCTTTCTAATTTAGGTTATTAAAGACTGACAGAAACCTTTGTGGCTCTGAGACGCTTGTGATCTGTAAGCAACAATGGGTTTTAGTGCTAAAATGATTAGTCTATTAACTGACGAGGCAGAAAATTAATTAGCAAACATCTTAATAACTGATCTTTAATCGAGTAAAGATGACAAATATCTTCCCCAATGTGACGAGTTTCTGCTTTTCTATCACTGAAAACTGAATATCTTTGCGTTTTGGACTGTTATAAAATGAACCAAATGGATTTTACGTCTATAAAAACAATGAAAAAAGACAGTGGGGCTGGTGGGCACGTTATGTAATGGGAGTGTACCTGAACACACTAATTACATAACTTGTAATGTAATCAACCACCGCGGCAGATGAAAGTTATTGGTCCTACAAATCTTCATCGAGCATGTCTCCTCTAGTTTTTGTTGTACCGTGAACATTTAACATCTGAGCGTTTAAATCTAATTAAAAACACATGATCCATCACTGAAGACACCCTCCTTTAAAATTAGGTGTAAAGTGAGACGTGTGTGTGTATGTGTGTGTGTGTATAAGACATGCATACTGTGTGTCTGAGTACCTCTCAGGAGGCTCCTGTTCTGGCCGCTCCTGCTGGTACCTGATGAAGAACCTCTCAGCATCCTCTCTCTCTCCTTTAGACACTGCGCTCCCATTCAGCACCACTACAGATGGCAGCCTGCAGGCAGCAGCAGCAGCGGCGGCCCAAACATTACGCACATTTATATTTGAAAGTGATGATGATTACTCAGTAAATAAGTGAACATGCTCTCCTGCGTGTAAGTGGCAATAAGGATTTGATGTACGTTGTGTGTTTAGCTTTAGACTCACTGTGCTAAAAGGAGGCTGCGTCTCTCGTGGGTGGTGTAAGGCTGCAGTAAAGGAATCCCCATTACTTTGACTTCCTCCAGCTTAGGGAAGAAATTCAGCCTTTCAATGTCCTCCCATTTACTAAGCCCTGAATGACAGAACATCAGCGTTTTAGGGACACAGTGAATATTTGTTTACACCATGCACTGAGCACAGTCTTCATCGCCCCTCACACACCTGCGTTGTTGAGGTTGATGCTGCGCAGGTTGGGGTAGAGGTGCTGCAGTGTTTCCCGAGTGTCTCCCACGGAGTCCACGCTGTTATTGGCCAGCACCAGTGTGCTCAGACACGGGTACATCGCACCGAACTTCCTCACCTCTGCCCAATGCTGCAGCTGGTTGTCTGTGATCTGCAGCAGGCGGAGTGACGGACAGGGCGTCTGGGACTCTGACACGGTGGTGTAGCCGTTCAGACACAGGAAAAGCTCCTCCAGCCTGGAAGAGGAGGTGCGGTCAGCCAGGTTTCCTTATAGTAGGTGCGACAAAACCTTTTTCACACCAAATCTGCATTGATAAATTAGTATTGTGCTAATTTGGAGTTTATGTTTCCTCTCCTGGCTCTTTACCCTGAAGGCTGATCTTATTTTATTGTTACTGTTATTGGTTTTCGTAAACTTTACCTAAACACAAGTAAATTGTGCATTTATTTGGGACTATTTTCAGCTGTGGATTAATACACTTTTTTGCCAGTGAGTAAGTACAGCAGGAGGATATTGTACAACGTTTGTGGGTTTCACTAAAAGTAAAACTACAGTGGCCATGTTCATCGAAATGAAGTAACACGTCAATAGAGAATATTACCAGCCTCATAATTTGTCTGTGTTCTTATTAGTTTATTATTACATATTAAACACAAACATTTGGCTTCCTCTTACATTCAACCCATCAACAACACAACGTTTCATCACTTACTCCGGTGTGTGTTGCGTGAGCGTGTGCACGGTGTCCCAGCTGACGTGTGTGTTAATAAGGACAAGTCGTCGGACCCTGGAGAAAATCTCGGCCATGCCGGGCTCCAGCTCCACGCCGTTCAGAGGGTTCCTGCTCAGGTTGAGGAAGTCCAGGTGGGGGATGTTGGAGACGATGGTGCAGATCTGGAAAACCCACATTGACATAATAGAATACAAAACGCAAAAAGAAATATTTATTTATATTTTTAGAACATTGTTTAAAATCCTGTGAACAGAAGAGTTAAATACAGTAACGTTAACTGACACAACAGTAAAATCACAGGCATGAATAATGAAATTTATAATAATTCAATTCCATTTAGCTGCTTCAGTTTCACGGTCCTGGTATTATGCATGCCGCATCACTGTCACACTGTCGTAGTTTATTAGGACACTTGACTAGAACAGAGCGGTCATTAATGCCATTAGTAACACCTGCGCTTTTCATAGTACGACAAGTCAGAATACTTTCTGCGGAAAAGTCTCTTCTACATCATTCATCATTTAAAGCCTTTTTCACTGCAGACATTTTAGCGTGTCTTTGAAGAAAGAGCACATGTGGATTTAATAACATTATTACCATCATCCTTTTCTCAGACCCCGATATCGTGCGTGTTGATTCGCTGGCGTTGGTTACTGAGGCACTTCAATGGATCGGAGCGTCATTAATCAAGTCAATTTTTCTTTGAAGCACAAAATGATCAGATCTTTTGCCACAGCAGCCAGAGATACCAGACACTGAACCAGTGAACATCCCTCATGGTAAAACCAACATGCCTCTTTTTGCACAGATTTATTCCTGCCCCACTTTTTTGGCAATTATACATCACATGAGCTTATTTGTCTTGTCTCCCTCCTTTTCAAAGGAGAGTCACAAGACACACACTGTCCTTAATCAATCAGCTGATAATAAACTTAATACTAAAGGAATCAGGATGCCATCTTTATCTAGTCCTAGTCAAATTCCACTCTGCAAGGTCGTCTTGATTTCCGTGCAGCTAGTATGTGGAGGACACCCACCTCTCCCCAGTCATTCAGCTGATTGTAGGACAGGTCCAGCTCTACCACATGGGCACAGAAAGTTGCAATGTTTGACTTGTCACCAGCTTTACTGATTCCACAGTAATTCAGTACCAGCGCACTGGGCAGGAACAGGCGATCTGCCAACAGGGAAACTGATGTCAGATCAGATCTTAAAGACATTCAGGAACTTTGCACTTTTATCCTCTGTGATATGTCAAAAACATCTGATGATGTCGGGTATAATAACCCTGGCGTGGTCGCCTGCGTCATCTCTCACCCTTGACAGGGGATCCCGGAGGGCTGGGCAGAACCACCACTCCCAGGCCTTGGCCGTAGGGGAAATTCTCTGGGTCGTACTTCTCACTGAGGACTTGGACGAAGGTGCGCACCTCCTCTTCGTCAGAGGATGACTCCATGGTTCCAGCCCTGAGCAGGTATCTAAGGAAGAGACAATGGAGTCAGTACCACAGTTACACCAGACCCTGGATAAGCCATTAGGTTGATTGATGATTACATACACACTTTTCCTGAGTGTGCTTTTCATCCTCAAGCACATTTGTTCCTACTGTTCCTACAAATCTTTAGAAACACGTCAGGAATATATGAATGTATGCTTTGACTCTAAAAATAGCCATGTACCGGAGTTTTTAATGAACATTACTCTAGCATGAGGTATTTTATTTCTTGGGGACTATTTTTAGCAGCGGACTTGACACACTGGTGAGTATTTATGGCGACACGTGAGATCAAGTCAAAAATAAACTACAGAGGACGTGTTCGTGGTGATGAAGATGTTGTCCAGCACAATGCTGTGGCTCACTGATGCGTTTTAACAGCAACAATGGAGCACAGAGAGATACGCTACAACAAACTCGGGCCACACGGACACTACATGTTTGTACCATCAATTCATTGTTGGTTTTGGTCTCTTTAGGGAATTTGTTGACAATGAGAAGAGCACAGAATATCACCAGACTCATTGTTTAACATCAAATGACTTGAAAGGGTATTTAAACAACATCAACAACAAGTGAGAGGAGAATAAAGCTTTTTCTGTCCATTGCTGCAGTGAGAGGATTTACTCATCCAAACGATGTGACAGAAATAGATTCTATTTCTATTCTATTTGTGCTTTCAATCTCATCTGTTCTGCGTCTACCCGTCTCTCCCTCCCTCTCTCCCTTCATGAGCTACAGCCATCTCTTCCTGACCCTCTCTTGCTGCTGGCTGACGCCTGGAAACATTCAAAACAAATTAATTGGACAGCAAATCCCTGTGGTCGGACTGATCGGGCTTTCTCACGTCTGTAAAAACGACTGATAAGGCTAAACAGATTGTACAAGATTATATGCAGGTTTCTATGTGTGAGGACCTGCCAACCAGAGACCACTGTCATCCACTGTCAAACCATTTCACTGGGTCTTCTCGCTCCCTGTGTGCAGACAGTCTTCTTCCGTGTTTGGTTCTTTTCTGTCCACGTGTTGGATAAAAGCTTCTAAAAATACCCCACCGTCATCATCGTAGTATAACTCACAAGACACAGCGGCAGAAACGTGAGAAGCAAAGCGGCACTGACAAGAGCAGATGCACAGCTGACACTCATGCACGTGAAGCTGAGCCACCTGTTCCCACTGAAAGTCATTTTCTGTAGTGCTGAAACAATTAGTCGACAAACTGAGAGCAGAATTAATCGTGAGCTATTTTAATAATCAATCAATCTCTTGAGCAAACTTGGGAGAATTTAACTTTTCTCATTTCTGGATCTGCTGCTTTTCTCTATTCTATTATTTTATTCATTCTATTATTGTAACATGAATATATCTGAGTTTTTTTTTTTTTTTTTTTACTGTTGTTATTATCAATTAATGAACATCAAATATGCTTCTGCAGCAAGACACAGAAACAGAGAAAACTTCAGAAACCATACTGACAGCCTGGCAACCATTTCTAAAACTTGCATGGCTCAACAGCGGAGGAAGAAATAGCATAAGACTGAGTTAAAGCAGTTCAGTCTCCTACAGTTTCCTACTTTAATGCATGCTACATGAATGTATTAGTGGACAAAGACGATTTGCATTGATCACTTTTACAGTAGTATGATTTTTGGAATTATATCAGAACATATATCGTTGACGCTGATCGTCTGTTCGCACACAGCACCCAGGTGCTCTGGACTCACGACCCTGATCAGCCCTATCATTTTCAGACAAATGGGGTCTGATCATCTTAAACTCGGCCCACCTGAGGTGGTGCGGCTGCCAAACGACTGAGCGTTGCGTCCGGACTCTTTCTGATGTTTCTGTCATAGATCGTTTCTCGTTACACCAGATCTTCGGTTTCTTACCTCTGATGTAGCAGAGACCAAAGGGAGAGCCTGATTTCAGCAACACATCAGATCACATGCCTCCTCCCCTGATGAGAGAAAATGTTGATGAGAACTTTGATGATGAAGATGATAAAGCAGAAGAACATTTAAAAAAAAAAAAAAAAAGAGCTATACTGAGTTTGGGAACCAAAGAAACTTCATTTACATGCATGTAAGTGAAAGTGTCTTTGACAACTTTGTGGTATATGAATGGAAGAAAAACTGCACAGGAAGACCTTACTCCACATCAAAGGCAGAGAAACTGGAAACAGGAAATGTAGAGTGACAACTGGGTTCTTGATAAAGGCAAGAAAACAACAACAACAACAACAACAACTGACAATACTGTAGCTGAGGTTCAGTCCAGCCCAACATCATCTCTTTCAAAAAGGTCTGATAAACATATGCCAGTCCATTACAAAAACCTGCCCATATAATGTTACCTTGACCTTTGTTCCCACTGACGGGTTATGTCTTCACTGATAACCTTTAGTTTATAGCTATAAGCCCAAGAAAATGCATTTTTCCAAAGAAAATTATTGTTTGAAATGTTCAGCCTTTGTTCAATTCATGGCTTTAGTTGTTTTTCTTCATAAATTTAAACTTTTTGTTCACAACCGCTCGCTACTGCCCTCCGCGGGCTAGTAGCAACAAACGATCAAACCGACGAAAATAGTCCCAGTTTTACAGAAAACAGCAAATACCATTCATTGTTACATTAATGCCGAATGTATTAGTGGACCACAAAGATTCATAAAAGCATAAAAGTCTTAGTGTTTCTGTTGCACACATTTGATGAAAAGCAAAACAAATTTTAAATAGACGGATTTTTAAACGGGGTTCCTCGAAAACACTGTTCAAGCCGCAGAGCACGGCACGTTTTGGGGGGCTGTTTACGACCGAGGCCTGGCTGCGTAATGTCGCCCGTGCAAAAAAAACCAATGAAGAAAAACAACAAACCGAGACTCGACACTTTGACAGCAGCCGAGAGGTGACATTTATTCATTTCATTGGCACAAAGGCTAACGACAGCACTGTCAACCTCGAAAAGTGTGCAACACGTTAAAAATGCCAGGTTGTGCAACCGTGTGGCTAACTTTACCTTCACACATCGATAGAGGTACTGACACTTCGGTGGCTGCTAAAAAAAAAATCAAACCATCGTCATGACCTCCCACTATCACCATATGCAACTATTAATGGTGTATTTGGTAACTGGTTGTGTATATTTTGAAACAGTCGCACTCACCATTCCCGGAACCCCCTTGGTGTTCTGTTTGTTATTGTTGTTCATAGGTTAGTTGACAGTTTAAGACACGCCCACTCCACCGGAAATGACGTTATTTAAATGTCTTCCTTTTTGTTTTTCCCTTCGTCTTCTTGCCCTACATTTTTTTTTTTTTTTTCAAAACGGGACAAAGAAAAATAATTAAGACATACAAATACCACATGTACAATTAAGTTATCGGTTAAATAAAAGATTAATAAATAAAAATAAAATATATAAAATAGGATTTCTGATGAAGCTGTAAAATGTTTTGACTCCTGCCAACTGCCCATGACATCAAACATATACAATATTAAAAAAAAAAAAAAAAATCAATATATAATATAATAAATATATAATAATTCAATGACACAATAACATCCCATAATGATGAAAAGTGGATAAGTCATGTAGTCATCAAACATCAGTGAAGGATCTATCTAGGATCTAGGATCAACAGTATCTATCTTAGGTTTGCACCTAGTTAGCATTAGCCACCTTGAGCTACTTGTCATATCAGATCAAGCTAGATGGAGCAGAGGCTGTGTTTTATTTCTTATTATTTTTTTATTTGTAAAATAAAGAATGCTCTTTCAAAACCTAGTCTCACATTTAGTTGCATGTATGTAAAATCTTAATTTGCAAATAAAGAAATACATTTAAAAAATATAATACAAATAATAATTGCACTGCCTCTGAAATGTAAAACAAAGATATGAGTGTTTGAATGAAAATGCTCTGGTAAACTGTACTTGAATACATTAGGCTATAAGTAGATATGCTTGTTATGCTCCCTCCCTTCCCCTGTTAAGGTACATTTATGAGTTTAAATGTAGTGTGTGATGAGAAAAGTCTGACAGTAGAGTTCCAGCTGAAGTGGTGCCAGTCAGCCACATTAAGATAAGCAAACAACCTGATATCATCATATCACTGTAACAGTTGGATTGGAAATACATTTTTGTATAAAACTCAAATTCATACAAGCAAACCAAATCCAGTCACTTAAAGAATGAAACATCTCATTCTAAATAGCATGAATCTGAGTTTTTAGATGGGAGCACTGTGGTGTTAAAAGACTCAATTTAACAGGTAATTTGAACACAACAGTTGAAGCCATTACGTTTTTATGAGAAAAAAAAAAAATAATAATAATAAATTGATCTCTTAATTGTCATATACACAGTTACTAGGTGAAATTGGAAGAAGCTGAATAAACACGGCATCATTTGATCGGAAACATGTTAGTCGAATTCATCCATTTTACTTCATTTGTCCGACCGTTTTCTTAATTTTGAAAGATAACAGAAATTCTGCATGAGCCATTTTATTGAGTAGAATGGGCCTTATGCTGCCACCAGGTGGCAGTCATGTATATGTTGTGGTTTAAATAAATGTGGTGATGTACAAATAATGGATGACTGGAACCTGACAAGGGGCCCAGAGTTGATAAACACTGGTTTTTATGTGGATTTTATTTAATTATTAACATTTAGTTTTGATTAGAATCAGAACACAGGTTTGTCATGTCACCACACTCTCATTCACTCAGACACACTGACGCTCATATAAACAAACATATTTACTTATCATTACAACGGCCTCCATGTCTGCAAGGGGGTTAAATCCTGTTCACTCTTCGTCCTCTGTGAGACTTCTAGGTAAGTGTGTAAGTGCTGACAAAAAACTTGCCCTCCCTGATTCACTGTCATCAGCTGTAGGCACTGATTTATGGCGTCTTGAGCACTTAAATGTGACTTGATGTGATTTTCTTCTTAAATTATCAATATTAAATGTATCATTTTATCAGGATGTTTATATAATGTGTTCCTTGCTTAGAAATGTAAGTAGAAAGAAACCACCTGGAAATAATACCATCCCTCTTTTAGTAGTCATCTATACATGCTGTAAGGCTGACCCATCAAACAGCGTTCAACTCAATTCTGCCATGTTCATGTCTGTGAGTGTGTCGCGTCTGTGATAGCCTCATTGATCAAGCGTTGACAGCATGACAGCAAGACAGCGTGCACAACACCAAGACCCTGAAACTGAAGCATTGATTTGGCTTTAAATTATTTACACCTGGTGATTTTCCAACTGTGACACGTCAAAATATCTTCTATTTTCCTGATCTCTGACTGAGCAGACAGGTCATTTTAAATGTTTATAGTAACTTACTGACTGCACACCATGCAGTCAAGCAAGTTCAATTTCTCAACTGCAGGTGACGTCTCTGCAGAACCTGGCAGCGTCTCCCAGGATGAGGCCGGGACAAAGAGGAGTAAGAGGAAGGGCGGCTGTGACAGGGAGGAACCTGGGGAGAGGAGAAGGGTCAGCGGTCAAAGCTCTGCAGAAGGTCAGAGGTCAAATAATACCGCACCTTCTCCCTCACGGGACCTCCGTCACAGCTTCAGGGACCCTTCATCTCACAGCGATGTCACGCCGTCAGGAAACAGCATCGGCAAGTTGATCATTTTGATAATTCATTTGAATAGAGATAAGTCCGTCATCAATGCAGCTGGGTGCCAATGCAGAAAGGATTCATCATCACGAGGAGAGGCAGTACGGTGGTCGCCAAATGTCCTTTGGTGGGCCGACAAACCAAGATTGCACTCCTTAAAAATGTCAAAAGAAATTTATAACTCTACCAGGGAATACTTCAGGGTTCGGTTTTTAAGAGTGAGGTTTAAAATCCGGAATTGATTTTAGGTATGAAGTTAGAGAATAAGAGTAATCACAGATGCTGTCTGTATGTAGCTTTTTTATTTTGAAGACAAATATGAGGAGCTGGAGCTACTCGGTGAAGGAGGCTTCGGTTCAGTGTTTGCTGGCTTCCAGATGTCGGACAAGTTACCTGTAAGACTTGTGCACACACTCTTGCAGACACACACACACACACACACACACACACACACACACACACACACACACACACAGTCTCCTCAGAATATTACCTGTGTTTTCTATCTTTAAGGTGGCTCTCAAACACATTCCCCAAGGATGTGTGAAGCGCAAACTACTGGTGACTGATATCTGTTGACCATTTCCTTCACTCAACTCAGTTACTAACTTTACTGCCCTTAACGATTGATCTGATTTTCACTGATCAGCCTGTGCAGGGCGAGTCATGATGACCTTCTCCCTCATCCATATCTGTCTGTAGATGATAAACGGGGAGGTTCTCGGGTACAGTACGTCGTCTAGCTTCTGCTGCTTCACTGATCTCTGGAAGAAAGAAGTGAATGTTTAGAAAAGCTTCTTAATCTGCTCCTCCTCCCTTTTCCACTCTGTTCTATATTCTAGATACCCCCGAGTACCCCCCCCCTCCAGAGTGGTACAAGCATATGCGCTACAAGGCTCGTCCCACCACGGTGTGGCAGCTGGGAGTGGTGCTGTACGGGATGCTGGATGGACACGGATCATTTGACACCCTGAGGTTCCTCCGCAGAAAACTCCCCATCAGCAGTGAGCTGTCCCAAAGTAACGATGCACACACACACACACACAGAGTGAAAGGAAACAGCCACTCTCTATTATGTGTCTCTATATATGATTATCAGCGACATATGTTTGATGTCCTGAAGGTTTTACAGCTCACCAGACTCCATTAGATTTCCATCTGTTTTAAGATTTTTTTACCTTTTCTAGAGAGGTATCTGTGTGAAAATATCATTTACACAGTTTAGAGACACTGCAGTTCCAAAAACTGTTCTTGGGGAAAGTATCCGAACATCAAGAGGAAGCTACGATTTAATGTATTATTGGACTAGTTATTAATTGACACAGTATCAGCTTGTCTCTTGCTTCCTGCCCAGATTGTCAGGAGTTGTTGCGGATGTGTCTGTCCGAAGTCCCAAAGCAACGTCCCACCCTCAAGCAGCTTCAGCACCACCCATGGCTCCAATAACAGCCCATGAATGTGAACCACTGGGTGACATCACAATCCAGAAGCTGAGTTTACCTAAACAGCAGTGACTGAGCCACGGTTAGGATTAGTAAAAAAAGAAAGTAGACAAAAATGTTGTTTCATTTAACTATGACCATAATCTCTCCCTCACCAAAACCAAGCAGCTGTAGATTTAACCATACATGAACCACAGAACATCTGTGGACCGGAGCCAGCTGCTGACAGACAAACTGAGACAGAGGAGCTCCGGCTTCACTGTGGGTTTTTGATTTTATTTGGCATGACATAATTCCACTTTTTAAAATAACTCTTTGTTGTATTTTCCAGCCTTAAAGAAAAGAACAGAGACGAGGACAAATTGACCCAACAAGCTTTGGTCTTTATCGTTTATGTTCCTTTTTGAGTATCAAATCTTGCATTGAATACTCAGGTTTTTAGTCTCTTTTACTTATTCTTTAAGAGAATATTCAAGAACTTTGGTGATTTTAACCAGTATTTTATCGTTTTTGCTTACCTTTTACAGGAGGCAGAAAGAGGTCAGCTATTCCTCGCCCCTCGTGTTGTCTATGGGGTTACACTTAAATAAATCAACGAAGGCATGAAACTATCATCACTATCACTACCATCTTTCCTCATGGTGAGCTGCATAGCCAACACCAAAATGTGTCTGACCTGCAACCAAAGACATCTGCTTCAGATTTCCTTCTCTGATAGCAGCAGCAGCAGCAGCGACTCTTTCCAAGATTAAAGGACCCCCCCTCCTTTATAATTGGTGATCAGAGCTGAGCCACTGCCCTCAGAGCTGTGCACAGGAAAGCTGAGGCTAAAAGGCATCATCAGCTTAATTACATGCTTTCTCTCTTCATCTAACATTTCACCTGTGCACAGATTTATTCTTTTCTTTTTTTCCTTCACAAACCAAAAGTGACTGGTTAAACCAACCTTGCATATTATTACTTTGTACAGTCGATGTTTCAAAACGACTTCCTGACAAAAAAAAAAAAAACAAGCTTTCTTTAGAAAAAGCAAATTGAATCAGTCTTTGGTGAGATCACATATCTGAGAAAGGCAAATATAATGTGAAATACACGCAGTAGATGATGAGTAACGCCAGTAGTTTACATCATAAACACTCACTGCAGCATATTAATGGAGCGGAGCAGAACATATGCAAGTATTAAATGTAAATCTGTCAGATCTGTCGCCCATTGTGACCATAAGGTTTGATACGATTCAACGGAATACATTATGTCAGATGAAATGTTTTCTACAGCCGTCTGTTTGAAGGACTCTGGAGGAAGATGATAGATGCAGATCACAAACACTCCTGTTTTTTTCCCCCCGGGAGTCTCCCGTATTTCAAGGTAATCTCCTGGCGTCGCCCCCATTATGTCATTTCTACTGGGAAACTCCCGTAAATTGCACGGCAACCCTCAACCCTCAGTATAAGTAATCATTAAACACTGACCCGTACATTTGGTACGTCGAGTTTGTCTGATGTTATCCAAGTCGCCAGATTGTGTTTGAAACTCAAGATAGACGCACAATCCACACACACAAACTATTTCAACCCATCTGTTACCACAACCCTGTTCAAGTGGGGTGTGTGTGTGTGTGTGTGTGTGTGTATTTGACTGTGGAATTAACTGTTTTTAAATGAACAAGTTAAACCAAATTTGATGCAAATTTTTTGTTCATGTAATGTTTAACTGATGACATGTCAGTATTAATTGACATGTGATGTATTTAAATTAAAAAATGTAAATGAATCTCAAAACAAAAAGAAAAGAAAAAGCTGGTTGGCAGGTATGCAAACGGCTTCTATTACACACTGAAGTGAGATGTCTGCGGTGGTAGGCGCCGGTCCAGGTGTTTAAACCACTAGAACAAACTGAGCGAATCCTGAAAACAAAAGGTAATCTCTCCTGGAGGAGCTTTCTGCAGATACACAGTCGACAGCCAAGCTGGTTTACCTGTCTGATACATTTACCTCGATAAAAACAGCCCCACTGCCTTCAGACTGGCCGGCTTCATGGGAAAATAAAAGCAGGGTTTTAAACAAGGTGAAGACGAGGAGCACAAATGTAAGAAAACACTCGCTCTCAATTAAGAAATGTAAATGATCGAGAGTGACTCATCTGACACAGGAGAGTCTGGTGTTTTCTCTGCAGGTTATAAAAAGGAAATGATGTCATCAGTGCATCCCAGAAACCCCTGGAAGACTCTCATAACTGACCTGGGGACTCTGCTACAATCGGGCTAATCCTGGTGTTATTTCAGTGCTGGGATTAACTTGTGGAAGCATGCTGGAGGTGTGCACAGAAACGAACAGGACAGGGGTCACACCAGTTCAGTTTACCAGCATCTAATATGAGGATTCAGGTATATAAGCAAAGTATGACTCATGGTGTGAGGGTCAGGAAGAAAAAGAATCAGTCCAGAAAGAAGGAGGAAGATGAGACGGGGTGAGAGGGCGTGGCCAAACACTCTCACTAATCCAGAATGATCCTGTGAGTCAGAGTCTGTCCCGGTCAGACACAGAATAATCTGCCAGGCCCTCGCTGTCTGTGGACAGAGGGAATATAAACCGAGGCAGGAGAGGCCAAAACCAAACGCTGGATCATTTGGGCTTGTAAACACCAAAATCTAAATTCCTCCTTTTGCTTCTACTGGATTATCATCATCATCCTCATCATAAGTGCAGCAGCTAAAAATGGCGCTCATGAGGTCAGGCTGGCTGTGGAGACAAAGTGAGTGGACACAGGATTTTTTTTGCTTGTTTGTTTTTACAGCTTTCACAGCAAAGAATCTTATTCATTTAAACTATTGCTAGTAATCGATTTCATTATAAACTGTGGGAGGTTTTTTTGTTATTATTGTTAACTTTTATTTGTTTAGACAAAATAAGCAGATGGGCAACAGCTCGGGCTCTGGGAGGGGGAGAGAGAGAGAGAGAGAGAGAGAGAGAGAGAGAGAGAGAGAGAGAGAGAGAGAGAGAGAGAGAGAGAGAGAGAGTGAGAGAGAGAGAGAGAGAGAGAGAGAGAGAGAGAGAGAGAGAGAGAGAGAGAGAGAGAGAGAGAGAGAGAGAGAGAGAGAGAGTGAGAGTGTTGGGGAATAAGATGCAACAAAGGCTCCTGACGAGACTCGAACTGGGGAACATTGTGGTTCATAGTCAGCACCTTAACGCCCACACGCTTTGTTTTTTAGTAGTAGACTGACATGTTGGAAGAATCAACCATTTGATCTTCCAGTTATACAACGAGCTCTCCAACCACTAACAGCTTATTATATCTTCTACTGATGAAACAAGGCCGATATCAATATTTAAGGGTTTAAAAAATAATCTGCCTACAATATATCAGCTGTTTCATTCTTTTAAATCAATAAACAAATAACAAGCTCAAACATATAATTAACATTCCTACACTGCAATTTCTTGTTACTTATGGGTCGGCACATAAACCAACACCAATATGTGATGAGCTAATATCGATCAATGCACCATCTTATCAGTTTACTTCCAATATGTGCTGTTTACGTGTCATTGGGATTTTATCACCTGACGTTCACCATTCAGTTTGAACACTGAGGAGGAACATGTCTGGATTTCATGTACCGGAGCATTTTTCTAGAAAGTGAAAAGTGCATCTGTTATGAAAGTCTAACCTTTGTAATTTATAATCCCATTAATTGTCCCTGGCCATGTCTTTAAGTGGCTTAACAAGGTTAGGCAATGGGGATGTAACTGCTGGAAAAACACTGCGCGCACACACACACACACACACACACACACACACACACACACACACACACACACACACACACTGAAAGAACAAAACAAAAACAAACAGTGAGCTGATGGATGGGATCTTACAGTATGAGGATGTTTAACCAATGAACACTCCTTCATCGTATCGAAACAGGGTGAAGCTCTGTAACTTATCTTGTTCATTTTCCCCAGGAAACTTTATATCATCAGTGGAGAAATCATTTAGTAAAGATCTTACATTCCCATTAAGGTTATTGATCATGGCGCTGACTCAACAATTACTCATCACCCCTATAATCTAAGGTTTAAACCCCCCCGCACACACACACACACACTCATTTTGCTCCACAGGCCCCTGAAAGACAAACAGTAATGTTACACTGACATGTGTCTCTTCTCTAGCTTCTGTGCTCAAGCGCTGGAAGTTAAACTGGTGTGATCTTTGGATCGATGGGAGCCTTTGCTTCTACAAGACTGACAGCCGGCGGGAGCTGGAGCACCGCGTCAGGCTCAAGACCACATGTGTAGATGTGCGGTCCGGTCTGGAGTGTGGAGGTACAATGGGCTACAAACCCCTGCACCCCAAAACCGTCCCATCACCATACGAATACTCCAAAGCACCAAACCCTAACACAATGTATGATGATGACAACGTGCTTCCTCTGACTTGGCTGCAGGTGTGACTCCACCAGAGAGTAATCCCAGGGAGAATCTCATCGTGGTTCAGCTCAGAGACGGCTCGACGGTCAACCTGTGTGCCAACAGCGAGGACGAATCTATGTATGTGCCCCCTCCGCGCTCTCCACTGCCCTTACATGTGTCCATCAGTTCTTCATACGTGTTCATTTCTTTTTCTTTTTTTTTCCCAGAGCGTGGAAACTGACTCTGCTGGAGACCAGGAGGAACCCGGTGAGTGATCCGTGTTCTCTGCGAGAGCTGAAACATGGCGGCGTTTCCATCTCAGCGCTTAATAACACTGTTTCCTTCCTGTGCTGTAGGTGTTCACATATGATCCATATGACGACTCCTACCAGGCCGTCCCCCTCAACAGCTATCACACTGTCTACATCACACCCGGAGCAGGACCAGGTATGTTACCATAGTGACAACAGATGTCTGTTGCATTATTAAGTAAAAACAGGTAAGAATACTAGTAGGAATCAAAGCTGTAGCTATTTCCATTGAGGACACTGAGGTCACGTCCTTGGCATTTCTTTCTGGGATTTACAAGCTGATTTGCCAGTGGTGGAGGAAGTATTCAAATCCTTTACTAAAGTAAAACAATGTGTTGTATTTTAAAATCATGTTATATTATCCAATGTGTAAAATCTTAATCTTAAATGTAACTAGTAACTAAAGCTGTCAAATAAATGTAGCGGAGTAAAAAGTACAATATTTCCCTCTGAAATGTAGAGAAGTGGAAGTATAAAGAAGTACTGAAGTGCAGTACTGGAGTAAATGTACTTACTTTCCACCACTGGTGGTTGCAGAAGTAGTGTGTGTGTGTGTGTGTGTGTGTGTGTGTGTGTTTGATGGGGGGGGGGTCAGTCATCTGTGGAGTTACAGTCAAACACATGGTTAATATTTTAATCCAATTGCAGTATTTGTGGACTCAACATATTTAATTTTGACTACCTCTGGGACAATAAAAAATAAATAGGCAAAGTCAGGAGGCTATTTTCCCCCCAATAGAATCTAATTACTGGAAGTGTGTGGAGAGGACTTCAAAGCAGCATTTAAAACCTCCATGTGGGAAAAATGCAAACAAAGCTTCAGTTAACTGAACAAATATAATATGAGAAATCATGGCTACTAAATTCTTTCCTCTAGCTCTGCTGGTGAGTGAATGCAGCACTTCAGTCATTCAAATAAGAGGTTTTCCATGTTTGTCTAATGGCAGCAATTCCATTAGAAGCACTTTTCTTTGGCTTGTGGGGAAAAAAAGTGTCATCCTCAATGATCAATACATTAATCAAACAAAATATAATCATCTGGAGAACATACACGCAACAGATTTACCTCCAGCTGACGTGCTTTAGCTCATCTTCCCCGGAACCTGCAGAACGTGATAATCCGGTGAAATGCAGCATCGCTTTTCCTCCTCACTGCTGTTCTTGCACCTGGCCTCGGACATGTCTGACAAACACCAGGCTTTTGCTGTGCACGTGTGGCCCTAATTCTGATCGTTGGAGCGTTGGATTTGTGTCAGAGAGCGTCCCAGACGGGCGGGGGAAGTAAATCAGTTGGGAAAAATGTTTATTCGACCGTTTTCAGCTATCTTATGCCACAATACTAATACGTTATATGTATATATAACAAAAAAAAAAGATAATGGTAAAGTAAAGTGCATCATAGGTTAAGTTTTATATTGGTTCACGTGTGGCAAGAAACACATACACATTAACTGGAACATCAACTGACCCCAGGTTTGCTCTGTGTTAATTACTTTGAGGTTGTTCTATGAAGCACAAATTGAATTAGGAATGAGCATCATTGAAGTGCATATCAACTGAAATAATAAAGGTATTTAACCTCAATTGTGACGCAGGATCCTTTTCACAGGCCAGATTAATCCACCACACTTGATGTAGGACTCAAAGGTCCAGGCTGTTTATGGTAGAAGTCAAACAGAGCATCTGTTTCCCGCCCTCTGTGGTTCAGAGCTGACGCCCTGAGCTCCTCCTTTACTTTAATTTCCAAACATGGATCGGCAAACAACTTGAAAACTCCAGTAACATTTGTATAAAGAACAGATGACCCCGAGGAGGACCACAAGCTGAAACATGTCGCTCTGACAATAAAGTTGCTTTGTACTACAAATGTTCCTGGAGTTTTCACATCTTCAGACTCCATGTTGTGTCACAACCAGTACTGTGGTTCAGCGAGCGACTCAACCACAAACATTAAATGTGTCTCCCCTCCGTCTTTCCTCTCAGGCACCCACCAGGTGGTTGTTCAGAGGGATCCGTTCGATGCGGTGGCAGAGCATCTAGCAATGGGGTTACTGGCAGGCATGGCAGCGGGAGCAGCCATGCGATCCTTCCTCTGGATGCCTTTCCTTCTCTGCTGAGATGATCATTGTTACCGACACGACAACACGGCACAAAGGCCCGTCTGTCCCCACGGACAGACAACCTGTCATCAGCACCTGTAGAAAGGCTTTTACTTCATCTTTTATATCATCTGTTTTCAAATCATAGCTGCTGTAACAAACAGCTGCTTACGTTTCTTTTTTTTCTTCTTGTGTGCAGTTTTGCATATAAAACTAATCCTGAAGAGGATGCTGTGTAATTATGTTCTCTGCTCCTGAACCTTTGCAAAACAGGAAGTCAATTTTGTATCTCAATGTTCTTTTATCTGCTGCTTGAATTTTACACTTTGCGAGCTTAACAAAGTGTGAAGCCTTTAGCAGAGAATAAATGGATGTTATTAAAATATAATTAGGGATGGTGATTGTCAGTGTTGCATGTTTGATTGCCTGCAATGATTAGCCATAAACACGCATTTTAAAATATATTTTTCTAGTTTGATGAAACAATCCAAACTCAAGGTACACTAACTAACATTTTCCAGGGCTCTCAACCATATTACATTGTCTTCATCAGCGGGTGGAGCTTGCTCAGTTGTCATGGAGATAGATGTATGCCATTGAGATTTCATCCATAGCACTTTGAGGACCTTTAGTTCATATTAGCTTGATAAAAACAAGCTCTTGTCTGTGGAAGAAGACTGTGTAGCACGCTTGAAATCTCAGGAAAAAGTTAGTCAGTGGACCTTGAGTTGGGATTGTCTTGTCAAACAAAAATTTTCCAGGCCAAACATAAACTTCGCTTTAGTTTTATGTGAAATCATAAAAATGCTTTGGATCAAAAAGACATATAATGTCAAATGTCAGCAGATTTATCTCCATGACAACTGGGCAAACTCCATATGCCGATGAAGACCATGTGATGGGGTTGAAAAACTATTTCCAACCCACAGAAAAAAAACCTTTGGAATAAATTACATTTTTGTATTTATTTATTATATTTTTGTTTATATCCAAAAAGTCCTAAACAATAATTCTACTCAGTTTGTACCAACAAACATAAACATAAAAGGGGGAAAGGTGCTTTATTCTCATACTAATGATGCAATCACCTCTACAGACAGAGCGAAGACATGAACTGTGATGAATATGTAACCAAAAAAGTGTCATCTTACACTGTTTGCATCCCTGTTCCTCCAGTGTGTAACTGTGCACTGGTTAAAAGTGAAAGGACAGTAAACTAAATGAAGGTGATGTAATTAACAGAAGCATGTTCCAGCTGTCACTGACAACATACTGATAAAAATGCTAAATATAAGATCATCTGTAATTATGGTCTTGTCCTTATGCACAGTGTTAACCTACATGATCAGAACTTGTAAACCAAGGGAACAAGAAACTTCAGTCACTTCTTGAGATACAGAACAGATTTGTATGTCTCACCATATCAAGTTAGTGTCAGCAGGCGGTGGCTGCACAAAGGTTACTGGGTTACTGGAGCCAAAGTTTATCCCAGTAACTCAACTTTCTTCAAACCCCAAACAGAGCAGCTACAAAGAATGTTGGTTTTGAAAATGCTAAACTGCACCAGCTTACCTGTGCATGGGAGGGCAGCTTTAAAAGGAAAAATGTCAGCGTTTTTCCACCTGTGTATTTGTCAGTTAGTTGCTCAAGTGAATCTTTATGCAGTGAGCTACAACAGCTGAAGCAGGAGGATCATTTCTATGTTTGTTTTCAATATGACTCATGGTTTATGTGAAATTCAAGTTTATTTCGTAAGTTATACGAGGCTCGAGCACGTAACAGAGGTGGTGAATGCAAAGTTAGCGTGACCCATTAGTCAGTGTCTGTCACTGATACAAGCATAACTGGTACGTCAGAGGAGGTCGCGTCCCAAAGCTCGCCTCTGATGATGTCAGTCCAGAGGCGCCTTATCCACTAGAATTCAAAATCTCATTTGGCAAGTACACGCTCTCAAATTAGCTGAGTGTGGGTGCAGCACATTGTCTTTACAAAAATAGTGATCGCTTTCAGCAGCTAATTGTAATTTCCCCTAATGTTACTCCTCCTTACATGTGACTCCTCTCTGGGCGTGTCCGTTCACTTGCCCTTTAGCCTTCACTCTGTCATCTCCCAGCTTTCCCTCTGCTTGAAGTTTGCGGATCAGATCGTGGGGACCCTTCCCCATCAGAGCCGACGGGTGCCTGTAGGAGCCTCCCAGGCGGTCCCACAGTGTGAAGTATTGGCCGTAATTGTAGTCGAAGAAGAGGTGGTGGTCGGTGTGGTGAGCCGAGCCGTTGATGACGCTCGTCAGACCGCCGGGGACGCGGTAGTCGCCGTCGTGGATGGAAATGGTCCAGATGTTGACGAAAACGTAGAGGGCCAAGTAGAGCACCTTGTGGAGCGGGAAAAAGAAGGGGTAGATGTGGTACGGGAGTCCCTGCATGAAGCCGTCTACTGGATGAAAGGCATGGCTAGCAAAGGGAGAGGGGATCTTCCACAAGTGGTGTGGTTTGTGAAACAGCTGTTGAGACGAGAGAGCAAAGAGATCACAGATTTATTCTAACCATGATTTCAAACACTAGGTAACCTGTGCTTGTGAGAGCGAAGAGAGTCAGAGTTGTGCCATAACATTTGTTTGTATCAGGTCGTCTCTATTACATATCATTTAAAGTTAAGCACCCACACAACGACCTTGAAGCTGAACAGAAAAAGAAGGAAAGAAGAACGTGTCAGTACAAGCAATAAAGCTTAATATTTATAGCCAATAATTTATATTTAAACTTAGGGTCCTGGAGATAATAGCTCAAATAACACATATAAAATGGTTCATAGCTTGATACTTGATGACTTTAATGAGAATTACTTATAAATGTACAGAAAATAAAACTTAAAAAAATAAAACAACAGATATGTTGAGATTCTGCTCACCTTATAAATAAGCTTATGATGTAGGAAGCGATGAATCCAGTAGATACACATGTCGGTGAAAAACAGGAAGGAGATCATACTCAGGAGGAGCCCGGGCCAACCTGAAATCACACACACCGCGTCACCAACAACGACTCGGGTGCCTGGTGACCAGAAGCACCGGAAACATCAGGATTACAGAACGAGTGAAAAACCGGCGACGACGGTCTTCAACTCACCCAGCGGAGATTCGCCGACGTTGTCGTACAGTTTGCTGTATCCTCTAACTTCAGCGAAGAACAGAGCCACGGTGGGAATGCTGATCCAGGGCAGAGAGGTCATCGCATATTTGATCTCCCGCTGAACCTGGTTCTAAAATATTTAAAATAAAGCAGGGAATAAATAAACATGCGGAGGGATATAAAGGGGTTAAAAGTTAACACCCCTGGTATCCACACTATAAAATCTCATGTGATAATCAGAGCTCAATCTTGATAGTTGTGTGGACATTGCACTTGGCTGTTATTATAATTGCACGCTGTTATTTGATTGGTTCGATTTATCTGTAATCTCAGAGTGTCTTGTTTGTTGCTGTGATATCGTGCTGTTGTATTTACTCCTGTCTCAGTGACGCTTTAGGAAATTACTGAAGCTTTTTATTTATTTACAGATTTACATTTTCAGTAAGAATGAGGGTCACTTAAGGCCTCAGGTGCTTTTTGGGTTGTCTAACAAGGTCTAACACCAAGTTTCCGTGCGAAAATATAGAGGGATTGAACTCCACTCGACTTCACTTCACCTTTTGTTTTACAACCGAGTGCGATTTTGTGCGATTGATCACATCCGGAAATTAAAGACACACAAAAAAACCCCACAGATTTCTTGGAGAGCCAGATGTGCACCAAAGTTTATCATCGCCAACACTCACAGCAGTTTATCACGGCATGAATCATAAATGAGATACAGGCGTTATACCTCTAAGAAGTGCGGGTGTTTCATCAGAGTGTGGTCGAAGATGAAGAAGTAGCTGATGGCCCCCAGGCCCAGGTACAGGATTGCAGCCCCGAGGTTGGTCAGCACCAGCAGGCTGATAATCTGCCGCAGGGCCCATTCCTCAGGCCACGACGCAGGGTAAACATACGGGGTGAGGACGTAGTAGTCGGCAACATTCAGCACAAGATCCATGGTTGAATCTGTGAAGTATAAAACAGCATTTACAAGATGTGTAAACAGTTATTAGATGGTTTAAAACACACTGTAAAAAATAGGGTGTTCAACCATTAATGAATTATTAATGATTAATAGTTGAAGCAGCAAACTTAAATCTTTCGTGTTTATAGTATATACAGTTAATGTTTGGTTATATATCATTAAATATGATTAGAGCTATGTTATATTATTATATTATTATAAATAATTCATTAAGTGTTTTTATTATAATACATATATATATAAACCTGCTACAGATGCCTTTCACTTTCTCAATTACCATCAAACTCTTTAGTTCTTTTTTTGTGCCACAAATCAATTTACTGCTTTCCCTTAAAAATCTGTCTTTGTCTCTGACAGACGAGATAAAACTAAGTTTATCTGCCAATTTATTAATAATAAATTGAGGGATTCTTTTTTAGAAAATAAAACACACAATATTCAATAGATATACATGTCATGTATGAGTGCACACTCAAACTTCTCACATATATATTATGCAAATATTGACCTCTTTCTTAATCCAAAGAATTATTATTAAACAGCAGAAGCTGCGACATCTTCTTTTAAAAACTGTGGTGTTTGATCTGACACAAGAAGCCACTGCAGCAACAGACAGTGGGTGGAGGTTAGTGTATTATGTGGTTTATAGATATATATTTATTATGTTTATATATATAAGTTATTGAGCTGCCTGGACCTCTGATCCCTCGAGGGGGGCTGGACCCGGACTCCTCTACTTAACAAGTTATCACAATGGATTTGGGAATGAAATGACACCAAATCTAACATGAGGTGATTTTGGGGGATTTTGTAATCCACATTAAGTCTTTGCAAACAAGTAAAGAAAATGACCGAGATGTCAAATATTTATGTAACTAACCTGACCTACCGTGACGTGTGGAAACTGCATGAAAAGGTAAATATTCAGTCGGATTAACAGACACCAAAGGCCTCGTTACAGGGTGAAAACACAGAATACAAGAGCTGCACTGACATATTGTTAATATAAAGTTAAAAAGAGTACTGTACCTTGTGTAGGTTGCTCGTATTCCGGAACAACAGTGGAGGGATGTGCGCTAAACTAAAGGTGGACGAGCAACCAATCAGTAACGAGTTGACTATTACGTCACAGAAGGGGGGTCCAATCGGCGCGCAGCTTCTCATCACGGCAGGTTTGTTATGATTTCCGATTGGCCAATTGGAGGATCTGCTCATGGTGTTACAGAAACAACGCTACCGCGCTTAAAGGTCCTGCCACATCTGGAACAGGAGCTGGTCCGCCTTAAAAAAAACTCTTATGTAAATCTGGTGTGTGCACATCTGCACCGAGAGCAGATACAGACGGAGCCAAGTGCGCTCCTCTCTCACTCGTTTAAACTCCATTGTACCAAACTTCCTTTACAAAACAACACATTTGAAGTGATATCTGATGTTTAACCAAACTTAAACACCTCGGGAAAGAAAAGTTGATAGGTTCCATTAAGCTTTAGGAGCTACTCTTGAATTCGGCATCTTACAACATATCCAACAGTGGGGTTTTTTTTTCATTAAAAAGGAAACTTCCGGTCCTGGTTATGGTATATTTGAACCATAAACTTCCCTTATACCATAACTTGTGTTCAAAACATGCCCATCATAATCCAACTCCGAG
Source organism: Seriola aureovittata (assembly GCF_021018895.1). NCBI lineage: Eukaryota > Metazoa > Chordata > Actinopteri > Carangiformes > Carangidae > Seriola > Seriola aureovittata. Next base: position 4,042,237 of record NC_079378.1, on the reverse strand, counting down.
ATGCCGAACTTCTCTTCAGTCTAAAAACAGTTATATTAAGTCAGGTGAGTTGTGTGTTTTCGCAAATTAGCAATAAAAATTTAATTTATAAGATTTTTAAATGAAGTTTGTGGCGTGTTGTGGGACAGTAAGACTTGCCAGACTTTGAGTTATTGTGATTATGTACTGGCTTAATATTGTAAAGTACTGTTGCTCTGCAATAGCAGAACTTTACAGTTAAAACAATTACACAACATTGTTTTACATCGGTGTAATTCTGTTATGATAAAGCACGCATTCTTCCCCTGCCAGTCTTTCACTGCCAGTAATCTTGAGCGGGTATTTTATTTTCCAGTTCTGCTGTCAAAATAAAATATCTTTTGGTTTGGGTTTAATGGCACAGGTGACACATTTAGTTTTTATTCTGCTGTAAGACTGACACCCGGCCACAAGGGGTTGCCATTGTTCTAAGGTAAAAGAGAGTAGCCTCAGCCTTAGTACACTAAACTGTAGGCACTGTAGGAATATACAGGAATATTATCTTGATAATACTGAATATGACATACATTTAGTTAATTATAGACACACTATAAGCTCCTATATTATACCACGGGAATATTACAGCTGAGTAAAGGTGATAACGACTTTATACAGTATAAATGGGTTGAAGGTTGATTTGATGAGATAACTTGAGCTCACTTCCATTATAAGGATATTCATTAATGTTCCTCATCGTTAAGAGAACATATACGCTCTTTTGCTGCCCAGTAGTGCTCAGCAATGCATTTCTTAAGCCACTAAAGGAACTACCTTTCAAATTATTATGCTTTGAGTTGATTTACTTATTGTTTAGAGAATGGCTCCTGTTCACTTCTTTATTCGGTTGTTTTTTTCCCCTCTCTTTTCATTCACTACTTTTAAATAGAAGCCATTGCCAATTTTCTCTCTGATCAATTTTCATTATGATGTTAATATTACGACCAGGGATTGCCAAACATTTTAAATGAATCTTCTTTTCTCCTTACCACAGCCCTTAAATTGTCACAAAGTGCCTTCAATTAATTTTAAGCCCTGTAAATAAAACAGAAAAAGTTGTGATCTTCTAGTCACTTTCCGAAGATGTATCCCGGTTTATAGATTGGGGAACGTCAGAAGCAACAATTTTAAAGAAGCACCTTTAGACATTGGGGCAGTTTTATGTTCGTCGGCCGTTATTGGATGGAAGTCAGGGCGAACAGTAGATACCAGAACTTACAGCTCAAAAGGTGGTGAAAAATACTTTGTTGGTGTTGATGATCTCCAATTTAACAGACTAGAATAACAAGAAAAACAAAACATTATAATAATATTTCAAGCTATTTTTCTACCTGGACGGTGGGTCCAGGTAGAAAAATAGTGGTGGGTGTCATTTTAACCAGGTGTCAAGCCACGTTGATACTTTTGGTTTAATGTACTGAGGTTTCGAGATATCCGCCTTTGAGAACGATATACTGCCACCACAGTAACATGAAAGAGAATCCAGATCAGTTAGTGCTGCTGCAAACATCACACGGACGTCATCCAGCTCCAGTCTGCCAGCCTGAGTGGAGTTTGGAGAGTTTACAGGGTAGTGTATTCTCAGATTCACTGTCTCCAAGCAGAAAACACAAGGTATGTTAATGTTGGGGTCACCAAAGGTACCGTAGCAGAAAACAACAGGTAGTTTCCACCATCTTCCACAACAGTTCAGAGACTTTCACTCCATGTTAAATATGGGCCATTTTTCTAAATTGCTGCACTAAATTTTAGGGTATAGTCACATGCAGGTACATGCAGTTGAGACATGTTTGCTCGCTGTAGATTTCCCTCCATTAGTATGACATACAGCGCAGCTGCTGCCCTTTTAGCATCACACTCTCCTCCGCCGCTCTGCTCACGATGCTGGGAGGACAGCAGATGGCTACACTTTGTGTTTACTGATACAAAGCTGATAGGCCGTCTTATCGTAAATCACATCATACACACGACTCGTTCTGTTCAAGCATATGTCTAACATTTGGTTTCTTAGTGTGTCAAGTTAAAAAGTGATTTAATGATCACATATGTAAAAATTTCTTCGCTATGAAATTTTATCTGTGCAAATAAAACGTAAAACTAGAGAAATCTATTACATGCTGCAAAAAAAGAAAAACAAAAGCAACAGTTGCATTATGTGTCCAAACCCAGTGCAATCAACCTTAATGCATTTTATTAGAAATATGTAAAGTACACCAGTCAATGATGAAATCATATGTAATAAGATGCATGTGTTTTACAGTAGGCGTCGCCTGCTCGGGCTGATTTCATCGATACGGTTTTATTCACACACTGAATGCAAAAGTTGTAAAATAACCTGTTGGTATGACTAAAGAAACTGTTTGTTTTTTAACAGAGAATTTGTTTGTGCAAGCTTGACTAATAGAGCTGGAGCTACGTTACAGGCTGTGAAGGCACCTCCCTCTGTGTGCAGACACACATGAACCAATCAGGATATCTATAGAGAGGCAACCCACACGCTGAGCCCCAGATAACCTGCTGCTCATCATCTCCTCAGTAGGCAACGACGGTGGATGTGTCACTTTGGGAAATGTAATCAAAAACTGGAGAAACTTGTCGCGAGACACAGCGACTGTTCCAACTTTTTAAACCGTCATATATTTGATTATCTTGTCACCGAGTTGATGCGACTAAGAATGAATAATGTGAACTTTCTGATTCACACTTTTCCACTACAGTGTTATTGCAGCCAGGTGAATTGATGGCCAGTTTTACGAACATAACACTTAAAGCTTATTGATGGTGTTGCACATGCACACCTGGACAACTGACATCCACATATTTCATATTGACACATTAGAGCCACACTTTCCCAGCAACACCACTGAGTATGAAGATCCAGGCCGACGCACACACACACACACACACACACACACACACACGCAAACACACACATACGCATGCAAATCACACTGTTCACATTTCATTGACAAAAATTGGAAGGCTTGTTAACAAGATGATACATAATCCTGCATTCATTGACGAAATTGGGCAGGATCTCGGTCATGCTGGTCAAAAGATCGGTCGGATCCGAGTTACCTGCATATAAACCAGCCAACCAGCCATGAAAACCACTTCACCTCCTCTTTGGATTTGAATGGTGCAGGCCACAGCTGCTGCTGTTTAGTCTGTTTGGGGCTGGGGCTGCATCTGCTCATAAATAACACAGTCTCATAAAATTTCATGAAATGAGAATTAATTCCGAAATGCAGATTATGTTGTATGAATACTGCAAACATAATCTTTCTCCACCATGAATGGATTTATGTGAAGCAACAATCTGAAGGCCCATTTTCTGGTGAGATGTTCAGGTAACACTTTATAATAGTAGATACTACAGCTTTAATTTAAAGATGCATTAAGGCTGTAGCCTCCATGAGGTCACCCGTAGGTTTCTGAAGAGTGGTGCTGAAGCTCAGAGTGGGCCGCTCCACCCTCACCCACCAGTCACTCAGCGTGCCACGCCCTCAATTATACGTAACTTCAAGCCTTAATAAAATGTAAATGGGTGAGTTATATATAAATTCACCCCCTGTACAGTTGTCATGAAGAAGGAAATTAGCTATAATGACCAAAACTGTTGCTTGCACCAGGCTGTAAACATGTTGATTTCTGCTGTAAAGATGGGCATTTTAACATGGGAGTCTATGGGGATTGAGCCTCAAGTGGCCATTCAAGGAAATGCAGTTTTTAGCAGTTCCACGTTGGCTTCATCCCTCAGCCCCAGAGGTTTCTGCTTGGTCTTCATATTTTATAACCCCCTTCTCTAGCTCTTATGACCAACACATCAGCAAACAATGACCTTGTTATACATCCGGCAGACTCAGAGGAACAGACTAATCTTTAACATTGAATCTTCTAGATGAACCGAGTGTACTGAAGCATTATTGTCACTGACCCAGTCAGTATAGCTTTGTGAATTGGAGCTCCCCTGACTCAGCAGAAACACACAGCACGTTGCTGCTCCCTGCTTAAAAGCTAACTAAAAGGACTGCAGAGCTGCTGCAGAGAGGTGGCCAGTGAGGAGCAAATAACCTCATGAACAGCTTGTGTTGAACTGGTTGTTCACTGAAGTTGATGAAACCGACCGACAGCAAACTGAACATAGCGCAGAACTGAAGACGTTTGCAACATCAACGTGATGCGTAGCTTGAAGACACAGAATAAACTACATAAACAGTCACAACAAAAGTTTGAACTCAACAGAACAAAAGAGAAAAAAAAAAGAAATATGTAATTTCTACCTCTAACCGCAGCCCCCTCTGTCCATCTGTTGAGTGCTGATTCAATCCTCAGTGGTGCTTTAGCTTTGGACTTGAGTCAGACCTGACTCAACAATCTAATAACTAATAGACCTGCCAAATCACAAAAACAACCCCACACTTACACTCGTGACTTTACTTGGATTTAAGTTGGATTTTAGTGTCATAAAGTTAATTTCATGATAATAAATAAATCTTTATGTCTTTAAATGAACTATTTCAACCACAGAGCACATAATGACTTATTTACGACCTGAAACACTTGGACACCAAAACCTGGACTCACTTCCCATCTCATCTTCCCTTCTCCATCTTCCTGCCTCCTTTCAAGAGTCCCGACCCCATTCCCTTTGAGCAGTTACAGCAGTTACTCACACAGAAAGATACTTAATGATATGAAATGTCTTTCAATTACAGGCAAGAATATTTTTTATTCTGAAACCTCTAAAATGAAAAAAGCAACTGTCCCTAAAAAAAAAAAAATCCCAGTTTATTTCTTTTTTCTTGAATTATCTTTTAATAAAGACGAGAGTGGAAGTGTTCATTTTCTTACATGCAGCAATAATACAGTATACTCCTAGTATAACATGCTCCCTCCACGAATAATGCCGCCTTCAAATGAAACTTGGGGGTTGTATTTTCAACATGAGGAGTCAATAGCACAATATGCTTGGTATTCAAGCAGTTAGAGTTGTGCGATCACTGTTGCTAGGTGACTGACGATCAAAATGGACATTGCCTTGTTCCCTTTTCAGAAACGGTGAATGGTCTGAGGTTTCCTGCATTTCAGTGTCAGGCAAGGAAATGGGAAAAAGGTTTCCCAACAAAAGTAATTATTAGGAAAATGTGTTTTTCATGGACTCCCACAGTTCATCTCACCCTCATCAGTGGTTTTGAATAATCTGTAGACTGCCATCAGTTAGCGAACTCCTCAGTGAGCCATTATTTGCAGTGATGAGATTTGGCTGGTCAAAAATATCCACACACTGCTAAATCAAACAACTTAAACCATATTAAAATGCAAATTGCCTTCTGGGCACAACATGCTCCACCCATTCCACTCTGATGATTAAAGTTCATTCATGACACAGGTGGCACCTCCATCTCTTTGAAGCTGTCTGTTTGTAGATCCTGCTCATCCTGACAGCTACAGTCTGATGTAATTCTTCCTCACAGAGGGGTAAAAGAAAATGCTTTTTGGAGGTGGTTCTCTCAAGCTTTTTAGCAGCTTCGTTCACTTTATTTAGTACTCCCCCAGTGCTGAAGGCCAGTCCATGGCCAAAACACATTGGCCATTATTTTCAATCCATCCAAGGTAATAAATAAATAAAAAGGTAATAAAAAGCATTTTTTCTTTCCTTTTGTCAGGAAAGGTGCCGCAGAACTCAGTATTTTTTATTGCTTTTCGGATTTTCCAACAAATTGAAATTAAAATGTACCTGAAAGAACAATGTTTCCACAGAAAATGAAAACCTCTACCTTTGGTCTCAGCTGTTACAAAGTCAGAATAGTAGCAAAGATCAAGGTTCTCAAAAGTAATTCTCAAACTTTCGTTTATTATCTGCATTTAATTTGAAAACTAGGACTCTGATATTAAGGCATAAAGTTATAATCCTTTAGATTTTCAGCGTGTTTTTTTTTTTTTTTTCTCAAAGCAATGCTAGTAAGCTTACATTAGAATTTAGCTCAAAGCACCACTCTGCAGAGCAGCCTAACAAAGCTGCAGAGGCTGCAGACTCATTAGCTGTGTCCCAAATCCAGACTGTACAGCAACTCTGAGCAGATTTTCTCCACACGCTTCAGGCGTCACTGCCTGACCTGAGTGATTGACATCTCTCTCTCTCTCTCTCTCTCTCTCTCTCTCTCTCTCTCTTTTTTATTTTTTATGAACCAGATTCAAAACTTCAACTGGGAAAAAAAAAAGAAATATAGAAAAAGATAACATAAAATAAATGTTCAGTAGCTATCACAAAGTGACGGAAGTGGGCCAGGGCTAGCTGGTTAGCATGCTAACTTGAGTAGAATAAAAGACGTGATAGAGACAAGCGTTAACATTGGCATTGCTTTCCACCACCGGAGAGAGCTTTTGTTGAGTAAAGAGAATGAACGGTTTTTACAGACTGGTTAGTAAACAGCTGTTAATGCTAATGCTGGCTAATGTAGCAATAGCAAAAATTACAAGTAGTTCCTTTTAATGCATTTAAATCCAAAATGAAAGCACTAGAGGCAGATTCCTTGAGATGTCATTGTTTTTAACTGACTTGGTTGTGAAATGAAACCTCGAGATATGAGGTATGCTTGATTTTTTAATTCTTTTATTTTGTCTCCTGTTGTGTTTGCTGTCTGCAGCTCTGTGTTTTTATTTGTGCTGCTGCCTGCGCTGGCCAGGTCTACCTTGAAAAAGAGTTTCTTAATCTCAGTGGAGCTTTCCTGGTTAAATAAAGGTTAAATTAAAAATTAAAATGTATTGTCAGCTGAGTTTAGAGTGTCTGTGTTTTCAACACAGCATTTTAGACTTTTCTTTTCCTTCAAGCAAAAACAATGACAAAGAATCCATTAAGCCCTACAGCAACGTCTCATCTGCTGATTTTTGTTTTATTCAAGTAAATGCCACTTGTTGGCGTATGCATTTTCAAGAAAGACACTTCACTTAAGAGGTACAAGAATAACACAATGAAAGTGAGAAAGGCAAACAAAGGCAAGCCACAGTGCTACCACATTAAACACCCCTTCTCTTTGTGATGAGAATGGGTCAGCTTACAACAAAGGTCTTTAGATGAAATAGACTAATTTTGCTATCATTGTGGCCCTGTCCCAGTTTTACAGAGTGAAAGTTAGAGCCTTCTTTTGGTTAGATCTGTAATCACTATCCAATCTGCCTGGAGGAGAAAAAGAAATTTAATTTGACAAGGAGGTAATGAACCCGTGCAGCCATTATCTTATATAACCCATTTGAGAGACTGGTTGAGCACTGATGAAAATTCTATTACACATAGCTGGCTGATTTCTCTATTTTGTTCAGTGGCAGAAAAGCCTTTTTTAACCTTGCCAATTTACTTTGAACTCTCAGAGTTGCCAAGGATCATTATATCAAGGAGCTTCAAACACTGACCCTTAAATGATTCAAAGGCAACAACCCCAGACTTTGGGTTAATAACCTCTGTGATGCATATACAAGACACCTAGGCAAGTGCAGGAAATACTTTTACTTTTAGATTCTCTCTGGAGTTTGAGTCAGAACAGGATTCTGGTCTTAGATGCAACTTTTTTGGTCTCAAAACTTTCTTATTTTTCAAATCTATTTTGGTTCAGACTTTCCTTGGCCTCAATTAAATGCTGACTTGACTTTTCTTTTACTTTCCAGTAAACTTAAATTATACATTTTCTCCCTGTGGTCTATATTTTAAAGTATTTTCTTCATACTGCAGACAACTCAGTTATCAAGTGCAACACACACAAAGAATGACACGCATCATTTGGCGTCCACAGCACACGGCAGATGCCCCATAAACAGAGTAGTAGTAGTGAACGTACAGCAGGATGTGCCAATATAGGGAGCAGATGTAAAACTACTGCTTTTCTGGAACGCTTATGTGCGTCCTTAATTCGATATGTAACATAAACAAAAACTGTATGAGTCAATGATTAATTGGAAGTTTAAACATACAGAGGAAGTTCAACATTACTCCTAATTGTATATTAAGTACATTTATTCAATTAGTACATTTATTTTAGTACAAGTAATTTACACTGTTCATCATAAGCAGTTGTTTTTGACTTGGTATAGGTGCTACAGCTACATAGCTAACATTAGCATTACCTGCTGTTTACTCACCAGACTACAAGAAACGTTGCGAGTTCAGCATCCAACTTTATTCCTTTACTCTTTTCTTCTACTGAAGTTCGCATGCTAACCAGACACAGGTGGATCAGCTGCCATTGGGCTCTGAACTTGCTCTGTAGTGCATGTAGTGCTGTAGTGCAAACTATTCCTTTAACTTTCCATCTAGTGCCATCATCTGGTCAACATTTCTATTTGTTCAACACAATGCTTTATAACCACAGTACCTTCAAAACTAATGACATTCCCATCAGTACTTTGTGTTAGCAAAACTAAGACATCTGAGTCCTGAACAAATTTAAACTTGGAGCACATACTGAAAGAAGCTACTGCCTGACCCAGACAACACAAACAGTCTCTAGACTGGTGTTAAAAAAGTGTAAGATGATTATTTGTTTGTATAAAATCAGCAGCATCACAATTTCTATTTGAAATGTAAAGAAGAGTCTTATATGAAAACAAAAAAGAGGCTGCTTAGTTCTGTGGTGCTGTGTGACAAGTCTGAAGAAACTGAATAATACTGCAAACTTCTAATGATTATACCAGAAAAAGAAATCCAGTATTCATGACACCTAACTAAAGCACAAATATGATGTTTGCGAAGAAGTTTTGATCTCCTCACTTGGCTGCTCAACCTGTTTAAAGCCAAGATTAGACCTTGGCTAGGGGCCTCACAGCTTGAATCTTCAAATTATGAAATGGTAAAATCTGAAGCCATGTGTGCTCCATTTAATATTTATCAGCTCCTGAATGCATGTCAGTATTTATTTGTTCCTCGCCTCCTTGTATATTCATGACATGAATAATGCTGTGTATGTTAATCAGATGGCAGACCAAGAGCAAAGTTTCAAAGCATCCTTCTGGAAAATCAATCATCTGCACGGCCTCCTTAGCATCAACCAACTCCGCTGCTCCCCTGACAAGATCACAGCTGAGGAGTGTACTGTCTCCTTTTTACATATTGCCGGACTAACCACAGGCACTGATTAGCAGCATCCCTCCCCCCTGATAGATCCTTTGTGCTTGATTTTAATGAACTGCTTTGCATTAGTGAGCCCTTCTCTCCTCCCAGTACACTTGCCTCTACTTGCTCTCATGTAGTCTGGCAAACCAGGGCAGAGCTCCTGTGGAAAAAAAAAAAAAAAAAAAAAAAAAATTCAGTCAACACATCTATCAGTAAGCAGCCGGCCAGGCGCACTCTGAGCCAAGACAGAAATATTGACAAATTGTCTGCTAGCCATCTTATTATCTTGCCCAGGGTTGCAGTTGGCAAAATAGCACATGCTGGAGGCAGCAACGATGGCGGTGGCGGTGGTGGTGGGGGTGTGCGTGTGTGCGTGTGTTACCGTGTGTGTGTTCTACAGTTAGAAATAAGCCAATGTTTGTAGAGCTTGCAACCCTGACACCCTGTTGTTGTACCGCTGAGCTTTGAGTGCTGCGCCATCATCTGTGGTATTAGTGTTTCTGGCTGTGAAAGTAAGCTTGAAGCAGATACCAAATGAGAACACATCTGATAATGAGTGATTCACTCATTACATTTCTGCTCTTGGTATGAATTGATGGTATACTGCTGTGGCAACATAAGCCAGACACCAGTTGCTCAGCTGAAACTATGTCCAACTAGAATTACCACCTCGTGGTTGTGCGCCTTCGCCAAGCAGTTGAGTTGCAGTTTGCATCCATGTCTGCCCAGACTCTTTGAAGGGATTTAATAGAAAGTATTAAAAGTATTTCATCAGAATTGACTCATGAATTCTGGAGTTGTGGCCAAAGACATGTTTTGTGAGGTCACAGTGATCTTGACCTTTGACTTTGACCGCCAAAATTTTAATCAGTTCATCCTCGAGTCTAAGTGAACGTTTGTGCCAACTTTAAAGCAATTCCCTCAGGGCGTTACCAAAAGACTGGGACAGACGGACATTACGTACAGAGGCATAAAAAAATTTAATGATATGAGCACAATGTCATTGTTAAAGGAGACGGGACCAGAACCAGGAAGTAGTCTGACACTAAGGATATCACAATGCAGGGGAAAGTAAAAGCCATTTTATGTTTGCAGCTTTCTTGACTCCTTGTGTCGACAGAAGTCAAACCTATCAGCTAATCAGCGAGTGGCTAATCAGCTAGCTAACATACGTACGTGAATCTTAAATGAGATTTAACCGAAGTCAGGACCTGTCAAAAAGTAAACCATGATACCAGTGACTCCAGAAGAGCTTATTTTTTAATACACTGCAGATTTACAAAAATACAAGCAGGTTTTATGACGTAACACGACAGGATACGTTTGCAGATAGTTGCGACTGTGTGGCGTTTGCGAGAACTCTGAGGACTACACAAATCTTATGCACACCTACAGTATAGTTATTGGCTCCACAAAATTCATGTGGTCACAAAATATTTGTACGAAAAACAATCTGCTCACACTGACTCAGCATGGAATAAGTCAATGACTGCTGAACCATACTGCACTGACTCATGGAAGTGGGCAGCACATTCAGGGACAGTGGGTAATGTGCTGTACTGTAATATCTACTGTATGTGGTATGACATCATAATTTTTCTAGAGAGGACACTCATTGCACCCACGAAGGCTCAGCGATATCTTATGCTGTTTTAACAAACGACCAATGCTGCAATGGATGCTTTAAAGTGAAATAAAACCTGTCTAATCCAATCTGGGGGTTGTTGGTTTCAGTATTTAAATTACATACTTGAAATTTCAATCTTAACTTGATGATTTCCACACAGTTTGTCTTTCTAAGGGTAATTAAAATAATTATTCCCTCAATATATGCACATGATGACATCTGTAAGTAAGAACATATAAAGCAAGCTATGAAGATATAAGTGTGTTGCTTCCTAGTTAGATATATAATTGTGTTTCTCGGTGCAAGGTGTTCTCACTTTGGCTGTCACTGGAAGCATCAGAGGATGTTATTTCACCACTGGCCTCTTCGACATTGTGTTGCCTTCTCACAATGACCCTGGGTTAGCAGGAAGTGCAGCAGAGATGCCCTTTTACACTAAAAGAACTTCCTCAGGCTTCAGCTGAATGGCCATTTTCATTCACAGGAGCTAATATAAAATGTTCCCTTTTTCCTCCTTGACACCTTGCACATTACTTCCATCGAAAAACGAAATAGAGGCTGGAAGAGGTCAGATCAACGTTCAAACAATGAAAGGGTGAGGTGCGCAAAGGTCCCAGAGTAGCAGAGGGTAGACAAAAGAGCCGAGACTGAAGGAAAAATGACTGAAAAGTGTATTTGTTGAGCGGTTACAATGAGTGTTTTGCTGATAAATCCTTCAACGCTGAACCCCACAAACAAACTGGCTTAGTAATTGAAAAGGTGGCAGCTAAGTTTAAAGGCGGCTCACTGGCTTAATGGATGAAAAAATGTTTTCAGAGAATGAGATGCAAATTAAACGCACAAACCTTAGAAAAATAGCAATATACTGTATATTTAAAAAAATATTGATATAAAGCAAAGAAACTGTGGAAAAACGGCATCCTGAAAGATAATATAAAGAATTAAAAAGTTAATATAAAAACGTTTTTACATTGAATGAAATGTATTCAGGAGTTTATAATGGAGATTTATTCTAAACACTGAAAAGTATGATACTAAATCAAATTTATTCAAAAGTCAAACTGCCACAAACTGTAGATACAAGCAGCAGAAGCAGCAGTAAGAAATATTCCAGGCGTCAAAGCAGCTCTGACTTTATTTAGAAAATTTGTGGCTCTTTCTGACTCTATGTGACTGTATCATGAGATATAAAATGGACGTTATGATATGACAATTACAGATGGATCAAGTGTAAAATTTGCATATTGATCCTTTAATATTTATTGATACTGAGCATTAGTCATGCTGATGTCTAATGATTTTTGGACTCCAGTGACTCGGCATCAGTGGCATGGCTCTATGGCAATGTCAATATCAGTGTGTTGGTCCGGACTGAAATCTGTGAACACCTGTTAAATAGATTGCAGAGGAATTTGGCAGCAACAGGAGGTTGAATCCCTCAGACTGTGGTGATCACCTCTAGCGCCACGTTTAGGCTTTTAGAGAAACGTCTCGACAACTATTGGATGAAGTCCCGTAAAATGTGGTGCAGACGTTCGGGTAACCTTCAGGATGGATTGTAACTGTTTTGATGCTCCCCTGACTTTCCCTGTGGTGATATAGATCATGAGGTTATCGTAGCTTTCAGAGAAGATGTTTGCTCTCCTTCACAAAAGAGACGAAAAGGACACAAAGAGCACAACACTAGTAGCTGAGCTGCTGCAGTGCTGAGCAGGTTGATGTGATGCTTACTGCTCGGTTTTTGTTAAAATATCACTTCTACTTCAACCAGAGGCAAAGTTTTGCTTCAGTGCTTCTGTTGCACTCATCATAAGCTGCGTTGATGGTGCCAAATCAAACTTCTGGTCATGCAGATGAATTTTCACATCCTTGCCTTTCTTAATTACTTCCTTTTTTTTTTCTTTCTTTTTAAATTTTATTTTATTTTTTTACAGATATCAATGAATCGGTGGATGTCAGCGGGTTATTAACCTCAGAGACCATCTAATACTCATTCCTGCTGCTTCCTGCACAGTTTCAAACCGTCAACCGTATAACTCCTCGTCTTTTGAAGACGAGGCTCTGGTGACTTTGAAGGCAGCGGCAGGTAAAACAGATGGAAGAAATGAACACGCAAGATAAAAGAAAAAGGTGGAATCTACACTTGATTTCAGAACAGCAGAGGGAAGCAGTATTAATTAGGGAGATGTGACCTGAATGCTTCTCAGAACTCCCCTCTATTTCCTCTGGACGCCAGTCACTTGACATGTCTTATGCATTTTGGGAAGCTGCCAAAACGCTGTGAGGATAATTGAAAAAAATGTAGGGGTGTGTTTGAGTCCCTGAACAACGCACAAATAGTGTCCATACACTGCACGGCGCCGCTGAGAGCTGAGAAGTCAGTAGTCAAACAAATGCAATAAGATGAAAAGCTATTGATTCCTAATGTTGGGAAATGGTTTGTTGCAACAGCTGCAGTAATATGATACAGCGGGGAAGGAAATGATATAAAAGCTGTGTCAAACCATTACGACAATAACACAAAACAGATTATAAACAGTTGATAGTCTCTGTATATAAACCGCAGCTGTAACTCGGAACATAAAAATTATGTCATTACAGATTAAAATGGATTACTGTGCATGGAGGCTTTGCTTAATATGTGTATAATATACAATTGCAAGAGTATATAAAATATAGATAGAGGATTTTCAGCTGATTAAGTTCTGGATTTTTTTGATAACAGCAGAGTTTAATCTGGTGTGTTGTGAAGGCTATAAATATACTGTATGGTGGAGAGCCACTATCACCATGACGATCAGATGGAAGTGAAAGAAGAAACAACAACTGTATTTGCAAACATGTAGATTCTGATGATGCTCTTGGTATCAGGTCCATTCATTAAACACCTGAATCTGACGTGACAAGCTAAAGCTGCTTTTCTGTCATTGTCAGTCAGTCAGTCGGTCGGTCGACTGCTTTAGTCTGAGTCGTCTTCACAACTTCTGGGTGGATTGCAATTAAATTTTTAACAGAGAATAATCCTAATGACTTTGGTGATCCACTGACTCTTTAATTAGCACCTGTTTTAATTAGCAGTGAAATATCTCTGCGGCCATTAGATGCATTGCCATAAAATGTCATACACAAGTGAAAGTGTGGGTATTTGGGATGGACTCATTGTGAGCATGCTGATGTTAGACACTGCTGTTCCTGTATCAAAGACTAGATGGACATAGGCGCCATCTTGGCAGTGCCTGACTCCGCCTAACTCCTGCCTGATCCAGAAAGAGGCCGGGCTTTGATGCATGCATAACTTTAAGCCTCGATAAAATCTGAACAAGTGAGTTATATGTATATATACATATAAATTCACCCCTCGTACAGTTGCCTTGAAGGAGGAAATTAACAATAGAGACCTAAACCGCATTTTGTGCCACGCTATAAACAGCCTCAAGTGGCCATTCTAAGAACTGCAGGTTACTGTTACATCAGTATTGGCTTGACCTCACAGGTGCTTCTAGCATGGCTGTAGACTCTTTTTAAAGTCTGTTGGTACACACACTACATCTCTGTGTATGATACAGTAACACACTCCATCGCAGACAACATGTACATACAGTACATCATATAGTCTCCAGTGACTGTACTTCTACTTTAGACTGCGGGACACCAACAACAGACATGGTTAAAACATGAAGACTGCACGCACAGGGGTAACGCTGCTATCAGGAAGCCGTAGCTGCAGCTGACGAACAATTAAAGCCAGAAACAGCTTTCATAGCAGTGAAGCAGGTTGTATCCTGAAGGCTGGAAAAATGAGCATGCAACTGGAAGGTTGCCAGATGAAATCCCCAGACTGCCAGTGAGGGTCTGGGAGGAGAAAGTGAATGACTAGTGCTTTTTGTGTTTGTATAACAGACAATACAAATAAAGCTTAGGATGAATTGGACCTACTGTGAAATTTGATTGGGATGAATGGACCTTGATGTTCTTTCTCTCTGTCCCCAATCTCTTTTAATTTACTGGTGTTGTGGAGGATATGGTTCTCATCATTAATCAGCAAGACAAATGAATCCCCAGCTGCCTCGGTGTGAGAGAGCGCAAGAAGCAGAGAGAGGAGAGTGAGTGGGGGGGGGGGAAGAAAGGAAGGGGTGGGGTATATAAATCAAGTCTGCTTTGATTAAATCACCTTCGTCTAGAGGACATGGCTAATAAGATCCATTAGGTTGATATTCAGGATTCTCATGTATTGTGCTAAATGTCAATAAAAAAAGAACCTAAATCATTCAAAATGGTTAATTACACCCAGGCTAATGAAAATCTTTACATTTGGTGACACTAATTAGTAATGTTCAACTCAAATTACAGTCATTTACAGAGCGGGCAATTATCTCACAGAGGTTCTGCTTTTTGAGTGTTGTTGGCCAAAGCTATCAGTCACCTAACGAATAAATAAAAGAAACATTCAGCTCCGAACACAGCGCTTGATCACAGGACGATCAATATGTTACTGTGTGGCTGGAGGTCTTGTTAAAGTCAGCAGCTGTGCATTTTAAAGTGGAAGCTGCAGATACAGTCAGAGCAAACAAGTCTCCCCCAGTTTGTCACTCACACCACATTCAATATCCTCAATGTCGATGCAATGTTTTTGTCACCACGATCCTTTAAATACAGTATTCTCTGTGTGAAGGAGTCCGTGCACTTCCCAATCAGGCCACAGAAAGGCACTCTAGCACCTGTTTCACTGCCAATCTGTTGCAAGTCACAGAAGGAGAGGAGGCGCTTTCCATGGAGGTCTAACTGGCAGAAGTGGGGTTGCAACATCTGAACAATATTTGCATTTCTCATAGATAAGACTGCAGCACAAAACAAGTCCAATTCTGTACACAGTTTCCAAAATCTGCGACCCCCCCCCCCCCCCCCCATCGGATAAAATACAGCAAAGAAAGACAGAATGTCATGCACAGACGAATTTGTTACTACAATTCTCCTGAGGTTGAAATTCCCAGCCCTATGAATAAAAAGGTCAATATGAACAGGTAAAAAGAGGATTTATACTTGTGGCAATAATTTCCCAAAAATCAATTCTGAATATCCTTTTTTTTAAGAGAACAGAAACATCTCAAATCTGATCTGTGCAAAAAAAAAAAAAAAGTTGTGAAACAGTGGAAAACCAAGAGCCACCATTAGTACTAACATGCATTATTTAAAATCTCTCATGACGATAAACAGCTCAACATTTGCTTTTAATTAAAGCTAAATATTGTATCTATTTTATATGTACAGCACATTATTACTTACATTATTTATTTACTTCGTTGTTTGGTGCGTGCCAGTGTTTCTGGAGGGCAGCAAAACAAAGGGGGGAAAAAAAAATGGATAGTGGGTTTAAATACAGAAAATATGTTTTGTTCAGGAACAACAGCAGAGGGAAAAGAAAAAACATCATCATACATCCACATCATAGAACTGAATCAAATGTTGATATGGATATTTGCGTCTCCTTCCACGTGTGGTGCAACAAAGGGGCAGTAATAAGTCTTTGGTTACAGGTATACAGTTCTCTCAGCCATGTTCCATCTGCTAAAATAAGACTCCTCTTCAATCAATGTGGACAACAGATTAGCTGAGATCCCGCAGCCACGAGCTTTCACGCCCCCCCAGGCCAACCTGTCGACAACAAACACGCAGACGACTAACACGCTCTTGAACTCCAGCATCATAAGCATGGCCTTGGGCTTCCTCTCCATACCCTGCAGCAGCCCTTAACATGACTGCCTGGCTTGGTCATATCACTCGCTGCCCTGCAACAGTACACACAGAGCTAAAAAAAAAAAAAAAACATGGATTAAAGATGGTGAGGCTTTAAATGCAACAAAGACAGCTCGAACACACAGAAGACAACAACTTAACTACAGCCTTATGTTTACCTCACTGCCCTGCCCAGTGAACCAAGACCCTTTAGCTTTATTTAGACTCTCAGTGGCTGAGCACATGTACAATCTAACACAACACACACATAGTAATTGCATTCAGTTGCGAGATGTACCGAACCATTTGTCTCTGTGACTGCACCCACACTTCCCTTACATATAAAGAGGGAGGGAGAAGACACTGGGTGCACCTTGCAATATCATGCAATACAATACAACACCACGGCTAATTCAAGCCTGGAAAAATGACACTTCTCTGACGATGTCAACAAATTGAATTTTCAGCTTCACCAAGGCAGTGTTTACCGCAGGGCTGTTATACCCCGCCGATGTTACCCCTCAGTGGTAGTTTCTCTCGAGTGAACCGCTGCTTAAAATAGGTCCATTGTGGCGAGAGCAGTCAGATGATCAGACAGGTTTTAAACAAACCCCCAGAAAGACCACTGAGAACAGTTAAAATAAAACCCAATCTGATGTAACTTCCTGGAAACTTTGACCTACCCGTGCTTGCTGTAGTTGTGCATTCAGTTTTACCTCAATGTAAAGTGATTTATATAACCCTGCAAACCCGGTGACCTATTTTTTTTCACCCGTCTGATGGTCTGGCTGCTTGTGCTTCTCGATCTGCGGGATTTTATTGTGGAAATGTGACCTTGTTCCTTGATTTCGGCAATTACTTTCACCCGCTACAGCTCAAGTGATTTCAAAGCTTTTGATGAAGCTTGATGCTTTAACCATCTCCAGCACTCTCTGCCCAAAGAGCAATGTACTGCTAGAGAGGAAAGGCTGGAAGCAGTGGGAGCTGATGAAAGAACATTTACCTGAGCCCACTGCAGCAGATGGAGTAAAGATCCCAACGTGGCAGTGATCTGTCAGCACAGACATCGGTGAAGAGAATGAACCCGCAGTGAACACAACAGCTAAGAGGAGGAAGATGATGCTGCAGGTAGTGAGGAAGTGACATCACATGAATCAGCAGATCGGGGTCAGAGGTCAAGCTGCCCTGATGATGAGATCTGTAATAATTGTCTGATCACCCTGTAGTGTCAGTTACTCGTTTGAACGATCTCCAGCCTGAACACACACACACACGGGTTAGCTGTCGAACAGACGTGGATAAAAAACCAAACTAATCCACCACAACTTCCTCCTAACGTGGACGTTGTCTCTCACTTTTCACTTTGCTCCTGTGGTAATTACTACAGCCGCTAGATGTCGCCTAACAACAAAACATAACTATGGGTCGTAAAAACCAGCTGCACAGACAACCTGGGCTCTTTTGTTAGTACAGGAGGACAGTCTTATTTGTTTGAGATGATTATGATGTAAACAAAGATGCGACTACAGTAGACTAAAGAGTTGTAATATGAGAGGACGTATGATTCTGATTTTGGTAACACAAATTAGTTAAGTTAAATATTTACCTCTAAATATTTGAAATAAAGAGTGAAGGTTATCAACATGTTGTTGCCTGAGAGTTTTTAAATGATTTGTTTACAGTGTAAAATCATGTAACATCTTTTCTTTGCTAACATTTTTGCTAATGCTGCGAAAAAATCCTTGGCTCCTTGTATCCAAGAGCATGTGCATTTGTTTCTGACGATGTCAGTGAAGTGAACCTTGTTTGTGTTACATGTTATTTAGACTGTTTTACTATATTTCACTTTATATTGTTTTTTATTGCATGTTCAGGTCTTGTGTTGTGGTTTAAAAAGTGAGTTATGTGCGGATCTGAAGAATAAAACTAGGTTAATGAAATAGGTGGAGCCAGTTAGGTGAAGAGAAGAAGTCAAGATACACTTACATATACATTAAAAAAAACATAAGGAAATCTGTACAAACATGGAGTCCCACTCAGAGCTTTGGGTGCAAATTATGATAATACAAAATAAAACAAACATGGAAAACAAAGCCAAATTGATCCACTGAGCACAAATTGTTGTTGAAAACAAAACAATCATAACAAATGCTGAACGGCATAGAGCAATTTCCTGCTGGAGTCAAACAAACAAATGTCTAGGTGCTGTTTTAACCGGTAAGTGGCTGCGGCTTCGATTTCACAAACAACAATGACAACAACTCAAAGAGGAGCTGAATGGAAGCTATGTTTTAGCAAAATACAAGCACCTTTGTGACAGAAAGGCGTTGCATTGAAAACAATGTCGGATATCAAATGTGGCCATTGTTTTATGTTTTTTTTTTTTTTTTGTCAGTAATAATGACAAAACTGGAAATTTGTGTTTCAGGGACATGATTACAGTTTGGATTCAGATAGTTTGACATTTCAGGAAATGCCTTATGCCCTTTTTTTTTTTTTTTGCAGAAGGTTAAGATCAATACCACTCTCATGTCTGTGCATTAACTAAGGTGCTGAACCAGACTGTAAACCATTAGAGTCTGATGGAGCAAGATAGACAGTGGCTTTACTGCCAAACCTGTAATAGATGAGAACAACTCGTAACCATGGTAACACATAAAAGATCGCTTTAGCCTCGACTAAAACTGACAATAATCAAATGACTAAGAAATGTTCATTAGAGTTCTGTGACCAAAATGAGCTCTGCTTCTTACCCTGACCCTCCATAAGAAGATGATGGTTTTTCCCTCTAAGAAATTTTAAAGAGACACATTTTCAGTTGTTGTAATGATTTCAGTAAATAATATAGGCTACAAATGTTTGCATTACTCGCTAATGGCCATTTAATTGTTACATCTAATTAAACAAACACTGACAGGGGTCTTTTCTCTAATTCTCCACACAGTTCCTAGCTTGAGCTGTTCGGTACATGTGTTGATCTGACTACTCTGAATGAACTGCCATGGTGGAGCTCCACTCACTAGTAACTGAGAGCACCGTCGTCACCTCAGCTGTGACTTAAAGTCTGTTACTTCCTCATTAAAAGCTTATTAAGAGCCACATAATCAATCATCTGCTGTGAGATTATAGCCTTATGTGCAGTGCTTGTATTGGTTAGTGTTGTGCTGAACTGAATTTAACAGCTTGGACAAGCAACAGCTTGGACAAGCAACAGCCTGAAAGCACCGCTGACCCATGGATGGATTACTGAGCAGGCCTACTGGCCACAAGCCCAGGGTTCAAATGGAGTCAGGGGCCTCTGGACCACAGCCTCTGAATGAAGTTCATATTCCTTGTTGGAAAGTCAGTCAAATGACTACAATGAGAAACAAAGCAACCACAAAGAGACATATAATGAGGAAAAATTGACACAAAAAACCTACAGAGAGATGCGGAAGAAGTACGAAGAGATGTAAAAGAACCACAAGGAGACACAAAATGAGCATGACTTTACACAGGGTAACTACAAAGAGTTATAACAAGACCAGGAAGAGACACCAAGTGAGTAAAACAAGATGCAAAAAAGCTAAAAAGAAAAGAGCCAAAACACCAGGCTGCAGGATGCAAACCCTGGTTTCCCATGACAAAGTGCTGTCAGGTTATGAGTCATCACAAAATAACAAATCAGTTTAATATGAATGTAATTTCTAGCAGACAGACTTGAACACAGATACATACAAGTGGTTAATTTGTGTTTAATGACTGTGTGAAAAAAAAACCCACAAAATATTACTCTCTGCATAATGGAGACCTGGTGTGATTGCAGAGCAAGGACAAGTAGCTTAATTGTTGCGAGCCCTTACAATTGGCCTGATTTCCTCAGAGGTCACGCATGCTTAAGGGTCACCATTACCACAAGGCTTTATGGGTCTGCTCTTTCTTGCCCCCTTACAATCTCACAATCAATAAATCATCCATAATCACCTCTGGTTCACCTGTAGATACTGCGCTGTGGAGGGTTTCCGTCAGCAGAGCCTCTCCACGCTCTCTCTCTCTCTCTCTCTCTCTCTCTGTCTCTCTCGCTCTCTCTCTCTCTGTCTCTCTCTCTGAGTGGGCGCTAGAGAAGCAATCCAAGGATACTTTCTAACGGCGTTCATTAGATCATTATCAAAACACAGGAGTCGAACAGTGACGTGGTGCCTGCGCATATAATGGATAAGTAATGTACTTTACATTTTCAACATACAGCAGTTTTAACCTTCTGAGCTCAACTAGGTGAACGTGTCACAGCAAGACTGCATGGGTGACCTTTCCATTACTATTGACAAAACACCACCAAGGACACACTCTGGCTTTATTGAGTGCAGCCATTTGCTGTTACGGAGTCAGTTAAAGTGTAATGAATATGATTTCGTTCTGTTTAAGCTATTTGAGGATACTGACTAATGAGTCTATAAGAGACCAACTGGCACGCACATTAAACATGAACTCAGAAGTACATTTTCTATGACTGATAGCTTGCCTCAGGTCTTCACTTTCTAATCAATAGCAGTATCACCTTTACTTATTTAAGATGTTGGCTCATTATGTACAGCACTTGAGGTATAATGAGAGCCTGAGGTGAAAATGTAATTAAAAAGATAATATCTTCCTCTACTCAAGTCATCCACTGAATACTGAATATTGTAGGTGTGTTAATGTCTAAAGTAAAGCCTGACTCATGAACATTAAATATGTATGGAGAATTACATTTCTCTATGACGGATAGCTCACCTCGCGTCAATTCCATCTACTATGCTGGAATCAATAACACTATCTCCATTTATTTAAGATGTTAGTCAAAAAGGTTCACCGCACTCATCAAGCAGGGAAGAGGAGATTGATTTTCAGAGTGTAAACCTTGTCGAATTTATTCAAGCTTTCACGCTGCTCCGCGAGGTATTACTCTGCGTTTGTGTCAATTAAGAGCGCTTGTTTTATACCGCGCGTTCACACTGGTTTATGCATGTGATAAAGATTTCATGACATCGGCATTTGCCAGGGTTCACGTCAGACTGAAAGAAAGGAGCTCCCCCTTTTATTCGAAACAAATACATCCATTCATAATGGGGCAAGAAAATGATATCTACTATATTGGTTACATCATTAAATCCAGATTGTCCTCGCTTCGGGAGCTCAGTGGTGGATGTGGAAACTCTGGGTTTTGTGTGTGTGACCCTCAATTGATGTGATTGATCGGCTCAACCTGAGTGTCACTCCTGGGTTGAATTAGGTGAAGGATGACCTTAAAGAAATGGAAAATAATTAAACAGTAATTGTGGCATGTGCAAAAGTTTGAGCATCCTACAAGGCCAGTGTTGACCTTGACCGACTCTCCGACATTTACATCCAGAATTGTGTCGATATGTACAGTAGTATCCTTGTAATGCTTACTGCAATTTCTTAATGCCATCTTGGACAGTGGAAATCACAATCTGGAAGCTCTTTGATAACTCTCTGCAGCCTTCCCTGCTCCTTCTGGGCGTCGGTTAGCTTCATTTTCAGATCCTCAGTCAGTTTTTCTTGGAGGAGCCCGCGGTTATTGAGGTTTGAAGAGTCAGAAAATTTATCGAGCTCTGCAATTATAATCAGCTAACAAGTCCTGACTGGTCAATTAAGGCCTAACAAGTTGATGATGTTTTGAGTGTTTTACAAGCAGTAGGGTGCCCAAACCTTTGCACACGCCACAATCACAGTTTATATTTTCTATTTTTCCTTACTTTACTTATTTTTTTTTCACAAAATAAAAAGTGCATTAACATCTGAAGGAAACTTTATTTGCTGCAGGGGTTGCATTTACTTCTTTTTACTTTAAAAATCAACATATCTGATTTGCCCAGGGGAAGCCCAAACAACTTGCATCTAACTGTATATACTACCCCGTTTCTCTGCTGACATTACTTGACTGTCTCATTTAACTAATTTTGTGAGGCATTTCAAAACAAGACCACCTCCAGGGATCCCTTAAATGCCCTTAATGTTCATCACACAACAGGAATGATGACAATTTTGATATTCCTGAAGCTTTTTCCAGTTGCACGCCACTCCAAGCATCCAGCCTCAGCCGCCCTCTTGTAACTATTCCTCTCACGTCAACATATATTCAATGCCCCTTTTGCATTATGGTGGTGTACTTAAACTGTCAGTGCTCTGCTCTTTTGCTGCCACATTGCTCAACTGAAAGCTATGCTGAAACAGATACAATCACTTGCTGCTATTGCTTCTGCTGCCTATAAAGAATTTCATAAGCGTAACCTAAGTCTATGCTCCCCAGGGAGCGGAAATTGTTATCGTCACTCGCCAATCCCTGCTGTGCAAATCTTTGGTGTTTTTTTTTTTGTTGTTGTTGTATGAAGTCATGTCAAAGCTTTGAATGCCAAATACCAACTCTGAGCATATTCAGGTAATAATCCATTATATAAGCTGCATGAGCAAAGTTAGTTAAGTATTTAAGCTTCATTTTGAGGCCAAGATCTACACAAGCTGAGACAACCCCGTCTCCTGGAAATGACCTGTCTAAACAACTAGACAGAAAACGCGTTTTGTCGGATTATAGCATGTTCATGAGCTGAGCGAATGAAGTGCTACATTTATTAATGACGGCAGGGTCACCAGGAGGTGGATGGGGTGGACGTCGCTGTACAAAGCACGTGACCATAACACCAGAGACCAGGGATCACATCCACAGTGCTGAGTGTCTAAACAGAAGCATTAAAAGTGTAATAATGCTGTAGTCACTGCAAGTTGATATTGTACTGTAAGTACATTAATAATAATTTGTCTCTCTATAATATTTTAAGGTCCTTACCTTGTAAAGTGCCTTGAGATAATGTACGTTATGATTTGGCGCTATACAAATAAAACTGAATTGAATTGAATATGAACATTTGACTGATACGTTCAGTATCAACATATTTGCAACTTGCCAAATACATAAATTAATAATATATCCTCATGATGTTTATAGAAAGTTTTGTTATTACGTTTAACACAAAATGAATTTTCTGTTGCAGTTGTACAAAGTCAGAAACTTAATCTTTTTGATCCAGCATCCATGAAAGTCCCTTTGGATGCAGTGCGTGCTTTACACCCTGTTTGTCCTTGTTGCACTTGCAAACAATCTCTGGCAATATTAACACTGTCCAGAAAACAGCTTAAAATTACTAATATCTACAGAACCATTCAAAGGTTTGGACAGATTTCCCCATTCAAGTGGATGGGAATGTGCGTCCAAACTTTTGACTGGTGCTGTACATTTTGTAAGTAGTGTGACAATCTTGTAAAGCAGCAGAAAACTACACAGAGGACGCCGGGGTGTTGACTGCAGAAAACTGCCAACCTTATCCTTAAAGTTCTTTCAACTTCTGACATTTTGACTGTACATTTTGCAAGTTCTGTGAATAGTCCATAAAAAGGATTTTGTGTATCACTGAACCCACTGCTCAGACTGTCAGAATGAAACAGGTAAATGCAGTCAGGCTTCATCACCTGAAAAAAAAGACAGAAAGAAAAGAGAGAATAATAGACAAAACAATATTTGCTGCTGTGCATCCATATTAGTCCACCTACTCCAGATTTCCCTGCGATGCATCACCATCATATATTAACATCTGAAGTAAAAAACAATAACAACACTGATTATTTTGGACATTAATATCTTTTCTTTTTTATTAAGACAAGAACTCTTCATTGTTTTGTAAAAATGTCTATTTATGAACCAATACAAAATATGTATGGGAATGTGGAACTCCTTTTCTCCAATAATACACATTAACATTTCCCAAGAACAGCAGAGAGACAAAAAGAATCATCTAAAAACAATGACTGGTGAAACAATCAAAACTTTTTGGGAATCAAACGAGTTTTCTAAAGGCGGTGGTGTGTCGAAAGTGACAGTAGTACAGCCACAACAAGTTTCTGATCCTGCTTCATTCCAATAAACAGTGTACTCTTTATGACCTATGTCAACACAAAGCAATACTTCAACACATCTTTTACAGTGCACCAAATATTAAGAAAAACACAGAAAACATGTACAACATATATGCAAAATATCTCACCAATTTTGCCTCTTGGATCTAAAGTTATGTGTTGCACTTGATATGATGAGGATGTATTGTACTTGTTTTTTTATGTCACTGATAGGTGGGGCCTTAACTTTGCATTCTACCTGAGATGCAGTCACATCAGTCCGCAGCGCATGAACCTGAGACGGGACATTATCAAAAGAATTTAATGTGGAGAAAATTACATCAGTTACACTGTGAGACCAAAATCCATTTTTGTTTTCACTTTACTAAGTGTTTAATAGAAATTAAATTATAATACAATAACCTCATATATCATTCTGTTATTGAATCCTCACCATTTTTGAATAATTAAACATTTTCAAATGTATTTTTTATGATGTTTTGTTCTTGTTACTTTTTAAATTGGAACTTTGGAAGAACAGAAAATGTTGTTGTAAGGAAAAGAAATTTGGAGCAACACTCCTGCCGTTCCAACCCACAAAAGGTTTAATATTCACAAATAAAATATTAATGCATCAGCCTTAAGGGAGAGGACAATATTCACTTCTATTCCTTTATTGGCAAGTACATGTTTTGACGTCTGATTTAAATGGAAGCTGCCACATGTCACTGAAGCGAAATAGTGCTCACTGTAAAATGCAAATCACACAATCTCAGTCTTACAGATGAAGTGACATCTGCTCTGTGATTCATAAAGCAACGATAACAAGTCAGTTAACAGTTTTAGCAGACACCAGACCGTAAAACATCTAACCTAATCGGTACCCTCCCCCACCCCCACCCATCCACGTAACAAACACAAAACAGTGTCATCAGCATACAGTGTTAACTTAGTGGTAATTCCTTTCTGAGTACAGAAGTTTTAAATTATCTCAAGTTTTAACAGAAGAAGAAAACAGTTGGAGAGAGTCGGACACAGCATCTTTGATCTTTGTCTTCAACATCCCTCCTGTAACTCCCGTCTACAACTGCCACATCCAATGGAAAAGCTAAAAATATGTCCACAGCTCCACGAAGCCCTCCCGCCTTCCATAATTGCAGAAAAAAATATATTGAATGAATTTAAAATTGCGCTGATGCGTTATGCTCAGGAAAGTGAAAATTTGCACAATGCATGTCACAAGAACCTCCTCAAATGCCTTGGACAACCGTAAACCCACATTCTCTATATGGAAAGACTTAATGCTGTCTTCATGCATGACCATGATATATTAAAGCTATCGCATTGAATGTGTTGCACATTCACAAAATCCAATCAAATGCTTTAACATGGCAAGAGAGTACTGAATCTTAGATGTGAGTGTACACAAAGCAAGCAACTCCATTAAGGTCCAAAGAATCCATTAATTTGCCAATGAGGGGTTGAGTGTAAAAGTGGTGTTCAGTGACATTTTCAGCGTGAAATCATGTGAAATCTGTTACTGTTGCAGTGGAGAGGAGAGTGTGGTGCAGTGCAACTTCAGGAAACACAAGCAAATATTCAAAACACCAGCAAATGAAGCAAAGATCTGTACCACGGCATTCATAGGAAACACGCATAATCCCATTGGACGACACACACAAGGCATGAAGACGTGTGCTGGAAACACAGAAAACACAAGCAAATACAGGAACGCTGTAACACCACCGCAAGCAGCCAGCAGAAAAAAACAATCCATTCTCTGTTTGATAATCTCAAGGAATAACATGTTGAAATTCACGGCCAGGAATTTCATCATTTTAGGGGGCAAGGCCATTTGGCTTTTAGCATCACAAAAATTTTTAGGGGACAAAGGCCGTTGAGTGATTTGATGCCGACAAATAAATAAAACAAGAAAATAACACAAATGACATGAAAATCATAAATTATTCACTTTTCAATATAAATAATAATAAAAAAAATACATGTTTTAAGATGCAGTCTGTTATCATGTATCAATTTACCAGAATCTATACATATGCAAATATATTTCATTTCAGAGAAACTTATAACTTTCAGTAGATGTATCTATATTTATATAAATCATTTTGCACAGTAAAGTTCAATATCTATAGTTTATGTCATTCTTGTGTGACCATGTCCCGCTGACAAAGGCTGGAGCTTGCCAAGCTGTCCGTGACTCAGCATCTACTGTTCTGAGATCAGCTATGATATTGCAGCATTAAAACCAAACTTGCGCAAAACTCCAGATTTTGACATTGACATGGGCACAAAGGCCGTGGTGGCTGTAGGGTGTTTCTGGGGCATCACTGCCAGAGGGAGGGGCACCGACGGCCATGGCTGTCGTGATCGCCGTGAAATTCCTCCCCAGGGTGGTGACCCGTCTAAAAGGAGCAGTGATGAAACATACGAGATTCTTCTTTGCTACAGCGGTGCCAACATTAATACGAGTGTTTTCTGTATTTGCAGAGTGTTTCCTTACGCTGTTGTCAAATATGTGGATGGATTTATTCATTGGCTTATGTTTTATATATTTGCACTAGCTATATTCCCATGACTTAGTTAAAACATGGTGCTTATGCGTCCGTGCTAATTAACATTTTATCCAAACAGTTATGTAGCAACTGTTATACTCTAAATGGCTGTCACATTTTATACGAAATGTTTAGGGTCATAAAACTCATTGTTGTTGCTGTAAAATACATTTTCTGCATCTTAATCTGTGATGTTAAATTACATTATATCTTATCAAAAAGAAGTGAATGTTGGAGGTTTTGGATTTACGCTGCAGAGGAATGTGGACGGTCGACCTCAGCAGGAAATTAACTTCCACTTTTTTTTGTTATAATTTGGTTTGTCCGGTTGATTCTTGCTTTTCAACTTCAGTGCAACTTTAATTTGAAAAACCACAGGAATAGGTGCCTTGACAAATAAAACTTGAGGAACAGTTGCAGCCGCCGTCGGGGCTGGTGATAAGTGTTGATAAAATGTTCTGAATGATGCGATGTCGTGAAGCCGTGAACTATTCACACGCCCTAGACCTTCACCTCACTCACTCACCCACAACTGCAGCGTAGAGGAAGGACTCATTAAGGGAGATGCTTGCTGTGTGAACACATAATAATGACAAATAATGCCATCAATAGACCATCATTGCCACGTTAAGGGGCCAGGGCGTTAATGCAAACCACGGATTAACACCACGGAGCGCAACTTGTGGATTAACTTCTGTTACAAACAATTAATTACTTTTGGCATTCCTCAGTGCTCCCCAGCTGGCACAGCAAAACAGATCCTCGTTCAGTTTTGGCAGGTGACACATAAAGCAACGATAGAGAAGCAGAAGGAATGGGAAGGAATGATTTTTCTTTTTCTTTTTTTTTTTTTTTAGCACGCACACACATGCAAAAAATATCAAATGTTTAAGCACTCAAGCTGCTGCACCAAAGCAAAAAAAACCAACAAAACATAGGCTATATATTTAGAAGGTGTGATGAGGGCGGAAAGACTGACCTGTCTCTCAGAGCGTTACAGTTTGAAGACATTTACTTTCCCAAAGATTTGCTTGTTTTACAATTTGACAAAAACTCACAATGACCGCGATACGGTAAAATCCACAAAGGTACTCCATTGTAATTCTAGTAAGTTGTAAAAAATATTTCGTAGTAAGGATTAGTGTACAATACGGTTGTGATTCCATTGGCTTGATTTACACTGGACTGTGTGTCTATGAAACAACATGAACCCGCTGATGGGAGGACCTGGATTGCCACGACCTTCTTCATGTCTTTGTACAGCTTCCTTAACGCAACACAAATTTGATTGAGTTTGGAGTTTGGTTAAGGCTGTTTCTCTTTTCAGTTACGTTATGTACAGTACTCCAGCATCTTTTGGCTGCTGGTTGGCTAATATTAATACCAAATATTTTTTCAACAGCCTTTTATTACTGAGGCATCTTAACTGAGAGTCTGCCAAATCAAAAAAAAAAACAAAAAACAATTTACATTTTCTGACTTTCCCATTTGGAAGAAAATATATTCTAGAGCGGGAACAGATGGAAATCAATTGAATCTCATCATTACAACTCAATAAAAGCCGATGGGGAAAACAGGGCTACCATTCAGCCAAATAAAACGAAAAATAATACTGAACAGAGGAAGAAATTACCATAATGAAATGGCAGCGCAGTGAGGAAAAATAATGTACTACTTCTCTTTGCTAAGAAAAGTAATTGTTTAAGATGCAGCAGTGCATCTGCTCTGAAGAACAAAATGAGGCTGCTTCAAATGAATTTAAAAGCTGACTTGGCCCAATAAAATTATCCTTTACTGCCTTCCTTCTGATTATGTTTTGAATTTGATTGGAGCAGGGCATATACAGTATATCCAACCTGTTTCTCATTTATGTCCTTTGTACAATGATATGTAAAGCATTCCATGCATTTTTGGAGCTGTCAAAACTTCAGGGGGAAGAAAACAGAGAGGGAAGTAATGGCTTGAGACAAAATCACAGTATACTGGAAAGAGTTTTTGTTATGTTTGAGAGGATGCGTGTGTGCAGATACATTTAGGGAAATGAATAAAGTGGCTGTGTAATTTTACCCTCATACAAAAGCCAACAGCACATTGATAATTACAAGTGGGAGAGATGAAACGGGAGAAGGGGAGCAACGAGGTTATGCAAATGAGGATCAACACAAATCCAAAGTATGGGTAGAACGAAATAAATTCAGAACAAGGCACAGAATTTTCTGCAAATGGTTGAACTAAATAAAATTCGTACCAGCAGTTAGGGAGGTGTCGAATGGTGAAGCTCTCTACAGTGATTTCTGGCACACCCTCCCACCCCCAACCCATCCCCCTTCTTGAGTTTACCGAAAAACCGAACCCTCCCATTTTTTCTCCTTTTTTGATTTAGATTTTTTTTGTTTTTTTTTTACACACAAAACATTCCATCTACATCTGCAGACTAGACTAAACAACGGCTTAAAACCAGGCCTTTCTTTTAAAAACCCACTCCTCTTCCACTTTTTCACCCCTCTACTCTCAGTGAAAGTGATCCTGAACCAACTCCAACAACTCCCCCCCTCCCTCCCCTCTCTACCCCCTTTGCCCGGCCCCCAAAACCAGCGCGGTGTCCCAAAGAGGACACCAGAGTGAGGGGTCCTGTTTTGATTAGATGTAGTACTCTTTCTTTTCGTCCGAGTTGGTGTGGCCACCCTCTGCGTTGATGATGGCTGTATCTGCGTCCGCTGCATCGTCTGCTCCTTTGGCTTCGTGTGTGAAGTAGGTACCTGAGGAGGGAGGGATGAAGGACAGTGTCACGGACTGGATAATAGCCTGCTGCTTAGATGATACAAAAGATTAAAATGTGGACCCCTACATCCAACAGCACCTAATTATGCAAATCCTTCACCATGTGGTCATTTACACACACCGAACACCGGCGAGCCGTAATATTACACATCATTTCCCTTCTCTTTCATTCAAGATTGGCACATGAAAATCAGGGTTTTTGAAATAATCTCGAGTGCGGGGAAGAGCTCGGCTCACACCTTCAAATTAACCTTGTCAAGTTCAGCTGAGAAAAAAAAAAAAAAAATGAAAAAAATAAAATAAATAAAAAAGCAAACCACTTCAAACCTAATTTAGAAGATTTATTCATATCCTATCACGGTAGGGTTTGATAACGAAGGCAATATTCCAGAACGAATGGGGAAGGGCAATTCCACATGTAGGAAAAAAAACTAAATAAAAAAAGCACAAATGCTGCCTGAGTCGATAGAAACCAGGTTTTCAGCGGTGCTGTAACACGGGGATGGTGACATGTTAAGACTGCCTGTCAGAAAAAGCTTCTCTTGTCTTGTTCTCCTTATTTAGGGGGGAAAAAAAAAAAAAATGAAATACTGAATCTGACATTTTTACAGCCAGTTGGGCCGCCGCTCTCCTATATCTGCTACTTAATGTATCTGACTTTTGGCAACGCAGCCTCAGTTTGAACACTCATATCACAATTATGCAGTAATCCGCCCCCGTCGCCAGTTAATAAAGCCACACTCCTGAGCTCATTCTCAAGGCTGTGGGATGTTCCAGGTAAGTGTTTTGTCGAGTAACTGTTATGGAAAGTTTCCTACGGAGGCGGTTAAAAGTTGTTTATATTTTTTCTGAGTGACCCCGCCAGATCACAGTCTCAACATTTCTCTGCATTGTTGTAGCCGCAATGCCTCGCACTCATTGCACCCTAACTTGTAAACAACAGTCAAAGTGGCCTCCATTTAATTTGTTCTTTTTGCTGATATTGAAAACATAATGTGAACAGAAAAAAATGGCATTGTGAAAATAATTCTGGTTCATTACAGCTTGTTTTTTATTTGCACATAGCTTTGCCCATCATTTATATCAGATTCAATCATTTTGTATTAACCGAAGTAACTGCTGAGATCGTCACGGCTACAGTGACGCGGGATGTGGCCGTCAGACGATCAAAAGCGTAGCAGGCCTTTTTCTAAATCATTGTATTTAAAGCAGAGTGCACCAGTCTTTAGCAATCCCTCATTACACAGGCAAACTGTGTGCGTGGACGACTACGCCAAGTTTGGTGGGTCAAGGTTGAAACATAAAGTCAGTCTGTAAACTGCAATGGATGTTTACAACAGACACAGAGAGGGTAGTAATTTTACCGTTCACCTTTCTTTCTCTTTCAATGAAGTTTGACTGACCCACGGGTCTGTTTAAAACCTGCCTCACTGTCCTCGTTCCCCCTCAGATTTCCTTTTAGCACAGTCGCCACATTTCCCGATCTCAGCATTAAGTCAACGAGAAAAGTATTATTACTGCTGATGAGATGATGGGCAGAAATACAAAAATAAGGTCCCAGTCGTAATAAACTATAATCATCCTTTAGAATCCGCCTGGCTGTCTTTAATGAATCATGTAAGAGCCAGTGAACAGGACACAGGATGTTTGTGTTACTAACCTTGTAGGTTCAGCTCTCTGTATGAGCCTGTATGCACCTTTTGATTTTTGATCTTTTTTTATACTTTATTTAATCAGGAAATGACACTGAGATTAAGATCGCATTTACAACTGAGACCTGAGTACAGAAAAATAAAAAATAAAATAACAGCTTTGCTTAACTTTGTTTAAATGTTTCGGTTTAATATTTGATAATGACCATTTATGTTTGTTTGAATTTACAAAATCCATTTTTGGCCTGATGAACACGAATGTCACTGACTGACTGAGTGACTGAGTGACTGACTGAGTGACTGAGTGACTGAGTGACTGACTGACTGACTGACTGACTGACTGAGTGAGTGACTGACTGACTGAGTGACTGAGTGACTGACTGACTGACTGAGTGACTGAGTGACTGACTGAGTGACTGAGTGACTGAGTGACTGACTGACTGACTGACTGACTGAGTGACTGAGTGATAAAGTTACACCATTGGTTGTTGCTCTTTCAAAAAATGATTTGGAGCAAACAAGCAGTGTTTCCAACTTTGTGCCTTTTCAGACCTTTTTTTTTCCCAACTTTATTTTCAAAACAGCTCCTACTGACAAATCTAGTGACTTTTTGAACAAACTTTAGCTTTCCCTCGGCAGACACACCTCCCTATGCTGACTGCACTGTGCGAATGAGCTTCTCACTCACTATTTCATACTTGTTCCGATGTCTGACAACAGAAACATGTGAATGAGACCCTGTTTATTGGGAAGTCAGCTGTATTAAAATACTGTATACGTGAGCACAGAGAGTCGGTGAGAAGCAAACAGATAAAGGGCTGACACTAGGCAGAACCAAAATAACGACTCAGTCCATCTATACAGAAAGTTTTGACCTCGCCTTTTGGGTTTAATAATAGATATATTTTAGCACTCTAGATATTATTGTCTTTGTAAGGATTCATAAGATAAATTTCTTTATCTGGACTGTTGAGTTCCCACTTGTAGAGATCTGGATTTGCGGCTTCACCATGCTCTGTGGAGCTTTGTTTGTTATCCTGCTAAACTGTGAATCACCAGGCCTTAATAAATCCTGTGTGTTTTTAACCACAGAGCGGACTGTGGGGTGGATCATGTTTAGGCCACTGGGCAGGGGTAAGCCTGCCTCTACATTGCCAAAGACAAAACAGACAAAAGATCTAGACCATTAGTTTTGACGGCAGAACGGCTAAACTTTATCGGCAGGTCCAAGCAGCTGTTGACAGACGGCAGTGATACAAACCGAGCGAACCGAGCCAACGGACTGAGGAGGTGAGGCTGATTCCAAATAAACTGGACTGTGTGGGTCCGCTGTGCACCGCTCCTATAAACTACTGTCAGTATCACGAACCCTACTGCACTTTAACACAGTGTTTCCTCTGGTCGGAAACATTTCAGCTCCCCGCTGAAATTCTTCAGCAACATCCAGCTTCTGAAGAGAAATGTGAGGAAACGCTGAGCTGCAGCATCAACCATAAAATAAGAACCTGTCTCATCTAGACTTCTACGCCGCCTCATTTACAGTATTTCCTTCCTAAAGTGGTTAATGTATCCAATTCCATTTCCTCCTGCATAAGAAATATCATAGTGTAAAATTCATTATAGATTATAATTATTTCTGTTATGAGGGCAGCATATGAGATGTGTTCTACTACTCAGCATGGCAGCATGAAAAATGTAATTTTACTCACCATCAGTAACCCGTAGCCTTAATAGCCAGTTTTCCATTATTTGAATAGCATCCATCCGAGGATGTAAAGAGAGGTTTCCACGGAAACAAAGTAAAGCGTTTACACCTCATACACCTCATCACCTGCTGGTTCAGTTTGTTTTAGAGGAAACAATAAGCTGCTGAGAAAATTAACAGGTATAACAATTATATATAATTATCATTTAAAGATTTACAGTTCGCTCTGTAATTCTTACTTGTTTTAAATCTGTTTTTATACCTGCATGTATAAAGTCATATTGTTTGTCTACGTTCCTGATGTTAATCCTCAAGTCACTGTGTTTTCTTACGCTGTTTTTAACTTATAGAGTTACAAGTTGGGAGGAACCACAGGCTTTGTAAACTCAATATTCAGGAGTCCTCTGGATAATTTCATGATTCTAGTTTTATGTTATGGCCATTAGGTTAAGTTTTTAAATCATGTCAGTTTACCACAGCGCATGTCTGTAAATACTACAACACCCATGAGTCTCTGCCACCGTTACTACGTAGCAGAAGCCAGTCAGAGGTAAGATTCGCAGCTGTTTTATTTATTTATAAAGCTTCGTTGGCAACGTAGTTGATAATTCATCAAAAACTGACCCAGAATCAGACAGTGCATTCATCTTAGCTGCAGACTGTACTATCCCTTTTGTAAAAATGTGTTATCTTTTGCTATCCAGGGTATTTTTTTCATATTTAATTCATGATGTAGTAACACACTTTCTGCTGCTTTCTGAGATTTTTCTCATATGGCATCTGTCATATTGGGAAATAGTAGGGAGAAGTTGCCCCATGCAGTTTTAGTCAGTAAAAATGAAATGTGTTACTATTTTTATTCATTTTCAGATGCCATTACCTTTGTGTCTTGCAAAGTAGCGCCCCAGGACGATGAGTAGACAGAGCATGGCGAAGACGACCACGGCCACCACTCCTCCGATCACTGCATGGTCCACTGTTCTGGGCGCTCCTTCTCCAGCTCGAGAATCTGAAAGCAAAAGCAAAAACCAACTCAGTGTGGACGGACAAACAGCCGCCGGATCCCTGCGGGGCCGTGGGACCGGTTAAATGTGATAGAGATGGAAACCACACTTCATTTCAGTGGAGGAACCTTGGAGCTGCGAGGCAAGGTGAGTTTATTTCTACAGCACCATTCAAACGCAAGGCAATTCAAAATGCTTTATAATTAAAAGTAGAAAATTGAGATGACATTAAAGTAGCATTTAAGAACTGAAAGCTATTGATCAAAGTTAATATCCGTTTATGGACGTGAAGGGCCCTTCCTGTTATAAAAGAGGAGCAGACATTTTAACCAACACCTCCACTCTGCTGTAGGAAAGTGAATAGGAGAGAAGATGATTCACATAAATGTTGCATTGAGGTGTGACCTGAAGTTGATTCTGCATCTGCAAGGCACTTGTATATCAATATAATGCAGGCTATACATTACGGATGCATTTTTGTGCTTTTAGCTTATTTGGATACCATTATTCCAAACACTTAACCTTCACTTCCAGGCTAATGCTTTTTTCTAAAGACTTATTTTGCAGAATGCCAGAAAGAAAAAAGAAAAAGTGAAGTCAGGACACTGTACAAGAACCCATTCTTAGCAATCAGTTCATGTGGAACAGACCTTCAGCCCCTACCATCCATTACCTGTAGTAACTGGCTAAAACCCCCATCCACGTGCTCCTCCAGCCCAGTTCCACACTCAAGGGATTTGCTGAGTGAGCTCCAGGAAACGGAGAGAGCGAGCCACAATTTATTAACGAATAACAGGAAACAGAGAGAGAAACACCGTGGATAACATCACCTACCGCCCGCCTCCGCATTTCTGCATCACCCAACCCGCAGGTAAAAAGGAGTGAAGGAGGCGGCGGGGGCGGCGCAGTGCTACCTGTCAAACTCAACAAAACATTACCTGATAGATCTAATAGGTTATTTTGACTTCAGATTTTCTTTTTTAGTGCTGGGCAGATTCAATTAAACTGAGCAGGAATCCTTCTGACATCCAATTCGCTCTTGTCAGGCTGCTAAAGCTGTGCTTTAACACTCTTTCCTATTACGATGTTAATGTGGACTTTGGCTTTGGGGGAAGTGGGAAAGTGTGTGTGTGTGTGTGTGTGTGTGTGTGTGTGCACGGTGTGGTCAGGAAGGTGGGGGGGCGGGTTGAACGGTTGCAGAGAATCATTCTTGGTTGTCTATATTAGACTTTCCAGGTGTAAGTCTCCGCACTAATTTTCATTATATCTCATGTTGTCACACATCATGAGCTCTTCCTCGTGGATTCACCTGTGTAAAGACGACAGAGTCAACCAGCGTTGCAGAGCCTTAATCTGGCTATATATAACCAGTCTGGCCTCGTCAACGTTCAGGGGTCACCAGAAACTTCCTCTTTTATTTTGAGGACCGTGAAGTATCCACAGCAAACTACATGGAAACCATTTTTTCCCCCCCTGGTTGCTTTAAGATTAGAAATCCCCCTGTCTGACAGCTTGTTCCAGCTCTTCATTGAAGTTATATGATGCTTACACTCAGAGAGAGATTCAAACCGAAGAGTTGGGTTTTTTATTTCATTTTATGATTGCACCATTCCATCAAAAAAAAAAAAGAAAGAAATATTCTACACTGCGCGCCATTTTATACCCATATCACCAAAATTCAGCCTGACATAAGTGATATTTCTGGAAACTTTGGGATCTCCTCTAGAATTTTAAATAAAGTTAGAAGAAGTTTTTTTTTTTTTTAAATACCAAAGTGCCACAGTTTTCAAGGAGATATTTGACAGCAGGGTGGAGAGAGATAAAAAAGGAAATCTCTACCTGGTGGCTAATAATGACCGTCAGGTGACATGAAAGTACTTTAAAGGATGATACAATCTGAATCTTATTTCCATCGCTGCGACCACCATCCCTATTAATAATAACAACACTGTACACTCAGTAAGTTAAAAGCTGAGATCTCAGCTGTGGGTGTTAATGAATCCAAGCTGACTGTTTGCTTTTTACTAGAGCTGACAGTTCGTTAATGTGTATGTTTTATCATTTCATTTGTGCAGCACTTAATTTGTTCCCAATTAAGAAATAATGTATAAATAATCCACGTGTCAGGAAGAAGTGCAGTGTGACACGTTCGAGAAACAAACACTTCTTCTGTTTCCCAAACTTGACAGAGAACAAAGAAAACAAGAAGAAAAGAGAGAATCTCTTTGCTCTTATGTAAATAGCTCATGAAATCCTAACAGCACCTAATGTTCTCTACCTATAAACAAAACAAAAAGAATTCATATTTCCTCGTTGTCGCAGGAGGATTCTGTAGCGCGATGCTTCATGGGTTTAGGTGTTCTGGTGTGTTTTGTCATTACTGATCATGCATTGCCAACCACGCTCTCCAGACATCCCCCTCTTCTCCTCCCAGTTTGATTGCAACAAAATCTTCTTAAAGATGTATTTGATTTTTAAATCTAAGTGATCACAAGGCCGGAATCTCTAACTTTTTAGGTGAGCTGCTGCTGTTGTAGCAACATTAGAGGAGTTCTTGTTGGATTGACAAAGCAAAAAAATAAATTCTGTCTTAACCAAACCAGAGAAAAAAGAAAAAGGGTTTTTCTGGGTTCCATATTTAATGAGCCCTGTTTGTGAGACCGGAGAAGTGTCTGGATGTGCTGTCAGTCTCTGCAAGCACTCAGTGCCAATGATACCATAGAAAGCAATTTGCATGTCGTATCAGTGAGTATCACTTATGAGCAATTACTGTCACCTCGTGAAATTCAGTACATTTGTCTTATTATCTCACATGGGGGAGTCAAACTTCAAACTGCATGGGTCATTGTTTTAGCAATCAAAGGAGCGCACAATCAAGGCAATTTTAGTTATTGCCTGTCCTCAAAAGTCATTCCTGTTGTGGATGAAAAAGTACCGACGAGCTCCACGACAAACTGTTTCCTCTGACTGCAGCTCTTAATTACAAGAGGAAAAACAGAGGAACTGCTTCCCACACACGCCTGAAGCCTAAATTCACAAGTAATATCCAACATGGCTCGAGCCATGTATGAAATTATGTTGTTGCTCCTGGTGTCGAACCTTTGCACAACTCTTGAGCTTTCCAGCTTATTTTTGCTCACTGTTTTGGTTTCGGGGTCATTGAGCGTTCACTCTCATCAACCCCGTCTCCGGCTGCCGTGGAGCAGCTGTTTTCAACTGACTGTGAGCAGGTGGACAAAGTTAACAACTAGCTGGTGAGGAGCTATGAACTGTAAGATAAGATAAGTTTCCCTCTAGTTGTTGGTGGAGACCAAAGCAGAGCAGAAAAAAGAGAGTAAATATTGGATTTAAACTCTTCCTGTGTTCACAAACATGGCACCAACGGGATGATAATGTTGCTTTATGTGTCACCGTCACGCCGCATGTTAAGCAGAACAACTTTAGATTAGTGTTGGCGTTATATTTGTGTCTGTTGTTTCCCTAAAAATGAAAAATCTGTTTTTCATAATACGCCTGTGTTGTCTGGACTTACCTCAACACCAACACACAGCTCTGTCTCTCTTTGAAATGTGCCTGAAATGTAAACGATTAATCAGGAATGGGCTTCAAAACAAAGTGTCCACCGGGCTAAACAAAGCAGGACACAGTCAATCAAGAGTGTGGTCATTTTGGCGAGGGAGGAGAAACGCCTACCTTAAGTGGGAATGTGGAGTATCTCATTTTCATAAGACATGTTGACAGAGGCTTGATTTGAGACAGAGGAGATCTACTAATTGGATCTTCTAATCTGCTAATTAAGCATTAGTGATTCCACTGGTATGCCCGTGCTGCCTGCAGATAGAGGGGCAATCAGGAATACAGCAGCGCTGTGTGGGTGGGGTGTCATAAGAGCACATTGGCTTGTCAAGATCCACTTCCATTGCCCACAACACTCTCGGTTAAAGAGTGAATGTAATTAAAGTCCCAATGAACCTATTCATTGAACCTATTTAAAAAATGTCAGTTATATCTTTTGCCTCTCAGGTAGCGCACTACGCTGCTTACATACAGAGTAACTCGGCCGGAGATTTATCGTGTCTTTTTTTTTCTCGAAAAAACGTCAAAAAGTGTGTAACTTCATAGAGACAGCAGAGCCAGGAAGTGAGAAAGAGAAGCGGCGACGGGGTCAACCAAAGTTAAAAATGAGATGATTAAAAACAATGTCATAAAATTTTGACTTCAGCAGTGACATCTCTGACTCTTACCAGTTTAATCCCCGCTTCTGAAAATGTGCCGTCTCTGATTTAAAGGCCTCATTACTTTTGATATCTGTTGAAGTAACTCGAAGAGGCCGAAAATGCTCGGGATCCAAACCAAAATTGATGCGGTAGAGGCTGAGAGATCCTGACTTTGAGTCCCTGGTGCGGGTGAAGCTCAGAGAAATCAATAGATCCTACATTACCCATAATGCAACCAACAGCATCTCCATCATAATCCACCCCAGGCCGAGAGCCCTGATAACATCAAGGTCATTTTATGTTGCTTTATGTGTAAAATTGATGCTGGGCTCCATTACGATCATGGCAGGAGATAAATTTTTGATTTACATAAGAGGAAGGTAATGTGTGATGTGTCATGAGAATAGATGTTGACTCCAGGTTGCCACGGACAACATCACTACTGAGCAACCTTGACTCTTCCATTAAACATTTAAGGGAATACAAATAGACAAAATATAATATGTGCAGCAGTTTTTGGGGTTTAAAGTTCGATGATTCTCTCACTTACTTATGTGAACAACGTAAGGAGATTTACTGCGCCGGAGTTGTGAAAATGATGAGTCGTTAGTTTCTTTAAATCAGGAGAAGTATGATTTAACGCAGACTGCATTTTAATATTTTTGAATCAATGGTAACCTCATACAAACACATAAAGACACGTGAACTCCATGTTGTGGCGAGACGTGAGCTGGTTTGCAAGTGTTTTTTCCATATTCAACATATCCTGCCTTATTTTCACATAACTTGAGGAAGAAATTGGTTTAAGCACTATATCTCAGACAAGGACACTCTGAAGAAACCTCTTCAACAGACAATATTACCAACACTGAGGCGACGGATCTGAGGGAACTCCACAGTGATGATCACTTGAGAACATGGGACGCTTAAAACAAAGAACATAAAGACTGAGGCAGCACTGGAAAAACAATTTATGGCTCCGCTGTGTATGACAGAGACGTCGAAAGGACAACAAGCTGGCGGAGTGTGACTTGATTTAAAACGGCTGCTTCCTTTGTTTTTTATGTTGAGATGTGTCATCGCAGGTTGATGCACGTTGACACATCTGAATATGGCTCTTTCCTATTATTCACATCCGCTGGGTCAATGTTTTCCACTCCCCACGTCAGCGCATCCCGGTTCCCTCACTAATGCTCTCACTGAATGTGCGGCTATGTGCATCATCGATCTTCTGTGACAGGTTCTGTACTGAATGTTTTACTTGGAATTCGATGCAATTCAGTTCAGTTTTATTTGTGTAGCGCCAAATAGCAAACATCACAAACATCCTACAGAGTCCACACGGTACAAACACGATGACCAGGCGCTCTGCTGTGTGTAGTACGCTCATATTTAAACAGTGCCTTTGTGGTAACCTTCCTTAATTGTGATTGGTCAGATCATGTGAATCCTTGTCATTGCCAGGGCTGTGTTGCCAATGAAATGCCGGAGTTAGCTGGAGTTAACCAACCAAGCAACTAGCCAACCATGACGGGGTCTCTGCCGCCACCGGGAGCTAAAATCGCCAACAAGGCGCCATTGAACACTTCCAAACAACGGGTGAAAGCATATGGACAGGAGGTCATGTCATTTTAAACTTGGCAGGGGGAAGTGTCTTCATCGTGTACCGCGGTTGCCAAGAAACACAGCTTCGACTCGGGCTCTAACATTGTGCTGTAATTAAATTAGATAATAGAGTGAAAGGCAACGAAACTTCAGTTTATCATGAATTTAAATCTTTTCTCATTCTCTAACATTTATCTTTTTTTTGCAGTGAAATGACACGTGTAATTAACACATCACTCGTATTTAATTTCAACTCACTTCCTGTTGCAACATTTGCTGCTTTTAAAATAGAAAGCTCACACCCAGCTGTGAATGGCGCTCGGGTAATCTTGGAAATGAGATTGAATATTGTCTAATCTACACCTGATACAGGTGCGTACTTTCTTTTTTTTTTTTATTTGTGGTATCCCTCATGTAATATAAACCTTTGTCCGTGTAATGAATTCCCTTTTTGGTGGCAAACAATATAACAATACAGTCAAGAGAAGAAAGCAAATGTTCCAACTCCTTCCAAAAAAATAAGCCAACCGAGTGTTATCTCCCAGGAAACCATGCACCTTGTTTTTTGTTTTTTTTCTGATGGAGGTATTCATCATTTATCTAATCAAGGCTGGTCTTCGTCCAAAATGTAATATAATTATAGGGCTGTTACTGTTCTCAGGATATTAAGCTGTATGTAGGCCACAGCTAGCTCGATAAACACCTTCTAATAATGGCTTTTAGTGGTCTCAGGAGTGACTTATCCTAACACACAGAGGACTCTCTACGGCTCCCAAGGCCAAATGAGTTTGCGGCTTGTTGCAGAGATGCACATCAGTCCTGTTAATGGGGACAGTGTTTGAAAAAAATAAAAAGAAAGAAAAAAATAAAAAGAAGCCCAGTGGAGCTTCTCTCCATCCACCAGACTGCCCTTTCTTCTCTCATGCGTGATTATCAAACACCCCCCCACCCCCCCACACACACACACACACACACACACACACACACACACACACACACACACACACCCCTCCTCCAACACTCTCCTCCCATCCCGCTGTCACTGAGCTGCCTCCAGCCTCGGCCATTTCAACAACAGCTGAAAAACTCCCCTGGATTTATGCTCGTGGTTGTGAAAAGTGGCCAGAAGCCTGGTTTGCGTGTGTGTGCATGTGTGTGTGTGTGTGTGTGTGTGTGTGTGTGTATGTTTTCAAGCTGAATGATTTCTTTTTTTTTTTTTTTTTCAGCGTGACACCAGATATCTGAGGATTCCCTTGTATTAGAAAATGTAATCTCTTGCCCTTAACAGAGATAAGGTCAAAACAACTGACTGAGTGATATGTTCATTATAAGGGAAATGTCATGACATTACTTATCATCAAAAAGCAGAAAATAAATAAAGTAAAAACGTTTTTAAACGCTCCGCAGAGAAGAATCTCGTTAAGGTCAAAGTCACAGAAATGTAAGGGGCTGATAAAAAATGGACTCCCCAAGTCAAATCCTATGTCTCCTCCGCTCTTGGCATATTGATAACAACAACAACAACAGAAGAGACTGTGTGCATCCTGATGTTGTGAGACAGAATACTATCAGTGAAATGACATCAGGGGCTTTGTGTAGATCTGTGTACACAGCAGACAGCCCTGGGTGAAGGAACCGTGCCAGGCAAATGAGGGGCTAATCCTGGAAAAGAAGCCCGAGACAATGGCTACATTTACATACATGCAGTAAACAGACCGTAGAACATCCTCTGGTCAAGGTCGTACTCAGAGATGAGCTGTTTACACGAACCTTTACTACTGTAGCTCGCCTCACTGAAGCCGACTATTTTCCATAAATCAACAAATCTAAGGATAGTTGTGATTATTTGCAGCTTCAGCAGTTTCCCCTTCGCTCCCGGAAGTCTGCAGCCAGCAGGGAACAACGTGACAGAGTGAACGACTAAAAAAAGGTTGTAGGGGACGTTCAAAAAATGTGAGTGTTCTGGTTTGTCATCACTAGGGCGAAGCTCTGGATGAATTAAGGTGACTGAAGGTGGCAGCTAAAACAAGACTTAAGGCCAGTTCAAATCTTCTTTGGTCCATGTGAGGGAAACTACACACGGGGCAGTTTGTGCCGACCGCTCATTCTCCACATTACAAAAATGAAGTGTTGTTGTGAAGAGAGTTTTTTGCGAGGAGATCCGGTGTCACATTCATAGGATTCTTTTTTGAAACAACACAAAGACAGCCGAGTGAATGTTGAACTCCCACCCTTATTCTCTTACTCTCGTTAAGCTGTTGTACATTATATCATATTTCCCCTGTTTGTCTTCCTCTTGTTCTCTTCTTCTTCTTCTTCTTCTTCTACGCATTGATTTTTATAGCGGTTGGCAAAAAAAACAAAAAAACGCAGCAGTGGATTACTGGCACCAACTTGAAAGGAGTGCCGATCTGGAATTGTGCATGCATGGAACGCCAGACCTACATAGACCGATGCAGGACACTAGACTAACAGGCTGAAGTGACAATGTTAAAATGCTGCTGTTTATCAGGAGGAATGAAGCTTTAGTGTCACTTTGGATTAAAGCCAAATGAGTAAATGTAATGTTCACCACGTAAACCAACTTGAAATTGTGACCCAGTGATGGCACTAACTGAAAGGTCTGGGGATCACCATAGTGATGACACTTCATCCAGTATTAGTAGAAGCATCGCACTCAGGACCATTGTGCAGCTTCACTGAATGAAATAATTCAAACCAGACTCCAAAGTCAAAGTTAAGTCGTGTAGAGTTGAACACTGGTGAACTTTAACATGCAAATTTGCTTGACTGACCCACTGCAAATCATCTTGACAAGGGTGACCTTTGAGGAAATGAAGAGTCCAAGAGAGTCTACTATATTAGAACCAACCAAAGCAAATGACTGCGACTGCATATCCTGTCTTTTGTGAGGAGGTGCAGGTGTATTCTCCTGGGCCACTTTCTTACGAGCCATGCCTTACCCTGGTTAATGCTAAACTACACTTCTGCAAGCTCTCACATATAGTATGCATAAAGACCGGCTGCCACCAGAGACAACAAGGAAGTGTGTAAACACTGTCAGGAAGTCTCAGAAGGACTATTATAATTGAATTCCATATAACTGTTTAATCACATCTACTTGAAGAAGAGTAACTGTGTGTTAAAAGACGTAGCTCCAAATGTGCTTGAATCAGCGTGGACATGGTCCTAATTTCTTAATTTGACACTCGCTGCACAGAACTGCGGCTGCTAACGGACAATAAATGCTTCAGAGTCGGGAGAAAAAAAAAAAAAAAAAAACAGAATTGTGTCATTATGTAAAGATGGAGGCCCAGCAGAATATTTCAGCCGTTATCCCCGTACGCCTGCTTTGTCATGCTATTTTGGACGTCTTTGAGGAGCAGTGTTGTGGCACAATCTCTGTCAGGTGTAGCAACACTGACAGTGATAATAAGATCCTTTAGCGGGGCTGAGTGCATGGTGTGGGCCTCTAATCCAAGCCTTACCTCAAAGGAAATTCAGACCAGCTTACATGCATGGATGGTGTCAGGGAAAAAAAAAAATGGAAGAGAGAAAATCTGCTCTATTCCACATACAGCTCACATTATAGCCAGAGGTTGTATCAGTGCTGCTGAAAGGGAGAGAAGCCAATGACAATGGATATCCAGGACTGGGTTTGTCTCGTTTACACAAAATACTGAGGGTATTTTCTTTTTTTTATGTGATTTTCTGACAGAAATATCCTCACAATGACAAATCCCTGGTTGTATCTTCATGAAATCAATTTGGGAAAACATTTACTCTCACTGTTTTTGCCAGAGAGGAGAGCCAACAGGAACGGTAAAGAAAATGGCAGAAGAAAGTGACCGAAAGCCTTGAAAGCATTTGCTGAGGGAGCTGGAGCTGCGAGTACAAATTAGAGAGGGAAAGA
The DNA here is from genome assembly GCF_021018895.1 of Seriola aureovittata. Taxonomy (NCBI): domain Eukaryota; kingdom Metazoa; phylum Chordata; class Actinopteri; order Carangiformes; family Carangidae; genus Seriola; species Seriola aureovittata. The sequence continues at coordinate 3,998,377 of NC_079378.1, read as the reverse complement.
GGGAAGAAGGGGGAACACAACAGTTATTAATAATCAATTTAATTTCCTCTCAGATCTGTTTTCTTTTTCTTTTTTGGAAGACTGTTATCCATGAGCCAGATCACTGAATAAAGCTGTTGCTCCACAAAGTCTGATCAGAACATATTCCTTTTTTCTCTCTTCTCTCCACTGTCCTGTTGTCCTTCATGCCAACGCCGGCCCGGCCACGCTTAAAGTACAACCATCTCTGATGAAGGTTGCAAGACTTAGTTGCTGTCATGGCAACACCGAGCCTAAATGCAAATCATAATAGGAGAATTCAAAAAGGAAGAAGATGCAGGTCACGTGCCTTGGGATCCTACTTTGCGCTACGTTTTAATGTGGTTCAAATTACAACTCAAAACGTGTGAGAAATAATTCCAGCTTTTGAGTTCATCAGGCTGCTTACAGCTGGTATTAATACGTGTTCTTGTTATCTCTACTCTGCCTGCATTGTGATCCGTTCGCAATATACATATTAAGTAGGTGAAGCTGGCAGACTTGTCCAACCAACGTGGCCTGCTTCTCAGGTGCCATGTTGTTCAAGGATGAATGTCACGTGACAGTTACCTGGGCTACTTGTTGTTAGCCCAGCTAACTAGGTTTTCATTTACTGTAAGTAGGTAATCAGATCAGACGGATAACAATCAGCCAGCACTTTGGTTCAGACTGAAATATCTCAACAACTATGGGATGGACTGCCGTGAAATGTTTTTACAGACATTCATGTTCCCCAGAGAAAGTGTCCTGATGATTTTGATGTGCCACTGATGTTTCTTTCAGAACCACTATGAGGTTGACATTTGTGTTTTAAGCGAAATGTCTCAATAACTATTGGATGGATCGCCATGACATTTGGTGCAGACATAACATACAAGATCCCTACAGAATGACTTGTAATAGCTTTAGCGATCTCTCAGCTTTTAAATGTTTCATTACTATTGTTTATGACCAAAAACATACAAAGCTAATAACATTCCCATCAGCCTCAGCTCCACTTTGCACTTAATGCTAATGTTAGCATGTTAACATGCTAAGATAGCGAACATGATGAACACCAGGCTATACACCTGCGAAACATCATCATGTGCATGTTGTCATTGTGAGCATGTTAGCATGCTGATGTTAGCATGTAGCTCAAAGCCCCACTGTGCCTCAGAGTACAGACTCAAACTAGCTAGCTAGCTTGGCTGTAGACTTTTGGTAAAAACCTGGCTTGGATTTGCTGCATTTGCATCAGCGTTACGTGCGATGTTTTCCTTATCCAGGTAGAAAGTCCAGATACAGACTGTATGTTAATAACAGGTATAGATGTTCTTTTAGATCCACATATGAAAACATGCTGCTCTAACTAGATCACTTACAGATCACAAGTCACATGTAGTGCTGGATTTAAGGTGATCCGTATGATGGATAACAGAGCTTTGTTTTTTTTGAGATAACAACAGGATAATTATTCCGTGATCTTCACATAACAAAGCTCCATTATCTCGAACGGGATAAAAAATATTTGCAAGTTGCAAAAAAAAAAATCTGTTTTTATTGTTATTTAAATTACTGACTAAACTGAATGAACCAAAGGAACAAGGTTATCTTGGTTTCTCGAAATGCGTATGTCAGAACTGGGGTGTTGAACTAATTTAGGGCAGATTACTAACATATTTTTTTGTCGGCAATAGCACTTATGTTTATTGTCACGTTATATGTAATTACTGTAGGTAATATGCTAAATTGTTCTGGCAGGGGGTGTAAAAAGGGCTTGAGAGAGATAATGTGACAGCAGTTGGTGAGAGGCTGCTCTGATGGTGCAGGTGTTATCATTTCAGCAGGTAGCAGAGCTGGGCGACAGATGGGGATGATTGACAGCTCGGGTTAATGTGAAACTGTTTCACTGGTTTGTGTGCATCTGGTGGCTGAACACAAACAGTTCTGATAAAAGCAGGGACATTTAAAAACAGACAGACATACACGGAGATATCACCAAAATTTCCAGGTGAGATTTGCGAAAAAAAACAACACATTTTTTAACATCTTCTAATGTGGTAAATTATTCATGTACAGTATATGTGAACAAGCAATGCACAAAGACATAATGCAGTGCAATATTTTCATAATTTGGTTTGTGAATTTTTGAAATGCAGTAAAAAATAAACATGTTGCAGGATGTTTTTAATGGAGGAGGGACTTTGGGGTTGAAAACACAGGCTGCTGAGCCTGACATCTACATCTGTTCTGTATACTGTATCTTTATATCATTTGAATGAGGGTTCATATGAGTCAACAGCCAGAACAGTTTACACGTGTGTCCCCTTGTTGCCACATCCAAAATCTGTAACTGTTGTTCAGCCTGATTAAAAGCATCAGATCAACGTCACACACGAGGGGAAAAAAAAAAGAAAAAAAAAAAGATTTCACTTCCCTGATATTTCATCACTTGCCTGTTGATTTCATCATGTGAAAAGCCAGTTGGAACCTTAGAGGTTCACTTACCTTTCAGCAGGTGGTTAGGTATGAGAGGAAAAGGAGTTTTTTTGGATGGGGGGGGGGCCTGTTTGTCACCTGTCATACCCAGTTGTGAGTCTGAAACTAATTAATGCAGCATATGTGCCTCATTTGAAGACAGCCCCCCAAAGGTGGGTTCAAGCCACTGAGTGCCAGCCTGAAATACAAACACATCTATCTCTGTGTGCACACACAGAATGCCCACATACATCTTAATGGACTCCCTGTAACAAAGAGCTCTTTTCTGTGCTACAAACCATCCTTCTTTCCTACAGGCGAGAACCCGGCCTCTTCTCACTTAAAATCATGAGTGAGTGGAGAGTGAATGTGGAAAGCAAGTCGACAACTCCATTTTGTTGTATTTCTGCAGTGACTCAGTTGCACCACCCCGATGACTCCCCTGCCCTCGTGAGAGAATTCATCAAATTCTGTAACTTTTCTTTCCAAAAAAAAAAAACACCTTTCAGTTATTCCACATATTTGTTGACTGCAGAAATACTGCTTTTGTGTCAATGCTGCAAAAAGCATTGGATTAAAAATCTAAGTTTCCACTCTGTTTACACCTTTATGATATGAACACTACATGTCCTAGCTCGCCTAGCCGTATATTGATTATAAATAAGTAAGGCTGCTCAGAAAGTTGTCATGTTCAGTGGTTTAATCCATGTTTTATAGGAGATCTTCATGAAAAGAGAAAGCTTTATGCAACTTTAAATTGCTTAGGGTTTTTTTGGCTCAAGGTTTTCATTAATTAATTAATTCATTCATTAGCCATACTGCTTATCCTTTTTAAGGGTCTCGGTCTCTTTAATATAAATTGATGGAGGGGAACATAAAACATGTTAATGGGACGTTCTGAGCTTGAATAAAGTCAAAAACAAAAAACAGAAACAAACTTTCACAGATTTCGTCTCTGCTCTAGTTTTTGTTCTATTTAATCTCATTTATTCCCATCATGTTTTGGGTAATGTAAAAAGAATGTGAGAAATTTGCTGGTGTCTGTCATTTAATCCTGAGCCGTATTTTTCACTTACTTATATTTCTTTGCATTTTGGTGAATTTGCACAATAGAAAAGCATCATAATTAGCTGCTAGCACTTCCTGTTTGACACTTTAACCACCTGCTTCTGATACTGAAGAAAACGTCATAATTTAACGACAGAGTTCCCAGGGGAATTTCTTTTTTTTTTTTTTTACATGATTTCTAAACAGATGTGTGGATGTCAATTCCACTGATTCCACCATTATGTTCCCTATTTGTTCAGTTGTTACGGAGGCGTGACGTGTTCGACGGGCTGAGGTACCCCGGGTTTAACCGAGGCCAAAACCATCTCGTCATCATCAAACCAACAAATTTGTTTGTGTGCACACAATCATCAAACTCATGTTGCGGCTGTCAAGAACATGCTGCTGTGTCCCTTTAACCTACCAATATGTCACGTAGCCGGTGAGGTTGGCAGTGCCATCTGTCCCACTGATAGTCAGTCAACCCGAGATCACCTGTGCGCCGCGGCCTCTGAAGGCTGCAGCAGCTCAGTCTTCTACTTAAGAAGCTGGCATTTGAAATTTGGCCAAATTTTCAAAAAACACGTCTTTCTAAACTGGTTTCATACTCACAAAGGTCCACACAAGCCCACACATCAAACACACAACAGAGATAAACTTCTCCATTAACAAAATACTTCACAAAGTTGCCTGATGGCAATTTGGCACATTGTGTCCTTATCATTTAATGAATGCCTTGTCTCTTTAATGACATCCAAATGTGACAGCTTAGTCCTTGGATTAAAGAGAAACGTCCTGTGCTTCACCTCCCACAGTCCCACCGTGAGCAAAGTGGCCATTAAACTGCTGTATTCCCCTCCACTACTACATCTCTGAGCGCCGCTCAATTATCCCACTACTTTCGCACGCTCGCTGACAGCCGTGTTGGCAGGTGTGTCCTTTCCAGATGTGCTCTCTCTGCTCGGATGGGAAATTAGTCAGCGCAGCTAGCCATCAGCTAAAGCAACTGACACCTTCCACCAACGTGCCCTTTCATTACGAGCGAGAAGACGGAAGTGAAATGAGAGGAACGAGCGCTGGTTGAACAACCGCCACCAAAATGCTGGCACTGGCGGGGAGTTGATTTACCTCACGCAGTTTACATGATGACAGGAGGAAATCCTCCACAAAGCAAAGCCTTGATTATTGAGTGCGGTGTTGACAAGCGCTACTGTCTCACAATGCAGCTGAACAAAAGTGACAAAAGTAGTGGTCAGTGGCGCAATAGCTCCCACTCAGAAACACGAAACAAGTAATGAATCCTTGTGGAAGCTTTTTTTTACTGGCTCCTCTGGTATTTTTAACTTTGAAATGCTCCAGAGTCACAGTTTGATTTATGTAGGTGCAAGCATTGTGTACTGTACTGAGCAACTGCCAGAGTAGTGCGCCATTAAAAAGGTGTGAAATTTACAGTACGCTAATGAGGATTTGTCGCAATTCCACTAAAACAAGATTCTTCTCATGAGCCATCAAAAAAGTAAATATATTCTTAACATTTCTATTTCTCTTCATATTTATTGATGCTTCCTTTCTGAAGAAATTTGCATACATGATGGTCCCTGCAAACAGGAAATGGTTTGCTACCATGTCAACTATCAGTTTTAAAAGGCCATAACATGTTGCTTGCTGTGGAGGAATGAAAATATTAACAATTAAGAATTAAGTAAGAATACTGACTCTAAAATTTTCAAAACTGGCATGAAAAAGCCTCACCGTATAATTTGTGTGTTCATTTTAGATTTAGTTAGATTTAGTTCTTTTCGTTCCCTAGGCAACACAAATGACGTGTGCTTCTGAACGCCTGAACGCTTCATGTTCTTTGAAGAGTTATTTTTGCTCTGATGAAGCCTGTATTGGTCAAAATTTGTAAGGTGATAATAAAGCAAGGCTTTGAAATCAACTCGTTAGCTCCTTCCCTTATAATGAGTTGCAATAGCTTTAGTCATCTCTGCTATTCTAGTGTATGAGCATTTTTGTTTTGCATCAACGCCTTTAACTCTTTGGTGAAAAAATGACTTTGTGCCACAAGAGCTTCCAAGAGGCAGAAGTGCAACGGTGTTTATCCAACATGCATAATAAAATCAGTCATTATGGCTGAGTTTTTACAGTTTCTGGGTCTCTCTCTCATTTCAGCATCAGAGCTAAAGCTTAATTTATAAGAACAAAATGTGTCAGCACCCTCTCCTCCAGTCCACTGGCAGCTCATCTCAGAGCCTCCTCTTTCCTCTGCTGCATGGTTAATTTGTTCCTTCCTGCCCTCCGTGCCTCTTCCCCTGTACCTGGCCTATTTTAGAGGGAAGTGGACAATCTTGGGAAGAACCTTCGAGCTCAATAGTGTCTCAGCCTCCTCTCCCTTTTTAGTCACGACAAGCGGGGCATCACTATGGCAACAACATTTGAGAGGCTATCGGGAGCCTGCCGGTCAGTCCAGCAGGCTCTGACTCGGTGGCACTCACCGGTCATGCATGTACAGACAGGAATTAGCATTTTTGTAAAAAAGAAAAAAGAAAAAAAAACATTTGGGTTTTTTGAGATTGTCCTGTTGACACCAAAATTGTTAATTATAATTTTAAATATAACACTTAAAAGGAGCACCAAATGAAGTGCACTTAACTTTCTGAATTGATTTAGCTCGAAATTATCACAAATAATTGTTTTAAAATACAAGTTGTGCAGTTAGTGATGGTGTCGACAACGTGGAGACTTCAGGTTTTGGGATCTGACCGAGTTCCTGGTTGTAAAAACAGTAAAACCAGTTAGTGCTCATGACAGAAAGAATATAAACGTATGTCCGCACAATCTGACAGTTTGCAGTTGGTTTGTTTTCCTTGTTTGTGCTATGTGCAGATTTCTCATACACAAGGAAAAGAAAGGAAATGAGGAAGGCCTACTGCTGCACGAGACACTTAATACCCGTGTTCATGGTAATGAAGGAACAGTGACACATCATTGTGTTTTTAATAGGTTTTTAACAACAAAGGAAAGCTGTGGCAAACAGGAAAAATATGCTATTTGACAATTTGGCTACAGACAATACTTGACTGGCTCAATTCAGTGTTGGTTTTGGTCTTTTCAAGTGATTTCCTAAAAGTAACAAAAGCATCATCAGACCTATTTGTAATTATGAATTATATTCTTAAAATGATTGAAATCAGAGCACTGAACAGCTGCGTGTACACACAGGTGTCACAGTAACCAGGTAACTGCGTGCACACACACACTCTGACTCCCTGCCCGTCTCCAGTTACCTGCTTTCCTGTTTGCATGTAAACATATTCCTGGTCAGGGCGGAGGCAACACTTACAACGGTCTACTCTCGTTTTATGGTTACATTTATATGCATTGCTATCTGTCTCTCATTCACACACACACACACACACATACACACACACACACACACACACACACACACACACACTTGATCGTACATCGAGCCCTGTGATGAGTGGATGTGAACCTCTTCCTCCTGAGCCACGGCCGCTCCTTGATTATTTTGATTAAGTGTGCCAGTTAGTCAGAACTGTTAAGAATATTGACGACTGTTAATGCAACCTATTGACGTGCTTTAATCAAACTTATCAGTTATTATTATCATTAGCTGCTGCTGTGTTGCCATGGTATCGGGTCCGTGGCCCTTGATAAACAAATTAAGCAGCTACGAAAGTGTTGTTACAGCCTCTGTGCGGTTTGCTCTGTTGATTCTTTAATCTCATAACTTTCCTGACTATAGCCCGCCCGCTGTAACTCCCTGTCTCCGGGGAGAGAAGTTGTTCATGTTATTATCATTGTGTTGCCAGTAACTGATTCATCAGTGTCAATACTCATTGATTCTGGGCTTCAAATCCAAGTCACTACAAAGTGATTCATTTATTGAGCTACTGTTTATATTTAGTATTCAGGACCTGTCCTCAGGACTGTGTGCAGATGGGTCCTGTTTGTTTTATATCTGTTAAAGTGAAACTCTTTAAACTGTGACGTATTAGCAAATGTGCAAGCGATACGGGAAAATTTGGGTTAGAGTTTAGGGTTAAGCCAGTGTGGGATATATGTATATATTTATATCTATAAAAAACTAAATGTGTCAAAGCTTGAGTTTTTTTACAATGACATTTAATGTGTGAAGCTCATTTTGCAAAGACAGAGAGAGACTGGCTCTGAATGAACAAGACTAACTTCACCTGTAAGTGAATTACATTTATGTTTGACGCTGACCTTGGTGACTCTTACAGTAAATAACATCCTATTCTCACTTTTACAGATGGTTTTATTTCACCCCCACAAAGCAGCTGCATTCTTGCTCGGCAGTGATTTCAGAACAAAGCGGTTTTAACCTTCAAAAGACACAAACACGATTCATCTGATGTAGAAAAATGCGATCGATATGTTGGGAGTTTGTATTTAGGGTTACAGCTGCTGACTACTGTAAGGGGGAAAAAAAACAGTTTGTCAACTACAAATAACAAACTGCCTGATATTTCCACTGGAAGCTGAGTTTCACATCAGCATAAGCCTCGTGGAATAAATGAATGTTAATTATATTGAAATATTCAATACAACACCTGAACCTTCCACTAATGTATATTCACCAAATAGCATGTGCTTATTAATGAAATCCCACTTTCATCAATCCACTGTGTCAAATCCATTCATCTGCTTTTAGCCCTTCTCCCTTTGCCCTTTTCATGAGAAGGAAACATTGGATGTGAATATTCCTTTTTTTTTTTTTTTTTTTGTTTCTAAACAAATCAAAACGATGCATGAATGCTGCGTTATGAAGCGGCGCAGTCCTGATACCTGCTCCTCTAACATTTACCGTGAACAGGAGATGTAAACAAAGGTTGAGAAAACATCATAGGCAGGAAGTGGTTATAAGCTGTGAACACAACACTGACATATTATTGTCTTTTTATCAGTTGATATTGTGCACTTGACAACAAACAGTTGCTTATTTACACATCCAGCAGTTATGGAGCATCATTATCATTCGCTTAGAGTCGCGCTTCAGGCCACCTGCTGAATGTAAGTCGAGTATTCCCTCTGTTTTTAGCTCTTGTTTTTGGTCTCTACCAACCCCTGAGGAAAACATCTGGCTATTTAGCTGCTAAATGCTACACTATGTTGATCAGCTTGTCTCTAACTGTGTCTGCCTGTTGTTTTGTGCAGAGCGGGGAGTGTACACTTGGCTTTTTAGAGCTTTCTCTCTGCAAACAGCTGCCTGCTGAAATTTCTGCTACGAGCGTGAACCTGAACAGTGAAATTGCGGGCCAGGCAGCTAAACAATGAGCTGAAACTCACTATAAAGCTCCATAAAGCAGAGGACAGCTCCAGATTTGTGTGATAATTCACTGAACATTGGCGTCACATGTACAGTAAATCGCCAGATGCAGTGTCTGGCATACTGGGCTGCAATTTCAGAGCTTTGGATATATATTTAAGACAAGACACATGACTAATTATTCTACTTTAATCTAAAGAGTCACTTTTAGCAGTTTGATCAACTCAGTTTCATTCTGTATGATTATTTTGAACTCTGTCTATCTGATCTATATTGAATTCAGTTCAGGCAGCTGAAGGTATTTACAAGCTCCAACCTGAAAGTTCCTTCTTAAATGCATCATAAAGGATGATCTGAAGATGCTTCACACAGCTTCTGTCCCGCTGCTGTTCACTGCATTTAGTCCAAAGCATCATCTAGTAAAACTTCCAGTAACTATAAATATCACATTCCTGATGCATCACTGCAGTTAATTACTAACATTTAAAAAATGATTATGAGCTGAGACACAACATCTGGGGCAACCATTCAAAAACTCATAAACACAACTCACAAAAAGAAGAATAAAGCATCTGTGCCGTGGCCAACACAAGCTGCCAACCTCATTTACGAGGGGGGAGACCTCGCCACTGCTGCAGGCGTGTCAACACCATGTCAGCTGGCACTTCAGCCGCCTGGTATCCCACTAGGATCGCTGCGATCTCTTCAGCACGCCGACTTATGCTGATGACCATTAAATAAATCTATTCATGCAAAGATTACAAAATGTTTTGGGTATCGTGATGAAATTACTATATTAAAGCTTTATGGAGGCAAAGTGTTTTTATTAGATTGTCTTATGCAGTAAGGCACTTTAAAACTCTTATCAGGCCACTTCAAACCTACAACTGAGAGATTTTCATAATGACATTTGGACCTGGATTATTCTTGTTCAGTTTCCTTCTTTCAATTAAAAACGAATAAAAGTGTCGTATTAAAAAAATCGAATTAAATCATCTATGATATTGCATAGGGATTGGACTGTAAATATATAATTTCTAATATGTGATGCTGACCCGCAAACCCAGAGTGGGGATACTTCTCTTTTACAAAGGTGTTTTCACTGTCATATAATCATCCACTGCAAATTATACTGTGTTCCCACACAACTATAGTACAATACAATAAGTATGGCAGTATAAGCTATCTTCAAACGTAAAGGTCTGTCACTGACATCGCCCGTGGGAATTGATATTTGTATTCACATCGTGCTCTTCACTAACAGTTTCAACCTGCAGCCACATCACATGCAACAGTCACGCTCAGGAGACTGAGAACAGTGCACGTTGGAAACCTTCCATGGGGTGAAAGGTGAAATAACTCAGCCAGTCAATCAGCTACGTTTCACAATTTCTGAAACAGATTCTCCATGCATCACTTTTAACCATGGCTCATAATAAAAAACACACACACACAGTAAACCATCAGCACAATACGGAGGTGCACAGATCCCTCCATCCCTCACTAATGCACATCTGCTTAAATTCCAAACCTTAGTGTAAACTCTTCGGTGCAAGACGTGCTCCGTCTCACGCCACACAATGTAAAAATGATTCAAATTGCACGAGAAGAGAGAATAATTTTCCCATCTCAGAGACGTCTCTACCATTTATATAATCAATCTGGTTCGACTGACAGGTGTGAGAGACGACAGCGTCTAATGGAGACGGTTATGTTCTTTACACCTCACACTGCTCAACAACCCCTGAGCCCATCTGGCTCTGTCTTGTGCTCTGATCCAGTCTGACCATCCAGTGTAAAAAAAAACAAACAAAACAAGTGATGTAAATGTAAATGTAAATGTGAGTGCTTCTGGAAGGCAAGGCTGGATTACCAACCAGGCATGGTAGGAATTTGCCCTGGGGTCCCAGACCCTCTTGATTTGTGGTAATTGTTTGTCTTGTCCACCTGTGTGAGACTTTATGTGATTCATATACGTGATACAATGTTGTTAAATTACCACAAACAAAAGGTTAACAGGGGCCCATTTTTTGCTCTGCAGACCCCTAATTTGCTCATTACAACAGCTGAGCAAAGTCAGTTGCAAATTTTCCGATGGAGCAAAACAGAGCTTTTTAGAAAGCTTGCGACCACACATGAACATGAATTTGTTCCCACAAATTATGAAACTACAAAATAATAATAATAAAAAAAGAGAGATGCAAATTAGGCAAAATGAGAAAATGATGTTTATCATCTTCATTCAAATTAATGAAAACGGGTAGATGAAGTCTATTTTTGCCTCCACACAAAATCATTTCATGCTGTCGATATAATCAGTCCTGGCCTCAGAGTGGGTTATATTCCTGTGTGGCACCTTCAGGGAAACAGAGTAATTGGTTAGTTGGAGCAACCATTTCAGAAGTGCAGTTCCAGAGAGCTGAATTCTTGGAAGAAATAAAAAAAAAAAAAAAAAAAAAAGGGTGTTTATGCTACGCCTGGCTCAGTGCAGCGACAGTGGTACAAACATCTCTGTGGCACAATTAATGCAACAAAAATAAAATGTAGCCTGGCTGTTGCTTGGCAGGCTGCTGAGTGGCATCAAAAGACATATCAGCAGTATGATCAATAAATGACTGATACCAGGGACACAGCTCACATTTCCAGGCTGGGCAGCCCGAAACAATGACGTCTGCTGTGCAACAATAAAAGTAGGCATGCTGCAGAGACAGGATACACTTTAAAAAGATAAAATAAAATAAAAAAAAGAGACATAAAGAGGAAAGTAGAGATACCAACCATGAGCTGCGGGTTCAGTGCTGGGCGCAGTGTCTGAGCACACAAGGAGAAGACATGGCAGTTGTGGAGGGAGGTGTGGAACAGGAGGAACAGCATGCAAATAAAGAAGAAATGGGGGAAGGAGGCAGGGAGGGAGTGGGGCAGGGGGAGAAAACAAATGACACCCATAAGCAAGCATTCAGAAGACCAGAACATGACAAAAGACATAAGGCTTAAGGGAAATCAAAGGGAACCAAAGGCAGTGCAGAGATAAACAAAAGCTTGCACACACACACACACACACACACACACACACACACACACAAACACACACTTTCCGCTGCACACGCCGGACGGTTCATTCAGAGGGGAGCGTGGCTACTGACGGAGATATGGACGAAACTATTATCACGTACTGCTGGCAGCCTCTGTGTGGAGACAAGACAAACTATCAAGAGGAAATAATTGTGCAGCTGTCCTAATTTAACAGTGTATGACTTGGAAAACACTTGACTGACTGTTTACAGCGGAGAGAGTCTTACATGGCAGCTGCTCAAGGAAAGTTCGAAGAAAAGCGTCGAGCTGAGTTGCCGGGATGGTTTGATGACACTTACCACTTTAATCCACGACTTTTCGAAGACCTACTTTCTAATTTGAAATGGAGTTTTCCGTGGTGGGCCTTCCTTAGGTTGCTGATGTTGCATTTTATTATAATGACTACCCCTTAATTTGTTGTGGCTGGTGCAGACACTCCACATCCACCATAGATGTGAGCATTTCAGAAAAGTGGACGTGACTGAGTGTTAAAAAAAAACTCTCAACTGCAGCCCTCCCTTCCCCTCTCCATTATGCCATCATAAAAAAGGGGGTTTTGGAAGCTATTAGATGATCTTTTAAGTGCTTGGTTTTGAGCAAATTCCGACTCTGTCGAGAACCTTTGAGTCTCCACAGATACATCTGCTGCACAGTTAAAGACAACAAGTTACCATAATGCGTTTTTAGGAATTTTGTGGCTGCCACTCACATGTAAAATATAACTGACCAAAAAATTGTATAGCACATTTTCTTAGCTCCGTGACTGCATGGTGGAGTTGCACATGTGTTGTTCCTAAAGTTATTTAAATGGTAAATTCATAGCTTTTTATACGGCTTGGAGCAGATACATAATCTTGAAATGACTGAGGCCGTGTGTTAAAAACACTTCACAGGCAGATGCTAACCCACCAACAATGTTTGAAAACATGCGTTGCCCTAAGTGTCTATCATGGCAGGTCTGCATTGAAGTGTCAACCTTTTAACACGGTAAAAGCACCGAAATGAATGTGAAATGATAAAAACAACATTTGCTCAGGTCTGGAGAGGAAGTCGTGTCGGAGTAAGACAGTTTTAACAGCCGCTATTTAATTTCAAGAGGCTGAATGTGCGTTAGTCTGCCCTGCACTTCCCTGACTGTCTGTGTCTTGACAGCTTACAGGCAAAGACAGACAGATGTTTGTGTGAGAGAGAGAGAGAGAGAGAGAGAGAGAGAGACTGCTGCTCAGTGCTAATGTGTAATTGTTTGGGGAGCAGAAGGCCAATGCCACACCTCGGCTCTGTACCGCCACAGGCTGAGGGTGCAGGGAGCAATCTCACAAGGTGAGACTGTATCAGGTCCGTCTTGGCATTTCCGAAGCCTCTTGAGGATCCATTTCTTGACAAGGTCCTTAAGTTGCTGAGACATGTGAGTGTGAAATAACACCACAGGCCAGTCATTAGACAGTTTCTTGGTATTTTTTGGATAAAGCATACCTCTGTAGAAATGCTGTTAGAGGCATGTGTTTGTTGTAGTGTGCTGCTGCAAAGCGAGGTTGGCGAGTTAAATTTGGCCTTAACCCAGGCTTTATGTCTGGAAGTTCAGTTCAGAGGCTAAATACAAACCTCGAACAACACGAAACTCCTAGCAACCGATAGGATCCTCGTTACAGGATCCCGCCGTAGATTCTACAGCCGTATTGGTGATTACACCTGTTTTCCCAATATTTTAATTAATAAATAATCATACCTGGTACAGAGGAGTTGGGACAGTACTTGAGCCATGACTCTCTAGTTCATGCAAACACAAGTACAGGAAAGAAAAGCAGACTGAGAAAGGTCTTTATCCATTAAGAGACAATGGGGAAATGACTGGAGGCTTTTTTTTATTTTGATGGAATTCAACATTTTTCAACAGAACAGTCAGCAACCACTTCTCTGACCCGGCCATGAAGCAGAGCAACGTCATCTCCGAGGAAAACAACGGCCTCCTTTGTCATATCTCTGCCGCCGCTTGAAGATGCTAATGTACCGGTGTTCATTGGTATAAAAATGATGAACGCAGCCTCTGTCCCCTGCAAGCCTCAGTCAATACAAAGGCAGCATGGCCCGCTAACCCTCATTACACCGTGGGTGGCCCATGTGGCGATGTGGGACCATTCAGTATGTCTGCTGGTGAGTGATTGCTTGTACATTTCTGAGCAGCCTCCTCCTCCTCCTCCTCCTCGTCAACCATCTCTAACTACACAGGTCAGGCACATGGGAAGTGTCCTTGCTTGACATTCACAGATATGATGTGGACACAGCTTCATGACTAGTTACCACGCTTCCGATGAGCCCTTTGGAGACTCGCTGTGACATGACATCCAGCTCAACATGCGGAGATAACTGCATGTCAATCATAATTATATTGGCAGAAATGCATTAGGTGGAACCCTGCGGTACTGGAAATGCCAACAGACTGCTGGGTGTCCCCGCTGGCTGCTAGATTACTTTTTTTTTTTTGTTGGATCCACTTTTTCTGACCTGCCTTCTCTACTCCGGCTTTAGTTTGTGATTTCCGAGTTTTTCCATCCCCCACTGAGCTCCGCTGATAGAGAAACTGGAATCTCTTTCTTTCCAACAATAGATTTCTCCTTGTAAGAACCAACATGAACAAACACACAGGTCGTTTTTTTATTTTTTTGCCAACCCTGCGACACGACCCACAGGAGTGTCTCCTGAAATACTGCCCCGACAGTGGCGGGCGTACCGTACCTTTGTTGCCATGGTTACAATACCAAATGGTCATGGCTTGGTTAGATTTGGGAAAAGGATTTGTGATTTGGGTTGAAATGAGTATCTCTTTAACATTAGATGATCTTTGTTGTCATGGTTACAATAATAACAGTGCGGTTAATGTTGTTGAAGGGGTTGTGGATGAAAGAAACAACGTAAACTGCTACTTTCACGTGGGAACAGAAGTAGCCGACGACTGAGTGAATAACCATGAGGTTCTGCGCAGATACATTCATGGACCCGAGAAGGCGAATCGATTTTAGTGACATGTCTCCATTACATTTGGATGGAATGACGTGTAATGACTTTGGTGATCCTCTGAAATTTAAACTCGTCCCGTCACTTTGTTTTTATGACCAATGACTTTTCCGTTGCCCTCAGCTGCACTTTGTGTTGAGCGCTAATTAGCAAACAATTCAAATTTGGATGTGTTCTGGATCTTGCATTTATGGCTGTTAAGTTTTAATATAGTAATAGAGAGTCAAATACAGGACTGATATGAATAATTAAGTAGTTCTTTGAACAAAGTTTAACACACTCCATGCCGTCTCGTAGCTGTAAATATCAGTGTAAGTGTAAATACTGAGTTGAACTGTGTCTTTTTGCTGGTGGTACTTTTCAAAAAACTGTGTGCTAGCTGATTACCCCCTGGCCCTGCTTTATGAGTTTCATCTCCTATGGTCATTGTGTAGCGCAGTAATACCTCCAGAAGACGATCTGCTTCCACATTAAGAAGATGTGTTGGGCTCCAGACGAGTGTTTTCCATGATGCTGAGTGCAATAATATCACTGATGCTCTCTTAGGGCTGTATGTCACATGAGGGCGGTTATTGTGTAGCTATCGACCTTAATCAAATTAGTTATAGTTGGCTGGCTCCAATTTCAAAAACGGACAAGGAACCAAACAGAGCAAAGTGGGAACAATATCACACATTATCCGGCACAGAGCGTGCATGTGTTAGTCCCATCTAAATCCATTACATTCTTTAAGTCCCGTCTCTAGATGCCGTTTATATCATTTAAGATACTGATAAATTTAATGGGTATTTGTTTCTCCTCCCTTCCCTGCTTTGTTGTCCTGTCTATAGTGTGGGTTAAATTAATTGGTGGTCAATACTTTTTATGGGCTTTCATCAATTAAAAGTAAAGCTGGCCTGACACCTGATTGTTTTATTTGCACCAGGTAAACATTTATTATCTATTTCCTTCATTCTGAGATTAAGTTTATTCAGCGGTGTGTTGAATTAGGGGATGATTAGTCATGTTTATGTGGATATAGGGGAGAGAGAGGTGATGTGATTATAGATATAATATATGAGGGAGGATGAATGTTGAATCTCGAACAAGACAGCAGTGAATTTGTACTTTTGGGGGTCAGTTTGTGTTTAACGAAAGACTTCCTCTCGACCCTGGCTACCACTAAAAAGATATTACACTGCTGCCTTTGAGGAGAAAGTGCAGCACCAAATGTTACTTTTCAAGGAAAATGTCTCTTCCACACTGACATAGAAATGGCAAGAAAAAAAAAAAAGAATATGCTAAGCTAAGCTAAGCTAGGCACATGGGAAAAGAAACAGAGGATGCCAAAGAAGGAGAAAGGGAAAATTTAGTTCCTTAAAAGGTGTTTGGAGAAAAATTAACATGTCAGGTGACTGTGAATAGAAATTAATAATATGTCTTAATTACAGGAGATGGTCAGAAATTTATTTAGTGGGGAAAATAGCAATTTAGTCATTTCCCCATGTCACTTTCTAAACCCCTGCCAAGCACTTAAGAGCCATGTGTTGGGGCTCCAATAGATTCTTTTAAGTGCTCTATTCGGTCTCTCTAATGGGAAATTGATAAAAAAAAATAAATAAATAAAAAAGAAAAATACTCAGCCCCACTCTGATAGATTCATTTGGCAGCGGGTTTCTGATCTGCGTGGCACACTGTGGGTAAATGAAATCAAATGGCAGAGCGTATTATGGCCATATGAGCATGCTGCCTTCAATCTATATACACAGTAATAATGGAATGCCCCTGATAGTTGAAAGCAAAGAGAGGACATCTGGCAGAAACTGTAAGTGGGTTGTTTCAATCTGAACATATTGGCACTGAGGACGTGGGGTTTGCTTTATCAGGTGGTGCCCACATAAGTCCTGTTCATAGAGGACTGGAATAACTTGCCAGGATACTGTAGATATTTTTAGTAACTGCAGAGATTGTCATATATTATAATTCTGCTGTAATTTTCTTTTACATTCATATTATGATTTTCTTTAGCTTTTAACTTCTATTGAATTATTTCAGTTTACTCTGAACTGAAATGTGCAGGTGGTGTAGAGTAGACAGCAGAGCTAGTGTTATAAACGACCATGTGGGTCGTGTGATGACACCTTCATTCCCAATGAAGACTGTGAGAAACAGCTGAAAGCTCCAAAAACGTGGTGAGTGTAGTTGGACTTTATATAATTTTTTATCAAATACTGTTCTCAAGGTCAAGAATGAGCTTCCATGCTCAAGCATTTAGAAAAGCTTCATATCAGAGTTACAGAATAATCATTTTGGCCATAATTTCTATTGATTATGATAAATATAGCAGTTACTAACGTAACTACTGATATCTGAGACACACATATAGAAACCTTTCTCATTGCAAAACAAAACATGTCTCAGTTTTTAAAAGACGTAGTGACTCTGTTTTCCTTCACTTCCAGTTTCCTGCTCTGTCCTGCAATATGGCGACAGTAACACGATGATATGCTGAGCAATAGATATGCACAAACTTCACACTGTGTTTTCGCTAATGCACAAACTGACAGATGATAACAAGCTGTCATTTTAGTAAAATCTGCTCTGACGTTACAATGTGACAATGAAACTTTAGCTGAGCAGCAGCCGCTGTGGACACAATTGGCAATTAAAGGATAATGGGACATTGAATTCGCCTTCACTTCACAAAGATTCTCAGGGGTCATTTGCTTAAAAGACACCATCATTAGTCAGCCCAACTGAGAGCATTAAAATATAGATATAAAAATATATGTATATATATATATACAATATAGAGAAAATAATCCAAGCCGGACCAAACAATAAAGGTGTCTCCTGGTGAGGTATGCTGTGCATGAAATATTCATGTAACAGTAATGCAAGAACAAAAAAAAGTCCAAAGTCAGTGTGCAGACTCAGTAATGTGAGTCACACAGCAATATCTACCTATCACTGGCACAATAAGCGCCTGGTCATACCAGAGCAGCTACGGCTGTAGCAGCTAAAACCAGTGTTGAATTGAACAAAGGTGCATTTGATTTCTTTTAAAGAAAACCCTGTTATTTGTTATTTCTTTTATTTTTTGAAGTTGCACAGCCCCACTTTTACTTTTATTCATTCATAAATTCACTAATTTTGCGCAAGTGGTCTTTATCAAATATGTGTCTTTAGTATTGTTATTTACCTATAAGGTGCCTCTATTATTCTCAGCAGGCACATTAGATATAAGTGTGATCATTTTGCAAATCAGCAGCGATCTCAGCGTGAATCAGTCAGGATAGCTATAATCAGAACGGGCCTGTGCAGACGCCACACGCCTTGATCCGAGGCAGAGGAGCTATCAATCAGCCCGCATAGATAGGTATTCTCTTTAATCCAATCAGATGGCATAATCAAGCACAATGCCTGTGATTTCTGCCAGCCTCGTGAGATTTGTTCCCATTGAGCGGCCTGTCAGAGAGGCTTTGATTGCATTTGGAGCTCAGGCTGATTCCTGAGTCGAGGCATAAAGTGATGTTTTCTATCTGCACCCTTCGGAGATTTACACTCACAATAGCCCCGAGTTTTGTCGCTGAAATACTGAGATAAAATTTGTTTATTTCTAAAAAGGGTCTAATTTTCAAGAACTCGTGTTCGGTTATTATTAACCCCTTACTGCTACCCTCGTCCCACAACCCACCTATGATTTCAAATTACTCTTTTTTATGAACAGGAGATGTGGTTCATATGAAAGGCAATTCTTCAGTCTGCAATAGAACAATTATCAGACACGATTATCATAGAGCCGCTATTGTATTATTCATGTTTCATCATCTACAGCCTTTTTTTTTACTTATTTGTTTGCTTTAGATTTTCCCTTCATATGAGTTCAGGTAATGTCACACTTCATTGTCACGCTGCTATTCACACCTGTAATTAATGTATTTCTGGTGTTATGGAGTAGCAGTCGGAGTAGCAGCGAACACTAAATCTTTTTTATGAAACATTATTGTGCACCGGGCCCGTTCTGAAACCCTGCTGTGAAAAGATATTTGGGAGCAAAGCAGTGAATAAACAGTGTTGACGGCCGACAGGTTGCTCTGACAAACCGACAACGCGAGCTAAGCCTTGGCCTACTAGTTGTCCTCACGCCCACACACACACACACACACACACACACACACACACACACACACACACACACACACACACACACACACACACACACACACACACACACAAACACACACATTTGAAAAACAGAAAAACTTGTGGGGGCATATCATTTTGTGCGGTGGAGCACTGTAATTCCAACAACGTCTCTTTTCATCTGTCATGAAACCTTTTGTAAAACCTTTGTCCGCTGTATTTGTGGATGTGGAGCTTAATGTTCAGCGGTAACACTGAACGGTAAATGTTAAAATCAAGGAAAGATTTATGAATGGTTTATAACTAGTTTATTTATTGGCTTGTGAACACTTTATAAATGATTCATAAGCTGTTGCTCAATGTCACGTTAAGTACAGACGACATGGTTAGCCTAGCTTAGCATGAACCTGGAACAAAGAGGAAGTAGTTGGTTTTGACCTTGGGATCAGTATTTTGTGACAAAATAATTGCAACACAATACCCGCTTAGCTTAGCTTTTCCTGAGCTTTCTGCATCTCATGGTCTTCTTCAGTGAACATGGAACTAAGTGTACCCCCCCCCCGGTTCGAGTATTGTTTGAATCACTGCCGTTATTTCAATACCAGCTTTCATTTGAGGACTTGGTATGTGAGTGAAGTACATGGACAGTTGCCGTGGATTCAACAGTTCGTTTGTTACCTGTTGAATCATGAACGCATTTAGAATGAACTGTCACAGCTTTTAAAAGTGGGCGAATGACAAACATTAACTCAAGGGTAAAGAAACATGCTTGCGAATATGAATGCCACCGTGTCATGAAGATGGAGACATGGCGTGATTCAGGGCTGCACTGAGCGTTCCGGAGCATGCACACACACACACACACACACACACACACACACACACACACACACACACAGATAAAAAAAGGTTGCGTGAGGGCGATACTGTACCTTGATTGGCTTCGGGGTAGGAGATGGTGGTGGTGATGGTGGTTGTGGTGGTGGTGGCTGTGGTGGGTATAGGGGTGGTGGTGGGAGCATCTGGATGAGAGGACAAATACATGACAAACTCAATGGGGGGAAAACAAATGAGTATAAAAGCCATGAAGATAAAGTAAAGTCACTGTGAAGCGATGGTATCGCTGCTTGATATATGACCAGCAGCTCACTGTGTGTCACCGTGTGTGTGTGTGTGTGTGTCACCGTGTGTATGTGTGTGTGTGTGTGTGTGTGTGTGAGTTAAAGGTCTGTTGCAGACTTTTTTTTCCTGATGAATTAGCCTGATGGCGGCACATTAACGGCACTGTACACACACAGCGATGACACTGCAACACGTCGTCTCGTCTCAGATCGACTTGAGCTGATCAAAGACCTTGTTGGGAACTCAACTCTTTTATGTCTATTCACAGGCTACATACCATGACATGAAATACTGACAATGCCAGCGAGCACATGGTTGTTAGAAGTGATTAAATGTCTAATGAGCAACACGTGCCGCTGTTGTACTTGCGCTGTCATTGCAAGTGAGCTATCTTGACAAACAAGCGTGCCTGTGCATTTTTAATATCTCCGAGGGGATGAGTACAAAGTTGGTGCGGATAATGGCAACCATGACAAAAAAATAAAAAATTACAACAAAATCTGATGGATAAACTTGAAAACGATGACACAATAAATGGCGGTGCACAAAAACAGAGGGAAGGAAATGATATACACATAAAAAATAAATGAAAAACATCAAGCTGGGTCCATTTTTCCTCCCACAGCTTTTCCCTTTTTACTTCATTAGCCGGGTTAGACTCCCCACCCTGACAATGACCAGGGGGAGATATCAAAAGTGACATTTTCCTTGTTGAAGTGGCAGGGCTGCACTGATATGAAGCCGCTGGCAGTGCTGCTTGGTTAGAAACCTCCCATGCTGCTCTGATTGCCCGGGAACGGACTGAAAAACCTGTTGGGGTTATTAAAAGGTGCTGAAAAAATAAGTAATTTCTGGCTGTCGATAAGGAGAGTGGCTAGTCTACACTTTAATGAAATAAGGTGTTATAAGAAGGTGAGGAAAGGAAATGTGTGTGGACAGACAGGCATAAGGAGAGGGAATTCAAGGAGGCAGAAGAGGAGCTGTTTTAACTAGCTGCAAGGAAAACGTTGTATCTATGTTGCATTTTCGCAGAAGGAGCTGCAGCTATTTTATTTTATCGAACCTTCATTTAACCAAATCTTGTTTTACACAATTAACACGGTTGCAGAGATGCATGTAAGAGTTTTCAATTTACAATCATTTCCTGCAGCTATCACTGTCTTTATAGATGGTGCACGTCACCATATCAACATCTATCCATCCTTCAGCTACAATTCGTTTGTCCTTTGAGGGTTGGGGGGAGGGGCGGCGAAGCCAATCCCAGCTGACATTGGGCGAGGGCGGGGTACAGATGCTGCTCTGGTGACAGGTCACCAGTCCATCACAGGCCTGACATATAGAGACAAATGACCACTCGCGCTCACATTCATGACTGCAGGCAGTTTAGATTCACCAGTCAACCTAACCCGCATGTCTTTGGACCGTGGGAGGAAACCTGTGGAGGACACGGCCGAGCCAACGTTCGAACCCAGAATCTTGTTGCTGTGACGACAGTGGCCTCTGTTTTGATTCACTACATAGACACCTATAGAAAACTACACACCTGTTGACACACATCGGTGTGAAGTAAAACAGAAAGCTGCACAATCACTCAAATTCGATCTTCATCATTTCAATTTTATGAATCAACATTTCTCGTTTTTGGCTGAAGAACGAGCCGAAATGTTTTCAAACTAAAAATAAAGACTGCATCGGAGTTACTAGCGAGAAGGTCTTGAAATCTGCCTCAGCGCCTCTGCCACTGAATGATTTAGGCTGGGCCTGGTTTCAAGTACTTAGCGTTAATGCCAATGTGTTCTTTTTAAAATAATTTTAGGGGAGGACACTGCCAAAATGGGAGTGAATTTTTAAAAAGAAATACTTTCCAGTATGTCACATGAAATTAAATGCATTTGTTTGCATAATGAATTTCTAACCAATTTTAAATGGTTTCGTTGAAGCCACAAAAATCACAACTAGCAGCTGGAACAAACCCTACTGGACAGGAATCTAGATTGAAGAGAGGCTGATGATATTACACGTCTTTGTAATTGTCAACAAATCTCATGAAAAGAGCCGAATAACAATGATTTGATCCTGTTGACAAATATTGTCTGTGTCGCCTAAGCCTGTTAGATCTTATTCCTCTGCCAAAGACCTCTGTTGGTGTAAAAAAAATTAAAAATAAAAAAATGAATAAAAAATCACATCAATGAGCCACACTGTTGCACTGCGTGACATTTCCTTTATTACCATGAGTACAGTCACTTTGGTTTGTTCAAAGGCAATTCCACATAAACCGTCCTGCTGGAAATTCTCTATAGTGTATCAAAACTGTATTAATCTGTGGCTGAAAATAGTCCCACATAAATGAGCCGTTTATTCTGTTTGAGTTACGCTTGCTAAAGAAGACAGTGGCCATCTGTTTTAGTAAACCACATAGCTTTGTCCTGTTTTTAAAGATCCCTGCCGCACACAGGGTAGGACGGTATTTAAGAGTGAAACAATACATTGTTTTGGTCTTTTTCATGGGATTTGTTGATGAGGGGGAAAAATACAAAGTGAGCGCAGCGCCAGTCTTATCCCTTCAGATCGACTGCCACTAGCAACATACTATAGATAACACGTCCAGAGAAACACGCTTGAATTACTGGTGGACTGAACCTACACCAAACATATTTTCACTATGAAATATGAGCAAATTGAAAATGTGTACATCTCAAAGTTACATTAAAGAGATAATAAAATTCACTGAGCGTTTGTTGTGTCTTCCCTAAAGGTACTGAGGTTGTTTATCCTTTCGAAGTAGCCTTCCCTGAGGGCAGGGGATGTTCATAGTTACTACAAAAACCTGTTCACAGTTGTTAGTTTAGAAAATCATCTATTTTTATGCACTTGAAGAAAAGTGAATTGAGCAATTCAAATAAAAGGCAGAGAAGACCATGGAGCCCCTCAGAACTCTGCCTGAAGCAAATTTAGAAATGCTAATTCTGGCCTTCAGGTGATCTGGATCAGTATTCAAATTCTGCTGATGTACAGTATGTTTTTAATCTATCAACAATCCCGTTCTTTTTAAAGACAACCTTGACAATACAAAAGGCTGTACAGACCAATATGGAGACAAAGGCGGGGAAAAATGATCCACTGGGAAGTCAGCTGGCAGATGAAGCTTGAGCTGATGAGTTTCACACATGCTTGAGAGCCAACAAACTCCAGCTCAGGGGTGGTGCAGTCTAATTGGTTTTATCCCATCATGAACTGTGAGGGTCCAGCAGATGTTTGGGATCATCAGTGTCAACAACTCATTAAAATCTTAACATTACAAAAAAAAAGATTAAAAGAAAGTCTGGCGATACTGAATGTACACTACACCCCCCCCCCCCCCTTTTTTTTTTGTGGATAGCCGGTGCAATGTATCTATGAAGACTGGAGCTCATTGACTTTCAAATGTGACAGGCAGAATGTGTTTTCCCTCCCGCTGAGTCACCGGGCCTTGTTTACTGATGAGGCTTATGAATCAGTGTTTCTAGTCTGAACGAATGGAGCAGGATTGCGGGAAGCGCCGAGACACAGCCTGACAGGAATCATTCCAGCTAAACCCGGTGAGTTAAACAACTCCACGTGAGCACGGGATGAGAGAAACACGCTACATTTACACAGTGGCAGTAACCACACTAAACAAAATGAAAAAAGAAGAAAAAAAAACGAGCACTAGCACAGAGAAGTTCATATATGGCAAAAACGCATAGCCTATAATAAATGACATCTTTAAACCCACAGTTTCTTACATTTTGTTCTAAGATAAATAAACAAATGAAAAACGTTGTTTTGTTGAGGACGTTCTCAGGCTCCTGTGTGTCTCAGACACAGTGCACAGTTTCCATCAGTAGCTGTTAGAAGGAATAAACAAGCCAAAGCCGAAGTAACAACCCTACTTTCACAGACAGAAAAATATAGACGTCTGAGCTACACTTTTCCTTTTACTTACTTAATAACTTACCTTCCTTTACTTAATACATATTGTACATTAGGTGCTGAACTTCTGTCAGACGCTGCCTTGTGTAATTCTGTGACCTTATCAGAAAGTTTTATTTCCCCCTTTTTGCTTTTACATTTTCTCTGCTTTTCTATTCTGACCTGCTACACCCCCTAACCATATCACTGACTTGCTGTTGTGTCATACAATCCATTTAGTGCCTTTTAACCCTGAAAGGGTTACCTATATTTTATCCTTTTATTTCTTTTCTATTTTTCCTGTAAGTTTTCCATGCCCTCTGAAGGCGGTGTCCTCATTTCCTGCCTCATACGAACCAGCGAAGCCCTGACACTCGTACTGTAATTACATATAAACCTGACAATGACTTGAAGTGACATTTGTGGTTGTTAACATTGATGAAGAGCAGAAAATATTGGCATATTTTGTGTCTTTCAACTCCTACTCTTCCAGAGAGAAGTCATGAAAGACTTATAACAGGAGTAAATACAATATCACAATATCAAAGAACATATCTGTCAAATACTCAGATTCTGGTCATTCTTAATTAGTTGCCTGTCAGGATAAAATATAAACTTTGAGACTTTCCATCTGTTGGTTTCTGTAAGTTGTGGTCGAGCTTCACGTATATCTCAGACCTTTGAATTCACTGTAAGTCCAAGTTAAAGATTAAAGCTGAGTTACTAGACACCTGCACCTCCCCTTGACTCTGTTGTCAGACTTAAGAAAATCTAGCCTGTGGCGAGAGACTTTGGCCAATCACAGGTCTTTTCAGAGAAAGAGAGAGAGAGGGCGTGTTCCTATTGGCTGTTCTACAAATGCAGATGCACGTGCAAGTCCCTCAGCTAGATATGTGTCAACTATCTATAATAGCACCTCTCCTGAACACGTAACAGGCTGCTAACATTTTCTTTAATATCTAAATGTGTTGTAGTGGATGGTCGTGCAGGTAGATTTACCATCAGAGCGGGCAGTGAGCGGCTGTGTTGAATGTTGCTATGAGTTTAGCCCTCTGCTAACCGTAGCCAGAGGGTGCTGTACACAGAGGGTGTAGTTTTATTTTGGAATCTCTACATATCAGAAACCTGAGGTATTGCAAGTAAAATAAATAAATAAATAAATAAATGGTTAAATGCATTTGTTATTGATTAACTGGACATAAACATATTGGGTCAGAGCAATTTAGAGTGACTTTTCTATATGTACTCCTTACATAATAACATTTGAGAAAAAAACCCCCAATGATCTCCATGTATTAACTGAGTTCATTTCAGGTAGTTAAGTTATTGAAACTGCCCAGTATTACCAATGTAATGTCATAGTATATATGGGATAACATATATGGCAGAAGAAAAATATCATGTGAATAGTCCAAGTGTTTATAATGCCTTAATAACACACAGACAGGATTCATTCAAAACATCCTAGCAAATTTGTTTTGCAAGCGATGAATTACCTTTCCTCCTCATAACATTATACACCAGCAATTTCACCTCCACTCAAGCGCAATTTCAGCAAAGTTAGAGCACTTGCAAATGGGACGTTTCAGGACACTTTGAGCCCCTGGAAGACAAGTTAGATGCCACTTAAAGAGCTAACAGTGATTTCTGAAGAAGCTCCCATGTGTTTTAATGGAGAAGAAGTGTAAAGTAAGTAAGATGATGACTGAGAGCAACAGGGTCACTAAACATGCTGCTAGTGTGCAATAAAAGCCTGTGATGGTGAAAGAGCAGGGAAGAGGAGAACTCAGTTATTGGGTAAACGGCAGCCTGTAAACAACTTAAAACCCCCCGGCGCTGGGTCTCACTCGACAGGGAGAGGAAAACCCTGATGGTTGTGTTTTCTTACCCTGCGAAGTAAGAGCAGCAGTGAGAGTTACAGCAGTACAGACTGCATTCTTTTTGCTGTTAACATTGTTAATGTCAGCCGGGCTCGTGGCGCTCTCCATCACTAAGGGTCACACAATACTCGGGAATCAGACATATTAGAAAAGATGCTGGCCGTGGCTGCATTTGTTCTGGCTGTCGAGCAGGAGGAATGTTGGAGGGGTGGAGGCGCCATGCAGACTTTATCATTAAGTTACAGAGCTCGAATGTACAGTTTGGGAACTTGTGTTCACTCGTGGCTGTTATTTATTTATTTATTTTTTTTCAAATTAAAAGTTAATAATCACACACACACACACACACACACACACACACACACACACACACACACACACACACACAGTTTTTTCATGACAGCTTTGGGGTATTGCTGTACACCCAAAAACAATACAATAAAATCAATATACAGCATACATAGTGCTTTGCAATAAATACTGTAAAATCTACCATAAAATGAAGGACCAGAGCTTAATAAATAGACAAGATAATATAATTTTGATAATAACAACAAACACCATCAGTTAAGAAAGAGATAAAAGTGATGAAAGTGAGTTTTAAGAAGAGATTTAAAGGAGAACACTGAGTCTGCCAGCCTGAGATCTCCCGGCAGGGAGTTCCACAGCGGAGGGGCCTGGTCACCTTTTGTGACATATTGGGATTTAGGAACCATTAGTAGAGCCCTGCCAGAGGATCTCTGGCAGCAATCAGTCTCACTGGGAGTTAGCAGATCACAGATGTAGGCAGGAGCCAGGCCATTAAAGACCTTAAAATAAGAATAAAATCTTAAAATCAATTCTAAAACTCACAGGAAGCCAGTGAATGGCAGCAAGGACTGATGTGGTGTGGTTCTCTTAGTATGTGTTAACAGCCTGCCAGCAGTGTTTTGTATCAACTGTGGTCGTTGGATGTTTCGCCTGCTGATACCAGAACAGAGTGCATTGCACAGGTCTAGTCTGGAGGAGATAAAAGCATGGGTGACTTTTTCTAAACTTGCACAGGAAAGAAATGGCCTCAGTTGGGCAAAGCAGGACTTTAGTCACTTTAGCATCAAAGGACAATTCTGAATCAAAAATAACACCTAGGTTGCAGGCCTCTTTTCAAACATTATTGGATAAGGCTCCAGACCAGAGGAGAGATTATTTATGCTGTTAGTGCAGAGGCCACAGGGGGTAATTATAATTACCTCTGATTTGGAATCATTCAGCCGCAGGAAGTTTTTAGACATCCAATTTTTAATTTCAGCCAAGCAGGGCATAGTACACGATATATATTATCGGGAAATTTAACTGCGTGTCATCCGTGTCGCAAATATCATGGCTATGCAAGATTTGCCCCAGGGGTAGAACATATATGGTACATAAGAGGGGACCCAAAATAGACCCTTGGGGTACCCCACAAAACAGAGGAATGTTACAGAGAAGGACCTGTTTGACAGAAAAAAGATTATGCAATTCAGGGCCATATCCCTAATGCCAACATAGTTCTTCAGATGGCTGATTGAAATATTAAGTTCCACTGCATCAAAGACTGAGCTTAGGTCGAGGGGAATTAAATAGGAATACAGGCCAGTGTCGGATGCAAGCAGTAAGTCAATGGTGACCTTTACTCAGGCAGTCTCACTGCTGTGTAGAGAGCGGAGAGACTGAAATTCAAATCTAATTTAGAATTTAGACTTAATTGTTATTTATAAAGGGAATTAGTTGGGTGGGTGGAGACCATTTCTTTTCTCAATTCTGTGATAAAAATAGCAGCTTGGAGATGGGTATAAAATTACTTTAAAAAAAGAGGGATCTAGAGAAGGTTCCTTCAAAGGGGGGTAAACCATGGCATGTTGATATTGGAAGGGAAAATAACAGTAGATAGAGAGGAATCAATAATGGCTAAAATATCTGGACCATCAGTGTGAAATACAGCTTTTAAAAACCAAGTGGGAATGCAGTCTGAAGGACTGGTGGAAGATTCTGAAAGTGCTTAAGTGCGTCCCAGGGTTGACAGATTTTACTGAAATGGGTTAATGCTGGGGGTGGGCAAGGGGTGAGCGTGAAGCTCTATTAAAGTGCTGCTGGAGCTCTGCCATTTTATTTTGAAAGTAATTGTGAAACTCCTCACATCTCTCTGGGGTTGGATTCAACTGGCTTGGTTAGGTGGCGGACCAATCACAGAATTTATGGTTTTAAAAATGACTCTGGGATTGTGACCCTCTTCAGCAATCAGATTTGAAAAGTAGTCCTTGCTCTTTGATTGTTGCTTTGAAGCGGGCATTCAAACTTTTACGGAGGCAAGGGAGACACTGAACCCCACCAGGATCTGGTTGGAGGCAGAACCAGGTAGTCATGATCTTCTCCAACCAGCCAGAACCAGATGTTTAATATTACCGCTGTATATACACTGACTCCCCTGCTGCTTGTCTGATATTCTTTTCGAAGGAGTGTTTTGTGTCTAGATACACACCCTCCCTGCAGCTTCTGTTTAGGTAAATGGTCCACTGCAGAGGTGCATTCATGGTGGTGGTAGTATAGGAGCAGGAGCAGGAGGTGGTCTGTGTGTGCGTGTGTGTGTATTTCTGTGTGTGTGTGTGTCTGTGTGTGACGGAGGGATCTGGAACATAATGCGAGAATCGGCTTCTGACAGCTCAGCCACAACATCCTGTCTTCCCATTAGCTAGGCGAAGGTTGAATTACAGTAGACATTAGTAGTGTGGGGGCCACGGACACATCAAAGTCATCAAAAGACTAGCTCTAAAAGGATGGAGACCCTCTGTGGTTTTAATGGTGGCTGTGTTTTTTTTTTTTTGGTGCAAGGCTTTTAGTTGCCCACGTGTTGCATTACTGTGTTTATCTTTGTGTTTCTCTCACCATGGGGGGATGTGTGGCTGGATGAGAGGGGGGCAAACTGGAGCCCACACCATGGGGTTTCGTTGTTTAGGCCCTGGGGAGACAGACACTCAAAAAGCCTGCTACCAGAAATTTCATACTTCATGCAAAGTTGTACTTTATGGATCACGCAACTGTGAGCAATGAGATAGCTTCAAGTCAAAGCGTTGCTCTTATTGATGTTTTTAATGTGTGCTGTAATTGATCTGATTACAAACACATTGCTTGCACATGCAAACGCACACGCACCCACACACACACACCCACACACCGTTTTCTCACCATAGTAACTACTAACATTTACGCCTGATCCTCTGGCTACTTGTGGTAACGGTAAGTGTGTTTTAATAACGCAGGTCCCTGGTGTGTCTGTTTTATGGGTTTAT
Source organism: Seriola aureovittata (assembly GCF_021018895.1). Lineage (NCBI taxonomy): Eukaryota > Metazoa > Chordata > Actinopteri > Carangiformes > Carangidae > Seriola > Seriola aureovittata. The sequence goes on along the minus strand of NC_079378.1, from coordinate 3,969,089 downwards.
TAAAGATACAACACAGGGGTTGAAGGGGGGGGGGGGCACCCTTATTGCCATTTTACCCCAGTGGCAAACCCCGGTACTGCAACATAAAAAACCCCCCAGAGAGACACTAATGCCAATGTGCCTTGGGCTGCACAACATGGAAGCGCAATGATGAATAATCAGCAGAGGACAATTATTGGGCTTTTGCACTAGATTAGCAACTTCAAATGGAATTGATGGGAGCCATTCTGGAGTCTAGCATCCAGTTCTCATAATAAATCCAAGACCTGTTTACAGCACAGCCAAACTGTGGGCTGAGAGGATTCAATCTTCCATTATTGACACTCGACTGAGTCCTCCACCACAGCAATATTCAACTCAGAATTGAATGTGGCGTGTGCATGCATTATGTGGAATGTATGCAGGCACCAACTAAGGTCTTTTGCATTACATGCAGTGCTGTAATACATCATTTCCTGTGAATACCATGTTTCTGGGGAATGCAATTTGAATTTTGGGCATGTAACCAGGACTACACTATGTATATATAGTAGAAGCCATTATTTACAGAGGCAAATATGTTGACTAGCTATTGCCAAAAATCAAAATAATGAAAATATTAAGGAACTTGATCAAAATTTGTTGATCCATTTACAGTATGTTAGATGTAAATGACATGAGTTAGGATGTCACAATGAAACCAATCTGAGTCAAAATCCAACATCTTTTTGTTTTACACATATTACAGCTGTGAGCACAAATGGCTCTGCATCCTAAAATATTGCTGGCATCATAGCTTTCCCCGGCTTCCTAAAATATAATGTGTGTTGTCCTGAGGCTATTTTGTCTAATATCTGTGGAGAGAGGTTGTCAGTGTGGTCCTGTTGTGACAGGGAGGCTTGGACAGGATTTGGACAGCCTGTCTTCAATCCCAGCACGAACAAAACACTGAAGTACAATTGTAGTTGTCAGCAGCACTTTACAGGATCAGTCTGCTGCAAAATGTCTCAGTGGAAAAATTTCGACAGCTGGCTGTACACAGAGCACAATGGTTTAAAATTAACAAAGGATCAGAGCGAGATCAGCCTTTATATAGCCAATACTTACCAATCAGAAAATTCCTTTCAAACATTCCTAGATTCTAACATAATCATACAAGTAAGGATTGTTGATATGCAACAAGTGCTATCTATTAGTTTAATTTAGATTAGTAAGTAATACAAATATGTATTTTTTGTGGCATTTCTTATCTCTCTGGTACTGTGAGGTGTATTCAGCCCAAAGATCTATGTGTCAAATTGATTCTGACCAAGATGAAACCAGAGTATTGACGCAGAGACACAGACACTGCACTGTTAGTTTAAACTAGCAGCTGTAATATAGCAGGTGGCAGTAAGCCGTTTCCTGATCTGCAACAGAACCTCAGTCACTTTATTGCACTCATCATTAGCACATCAACTCTCGCTGCTGTAAATAACGTCCATTCAGCTGCTGTCCGTTAGGCATTGAGCGTCCCTTTTCCTCCCCTACATAAAAAAAGTACTCTTTTCACTCTGCTAATTCCCTCTGACAATAGCAGCCAAATCATTTCTCAGTGGGCTCAGGGTCTACCAAAAGTGATTGTCAAGTAATTTTGGCCAGAGAAAATGAGCGCATTAGAGTCTAATGCCCTGCTCGGGGAGAAAATGTTATTGGTATCAACAGTATAAAAGCATGTTGAGATAATGCTTATGAGGATGAGAGAATTCCATAGAGAAAAAGAGGAGGATGCTCGGTCAATATGGAAACCACAGAAATAAAGAAATCTGCCAGCAGTAGGTGGAAGCAGGTTAAAGGATTACCCCAGATTTGTAGGAGGTAGCACCATTGGTCAACAAAACATACCCACCACTCTCAAATATTCATCACAAGCTGGGTTTCTGGTTTGGTCCAGGCAAAAAAAACAAACAAGACCGGTATACACTATGCCGAGCGTTAGCAGAATATTTTTTAGGGAGTTCTTCTGTACCTGAATCGGGGGTCTAAGGGTAGAAGGTGTTGTATGTTGTATTGATTGTGAAGCACCTTGAGGCAAATTTATGATTTGTAATTTTGGGCTATATACAGGGCATAAACCTGACTTCACTTGCCTGGACTTACATCAGCATGTAATACAACTCCACATATTAAAATCCATACATTCCACACACATACACATGAAATCCAATGACTGAGTGGAGCTGATGTAATCCAGTTTACGTGTAGAACGAACCACATATTGTCCGCCACAGCCAAATACCTTCATCTACAGATGAGACGCCTGCTACACGGGATTTTAGATTATTAGGCTCAGAGCCATAGCCAGGATTTTTTAGAAATGCTGAGTTCATAAACCCAAATTACACAATCTAACCCCCAAAGAAGTTTCTGACAAGCCAAAACATAAAAAAGTAATATTTCAGATTTTTTTTTTTAATCATATCTATCCAGTTATATTTTCTATAAGCCTTAGGACTTCATTTTTCCAAATCAAGGTACATGGAAGGTAACACAGTCAAGTGAACAAAGTGGACAGAGTGTAACGACAAGCTTCCGGCCTTGTCCACATGCACAGTGCAGCTGGAAGCAAGGAGGGATTAAAAGTACACTGCACCTCTACTGAAAGAGAGTCCTGATTTAAAAGTCAGTCTGCATACTTTGGATTATGGAGTGTTTAGTATGCTAAAGGTGCGAGCAATGAGCGCCAGAGCTAACAACTCGCCAGTCTCGTAAATCGGTCATCAGTCTACATTTAAATGATTCTGGTGTTAAGGTTCATGGGACAAGATTCTGTGGTGTTACTGACTGCATAAAACACTTGGACTTCCTGCTCCGTGCATGAATACTGAACTGAGATGAAACGTGTGATCTCACATGGGGGTCGGCAGGTTAGAGATTTTTAAACAATGCAATATGTCAGACATGAACTGTGTAAGTGATACTAGATATAGAAGAGTGTGCATCTGAAGGACAGAAGGAAAGAGTCAAACAACAAAGAAAAGTAGAAAGATACAGGTGCAAAGAGAGACAGTAAAGTGTCGGAGGCGAAGTGTTGACTGTCGTACCATAGACATAGAGGATGTAGTCGTCGTAAGACTCCCCCACTGAATTGGACGCCACGCAGCGGTAGGTTCCGTTGTAGGACTTGTTTAGGTTTTCAATGTAAAGGTCGCCGCCGGTGATGACGGCATGGGATGGCACATCATCGTCCACCTTCACCCAATTCACCCGTTGTGGCCTGAGAAGAAGAAAAACCAGAGCACAGGTAAGATCTCAGCGATAGGAGGAAGGAGTGATCTAACTATTGTTGGCCCCTAACGGACGCAGTGTTCATTTCAACCCAGACTACAAACTGTTGAATGAAATATTAGATGAAATAAACAACATATGGATCATTTTTTGGTACTTTTCTGCTTGTGCACCACCAAAAAGAATTCTCTTTATCAGTACTATATCCAAAGGCACCTCTAACACCATACCATCATTATCAAATAGATGCTTATTCTCCCAATACAGTGCACATCTATTTGAGGGTCCATTATATAACAACACTTTTCCCACATTTATTAACAGATTACTAGTTCTCCAATAATTATAGCCTGACCTTACTCTAAACAAATTCACTTCCTTGTTTTATGAAGTTTCTAGCATCAGTTAACTAGAAAGAAAAGAGAAGCTAATCAATTAGAGCTAGGACATAAAAAAAACAAAAAAAACATGACATAATAAAATGACATCCTTCCCTTTGTGGAGAGTTAAAAGCAACAATAACACTATGGCAGCTTTGTCTCGAAATTACAGGCTTTCCATGCTTGTATACTTATGAGTGTTGCTGTGTAGGTGGGCGCCTACCGAGTGTCTGTATTTGTTCGTTTTTGTACCTCGACTGAGGTTTATACTGGGGTGACAGATTCCATTTTTATGACAATGAGCTCAGAGCGCCCAGAGTCACAGGGGGTGAGGAGAAAAGAAAAAGACAAAACACCTCTATTTTGCTGCAGCAACTTCCAATGGCCACTGCCAGCTACTGTTATTTCCCCTGAGCGTGTGCTGATGGTCTCTCTTGTTGCATTTTGTTGTGGTGTTTTAACTTGTTTCCCTCCATTTGAAAGCATTTGGTGTGGAGGGAGCAAGCAAATAGGAGAGGGGGAAAAAAAAAAAAAAAAGATGAGGTGAAAAATCCAGGAAGAGAAAATATGAAATAACAGTTGGAGCTCAATAGCACCCCCCCCCCCCCCCCCCCGAAAAAAAACAAACAAACAAACCACAAGTGTGTTTAATGGCTGTGGTGGACTGCTTGAAAGAGAGAGTGCCGTGTCTATTACAAGCTTTCTCCGGATGAAATGAAATGTAAATAAATAATAAATAGGTATTTCCTCAGATGGCATGAGAGACATGACCTAGAAAAAAAGGAGTTTCTATAGGTGGATGGGATGTTGTGAGAAGGGAAAAGTGAATCTGGAGAAGGAAGATAGACAGAGATAGACGAAAGAGGTAAGATGGGGCTGCAAGGAGAGAAGAAGGGCAGGCGTCTAGAATACAAATGGCTGCCTGCAGACGGGGCCCCCTGTGCTATCTGCTGGTAATGACTGCACAACTCTCAGCAGCTCTAATGAAAATGACTTCCAATTCCCGGCTCACTGTATTGATTGTGTTTTCATCTTTATAAAATGACTACGGGTAGTGCGCTTGTCTCTATGCCAAGTATGAAAACTGTGGGGGGCTGGCGAGGAACTCAGAAGTACATGGTGTATGGTTCTGTGTGTGTGCGTGTGTGTGTGCGTGCGTGTGTGTGTGTGTGCGTGCGTGCGTGCGTGTGTGTGTGTGTGTGTGTTTGCATGTTCTTGTTCTTGTACCCTTCAGAAGATCTTAAATAGTTTTAGAAAGCTTAAGGCAGAGTCAAAGTCCTGCACTGGTTGAGCTTTGCAAACCCACCTGCACGGTTCACAACCAGAAGTGACCAGTAAATGTGACCTGTGACCCCACCCATGATGAAATCGTCTCAGAGTTGGCTGCATAGGCAGTTGTGAAGGTGACTGCACGGTATGGGGCACAACAACAACTCAGGTAAATAAATGACTGATAGAAAAACAAAACAAAAGCAAAATAACACAGTAATCTGTGCAGATCGCAGACACAAAACCACAATTCACACTCAATGGATTATGTTTACTCGAGGTTCCGCCTGCTTGGAGAAAACTTGTTGGCAGAAGCGCACAGTTGCGCTCAAGACCTCAACAGAACAAAATTTCAATTTTGCAATTACAATTCAATTAAAATTTCAATAATAACCACTAATCATCACTAATCATTTATGCCACTAATCCCCTTAACGGAACACTTCCCTGAAAAACATGTGTTGAATTTCAAACACCTTTCAACTCTGAGGGCCTGAAGAAGGTGGCTCTGAACAACCCCGTCTCCTAGAAATTCTGTTTACATATAACAGAATCGTTCCTGGTCACGCTGCGGTGACAAACGTAATCGCTGGCAGGACAGGCAACGTCTTTTGAATGAATGAACCGCTGCTACATTATGACAGGGAGGAGGCCGGGGGTGGATGGCAGCTGTAACCAGCCCACAACCGTCACATCACAGCCTGGGTTTCCTGTTCTGACCTTCGTCTGTGGTTAAAGACACAGCCAACAAAAGCGCTTTGGGAAAGATCGTGGTTTTCCAGTGAAATCCATTGCAAGATTTTACTGGAGTACTGGCCTTTTTCTTTAAGGTTGTCGTTCATCACCATATTTGAATTTACTGGAACACAAAGAGAAACCTTCGAGTTGGTCACATTCCTGTCTCTAATGTAATATTCATAACTCCAGCTTCATCTGATGATTATTTTGTTCTGTTCAAATTTGAACTGCCTTGTCAACATACTGTGATTGATACCAACAGCACCGGCACTGTATTGATGTTTGGGTAGTTCGGCAGGTCCCCTGCCTGAAGTTCTCTCACCCTGCTCGTCCTAATGGCTTCATTTACACTCCATTACATCTCATTTAGCAAAGATCAGTCATCTAAACAAACCAACACCTGTGTTTATGTGGAATAATAGCCTAATGAGCGACTAGCAAGAGCTTTCAGATGCTCAGACATTTCAAAGAACTGATTAATAAAGATAAATGCCACTGTAAGTTCATCGTTGATGCGGTGGAAAAAAACCAGACTCTGTGACTGTTCTCTACGCTCAGCTTTGTGTACCACAAACAATCTTTTAACTTTAATCACAAAATTGGCTTAATCTGTTCAGTTCCAGCACAAGTCCATCAACATACTCTCTCAGTCTCACGTGGTCTGCCTACATACCTTCAGACTATTAGCACAAAAACACCCTATTTACATCTGTCATCCTGCGAAATATGTACCTGGTAGATATTAGGACGCACTCCGCTCTTACTAATGCACCTCTCTGCTCTGCCCTCCACCTTTAAAGTAGCGGTAATTAAACACCTGCTCAAAATATCACACAGTAATTCTGATGTATTTCATAATTACAGGCCAGTTTCAAATTTCCCCTTTGAAAGTCCTGAAAAGGAAAATAGCAGCCATTCAATTATGTGATTATGTATCCAGCATTGGTCATTTAGAATTGTCTGGCCTCAGGTCTAACATTATTCACAGTTTTAGACACAGTTTTACTCTCTACAACATGTACTTATATCAAGGCTGCCCTGTTATCCATCAGCTGAAACTTCATCTCCTAATTAGAAGTGATCTCTGGCCCCAGTGAGGAGAGTTCTAGAGCCAATGGTGAGTGCAACCACTTCAACTTCATGTGCCAAGTTTGGCCTCCTCTTCCACAGAGTGGTGATATTTCAACTTCCGAGAGCCAATATTCATTGCTAATTCAACAATAACCAAAACTGACCCAGTCGCTTATTAGAGATGAGTGGATGTTAAAACTGTGGCACAACTTCTGTTTCTAGGTATTTTGACTTCTCATCTTAAAACTATGACATAATCCACAGTCTCATAAAGCAACTTATATATCATGAAGACTGAAAACTGATTTTCAAGAGCTCATACTAAAATCAGATAATGTGAAGCTTTGACAACGTCTCTTGCTGCTCAGTTATATCAACCTGGTCATCACAATCTCCTACAACACTATAAATATGAAAGGTCATTTCATAATAGTAAAAACAACAACAAAATAAAGAAATAAGACATATAGAAGACAACACTACCATAAAACAAAGTGGAGCTGGGAAACTAAAACTATAATAAAATCTCTAAAAATATGAGGACACATTTTAAACAACAACAAGGTGATTTTGCAAGATTCAAATGCATGTTGTACTAACTGCTGCAGGATGGGATGGACTTAGGAGGACCGAATCTAATCATCGTAATCAAAGAGAGAAGGTAACAGTTGGGGTAGGTTGCTTTTTTCACCAGTTTTTAATAGAACATAGATCTGTATGTCATCTGCAAACAGATGATAATGCATGTTGTGTTTACTTATAATGTGACCAAATGAAAGCATATAAATAAATAGAATAAAAAAAAAACCACAGATGGCCAAGGATAAAGCCTTGGGGTACACCGCAGGGCAGAGCGGCCACAGCTGAATAAACATAAGCAATAACAACTAAGAAAGTCCTGTTTGACAAATATGGTTTAAAACAGTTTCCCTGAGGCTAAACCATTTTTCAAGGCTGTTAAACTAATTTTAATGGTCTACTGTGTCAAAGGTTGAGCTAAAGAGATCATTAGGTACTGGTGTTATTTTGAAATCTTTCATTATGTAAGGCTCAAGAATTGATCAGTGGTTTCACCTGAAACAAGTCTAGTCTAGTCCAACATATAAATGGACCAGACATTAACAGTAGGTTGAACTAAAAGAAAAACTTCACTTGGAAATGTATCGGTGGCACATTGAAAGCACAGGAAACAGTAGTTTTCTGTTTGACTATAGTCACTCACTCAATGCACCTATATAGACAGTGTTATTATTTTTCCTTAATATGAGAGGTTACAGATACACTCAGAGAAGCTGGGAGATAAGCTGTTTGATATGATCTGTTTCCCATAAAAAGAGGATAAAGACTTCTTACAGTTGTCAGCAGATGATGATGATGGCACTGATATTATGAAGAATGTGAACGACAGCGTAGAGACATTCATTTTATGTTTTTACATTTCTATTCAGCATGAGCACTACCATAAGTTACCCTTGCATTTTTACATAAATTATACTGTAACTGCTTCTGCAGTTGTCAAGATGAACAGTGAGTTTCTATTTTCTCTCTGTTTTACTGCACTTTCTTTTTATTTCAGGGTCTAATATTATCTATTCACCACAGAGAGGAGGACTTATTTGCTTCTTCGACTTGAAAGGTACAGTGTAACCCAAGGATCGGGTGGTTCAGCCTTAAGTGGAATTTCTGCAGTGTTATTATAATATCAATATGTACTATATATGTGCTTTAATATTTGCCTTTACATCCGTTTCTCATATCCATATTTTCATCACTGTTATATACTGCACAGCCAGACTGACTGAATCTACTACTTTTTCATTTTTTGCAAATAACATTACATTTCCATCCTTTCTACTCTGCTGAGTTCCAGACCATCCCCTATTTGGAGATTAAATTAAAACAAAGAGACTATTTTTCACCGCTTCATCCTTTCAGTGAATTTGGACATAGAGCTTTAGAGGTTTTATTACAAAAAGACGGGGATTAAATCTAATAATACATATGTTTTGTTTTCATATTTTTTCATTTTTTAGTACTAACAGTTTGTGAAAGTTCCACACAGTACCAGCATCCTGTGGACAGATGTCTGTCTTTAATGTCTGAGTACTGGAATTGTTTACGTTTTCTCTTTTGATGTAACTCAGTGTGATCAATCCATTTAGTTGTTCCCACTTGTGCCCTGTGTGGAAGCATCTGCATTCATTATGTTCCTCCAGTCATTAATTTATTCATTTATTTTTCCTTTGATTTGTCACCTACCTGTCGTTCCACTCACCACTGCAATGAGACACATGTACACACCAAGAGGCACGCAGTCAAGGTATGTGCATGAATACATAATCGTGCATCTGTGAGCCAGTAGGTTTGGCTTCCCACCCTATGGCTATTTTTAATTGGTTAAAGTGTGTGTGTGTGTGTGTGTGTGTGTGTGTGTGTGTGTGTGTGTGTATGTGTGTGTGTGTGTATGTGTGTGTGTGTGTGTGTGCCGTACTGGGGTTTGCCTTTGGCCTGACACGTCAGTTCCAGGTTCTCTCCTTCCCTGGTCAGACCCTGAGGAAATTCCACCACAATCTTTACCTCCGGTTTGTCTGAAAGGATTAGAGAGAGACAGAGACAGAAAATGAAATGCTGGGACAACATGACTGACACTTATCTATCTTTACCTCTGCTTTCTACATCTATGTTCTTTCGGATGGATGGATTCTGATTGATTCCAGACTTGCATTTTAGTAAGCAAACAGTAAGGTTGTGGAACACAGGGGGTTCATGTCCCATCAGGAGTGAAGTTCAGGAGCACAGGCAGACGTTGTGTGAAGCATGAGCTGATGCCAATCAGTTAACCTGACTCCTCACATTATTACTCCTCTGCTACGATCATATCAGCTGCTGTTGCTCCGTCCACCGTCCGTCCATCAAGTTTTGTTGCTGCAGCTAAACTACCAGTAGTTTTTGGTGGCTGATGTTAGCAAATATATTATTTTATTTATATAGTGTCTACATAGATATTTATATAAGCATTAGCATATATAGCGTTTAGCATTTGGCAGGCTAATCTAGGCAATGACATTCTCTAAACATGTAACTATTTTTCCATCAGCTTCCATCAATGCTTTCACTGTTTTCCGTCACACAGTAAACTGCTCACCATGATCACAGAAATAGTCTCCTTAGATTTAATGGGGACCTATTATGTTCGCACCCAGCTCTACATTTCTATTCTGGGACTCCACTAGAGTAGCTTTGCATGATTCAAAGATCAAAAAATGCATTATTTATCTCAAACAGCAGCGCCTCAGTTTACGCAGCCCCTCAGCTCAAGTTCCTTAAAAGTCCACTTTCTTGTGATTGGCCGAACTTCTGGAAGCCTTGCTGAGGGGCAGCACACCCAGCGCTTGTGAGCGCCGCCTCCTCCTCTTACCGGTGTGGCGGTTCTGAGAGCAAATGTAAAATTAAGTAACCAGCAACTAAAACTAACTAACATAATATAATTGACCGGAAATGGCAACTTCTCAAATCCGTCCATACGTGATCGAGCCTGAATCAGATGGACAGCACAAACATCTACAGCAAGATTACAGCAGAACGTCTCTCTTTGGTAAATATTAGGCCCATCACCTGCTTACTGTGTGACGGAACAGTGGAGTTTGTCTTTCAATCAAAATCTGTAAATAACAGTTTTTCTTTATGTCCTTGATAACAGTTGTGTGTGTAGGAAATGTGCTAAAAAGCTAATGTTGCTAGTAAAATGTTATTCTGCTGTTCTCAAGCGACTGTGCAGTAAACCTCCACCATCATTTAGTTGTATATACAAAGGGAATTTGATGTAGATAAGTTACAAAAGAGAAGCTAAGGTATACAAGCGAGGCATTGCAGGCATTTCAGAGAATAACTCCCTTTGCCGTGGCCTTGTAACTTAGACGTTTTCAATTCACAAAAAATGCTATGGCTATATTATATACAACACGCTAAAGGAAAGGGAAAAGCACCAAAAAGCATAATAGGGGCACTTGAAGGATTCAAAATAATAATGACTGCAGCAACAAGAACAACCATGATGTGTGTTGGAGTGTCAGAGGAGGTCGAGTCAAGTTCACGTTTCTGAAATGTGAGTTTACATTTATTACGATGCAACTCTTCCACACAAACTCGGCTTCGTCTAGGTGGATTTGACTTCCATAATATTTTATATATTAAGTAAGAAATAAAATACACTCAAGTATTTTTCCTTTACATTTGACTGCTGCTGTTGCCTTAACTTCAACCTGTACTTTCATTGTAGAAGATCACTCTGCAGCTTGTGTTGGTTCTGCCTTGGGCATATTATTGACGAAATTTTAAATCAACCTAACACCAAAACACCAGCCAATGCTTTGGGAAATAATAGATATGGTGCAGCGCGGGATCACAAGCCCTGACTATGTCCATCCAAAGATGTTACCTGATAAAGTTGCAACACAAAACAGAAGACTCTGCTGAAGAGCTGAGGCAGCTGGAAGGAAAGTGTAAGAATGTTGTTTTGACAAATCAGTGGAGTGCTTTGACAGTCGCTGCTGTGCTACTCTTTGCAGCCGTGGAGTTTCTATTGTTCCCAGTCCATTGACTGTTGCTGGTGTTATCAAAGCCTATTTTCATCTTGGTGTGAGCGATGATCCTTTACTCTGGACAAAAATCTTATGTTTTATTCAATCCATCATCTGGGTTAGGGATTGAATTCAGTGTTGCCGTGTAGTGAAGTAAGACCGAGACAGAACAAATGCAACAGAAGTCCTGCTCTGACTTCTAACTCTGAAACAACACTCATGCTTAAAAATAACAGGCATGTCCTGGTTGATAATCCCACAAAAGGAGGTTTCCCACTGTGAGGAAACGAGGGCCTAGGAGGCTTTCTATCAACCTGATGTTCATCTTTATATCAAGGTGTGTTTAACAAAAAAGTTTTGGTGTATAATAGTGGCCAACATTTCTGGCAATGCAGCAGCACACTATGCCCTTGCTTGTTTACTGAAGGTTTTCCAACATTAGGGGCTGCCCATAAATACCTCCACAGTTCAGTCATTTCACACCAGATTGATCGTTGAGTCATAATGGCGTAATTACAGTTTTCCGATTGTGATATGAATTATTTTGATCCTTTCCCCCCTTTTATAGCCTAAATGCACAATTCGGTGCTGCATTTTTAATCAGCCTGCAGACACAGGGATCGGGCCTGAGTTATGGTTTCAAAGCCGGCGGTTAAGTTCCACACTGCTGTCCGACCTTCTCGGCAACAAACAACACATGTCTGGCCATCCATCTGTCTAAATCACACCCTGTCAGTGGTCGGCTCTCAGCCTGGGTGATGGACAGCACATGGGCGAAAAGCCAAGTCTTCTGCTCAGTGGGCATGCAAGGGTTTAGACAGCAACCCTTTGGTTTTGTTTCCACTCCAGGCATTACATGGCATCCTGCAACTTTTTTCTTCACTAACAACGTCATCTGACCTTGTCATCTTGGAGTCATAAATATGAAGGATGCCAGGCATCTGTAGGTTGTTTTTATAGTCTCAAGTAGTTATGGCGGAGCTTTCCTGTCTCTGCTAGATGGAAAAACACACACTGCATTGCCAGATCCGAATACAGCCACTTCAGTGGAAATGAAATAGTGTCTGCTGTATGCAAGAAGACCGTTATTATTATGCCAATGGAATTATCTGCTTTATTGTTTGCCTCACCTCATAAGCGCTCAAGACGGCACTATCCATCTCTCCGCAGCCAGCTGACCTTAAGAGTAAACAACCAGGCAACGGAGCAAAACAACGTACTTTACTTATACGCATAAACATTACAGGTTTATTTAATTATGCTGTCCCCAGACAATGGGGTTTTCAAAGCTTTTCCTTACTACACGATTCCCACCATTCCACTCACAAATTGGCCACACAGTGAGGGATTCGGTGTAAATCAGCTCATCTACCTCAGTAATCAGTAATCAAACATTTATGCCACTGCAGAAATAGAAAAGTCAGCTTTATCTTAAAGGTCCCGTCATTTTTAATTTCCTCAAAAGTAGCAGATCAGTAACTGGATTTTTGGAGAGGTTTATGAAAGAGGATGATATAATTTGGAGCTAATTATAGAGAAAATGAACACGGTGATCAGCGAGGGTGTAAAGGTGTGGTACCTGAAGTCGCCCCGAACCATACACAACAGATCATTCACTGTGGTGCCACATAAAAAGCCAAATAATTACTGGCAAATTACTTTAATACACTAAGTCTACATCTTAGCATGTGTGAAACATAAATACTTAGGGGACACTTATTGTCTGTTTGTTAAACAATGCTAATGCTAATTAGCTCCTATGAGGAAAGTACGACATAGCAAGTGTTGTTAGTGTGGTGAGCAGAAATGAAAAACCAGAGCTGGAAGAACCTTGTCATGTTATTTAGATAATGTTGAAGAGACAAAAATCACAGCATCACACAAATAAGTTTATTACAGGGCTCCAAATATTGTTTAATCTAAGCATCAACAGCTGTTTACTTAATAGTCTTTTAGTTTTTCTTAATCACCATACTCCATGTCAATATTCTGGTGTATTTAAAATAAAAATAATAAAAATAATACGGCCAAGGATCCCCCAATTATTTTTTAAATTTTTCAAAAGTATTTGTTTTGTTTTTCCTGCTGTACTGAAAAAACTGCAGCCCGTGTACATACTGAACTGTGTAACGTTTCGTGTACTGTGACTTCCCTAGTACTTAATAGTCCACATCCAGTTATTTAATTCCAATGAAGTGATAGTCTTTAGTCGTTGGTGCATAGAGAAAGTAAATTCCTCTGGAAATAAACAACTGGTTTCCACATTTTCATAGAATAAAGCAGAAGAAAAGCTTCTGAGATTTCTGAAACCAGCATCTATCACGTTTCTAGATAAGTTCCATATAAACAGTAATACTCTTCAGTCAACACGCTCCAAATGTAATATTAAACCGTATGGCAGAGAGATCAAAGAGAAGGTGGACTGCAGGACTGGCTATGCCTGTTTGTTGCCCATTACTGTATGCACAGAGCATGACAGCAGCAGCCCCTGCATGCCGGGTGGTCCATGCGAGCTCCCTGCAATCAGAGGCCAACAAAATGCCATGGTGCCTCTGTAGATGAGCTGATCTCCTGTTCTCGTTCTCTCAGGGAAAGGTCAGATAGCAACAGAAGAGGTTTTGTTTTTTTAGCAGAATGCTAGGACATGCCAGAGGCCTCTGGCATAAGGTTACAGAGGCATGAAATACATAAATTTGATCTTTTTTTAATTTTTATTCGCATTCTACACCTCTCTCTACCTATAATCTGCCAAAGACACTTCAACAAACGCTGTTTGTCATCAGATGCTTTTGTGTTTGGTCAGCTTTAGGTGTTTTTCATTTGACATTTAATTTCTCTGTGTTGATGTGCTTTTCATTCTGTTATTTACTCTATAAACAGTATTAATTTGTACTCTGTCTCAGTTTGTGCCCTGTAAACCAAATTATCACTGAGTACATTTGACATTTGAACATGATTGAGATATCGTCGCTGGCTACGGTTTAACAGATGCATGTGCGATGAATTAATTTTGGGTGCTACACACAGTCACGGCTGTGTGACTTGTGAATCTTCTTTGTTGGTCTTTTTTTATTAGAATAGTGCAGGGCGTTTCGCAGTGTGGGAGAGGGAGCCTCCCCTCAGAGAACATAAAGGGCTGCGCCCTTAAAATAACAGTGAAATACTGCGCCACGGACTTAAGACCAGGTTTTTGTTGGTCAATCACTTTCTTCTGCCTCAAAATAGCAATGCGCCTGACCACACCTCGTTCTAAGACCAACACACCCATGGGCGCAGAGATGAGGACAAATATATTTGCTACTTAAACAAGGTGGATGGGAAATTTTCTTTTCTTTTTTTTACTTAAACTGCACTGCTTTAACAAATCCATGGTCCCACATGACAGATAAAGTCAGTCTGTGAATATGAGGATGTTAAAATAAAAGATATCTTGTAACACGAAGAAAACTGAAACCCTAACCCAGTCTGTTTGTACAGCTTCATTGTGATGACAAAATTTAATAAAGCCAAAAACAATATTACTCTTTCTGACACAAATACATGATACCTTAGGTTAGTTTATATTTTCGGTGTGCTCATTTATTTATTCCCACTTTTTATTCATCATGTTCTGGGAATCTTTTCTCTCCGATGACAATGACAGGCACTGAAGTTTCAGTGGGGGGGAATGTGGAATATTTATGTCATTTAATTAGTGGAGATGGAACAGGCTACTCCATTGCAGTCCAATTTTCTCCTCTTATTCATCATAACCTGGTGCATTGAGATGATTTCCCTTCAGTGACACTGCCACACATGTCACACACTAAAGTTTTAGTTAGGGGGGAAAAGTAGCAAACTTATGCCATTTAATTAATGAGGACAGAACGCTCCTCTCTGCTGCAGTCCAATTTATTGAGTTAAGCTGATGAGACACTCAAAAAAAAAAGAAGAAAAAAAAAGAGAAAAAGGTGCATAATGCTATTTAAATATCCATGCTGATTTATAATTCATTTCCAAGCAGAAGTACTTACACTGCACCTCCAGGTATTTCTGTGCTTGGAAGTCCTTGACCGCGGGGTGGTCTACGATGCAAACCACAGGTACGCCATCATCCTCCTTACTCACGGTGAATGTCAGGCGGCTGGTGACTGTGTACATCTTGTCGTAGGTCAGCTCAACTTTGGGCTTGCCTATCGGGGGGGGGGGGGGGGGGGGGGGGGGCAAAGAAGAAAGCAGACTCAAAACTCACAGCAGCGCAGGTGCATTCTGGGTTTCAGTTAAAATATGAATGAGCCATCCCCGCAAACGCTCCTTCATCTACTGTCACACAGACTTTGATGTGCAGTGGTGCAAAGAATAAGACAGCAAAAACAAGATGAGTTGAACTCTAGAAACATTACAGTTTATCTTATCCCTCCATCCCTCCATCCATCCTGACAATTTAGAGTCCCCTATATTGACCTAACATGCATGTCTATTGACTGTGAGAGAAAACTGGAGCACCTGGGGAAAACCTTATCCAGGCTCCAGATCCCTCCTTGCTGTGAGGTAACAGTTTTTGTCATTGCACCACCAGACTTCCTATAACACCTGTAGTTCCTGAAATTTGATCTATGTTGTCTAATTTAAGAAGTTAGAGTTCATAGATTAAAAATAGAAAAAGTTGAGATTTAGTTTAAAATCTCAGCACTGCTTGTTGTCCTAATCATTTAAATGACTCCTCATAGATTGCTGGTTGGTTGGCTTCCTGCTTCAGGGCTCAGTTTTATTTTCCGTGTATGTTTTCTGCACTAAAGTCAGATAGTGAAAACAGAGCTGCAGAGGTTTAGACTGGCTCTGCAGAGAAAATATTATTTAAGCCTTGACTCTTTCATTCTAAAAACCTTTTTAAAAATATCAGAAGTTAATATATTGGATTTCTTCCTGACTTGAGTTGATACTCAGTTTTATGCATCTTTTTCTCGTCTGGGAGCATTTTGTGAACAACTCGCTGTGCTGAAGGGTCAGATAACTAATTCGCAGTTAACGAAATAACAATGATGAAACCTTTGCGCTCAAGCTGGGGAAGAAAATGCATTAAAAATATTAAGGCCTGACAAAGACAACCATTGTATGGGTGCGAGGAGATTGTCTTTCTCCCACTGACCCTTTAAAATAAGTAGAGTGGAAGTGACAGTGTCCTTGAGAATGGTCAAAGAAGGTGAATCAGCTAAAAATTGCCTGCTGTCAGGGGCAACTGTGCGACTGTGAATCACTCGTTAGGCTTTGCGAAAAGCCAGATTTATTGTGTAGCCACGTTTTATGCAGCACTGCCAGATCTGAAGCCAGCAAAGTGAGTCTCCTCCGATTATTGGCTGCTCCGTAATATCAGACAATATGTTCTCAAATGCGATGAGGAGGATACCTCATCACAGTCATAGAAAATAAGAGGGATGGCTGCAGACAGCTCAGCACGGCAGCGGCGCAAAGAGAGATTGATTAGTTTTATCCCTTTGTCCTACTTCCTAACAGTCTGTTGCACAAGTGTGTTTGCGTCCCATCAATAAAACAAATACTGGAAGCAAAAAAATATAAAAAATAAATAAGTGAAAGAGCCTGCGAAGATAAAACGCTGGAACAGGAGAAAAATCTGTCTTAATGCGAACAGTGTTGCATCCATCAGTTCATATTTTAGCTTGAAAATATCTACCAAGCACACACACTGCAGCTCAGCCGCAGCGGTGATACCGTCACCGTGGTGACAGCTGTCTCTTTGGATGCTGGGAAGGCAAACGTGTGTGATGTGCCTTGTGTAAAGGAACAGGTTGTCATGAATAAATACCACTAGAGGCTTCAGATACATGCAAGGGCCTGAAACGGGAACCTGAAGGGGTCTGCTCAAATCAAAATGTCTTTTGAGAAGCATGAAGCGGCGGTGAAGAGACGTCTTTATGCAAGTCCTGGGTTTCTGGATTTCCTGCTTTACACCTGAAGAATTCACTGTACAGTAAAAATACTTAGTTACCTTGGCAAGCACAAATGGATGTAAAAATATGTATAATTACCATGAATGGTAAATTGGGTGAGATAATTAATGAGCCACCATCTTAATTTAATGTTCACTCTCTTTTTTCTACCATTTGTCATTAGCAAAAAAAAAAAAAAAAGAAAAGAAAAAAGCTTCTTAGAGGCGTCTGAGCCTGTTGCTCGTGTTTTTCTTCTTCTTCTTGCCCGGATTATTGAAGTATTTTCACATGTCTACAGAGCAGCCACTAACCCAGCACCCATTTGTGCAAGGCAGAGATACAACAAATGAACCCCGCTGTGCACCGTAAGGCACAAGCACTGACGGGTGCCCACTCCATGGGAAAGGCGAGAGAGGAGACAGAGTAGTCTCACAAGACAGACATCTGATAGCACTCCAGTTGTGCTGCATCAAATATTAATCCGCTCAAGTAGAGACAATGTCACTCTTGAGGGCAACACACATCAACACACCTGTGCCCATTGTTTTCCCCATAGAAACCACACGCACACACGCACACACACCCGCAGCATCGCACTGGGTTGATTCTGCAAACCGACCGAGGCTCTTATTTTGTGAGGGAGCTGGGTTTAGAGAGCTAATAGGCTTCCTCTGGTCTAGACTCTCCAGGCCAGATTATTGATCAGTGACGCTGATCTACACGTCAAACTGAACTGAAGTGAAAGTGGGCGGGAAAGATCTACATGTATATATATTAGGGGTTTAACGCAGAACTCATATTTCGGGACACACCTCGGTTTTGAATTAACGGTTCAGTATTTTTTCGGTTAATTTATGATGAATTTAACTTGTATTGTAACCCTGTGGCAAACTGGCCATACTTTCAAATTGGATGATTACCTAAGTCATCTAGGTATTATTAATAATTCTGCAATCCACTAACGAGGCTTTAAGCGCTTTAGAAGGTTGTCAAGTAAATAAGAAATAAATAATATAACAATAAAATAATAAAATACAGATCTATCCAAAGTGCAAAGTCCAAAGGGGCTCCCTCAGAAAGGGCAGATCTACTGGCACTAACAATGTCTCCTGCAGCTGAATGAAACCCTCTGCCTCCTGACAGAGGTAGCAGCACAGCGAGGTAGCGCTTTGCCAAATATGGCAATATGAGGATACGTGGGCTCCCTGTAGCTGTGTGACCTTATTGGCTAACGTGTCGGGAGACTGACCATCAGAACACAAGACGTTGCGCTTGATTATAAACACGTGTGCTGTTACAACCCTAGTGTATTTTGTCCCTGCTGGAAAAACTGGAAGAACGCACTCGACCCACACACTGCACTGATCATACTGGTGCCCTTGTTTTAATGGTGCCTGATGATCTTTCAGGTGACACATTATGTGACTTTGGTGGTGCAGAGCCAGAAGAGCCCTTAAAAAGTGAAGTGAGCATTTGACGATGAATCAGTGATAGCTCTCTGTTTGAAAACATCACGCCGTGCGAAGCGCTAACAGCATTAACTTTGTGGGAGAGATGACTGTGACTGAAAGGCAGCGGAAGGTCAATCCAAAGCTGAGGTGGCACTTTTAAGTGTGTTGCAGATGCCAACATACGACCCGAGTCGCTCCTCCTCTCCTGCACCTCCTCTACGTTTCACTTCTCTTATCGTTTAATCACATTCTTGTGGAACGGGAAGGCGGTAATGTCTGGTTAAATAAAATATATACGTCTCTCCGCTTCTATCACTTTGCCCAAAAAAAATATTCTTTCATCCATTTGTCGAGTCATCCTGCTGGGGTAGAGCAGGGTAATTGAAATCACCCTGTGGTTGTCTCATAAGACTTGAGGCTAATGGCTGTTCTGGTTCCTGTCAGTCAATGAAGTGCCCTACCTCCTGGCTTTTTTCTTTCTTTTCTCTATCCAACTTCCTTTTCTTTCATCCTAACAGAACAGAAAGCAGTGACCTGCACCGCTGGATCCCGCGCTCCCTTATTCACGACTTTCACTGCAGTGTATGCTTAAGAGCTGGAGATATCAGTGTTAGGGCATATGTTAATAAATCACTGAAAAACAGGCTCAGAGAAAATAAAAGGAGGAGGAGATAATAGTGAGATAATAGGTCTGTGCATATTAGGAGAGATAGTTGGATTTACATTGGCAAGCATGACAATTGCAACCTTTAAATGATATTTAAGAGATCCTGATTATCCCTTAAGGTAAATTAAGTGAAATTCTCAGGACGTTTAATTAGAAATAAGTCTGCCAGGCAAGGAGCCACAGCCGACGGCGGTTTAAGTAATTCTGCCCTGGTGTCAGGACTCCAGCACCCTGAGCCATTCTTTTTCCCTCTCACCTTCCCTTTTCTTTTGCTCTTTTGTCTTTCACATTTTCAGCATCAGCAGAGCAAAACCAGGTTCCACTTTGACAACACTGCAGCAGTGTCAACCGATCACACTGTGGAGTCATTTGACACAGGGCTAGCATTAACACGACGGCTAACTGCTACGACATGGTCAACATGTCAACATGTTGAAATAACAACATTGACGCCACTTCCAAAGAACATATGAAGGTAAAATAACAAAATTTTAACTTTTTATTTTTTATTTTTTATAAGAGTGCCCACCATTATTCCAGCTGCTAGCATCTGTTCACCAGTGGCAAAAATGGATAAAAGCAAATGGCGTGCTCCAAATGCACTGTTGTGACATGTGAGCCATTAAATATCCCTGAGTATTGTGTTATGGCACAAAATTGCATCCATCAATTGTAGAACTTCAGAGAGTGCCGAGCCAGTTTCAGCAAATGGCAATCCATTCTTAACAAGTGTGGGAACACAGCACGGGCGTGGGGGGGGGGGGGGGGGGGGGGGGGGGGTTTGAGGGGCATTTAGCGCTATATAAATCATTTGGTTGCAGTGTTTATGGGCTCTACTTCGCCCATTTACAAAAAGCAAGTGCACCACTACAGCACACCATTAGGCAGTGTGTTTGCATGCGGTTAAGTAACCGTGTTGCTGTCAGCTCTCGGCATTCACAAGTTTCTTAAACATTACCACGTGATCGGTGTAAAGGATGAGAAAGATCCAGTTAACACGGGCCACATTTCTGCCGGAGAAACTTGTCTTCTTGGAATTTATAGTTTCGAATTTTCCATGTGCGCTTGTGCATGAGGAAAAACATCAGATATGAAGCGGCAGTTAACATTATTAGATGTTGTGGTAGATCCTGATCTGCACAAAGCTGGACTGAAACCGACAGCCAAAGGAAGGATGATCAGCTCTTGATGCTTCGCCGACTCTTGCTGATGTACACTGGTCAGTAGAAACGCTTGAAGATTTAGTGTCAACTTATTTTTTGTGACATTAACAGATAGTTGTGAGCCAAACCCTGACCTTGACACACAGGAACGTTCTCAGATTTGAGCTGACCACTAAGGGTTTAATGGGCTGCAGTGTAGAGGTGAAGCTGCTCAGGGCCTTCTACACAGCTTCTGATTAGGACCTTTGTTTCAAAGTCTTTACAAAGCTTTCTGTCTGGGCTCTGAGGTGGAGCTGCCTGGCAGGAGGCCTGTTCACCCCTGAGCTCTGCTCAGACTTCTAAAGCTCAGCTACCTTTGATAAAGGCATGAAAGTTGACACAGTGCCAACAGACTCTGGCTACCGCTGCACATCGACGTCACTTTAATGGAAACTATTCAAAGTGGCATCAGAGCTCAATTTAAAAAGCTATAGCATTGATAGAAGCACTAAATTCAGAGAGCCAGCAAAGAAAAGCAAGAACCCCCCCAAAAAATACTTCATTTATATACATGTCACAGGAGCTAAAGATGCACATGGAGAAGTTAGACTGAAGCAACACAACAGGAGAGTGCACACCCACAGAAACACACACCGTGGACACTGCACGAACAAAGCTGTGAAATGAATCATCGTCTTCACAGAATTATTTTCATTCCATGTCAACAGCATAATACAGAAATCATTTATGCTGTCATTATTTTGTTTAAGGCCTTTAAGAAACAATTACCTCTCTGTTACTCTGTTTACTAAACTTCATATCAAACGACAAGGAGCCATGAAGTGCACAGTACAGTTATTCTGGTGCAGTTTCTTCTTCTGTGGAAAAACACCACTGATCAGAAGATGCTCAGGAAAGTCATCCGGCTCCCCTGGTGGACACCGAGGGACGGTGCGAGTCCGATAAATCCAACCAGCTCTTTCTTCATTTCTGAAATGCTTGGGCTCTCTGTTGAGCCTGTCGACATTTTGTTTTACTGGTCGAGCCTTTACTTGATCGGTAAACGGTTCAACAGCAGCAGAGCAACAGTATTAATGTTGTCAGCTGCGTGTGAAGTCCATGTCAGGTTAAGTCGTATTTACAGAACCTCTTCCGTAGCTTTAGCATGTTTCAGTCAACAAGAAACTCACATTTTAGTCTTGATCATGATCGTTTCAGTATTATTTAGCAACAGATCTGTTGCCAAAGACTGATGTTTTACTCTTTAGTGAAGACAATGCGCTCGCATTTCAGTCAAACTTGAGCAGAATGTTTCCAGTTTTGGATGGGGGGAGTTAACAGGTGAATAATATTACAGATTCACTGTGACTTCTAAAGAGAAAATTGCATTTGCATGAGCATACAGACAGGAGTGTGTATATATAGGCTGCATCAACAATCCTAAAATTTGAAAGACTATTGTTTTCCTTCTTTTGTTCGCATGTAAGCTTTCATGGGAAATTTATGCATGTTCCATGTTTTTCGTCAAAGCGAGGGAAAGAGCGGAGGCAGGAAGAGTTTTGTTTCTGTTTCGAGGCGACGCATCATGTCCTTTTTACTCCAGTTCATGAACACAATCTTTTCTGTGTCAAACAGAGGAACTCTTTGTACACACAAGTACACAGATGAGTGAGTATTATGAAAGGAACTACCTCTGATTTGCTGCGTTACAAAAGTGTCTTATTTTGTTAAGAGAGAAAATGTCCTGATTGATGATTGTGATTTTCTCTTTGTGTGTGTGTGTGTGTGTGTGTGTGTGTGTGTGGAGACCCCCTACCTGGAAGCTCCTTATCTCCCTTCATCCATCTGATGGTGGCGGCAGGCTTACTGCTCATGGCGGTGCAGGTCATCTCTGTCTCGTTGCCCTCACTCAGGACCTCATCCCGAGCCTCGATGATGGGGTTACCTGGAGGAACTGCAACAGGAAACACAAACCACACTCTATAAACACTGGGGAATTATATTGTCATATTTCTCTGAGCGCTACATGCTGAGAAAACAGAGAGCTGACAAATATATATATACATATATATATACTGTATATATACTGTATATATATTTATAAATACATATCATATTAAACTTAGAAAAGTAGGTTAGATGACAATTAAGAGATGCAGAACACCTTCCAGTGAAATTATCTTAATACACTAATATTGGACTTTTAAGACATAATCACCATAATCCCTGACACTTTGATGGTTATGATGCATCTTGTTCAAATCACTTATTAATTGTAGTTAAATTCAACATAAAGATATGCCACAACAATTATTAAAAGTCCACACAAATGAAGAAAAAGGAAACATGATAAGTAAAAAGTAAAAGGTGTATAAGACAAACTCACATCATATTATCATGATATTTATATGTATCATGTATTCTTTGATTCTGCTGAGCCATAGTTGAAAAGATAAATAAATGAATAATATGAAATAGTTCCATTCAGTAACCAGGACTGTAGGATCTTTAGTTGAATATTCAAAATAAAACAATCTAGCGACCTCAAAGAGGATGAAAGAACAAAACGATGATTGATTAGTTATTAACTGATATCCAAGTGAGGTGTTAATAATTTTGGATCTTCTCATACACTCACTAACCTTAAAAGTTATTGAGGCATTTCATCCACACTGATTTAATAGAGCATAAAAGACATAATGTATTTTGCCTGTTGAATTGGCGACGATGGGTTTAAATGTTTAGACATTTTGACAAGCTCGTCACTAAAGAAAAGAGCTGACCTTCTCTGTCATTCAAAATGTCAGTGGACAAAAAGTGCTTTCACCATCTGATGACACTCTGAGCTGAGTTTTATTCTCTTCTTTTTCCAACAATGCAGCCTGACCAGCGCTTATGTGTAAGGGCCATAAACTGTAGGACGTCATTCAAACTTTAACTCTCATACAAACTAGTGAATGCAAAGTTACATGCTAGGACTGGGCTATTGTACATTCTCCTTCACATCATGACAGTGTGATCATTTTTATGAAAACTCAGTTTTCTTGCTTTTAAAAAAATCACTTATTCCAACAACACTATTTAAAACTAGAAATGACAGTTTTCAAGGTTTTTGTGAGAAGAATTCTGCTTGATGTATTGTGACAGTGGGACGCAGTGAAACCACGTACATGCAAGTAAAACCTACTTGTATGCACACTGCACAAACCACACACACACACACACACACACACACACACACACACACACACACACAGTTACAGTTTCAGACACGTGTCAGCAGTCTGTCTGTCTTGTTGTGTGAATTATGACCTGATGATCTGACCTCTCGTACTTGCAGCCTGGCTGCTGTAGATTAGCTTGTTTACACACTGCAGCATTATGACCAGACTTAATGAAAACACACACACGATATTCCTGCATTTCCTAGCTTCGCTGTCGCTACCGTCGACCATGCTCCTCAACAACTGACTGTGTTTTGTGTGTTTCTGTGTGCATGTATTTTGCTTTTGTACTTAGCACGGTGATGTCAGCGTAGGCTTCCTGCGGGGGGTCCGTGTAGAGCTGGCAAACATATCGACCCTCGTCTGACAGCGAGACATTAGACAGCGACACTCGCAGCTCGTTGTCTGAGAAGTTGACCAGCTGAAAGCGGGCGTCTTTCAGTGCTGAAGGAAAAAAACACACACACACACACACAAGATTTATACAGCATATCTGCACATTCAGGAAGCACATGTAGTGCTTGCATAATAGTATGCATGAAGATAGTGATTTAATCAATCCATACATAAAAGTAATACATGTACAGATCTGGAAGGATTTGGACTGTGGAACTTTTGCTCTATGAACACTTTAGGATTCGGAGCCCAAAAAATAGTGAAAAATGCTCTTTATTTCCTGCAGCCCAGAGTGATACTCACTTTACTATCACCTACGCCGAAGGCAGCAAATCCTCAGAGGGTTGAACCAGGAAATGTTTGTCATTTTTCCCTCATTTATGATTGAAGATAATTACATAATCAAAATAATATATTTAGATCGTTAACAATAATATATTTATATACTTCTGTTGATTGACTAATAAATTAATCAGCTAATCCTGTCGGCTCCATTACAATCAGTCTTAAAGTCAAATCAGATTCTATGAAACACAAGAAAACAGTTATTTCATATTTCACCATAGTATTTCTGTTTCATTATGCTGCAGAAAAAAACCCTTTAGGAATGTATAAATAGGCACCATCTAAAAAGCAATACATTTTTTATCATTATTGTTACTTTAAACAAATAATGATAATAATGGTTTGTTTTTTTATTTTTTATTTTTTATTCAGCAGCAGCAGCAGCAGCAGCAGCAGCAGCAGCAGCAGCAGCAGGGTCGTATGATGGTTTCACAGAATCATCAGCCTAAACCCCAGAGCCATACAGCAGCAGTCCTGCTTTTTCTGGGTGTAGGCGGAATTCTACAAAAAAGAAATATTTAATATATTTTTTTTTTTTCATATGTTTTATGGACAAATATGCCGCTAGTCATGTTCGCTTCAAGTGCATCACAACTTCAAGCGCGCTTCAAAGAACCTTCCACAGTGAGAGAGAGAGAGAGAGAGAGAGAGAGAGAGAGAGAGAGAGAGAGAGAGGAGAAAACAAATACCTCAATCTAATTAGTCAACAATCAATCACAGAGCAAAGTGATGTAACACAGTATGCAGCGAGAGAAGACAAAGGAGAGAAAATTAAAGCACAAGACAGTTCACACTCCCTTCTGTTTAATGTAGTTTGATGCAGATCGAGAACGTGCTAACAACATGGTGTGTATTAACAGAGGTCTCAACCTTGGCCGTCCTTTGTGGCCTACAGAGGAATCAGGGGGGAAAATCCATAAATCCCATCTCTTCCTCATCTGCAGCAACTTTCATCTTGCCCAACCTCATTTGACCACCTACCTAAGCACACTCTATCAGCTGTAATGTAGAATGACAACATGTGGTTAAGATGAAAGCCTACCCGTCTCCACCCCCCTCCTTCCAGTATGCTGATAAATTCTGTTCTGACTGACAGCAACTCCGGGGCTCTTCTCGTTCCGCACGCTCGACTCAATCTCTGTACATGCGTTGTTGTTTTATTTTTTACATTTTTTTTTCCTCCTAAAACCTTAAAGCGTTGAACACGCAGACGTAGAACACCTCAGAACAAACCTAAACAGATAGAATAACCACGGGGCGACGTTATGACTTCACAGATGATGAACAGAGAGAGATGGTGATGCTGCTGTACAGTACTTTCCTTTAATGTTAGGAGATAGACGCGGCGTGAGTGACTGAGTCAGAGGAAAACAAGGAGAGAGGAAAGAGTCGCCAGAGAGAAACGAGAATACTAATGACCACCATTGATTTTGTGCATCATTAAACAAGAACATCAGACACATTTTAAGTGATACCATAAGGCTGACTGGAAATGAGGCCCTTTGTCATCACATTAATGGAAAGAAATCTGCATCTAAATATTCTATCTTAACATACATCTACGCTCCTGTTTGCCCCCCCCCCCCCCGAATAGAAAAGAGAGAGACAAAATTGTGCACCTATTAGTTTCTTTTGTCTAAGCACAATGAAGCCCTTCTTGTGGCACATGAATAATATGCCCCTAATTAGTGTAGCTCATTCAAAAACCTTGTTAGGCCTCATTAGAATGAGAGGTCAGCCTCTAATCCTAATGATTTAATTGAATTAAATGTTCCCAGATTTGAACATACTGATGCTGCGGTACACAGATGCAGTGAAGAAAGCATTCAGTCTGTTTTCAGAGGCAGAGCGGCTCTGAACGGAGGAATATTCTCAGGCCACCGAGGTAAATAACATCCAGTGGCTTCAAGGTGACGTCAGCAATGTGAGCATCTATGATCAGATGTAAATAGTATAGTGGATATAATGTTTTATATAATCTATGTTATTAAAGGGGGAAACAGAGTCGGTTCCAGCAAGGATTCAAGTAGAATTATTTCTAATGGAATTATTTATAATGCTGCACTGTTTCAATTAGATCTCCGCTGAGGACAGGGATGGATGTGACAACATCAAAGATCCGTGCTCTTGTGAAACACGCTGATGTGCTCTTCAAGGAGTTTAGAACAAGCTTTAAATTAATGAAGGAGGTGTGGAGGTCAGCAAAAGCAAGTTGTAACCTGGATACGAGCTGCGTCCCAATACGGGGGCCGCAATCCTTCAGAGGACGCGTTCTTCGAAGGTGTGGCCCTTTGTAGCCGCCGTAGACCGCGAAGGGCCCGAAACCAGCTGAGCCATTTTATCGTTTTAGCTGCAAGACTGTTTCAGCGGTCAGTTAGCTCTTTACACTTTTCAGTCATTTTCAGTCAACATGGAAACTAAGCTAACTGCTTCTGGCAGCAGTTAACATCGTTTTTTGTAAGTTAACTGATTTAAGACGACGTATGTTTACGGGTGGGTGACTAAGCTCTCCAGGGGCCACAGTCAGCTGACATTACTTGAACCTCTATAGGCAGGGGACTATGATTACAATAGTCTGCTATCCTTATCAACACAGCAAACCTGACTTAACCTTAACCTTAGTTAGATCATAAAACAGTGTGGAAGGCACAGAATAATGATGGCGTCCTGCCACTGGGGGGCGCACGATGGTTCCAGGAGGTATGAACAAATGACACATTTTTCTGTTTCGTTCTGAGGACTTGTTGACCTGTACAGGGGCATCAATCTTGTCCACGCTTGATGCCATTTTCTGCCAATATATGTCATGGCTGTAGCTAAAATCTCTTAATCCTGCATACAAAGCTCTGATTGGTCGATTGCTCCTTCCAGCGCCAGACTGTTGGTGGTGATTCAGAACCCTGAAGCCAGACAAGAAATATTTCATGGGAAAACATTTAATCACTTTTTGTCAATGCGAACCCGGAATCTAATTTTATAGAAATGTGTTGCTGATTTTTATATATATATAAATATATTTTTAACTAGCAGGTCATAAATAAAACCATTTCCACTGGGGTAGAAATGCACAAAGGACTATACTCCTGTAGTAAATATCAGGTCTTAGTTGGGAAAAAAAACCCCAAACAACTTGTACCGTGTACCTGGAAACATCCACAATATTTGAATGAAATACTTGGTGTCAACAATTTGAAAAATCCTTGCCAATCAGATATAATCCATTTCACAAAAGCATTTCTCCGAGATCTCATAATCCTCTTATGTGCCACTTCTAAATAAGGCATTGTGGTATAAACATGAGCTGAATAAATAAATACTTTCTAATACATGTTGAAAAGAAACACTGAGGCGCTGTGGCAAGGACACAGCTCCCCAGTGCTCAAGGATTGGGACAACAATACAGTAGGCTCAAAGAGATACAAGGACAGATGATGTGGAGCAGCCTGGTTAACGCAGCGGGGTTTGAACGCAGTGGCGCAATCCATTTCAGAAAAAATAAATAAATTATAAAAAGTTGTAGCAGAAGGTGAGCCAGGCGACACTGCAGACAGTCCCTGTTATTGTTATGTCACAGCACACTGGAATATATACTTCACTCCTTCATCTTTGTGTATAAAATGGGAAGGTGACCTTTAGCTTCACGCTCTTTTTGCCCTGTTCTTCTTCTCTTGTTCTATCTGATACCGTGAGAAGGACATCACAGATGCCTGACAAAGGCGATTGATAGTCAGGTCTTTGGATAAGAGAAGTCTGTCCAAACTCTGAAGGGCCTGTAAATTATCTGATCTTTTTTTTTTTATAGAGCTGATGGTGATGAAGCTAAATTTAAAGCAGTGATAAGACAGTACAGTAGAGCCGCTCTGAAGTGCAGCCAAGGAGACTCTGGGAGGAAGCTGACGGAGCGAAAAAGTCCAACTTTTCGCTCTCCCTATTCAAGCTACTGGGTGCGGTGTCACCGGTCATGCCGATTACTGCTATCAAACAGTACGCCAGCTTTAATGAACGCTACTGTTCTGTACGCGGTGAGCACTCCATGCATTTATGTTTATAGCGCTGTGAACGTGCTCCGCTCCAAAAGAGAGGGAAGCGAGTAGAAGGACGAGCGGAGGAACACAAGCTCAGTGCCAGCGTGCAGCAGTAAATACTGTAACATCAGTGCAGTGTTAGCTGAATGTGGACCGGTGTCTTAAAAAGCATGTTTCAAGGGTATGAGTCAAAGTGGGCGGGGATCTTCCTTTCAAATTTACAGTCTATTTTTTTGTGAAATTCTATCTTTGTGTTTCCTTGCTAAACATCAGTCGGACGG
This sequence comes from Seriola aureovittata, assembly GCF_021018895.1. Lineage (NCBI taxonomy): Eukaryota > Metazoa > Chordata > Actinopteri > Carangiformes > Carangidae > Seriola > Seriola aureovittata. Next base: position 3,940,347 of record NC_079378.1, on the reverse strand, counting down.
ATTCGTTCTGGCCGTTGTATGCGTGTGTTTATTTTTTCACATTCTCAAGTACTATGGATTTTGCCCCCCCCCCCCTCGTCTTTCACAGTGCAGGCACTCCACACGGGAACAGCGCCATAGATGTTATGATGAGGACGGACGATTACAGCCACCAGTAACTCTTTTCAATGTATCAAGATAGATTTGAGAAAATAAAAGTCTATTCTTTAATGTTTGCACTGGACCCTGTAGCCCATCTCATATTACCCGCCAGCAAAGTGCTTTCAAATGCCTCTCATTCACCCACGCACACGCACGGATAGTTGCAGAGCCGCCATGCCAGGCGCTGGTCTGCTTGTCGGGGTACAATTTGATGTTCAGTATCTCGCTCAAGGACACTGTGACATGTGGGCAGAAGGATCAGGGAAGCACAGAGTCTCGTGACCTGAACAAGAGGTCACCTCTCAGAGAAAAAACAAGCTGCTTTAAAATGTTTGATCAAATGACCAGTGGTGTCATTTTTATAATGAGGAAGGGCAAATTTTTCCAGTGAGTCTCCTTTTTGCAACTTTAACTTCCTGTGTTAAAACATTTATTGATTACTAACTGTAGCATTTGATCAGTTTTTCTATTGCAACATCATCTGTCCACTAGAATCAATTGAACTCACAAGTACATCTATGGCCAGTATAAAACGATGGCTAACAAAAGGGGAGGATGTTCTGCAGTTGAACCTTTGCGACGTTTTCTCTCTTACTTTCTCAGTTCTTGCAAGACATGGTGGAAAATAGACATTTTATGTTTTGAAGTTATGATAAATAGAAAAGAAATGACATTCAAATACAGGGGGAAATCAGAAAGAGCAGGTTATGTGTCTCAAAACATTGTGTGAAAAGTCAAGTTATGATTCATCACACTGCCTGTGATCTCTGTATTGAAATGTAGCCGACAGTAAAGGTAAAATTGGCTTTGGAGACCTGTGGTGAAAATGAACTTTAAAACAAAACATATGAGAACTGGGATCAATACATCTTTTAATGGCCTCTCCTCCCCTTTTTCACCTCAGGTGACTGCATGAATTAAACTGATCTCGCTTCGTTTTCTTTTCCCTTTCTTGATTCATCTTCATTCTTTCTCTGTATTTCATTTAACGTTTTTTTTTTTGTTCTCCAACCTCAGCCGAGGATGACTCCTATTCAGAGAGAGCAGGAGATGATGAGTGCGCCTCGCCTAAGTGGCTGCAATCAATTGTGATTAGTGGCTGCCGCTACTTTTTGAGAGGAGCACATCAAAGTTTTATTATTGGGTGTCAGAGTGGATAAGATGGGGTGGGGCGGGGGTAATTACACTCTTACAACCAACCTCTCCTCCCCACTCTAGGTGGAGTCCAGGTTTCCAAATCACTGTCTAGCCACCACCTAAATCCAGAATATGGGGGCGTTTAGCTTTGCTTGAATAGTTGTTAAGACTCATGGAGGCTTTTCTCTCTGACTCAGCTGATTACACTCCAAACAACTGCCTCCTCTCATATTCCACATAGTATTATCTATATTTTGCACTGATTTGCATTGGCCTATTTTCCCCTCATACTGAGAAACTCATCATTCTTTCTGCTCTAATATGTTCTGCTTATGGCACAATTAATATTTCCTATTGTGTACGTTTAAATCATTCCCATTACTACGTTATTATTCATATCTGATTTGTTTAGAGGAGCTCTGGGTAAGTTTAGCTATTGCTGCATAGCTAACATTAACGTTAACAGCTGTTTACTTACCAGCGTTTCTACATCAAATCTCCATTCAACTGTGTTGGGTCTGAGCTCTATTAGTAACTGGAAATCATTAGTACTCGGCCTCACATGGGCGGCATCATTAGTACTCGGCCTCACCCGGGCGGCACCATTATGTTAACAGTACTCTACCTCATGAGCTGGACACCAAATATGTTAGATTTCGGTTGTTTATCAATTTATTGGCTATCACAAATTAAGAAAATATTAATATTAAAAATATTAATATTAAAGAATAACTTTAAAATGAATTAAAGTTCACGGGGCACCAGCCTAAACTAATAGGCAAAATAGCCAATATGGTTTTAGTCTCAATTTATTACCATTAATCTGGAACTCTGATTAACCATTAGCTTACTAACTATAACCAAATTACCAAATCAATAGTAAGTTACAGTTGAAGGATTGGAATTCTACCGAGTAGAGGTTGGCAATATTCACGCTTGTGCAACATTAAAGACACCAGTAGTTATACTTAAAAGGCATTTATTTACAATGGAGCAGAGTAAAGTACAATGTCTAATCTAGCATATACAGGTGTGTGTGTGTGTGTGTGTGTGTGTGTGTGTGTGTGTGTGTGTGTGGTGTGTGTGTGTGTCTGTGGGGACACAGACAAAGGCAAGATGGCCGACTCAAAGTGGTCACTGTGACCACATGACCTGAACAAAGAAGACTACAAAGATGGCGGTAAACAAAGAAACTACTAAAATGGCCGCTGAGACCACCTAGTGTGTGTGAGAGGGGAGGTGTGAGTTTCTTTGTTAGCCTAGCTCATGTAATCTAAAGGTACCAGGTTAGAGGGGGAAGGTTAGCTTCATGCAGGTTCTAGGACTGAGACGTACTGCTATGTGTGTGAACATACGAGTACTCGATTAACTGTATGACTGACCACAACCTAAGCAAACATTACAACAACAAGACATCAATCAACAAGTACATTAACAAGTTAAGGCTTCTGCTGATTAGCTATGCTGTGCTGTGCTATGCTGTGCTGGGAGAGGTTAGGCCCAGTCCGTTAACGTTACCCGATCCTTGGAACAAGCAAAAAGGTCCTTTCCAGTGGTTTGTAAAATCCAGTGAGTTTGGGGGGTTTCCTGGTGGAATAAAGTCCTGTCTGGCTGTGTTGCTTGCTGGTATCTCCTTTGTTCTCCTCACAGAGTTAGCTGTTCCATGCTAACTCTGCTACGACTCCTGTTGCTTGGAAAATCAGCTGGCCTTGTGTTGTAGCCGCTGATTCTGAAGAGGATTTGGTTCACTCACAGTTAATCCGAAGCAGGTCGCTGTTGTGGAGGAGAAGAGTGTTTGCAGGCTGCTGGTTGCAGGCCGGCGAGAGAGCTAGTTTCTCAGGTAGCAGAGCTGACCTGGGCTGGGGCCTTGTTGCCCTTTGAAGAACCGAGAGGAGAGGGCTGGAGCTGCTCTCCAGAGCAAGCCAAGAAGGGAAGAGAGAGAGAAAGGGTCTAGAAGACTGGTTTTGTTTGTGACACCTTAGGGGGTCACATGTCACACGCTGGCCCACACTGGCTGGCCAGTGGGGTCCATGGGGGGGAAGGGTCATCCCCAGGTGTGAACCGTGAGGAACTGTGGGGTGTGAATTCCTTTGTCCAGTGGAGCAAAGAAACATTTGGTCTATTGAATGACTGAGTCCCAACAGTCCCCCCTTTGTTGTCAGGATGCCACCTGACGTGTCATCCTGAGAGCACAATGTATAGTCCATTTGTCAGTTCATTCAACGGGTAACATCCGGGCATTTGTCAGCACTATCTATCTTGGATAAGCAAGAACAATCAGGTTACAAAGCAGAGTTCAGATAATAACCACAATGATCGAATAGTGTAAAACAACTAACATGTTTCCTAGTTACTCATGGTGTTAGTGAGGACAGGAAAGTCAGTGATGTTAGTTTGTTAAGGTGAGATATAGAGGGTGGCACCTAGAATGACAAGATTTGGAGTGTCTGGGTGAGTGTGCCGTGTATATGCAGTGTCCTAAACTTGTATCTGATTTGATTCAGAATTTAGTTTGCTGCTGCTGCTGCTGACAAACCCATTGTGTCCATCTGGAAGAGTGTAGGGTACCCTGAGCCTACTTACTGTCAGTACTCAGTGCGGCGAACTCTGGAGCGCCGGAGCTTTAAGTTTTCCTTAACTTGTGGCACAAAGCTGTAGCACTTTGAGTAGCTGAAGGAAGAACATTCAGAGGCATTGTCACTGTCTGAGTTAACGTGGTCAGAGATGACGTGGTCATTGTCTGATCCATGTGTTGACTGGTCCTGTGTCTGAGCCAGAATTTCTGCGTAAGGCCGTCTCCTGCTCCTATTGTGGGAGTGCCTATCTCTACGCACTTGGTGGGCGTGGCGGTTACGCTCAGCACCCATATGTGGCCTTTTATCACCCCCCTTCGATCTGTTCTGAGGGTGATCTTTTGAGGTTACATGTCTGTGTGACGCTAAGGTGTTTGAGTTGCTAGGCTCAGTTGTTTTCCCCCTTGCCTTGGAATTGACCATGGTTTCCCAAGCCATTTTTGTCATTTTCTTTATTTCCTGCATGGTGGGCTTACCTTGATGCGTCATCAGTGTAACATGAGTGCGTACACAGGGATGGAGGTTTCGTAGGAACAAAGACTTGAAGGTGGAGTTCTCCTCTAAGCCTGGTGTGTTCCTACCCTGAAAATATGCATGCCTCAAACGTTGGTAAAAGTCATTGGGATGTTCATGGCGGGAGTGTTTTATTTGAGAAGCTGCAACCAAAGATTCTATCTCATCCGCAGCAGGAGAGAATTCTTCTGTCAGTGCTTGACAGAGCTCTTTGTAGTCATCTCTGACACTGGGAGGCAGTGATTGCATAAACTTGTGGACTGCTTTTGAGCTGGTCTTCCACACAAGTTTAGTTTTCTCCCTTTGGGTTGCATGGGGCAAATCAATTAAGTTGTGATCTAACTCCCTAAAGTAGTTTTCAATATGTTGATCAGAGCTGTCTGGATCAAAATGTTCAATGTCCTTTGCTAATAACTCAAGCGCTTCGAGGCGGGGGCACTGTGAGGTCCCTACTGATGAAGGCGAGACTATGCTAGCTGGACTAGAGGAAGGAGCTGAACAGCGGTCATCACTCTCATGGAGGTGCAGAGAGGAGGCTGAACAGTCCGGAAAAGTTTTGGTCCTTCTGTTGGAGGGGTGAGCACAGGTGAAACTGTTATGCATCAGTGGCTGATGGGAACATGAATATCCTCTACCGGATAAACTACCTGTCTCTTCATTGTCAGTTTCAGGAAGATGGGAAGTCAGGTGGGTGTAACCTCTGTCTCTCAGTGGAGGTTGAGGAGCTGACTTCATTTCCCAGGACTTAGGGTCAGTTGGGAATTTGTCCCATCCTCTGAGTGGAGGCGGAGTTAACCTGTCATTAAGGGAAGAGTGTGAAGCAGAGAAACCAGAATCACAAGCACTGACCGATCGTGGTGGAGCAAAGCATTCTGATTTAACCCTTAACAATTCTTCCTTGTGTGAACAGAGGTCTACCTCTGCTGCATGCAGGTCTCCTAAGTAGCGCATGGCTTTCTTGTTAGCTTCCTGAACTTCCTGGAGGAGAAAAGCATTTTGAGCTCTAAGCGATTTTACCTCCTCCTCTAGGGCTGCTTGGCTCTGAAGGGAAATGCTGGTCTGCCTGTGGAAGTTCAACAGTACACATCTTAACAATGGGCCTTTGGATGCAGTCTGAGCATCACCTTTGTCACTGAGTAGCAAGTCTATTTCTTTACTGCACTCACTGGAATTTAACTTGCTGATAAATTCTAGGTAGCCAGGCTTCAGGCTCTGTGCTAGGGAAGAAATAAACTGCTCTACACAGGAGTTCTCCATTGTTGTGTCTGGGAAAGAGGGAGGTTAAACAAGTTTTTCACAAAACAAGAAGGCAATATAGTTGGCTGCGGTGTTGCGCTGGCAGACACCTTGTAGTGTAGTTTGGTAGTACACTAGCCTAACTAAACAATGCAGTGGCCTACACTATGGGGGGTAGCTTCCTGTGGAGGAGGGGCAGCTACACTAGTGGGCATAAAGATTAAGGACAGTAAAGGCAAGTGCAGGTTTACTGTCTGCTTAAGAAATGTTTCAAAAAGCAATGACTGAGATGCAAGGCAGTAACAGTCCAAAGATTATCTCTTCAAGTTGACTCAGGCTGTAATGCAAGGCAGTAACAGCTAGGTGCAGAACTTGGGTTTCACAGGGCTGGTAGCACGCTGTGGCTCTATCTCAGGCTGTATCTTACTCAGGCTGAAATGCTTGGCAGTAACAGCCAGGTATAAGCTCTCTGTGTTACACAGGGCTGTCGGCACACAGTGTCTAAGTTAAAGGGAGCAGCAATTCTGACAGCTTTACTAGATAGCATTGAACACGTGGTATTCAAATGCTGAACTGAGGTTCTTACATTTCCTACAGAATAACTCAACTGGAATTGTTAGCAACAATAGCAGGCTCTTGATACTAAGGCTTAAGTGTTAGCTATTAATAACTGGAGGACGTCTAATATTACTTAAGGTAAAATTAGTAAACCAATTCTCACCACAGTGCACTTGTTTGTAAGTACACCTGGACGTTTACTCCTGTGGTGGACTAAAAAAATTTTTTCAACCTTTGCGGTTTTGGCCAAATTATGAATTTAATATTGCACAATTATGAATATTTGCCAACAGTACTCGGCCTCACACGGGGCACCATTATGTTGGGTCTGAGCTCTATTAGTAACTGGAAATCATTAGTACTCGGCCTCACATGGGCGGCATCATTAGTACTCGGCCTCACCCGGGCGGCACCATTATGTTAACAGTACTCTACCTCATGAGCTGGACACCAAATATGTTAGATTTCGGTTGTTTATCAATTTATTGGCTATCACAAATTAAGAAAATATTAATATTAAAAATATTAATATTAAAGAATAACTTTAAAATGAATTAAAGTTCACGGGGCACCAGCCTAAACTAATAGGCAAAATAGCCAATATGGTTTTAGTCTCAATTTATTACCATTAATCTGGAACTCTGATTAACCATTAGCTTACTAACTATAACCAAATTACCAAATCAATAGTAAGTTACAGTTGAAGGATTGGAATTCTACCGAGTAGAGGTTGGCAATATTCACGCTTGTGCAACATTAAAGACACCAGTAGTTATACTTAAAAGGCATTTATTTACAATGGAGCAGAGTAAAGTACAATGTCTAATCTAGCATATACAGGTGTGTGTGTGTGTGTGTGTGTGTGTGTGTGTGTGTGTGTGTGTGTGTGTGTGTGTGTGTCTGTGGGGACACAGACAAAGGCAAGATGGCCGACTCAAAGTGGTCACTGTGACCACATGACCTGAACAAAGAAGACTACAAAGATGGCGGTAAACAAAGAAACTACTAAAATGGCCGCTGAGACCACCTAGTGTGTGTGAGAGGGGAGGTGTGAGTTTCTTTGTTAGCCTAGCTCATGTAATCTAAAGGTACCAGGTTAGAGGGGGAAGGTTAGCTTCATGCAGGTTCTAGGACTGAGACGTACTGCTATGTGTGTGAACATACGAGTACTCGATTAACTGTATGACTGACCACAACCTAAGCAAACATTACAACAACAAGACATCAATCAACAAGTACATTAACAAGTTAAGGCTTCTGCTGATTAGCTATGCTGTGCTGTGCTATGCTGTGCTGGGAGAGGTTAGGCCCAGTCCGTTAACGTTACCCGATCCTTGGAACAAGCAAAAAGGTCCTTTCCAGTGGTTTGTAAAATCCAGTGAGTTTGGGGGGTTTCCTGGTGGAATAAAGTCCTGTCTGGCTGTGTTGCTTGCTGGTATCTCCTTTGTTCTCCTCACAGAGTTAGCTGTTCCATGCTAACTCTGCTACGACTCCTGTTGCTTGGAAAATCAGCTGGCCTTGTGTTGTAGCCGCTGATTCTGAAGAGGATTTGGTTCACTCACAGTTAATCCGAAGCAGGTCGCTGTTGTGGAGGAGAAGAGTGTTTGCAGGCTGCTGGTTGCAGGCCGGCGAGAGAGCTAGTTTCTCAGGTAGCAGAGCTGACCTGGGCTGGGGCCTTGTTGCCCTTTGAAGAACCGAGAGGAGAGGGCTGGAGCTGCTCTCCAGAGCAAGCCAAGAAGGGAAGAGAGAGAGAAAGGGTCTAGAAGACTGGTTTTGTTTGTGACACCTTAGGGGGTCACATGTCACACGCTGGCCCACACTGGCTGGCCAGTGGGGTCCATGGGGGGGAAGGGTCATCCCCAGGTGTGAACCGTGAGGAACTGTGGGGTGTGAATTCCTTTGTCCAGTGGAGCAAAGAAACATTTGGTCTATTGAATGACTGAGTCCCAACAACTGTATTTTTGATATTAACAGCTAATCCAGCTTTTAGCCTTTTTTTTTGCTCATTGTTTTGGTTTAAGAAACTTAAGAGTTTTCAGCTCAGACAAGGCGAACTCAAACAATGCCCACGTCTGCTGGATGTCTGCAGGGAACCGCTTGGCACCGTATTAGCCCTCGCATCATGATAAAAACCACCTATAGCCACTGTCACCGAACCCCGCTGCATGTTTTTAACCAAAACGCTCTTCATATTGAAACACAAGCACACGATACGAAGAGCTGCCCGAAACACTCAAAGCCGAGAGTGAAATGAAAGTCTTGTCTATCTCAGTCAGCCTGTTCCCGTATGAACTCCATCCTTCTGTCTCTACTTGACATTAACATGCTCGACCCCTTTTTGAGTGTGAGGTGATCCAACCTCCTCTTCTTCTTGTAACTTGTTGTTATAGATCCTGGTCACATACAAAAGACCAGATCATTCCTGACTCAGAAAGACATGGTTATAAGCGTTAGTATTTTGACCACGGGTGTAGAAGACGCCATTTTTGGTTTCAAGCATATACAACGAGGCTTTTCTTCCTTTATGCTTCAGCATTCGTCAGTCCACATTCGTAGGTCACTATTCATTCTCCGTGAGGTTCTTTGTCATTTTCTGGCTGATTATTATCTATAATTTTGAAAAACATGACTTTATATCTCACATTAAATGAGTTTCTTTAATTCATGTTATGTCATTACACACAGTAAGCCCAATTCCTGGCACTATGTGCGTGCAGTATGTGTGCGCACTGTGTGAGTGTGTGTGTGTGTGTGTGTGTGTTTCACTTCCTCATTAAGTTGTTTTGACAAAAATGCCTTTTACCCTGAACCTTGCTGGCCCTCAATGGCCAGATCACCCACTGATAAAGAAACTGCTACTCTTCCCTCCCTCCACAGGAGAAAAAGGGCAGTGTTTGTGTATCAGGTGAAGTGCTATTCTTAGCCGTTTCATACAGGTGACCATGTGGGTGTGTATTTGAAGAAGCAGCAAGCGATGTCAGAAGTATGTGCCTGCGCTCCCCTATACACAATAAGAATGTCGAAAAGAGAATAAGGAGGATAAAGCGGCTCATGTGTACATCAAACCTCTGACAAAACAAAGCATGTTTTTATCTTCCTGAGCAAAAGAGATCTGAGATATCTGTGTGCATCTTTGTGCATCAACCTTACTCATGCTACAAGGCCAAACAGTAACGCACATGTGACGTGTTAGAGGCTAGATCCCGGCAAGGAAAAAATAAACACTTGGTCAACCTGGGAGAATTTTAAATATTAGCTTGTATTGCAAGGTCGGCCTTGACGTTTAATAATGCTAATTATACAATTATAATTCCAATTATAGGCATTTAGGAAATAATTCATGATATGATATGTCTTTATGCAGTTCAAAAAAATCTGTCAAATATGTTACTTCCTGTTTATAATGTTGTCCCAAACTGGGTAGGTGTATTAAAGTAACATATTTCCCAGTCAAATATGGCGGTTTGAGCTATAACCTACTGCGTTCTTACTACCGCTGCCTCTCAACGGGCACGACGATATTCACATTTTAAACAGGTCATTTCGCCACGGAAACGTCCCCATCTGTTCATACGCTGGTTGCTAACAACAGCAAAAATAACAATCTGTGCTAAAGCATCATACGTTCGTCTTTTCACAGAAACAAACTGCTGTAGCTCAGTGTGAGGTGAGAACGCCCTGCGCTGCTCTCAAGCTACTTTTCTACGTACCGTTTATCGAAGCGGTCGTTAAAGCTGCATCAAACAGCATCAGAGTAAAAACCTTAAAGGAGCCCTCCACCAACTTTACACACACACCGGTTCGGTGAGCGCTCGGCCTGTGGAAACAGTTGTGTATTGTCATCTATGGCTCTGGAGGAGCTTTGTTAAGGCTGGTAAATTAGCCTCTGATTATGTCATCAGGAGTCATCTGAGCACTTAGAAGCACTTAAGGGAACCACAAGCTCAAGCTGTAAAGTAACAAACTCCACACCCCAGTTGTGAGTCAATGACTTTGGAAGATGTGGTTGTTTACCAGTCTGGCAGGGCTTAATTAAGGAGATGATGTAGTTGCATTATGGGAAATGTATGCTCCAGTGTTTTTAGAGACCGACGAGGTGAGGGAAGTAGAATAAAATGCAGTGCAACGCATCCGTCTCCTTATCTCACGGGCTTTTAAACTTGAATAAATTCGACTAAACGGAATAAAACGGCTTACAGAATGCATTAGAACTGCTTTTGCTGGACATGAAGCGTAACAAGGGGATGGCCAATAGTCAGGCTACTCTGTGCATGTAACTGCAGCCGGTTTTTAAAGCACCGCTTCCTTTCTGTCTCTTTACCCTCCCGTGCTCTCCATCTCACACTCACAAACATAATCCACCACTGTGGATTCAGACAGAGATGGCAGATGTGATATTTTTGAAGGGGGCAACGCTGTTTGGAGGCTGCCGGGTGGAGGCCGTGTCATAATGAAGCAGTGCAGCTGTGGCGAAGATGCCTGGGAGGGATCACAGGAGATCAAGGAGCCCTCCGTCAAAGAAGAACACCTTGCCCTTGACAGCCAGCTTGTGGGAGTCAGTTCACCGCAGCTCGGCACAACAGCAGATAAATACCAAGATAAATACCAAGTCTTCTTACAGAAGCATGCCCTTGTATAGTATGTAGAGGGTGTGTTTTGCAAGGCCGCGGACATAAGAAGGGGGTGGTGAGTGTGAATGAGTGCCTGACACTCACCTCACAGGAGGCTGAGGATCAGAATAAAGAAAATACGTAACTTCATGTACAGTATGTGTTCGTGCTCATGCCTGAAGTCGTAACTCAAGACAAAGGTCGAAACATATTAGAAATGCGCCGTAACTATACAGCAAACAGCAGGTAACAGTGTAATACGTGTTAAAAGGAGTTATAAAATTAAACACTGGAGGAGATTTTAACACGGTTTTTGCAAAATCAAACTTTTACCAGAACTTCTGCTTAGTTATTGTAATGTGTTAAATAGTTTTATCGAGCCCAGAATTGTTTAATACCTGCAGAAATAATCTCACACAAAGGCTATACACATCCTCACAGGCTTTGAGCCATAGGTTTAAGTTCTCATGGCTAACATGTTAGCAAAAAAAAAAAAAAAACAACCGCCTGCTTCCACATCCAGCAAACAATGTGCAACATTAGCATTATTTGAAGCCGTGCGTCTGTCCACCTGAAAAAAAACACCAATATTCAATCTGTTTTTCTCTACCGGCTGCTGAAAGAAATATCTGCCTCTTTAGATGCTAAATGCTCCACTATGTTCACCGGGAGTTGAAGTGTGTGGCGTGTGGAGCTGTTGCATCCTGGAGCTGTAAAAGCCTTCGCTGCATTCTGTATTTATATTTTCATTCTTTTCCAAAATGTTTCTATCTTAAAAAACTAAGCTTTTTTTTTTCAGATATCGTTCTCACTCAGTGCATCATGTTGAGAGTGTCGTCATCCTTTTTTTAGGATACTGTGCTTGTGTCTCTTGTTAACATGGCAACATCGCTGCGATGATTCCCACAAATGAACTCCGCGGTTTCCCAAGACACCGAGCGATTTACAGTATGTATTTGAATCCTGGTACTAATGCATCATATTGTTCAGGCGGAAGCTCACAATTATCTGTTCATTATTATCATCATTATTACAAAAAACACTTTACTTTCAGAATTTCAGGGAATGATTAGAATTGGATTCATGTCATGTTAACTGGCGACGACATGATGTGTAATAATTTCATTAAAAATTGAAATAAAAACACAGCATCGGTTCCTCTGCTCAAACTCTCTCTCCCTCTGTTTTCCCATTAGATGTTGGAGAATGCATCTGTGTTTCGTGCCAGTGTGTGGGAGCTGGGGTTAGATACACACACTCAAACAAACACACAGGCTTGGTGTGGGTCAGGCTGACGGAGCAGTGAGAGCAAACAGTAGCTAAAATAACTGCACATCGGCGGTAAAGCCACTGATTTTTTTTTTCTTTTTATTTCAGGCAAATTAGAATGAAGTGATGTTCGGTAATGTCTTGTTGTCTGACACGTTACCTTCCTTTGATTAACAAGCCAAGACAACAAGCACTGTTGGAGTTTGATAGTTTGATTGCAGTGTTCCTACAAGTGATTAAAAAAAAACACACTTAGAAAGAACTGGAATTACCGCCTCGCGCTTGTGTGCCTCCGCCAACAAGCCGCGGAAATATGGTCACAATCTCTCCCTCCTGAGTTACGGCGTTGAGTAACGGCCTGAGGCTTTTTTTTTTACGTTATGATGTCACAGTGAAGTTGACCTTTGACTGTTTGGATATAAAAAGTCGTCACCTCATTTTATCCTATCAGAAATTTGTGTTTAATTGTGCCATAATTAATACATTTGCGATTACGGCTAAAAACGTGTCTTGTGAGGTCACAGTGACCTTTGACCTTTGACCACCAAATTTTTAATCAGTTCATCCTGGAGTCAAAGTGAATGTTTGTGCCAAATTAGAGGAAATTCCTTCAACTGAGATATTACAATTTAGGGTTAAATACAAAACTAAACTCCTCCCTGCTCGAAAACTCGTATTAAACTTTGCTTTATGGCTCACGTACAGTTGCACCAAACCTGTCTCCTGCAAACTATAATTATGTCTGATGTTTGCTTTGCCAAATTTTATTCGGGAGGAACCGTAACTGCAGTCAGGAAGTGTAACAACCTGACGCCTTTACCTTTCTCTGACACCAGAATCTGCGGTTCATGTCCAGTGTTACACGGGTTGTTAGGTTTGGTTAAGGTTAGTTAAGCTTCATGGTTTTGATTAAACACCAAAAAAAAAGGTGGAGTTAAACTTCATGAGGTGCTTTGAGCTGCCTCAACAAAACCCTGTAAAAGCTTTAACCAGGCTGTAGCTGTGAGGAGTGGAATCACATTGTTAATGCAAATCACTCGTATATGAACATAAATTTTGGAGACAGGGTTGGAGAACTATGCAAACTGCTGAGAGCAATATAAACAATACATTAAAATAAGCATATGCTTTTCTTTTTTTTTCCCCCCTAACATCTGCACATTTTGAACTTGTATAATATATAATATATATGGTAATCTCGTATAGTTAAAAAGATCTACAGTATTTTATACTGAGGTCAACATTATTCCCACAAGGGCTTAAAAAAAAAATCATAATTAAAGGAAGCAAAACCTGGCAAACAAGGCATGTGCAGCATGATAATTGGGCAGGATAAGAACCAACACAACAGGTCATTAAATGTTTAAGGATATGAGTTGATGTTATTAAAGCAGGCACGCTGAAAGCTAAACATGTTTGCTAGATTGTATTAACCTCATTCTGTGTTAATCCTGCTGCAGACATGTGGGTCAAACTTAATGCAGCTCTCTGGAAGTGCAAGTAATGTAAGCGAATGTTAATTAATGTTATACAACTTTACTGCTGGCTCCGGTCACATGCCTGCTTAAACTATGTCTACACGTCGTCGTCCCCCCCCCCCCCCCCCCCCCCCCCCCACACACACACACCCCCAATTCTGGTTTGGTTAAATTTTACCAAATGTAAATGATATGTTAAATGTCTGTCTAATTTTACTGCTGCTCCGAAAAATGAACCAGTGAAACTGAGATAAATAAATCACTAAGATTGATTTCCGTGTCATCTGATCACATCAAACTGCTTCGGACTATAATTAAACACATTTGATATCAATCACATTAAGACATGGCAGTGCTGAAAGATCCCCCTCTCTCTCTCTCTCTCTCTCTCTCTCTCTCTCTCTCTCTCTCAGCAGACAGTGTAAGCTACCAGCTATAGCCTACTTTCTCTAGACAGTAACACAATACTTTCTATTCACTGAGTCATACAATGCATGACCTACAAAACACAAGGTTTTGTTTTCCCTATAAACAGGTGCAACTGTACTACATAACAACTGCAGTGAGGTAATCGGGAATGTGTAGTCATAAAAGTGAAAGGCAGACTTTATGTCTCTTTATAAGTCTAGGTCTTGTACTATAGTGGTGTTTTATATTATATAATTATGTATTATATATTTATGTCTGCGTAAAGCCACCCCTAGTATCATGATGTCAGGTCAAAATGAGACAATCCACTGGACTTTTATTGTGAAATTGAAGATGTTTTGTTGTTGAATTCATGTGTGTTGTATTCATATGTATGGGAGAAACAGGAAAACCACCTGTTATTATGACTCGGGAACATTCAGACATCGCTCCATGCTGGTTGCTTTACCTGGATTCTCACTAGATGGACGAATAAGCCTATACAATGGTTATTTTCTATATATCACTAATATCCTGAAATTGGTAATGGAACAAACCCCCGACCCTGTGTTCAGAAAATGGCAGCTAAAATAAACAAACAAACCGAGTCCAAAATCGAAAACTAGTTATGGGAAACAAATCCAAACAGCCCCATCAGTCTGTTGTTGAGTTCATGTTGGTGTGTCATTTTGTTCCACAGTGGGCTCTCTTGGACAAGTTACACTGCTGCAATGCAAAGAAGGTGAAAGTTACAATTGAGATGGAAATTGGCTGCTTTAGTGACAGCTTTGAATAAAACATGTATATAAATGGCTGTCAGTGGTTGAGGTCTTTTTCTTATGTTTTTTCCCCTCCTCATGTCAGCGCTGTTTTCCTCCAGTCAAAACAAAGTAAATTTACGTACTTAACAAAACACACTCAAGTCCACGAGAGGGCAACTTAATTAAACGATGACAGTACACACGACAGTAACGTTGTATAATACTCACGCCTCATGTCTCTGAAGTAGATTGTCTGCCTGTTGGGGTTAAGCAGCTGGATAACGGAGTCGTCGTTGTTCTTCACCCGACAGCTGATGATCGCCATCTCTCCCTCCACCACGGACACATTGTCTGTCACCAGGTTCTGACTCACCACTGGACAGGACAAAGACAAGGGCGCATAAATTACCACTGGTGCACGGTGCATATGCATCAACTGGAATAAATATGGTTGATAAAAAGGTAATGCATGATAGAAACAACACGCGGGACTGATGGGAAAACACGGTGAGCAGCCAGTGAAGAGCTGCCGCCATGACGGAAAGTAATGTATTTAAAATCAGAGACATACAAAAAGAAAACTTTCAAGATTCAAGAAAACCGATAATTTCTCTGACACATTCATTCGCATAAAAAAAAAGAAAAACCTCAGTATAATTACACAGTTTTGTTAAATAAGTATAAGCACTGCGCAGGAAAAAACACTCAGAGAGGGGCAACATCAAAAAATAGTTCTCTGGGTTCTTATTTCTTACAAATTACATGACAACTTTTCCCTCTCAGAAATTTACTAAAACTTGAGGTTCAAATAAAAGAGGGAAAAATACAGTCATAATGTGTTTTTATTCATTTTGTCTTTCACAATATGAAGAACAGATAATGTCTAAATCTCCTTCCTGGAGAAAGTGTTTCGGTGTAAAATAACATTTAATGGGTGGCAACAGTAAAGCAGGCGGTGGACCAGAACCCCCTTAATGTGTGTCCGTGGGAATAAAGAGAACTGAGTGACCGGGGAAACTGCTCAACAAGCCTGTGGGCTGAGGAAAAATTGGTCACAGCCGTCATCTGTCATGAGCCGCCACTTAGATTGCTGCACTTCCTTGTTTCACAAACAATATCTCTGCCTGAAGAATGAAAAATGGATTCTTTCTAGCTTTGTGCTACTTTGATTTGAAAAACTACAGTAATAACATTGCAGACTTTGCTTTGGGGTTGCATCCATAGTTGGGGCTGATGGTAAAGCTTGAGTGGCTTTGGTTTATTTTAAATTATTGCTACAAAGGCAACGCTTGGCAGCTCGCCAGTCGTGGCTGATAGTTATTTCGGGTCCCCAGCGCAAGATTTTTATTGTGAGATACACACACACACACACACACACACACACACACACACACACACACACACACACACACACACACACACACGCTCTAGGCTACGTGGACAAACACAAACAGACACAAAATCAAATCAGCAATTTACTGTAGGAAATCAACTAGCTATATTTGAAATGTTTACGCTACTTGTGTCACTATCGGAGGAACAATACTGTGAAACACACGACACAGCTCCAGAACTGAACACACAAACACACACACACACACACACACACACACACAAAGTGAAGCAGGAGCATGCACTGCAGGTATGTACTAATGTGACTGTTCTGCCCAACAGCTTCTCTACTTCTTATCAAAATCAAACTCAGCAGCGAGCCGCCTCAAAAGATGCACCAGACCGGCACAGCGGCCAATCAGAAGCCCCTTTGAAAAAAGCAATTATACAAGCTTTAACTCTTTAAACACTGTCCCTAATTCCAGGTTCACACTCCACGATATTTGTGTCTTTCCAGATGGTCTGACGATGATGAGGAGTTGATGTCAGACTGAACCAATCAAACCCACCAATGTTGGCTTGTGCTTTTTTTTAAATGAAACCGCAATGACGTCCACGGACAGACAGAGCCAGAGGTGGACTACTGGGATTAGCTATGTCAGCAGGCACGTCAGGAATAAATCCAGATATGAAATATGACACACTATACATGATGAAATAAAGAATTGTCGAGCCTGACGGGGCCGTTTTCATTTCTGACACCCCACGCGCTCCAGATCAGGCGAATTTTCTGCCAGATATTGTGTAATCTGAGGCGGATATTGTGTACCCAGCTCTGGTCTTTGATGCTCTCAGTAGATAGAACAGCCGGCCAATTCAGTCTCTGCTGCCCAACACTGCTTTTGATCAATTTGATTTGGATAAGCATCACATTGCACCATCATCACACATAATAAATATGACAGATATTATGAACAGGTGGTTCAATATGACGCTACAACTTACTAATGGGGCTGTAAATGACTTTTATAATCATCGGAATTGTGTCTCATTTTAAATGAGTGCTGCTTATAATACACTGAAAACAAATTTGCCTATGTTACCCCTTCAGAGCGAGATGCAGGGCTACACAAGGAAGTGTGGACTGCTAGTATTACTCCTCCAGAATGCACCAGATCGTACAGAGAGGCTGCTGCTTTCAATTGGTGTAGAGAGGGAAAAAAACAAAAAACACGTATGGATAAAGTCTTTGTAATTACCCTTATACCTTCCTCCTACGTCGTCATGAAAATAGCATCACCAATACATTTTCTCAGAGAGGCTAAAAGGACCAACTCAGGGGTGGAGATGTGGGGTAAGAAGCGAAAGAAACAGAGAGAACACAGGAAACATCAACTGCTAATTTGCATGCCTCAGTTGTCAAGCACCTCTAAATATCCCTGCCATTTAGGAGACAAGGAGGATGAGGTGGGAAGAGAGAAATTGCATCCTCTGATGCTGACAGATAAGGATAGACAGCTTAACAAAGAGATTCAAATCAGCATCCCTCGGTGGCCCAAATGCAGCCCTAAATAAATGAACCTCGGCGTCTTTAATATTCAAGACTGAACCTCATTTTTCAAAGATGTGCAGAGGTGGGCGGTAGGGTGGGCATCTGGTTATGATAATACGCTAACATATTACAAAATGCATTTCAAGGCACATGCTGAAGGTTACAAGGCAGCAACAGGGCGCTGCAAGGTGTCTGCTAAGTCGTGTTTAAGCCAGTGAACGTAGCGGGGACGGACTTCAAATGGCGGCTGCCTTGTCAGCTGCTTAATTGTTCCCGTTGTGCTGAAAAAACAACTCTGACATGCTGGACGATGGTATGGAGAGGCTGGGGGGGGGGGGGGGCAGCTTTACACTAATTAATGGCCAGCATCAACAGTGTGCCGTGGCCTCCTAGGACACTGTCAGATGTGCTACAGGAAAGCACTTCTGACATCATGGGGGGGGGGGGGGGGCATCAAGGGGCAGTAAGACGAAGAGGATCAGGGCCGAAGCTCGTGAGAAAACTTTTATTACTGAACAACCTTTGTACAAACTGTTGCCTATTGATAACGACCTGTGGGAACCTGCACAGAGATGTACGGCCCCAGTTCTGAGCTTGGGTTCGGTTTTTTGTATCATCTTCCTTCATTTTGTCAAAGTTACATTTTCGTTACGAGGTTTCTTAGTTGAAGAGATGAACGTTGCAGATACAGCGGTACGACTGTATGCTACTTCAACCAAAGTTACAATGTGGTTGTGGCATTTCTCAACATAACTTTAATTTCATAATGCAGATGGTTGATGATTGATCTTGACCAAGCAATACTTCTGAAGTCCTAGTCCCAGTGATTTCTCCTTTGAAATACATAGTACAGTTAGCAATATGGGTGCTACTGGTATTAGCATGGGAACACCTCAGGATCCATGAGGAGCTGGAAAACGTCGCTGGGGAGAGGGACGTCTGGATTACTTTCGAGTGACCTGCTGCCACCGCGACCCGACCTCGGATAAACGGATAAAAAATGGATGGATGGATGAATGTTTGAATTTATATTTACTTTCCATGCGCTCTGTCTATTCGACAAAAAATATGTTGCACCGTGTTGCTACATCACATCAAGGTGTGGGGATAGAAAGAGAATAGATAATAAAGTTTCCTCACCGCATTAATAAAGTTTTTCTCAGTGGAAGTTTGGACAGCGTCTGAAATCCTAAACTTGATAAAGAAATAACCAGTTATACATCTGTGACAAAAGCAGCTGTTTGGAAGTGACCCTGACATATGGATCATGACCAGAATAAATATTCAGTCAGCATCAGAAAAAAAAACTTTTAGACACATCGTCTTCCCTCCCTTTTGTGTGAAAATACAAGGTGAAGCTCTGTGTCGATGTTTTTAAATGCAGATTGGCTGTATTCACTTTGCGCTTTGTGCCAGCGTCTGTGAAGGCTGTAAAGATGCTGCTCGGAGAGACAGACAGTGTGAAAAGTGTGGGAGCATCAAGGTTACAGACTCGGGGGCAGGATGACAGGACTAACGATACACTTCCTTCCGACTGAAGTCCCACATTGAAGCTTTTAGTTACTGCTGACAGTCCTCCGGTCGAAGACAAACTCTCATAATTGAAATAGATATTATGATAATGGCACATCAGAGATGGTGGGAGTAATATATAATTGCTAGTCTGAGCAGCACTTAATACATTTCCTCCTAATGTTTAAATGTATCACTTAATTTGCCTCTTTCCATCACATGTGAGGTTGTGCATTAACACATAAATACAAAAGGCACTATCGCCATCCATTTATCCACTGGACAGATGAAGACACCGACAGTCGCAAACAGTTGAGTAAAGTAGTATATCAAACATAGATATCAATACCGAACAGTCAGAGCAAAACCCACCACGGAAAACATATCTAGCTCAGTCTCTCAGCTGTGTTAGTATTCAGCAAAGCTTTGAAGTGCACATCTTTCTAATCTCCCAAGCAATATGAGCTATACTGCCTGGAAACTGGGAGTACTACCATCAATCTGCATCAATCTAGACCTGCAAACCCTCCGCTGTGTGGTCAGGAAAATGAATAAATCACTGCTTTATTGGCCTGATACTCTCCGGCTACACAGTCAAAATCCACAACAGCTGCCGCACACTTTTATTTGTTTATAGAATAAATTAACTGGCTGGAGACTTATAGTTCAATGATAGTGAGAAAATTCTGCTTTGAATTCAACTTTGAAAGTCATCTTAGAGAATTGATTGAGATAGATTTTTTTTATTTCTTTTGCCAGTTACATCATCATCACCTGCAGGAGTACTGCAGCTGTTTGCAGGGACTGTCGAAAACAGTTGAATTCTTAACAACGAACTTTTAAACGAACTTTGTTGGATTTGAGTCTGAGACACCCCCCCTCTGTGCTCACTTGCTCTCTCTTCCGACTGCTGACGTCCACTTTGTGTCATCAATCTTTTGCGTCTGCACGTACAACAACCTCCACCGGCTCACGGGGAAAGCGCTGAATGAATGTGTGTGAACGGGTGATTGTGACTTGCAGCGTGAAGCGCTGTAGGTGGTCGTTAAGATGAGAAAAGCGCTTCACAAATGCAGTCCATTTACTATTTATATAGCACTCATCCATGTGCTGCTTTCATGCCTAATATCGCTGCTTTACACGTCCCATTGTTTAATTGTGTTACCTTCAGGTGTAATAAATTGCAAACCCTTTCAGTAGAAAATGTATATGTTATATAGATATCAGATATCATGGTGCAGGCTTGGAATGGCTGAGTTCACATTATAATGAGATTCCTATCTTTTGAAATTTTTTAAAAAGAAACTGGCATCATATTTAATTTGTAATGTCTAATTAATTCTTCATTATGTCCAATTATTTTTTATATAATTATTGTCTGCTTTAAAATTTTAATGAAGTGTTTTGTTCATTTTATGTTTTCTTTGCTCATCATTATGTTTTGTATTATTTGAATTTGATTAAATCGTGCTGTAGTTCCAACAACGTAATGGAAACACTGGACAGTGTTATGCTGTAGGCACATTATAAAATAAAAGTGTATAAGGATAAATTTGTCAAGGTGTATCTTACAAGTTTTATCCAGTGCCATGTAGCTCTGATATTTTCAGTTTTTTCAATGCAGCACTGGCCGGTAACATACTTGGCCCATGGCGATGGACGGGGGCAGGATTTCAGCCCTTGGCCATCCATGTCAAAAAGTTGAAGCAGCCAATCCTAGATTAAAGTTGTCAGACAATGACACTCCACACTGCACTGTGCAAGGCTTGCCTGAGGCCCAAATTCACTAAGACTGAAATGGAAGGAAAAAATGCCATGTTCCATTTGCCCGGGCTAACAGCTGCATGTTTCTATTTGATTCAGGAGGAAATGTATACTATATATATTAAGATGGCCGCCACGGCAGGAAAACAAAGCCACTATAATATTGATATACGACTGCACTGGCACGTTATGTCAGATGTGTTCTTGACTGATTCATTACATGAGGCTTTGTTTGTAGATTTTATTCTGCACATCACGCACCACTTACACACAAGACTTCAGGATAATAGGTTCCTGAAAATATTAAATATTAATCCAAACATCGGTCTGTCAATGTATCATTTTTCATATCCCGGCTCTCCCTGTGGTGTTATTAGTAGTAATAGCGCTGGTATTGAATTTTTTATTAGATCTACTGTTAAACATGCATTTATTCATACCCTGTCTTAATCAGAGACATGACGCAACATACAGTAATCCTGTACAGTACGGTGCTTTTTCTTCATTTATGTACTTAACACTGGTGTACTCTGCTGCGTGTGATCACCACAGCCAACTGAGAGACATTAATTTCCCTTTGCCATTTCGAGGAACATGTGTTTGTTTTTGTGGCTCCTGGTGATAAAATAGCATAGGGCCACACTGTGTACATATATATATATATATATGTGTGTGCATGTGTGTGTGCGCGCCTGCCACTGTGTGATTGCAGTCAGTCCTGTCTGATTGCACGTTTTCACAGACATGTGCGGGCACACCTGATTGTATGTCTCTGTGCCGACTGTAAGGAGTTGATTTCTGAGTAACCTTCCTGAACAAGTGTATGAGAGCAGCATTATTACCTCTCAGGGTAGTCTTTACCATAATAATGGGTGCGGGCCGCCATACACAGCAACGATGCTGTGGATATGTATGAGGACAAACTACAGGAGACCTTCAAAGTGAGTTTGGCCTTTATAAATCTGTGCCATGTCAAACTTATGGAATAATTCTGGGTCTTACGTTCTTATTTTCGCCATCGCTCCTATCAAAAAGCAAAAAGACTGGAAGGTTTAAGCACTACCCAAACTCTCTCTCTTTGGTTCAACTTTGACTAACCTTGCTTGCCGTCGTCGTGTGCAGACAGTCACTCAAATGGTCCAACCACGTTGCATGCTCACTGTCTCACTAACGCTGATGAGATTTACTAATTTACTACTTTGGTATCGAGAGTTGGTATCGTATGACGAGGCACTTTTTGATCCTCAAACCAAATCGGTCGGTCCGTAAAAGTATCAAAGTTCGATACCCAGCCCTAGATTTACTTCATCATCTGGCTAAACCGATCATCTAACTACTCGTATGGGGGTGTTTGGAGTGGTTGTGGGCGCACTAAGTGCTAGACCTTGACTATGTTAGAGAAGGATGATGGTTTTGGTTAAACACTAAAACAGTAAACCTGATGCTCTGAGTCAGTGTTGATTTTTTAGAGTTCCTACCGAGGCCAGGATCTTTCCCTAACCTTAAACAAAGGCTTTGAGCTGCCTTTTTTTTTCCAGAAGTCTGAAGGGAAGGTCTGAGAAATTACTTTGGTGAGTAAAATAATATTATAACATGCAGAACCGAAGGAGAAAAAAAAAGTTATAATGAACCAGAATTATCCCTTAGTGTATTAAAATCATGTGACATCGCAAAGGATAACAAAAGGCAATGGCGAGGCGAGTGAAGACCTGCAGCGACTTGGCTTTTCAGAATGTATTTGATGCTTAAGACGACTACAGAGTTGATTTTGGAGCCTCTCATTTCAACCACAATCTGTGTGAACAGAACAAGCCCTTCAACCAGACTGCTTGCTGTGTGAACGCTGCGTTAGTGCGGCCGACTGACAGCTCGAGGCGAGCCGAGAAAAGGTCAAGATCCTTGTATGGCCTGACCACTTCAAACGGCGGAATCCCTCTCGGTGAGGATTTGAAGGAGGCAGTTCGGTTAATCTGTGTGTTGGCCATGACTGTTCAGAGAAGCTCAGAGATATGACAGACAGAGTTTATGGGGGGATGATCCCATTGGTCAGTTCAGTGATCAGACTCTACAATGAGATTGCGATTTTGATGGTGGCTCTAAGTGGACTGCTGCTGCTCAATACCTCATGTTCACATTACACAGCAGAAACTATAGCACACTAGAAGTGTGTGAAGGCGACCTGGTGAGATTCCATCAAGATGAGTGGGAGGGGCCGCCATTTTTAAAGAAACATGCATGTTATATGCGTTGGTGTGAAAATGAAAATGATCCAATCATAGTGTATAGAGAGAAGACACTGCAGCTTATCGCACCTGTGTGCAGGAGGCACTGAAGAAATCAACACAGCAGTTTTATCTGTTTTCCATCACACGCCTTCACTTCTTACAGCGTTCACCTGTTAAAGATTTATTCAGTTTGTCGAGTAACTACAGAGGTGCTGCACAAATTTGTATTGTTTTATTATTGATGTTCGGTGTTCCTGCTTATGTGTTTATGAGTGTCGCTGAACATTGAATGGTTTTATAGAGCCCTGGTGGGTGGCGCAGAACAATGCATCATAAGATAACTGTGAAGCGTTTTGTCATGAACTGGAAATAAACAGCTGCAGTTTTTTTTTTTTTGAATTTATAATGCTGAGAGGAATAAATTAATCCTCACATCAATAGGGCCATTTCAGAGGTGATTGAATATTTTCGCACTCACATGGCTGAAAGATTTAAAGCATTTGTTTGTGCTGTGTTCCATCCGTTTTTGGTTTCCTCAGTTAGAGAGATACTAATGCATCATCGTAACATCAAAGCTTCTTACTATAGTATGTTATTATAAAGATTTTCTTTTAATAATCAGGATTTTTTTTTTTAACTAAAATGTATATGATTATTTATTATACACATTCTTATGAGCAGATGTTTTCTCATCCTTTCTCACGTCCCCTGACGTACAGGAATTGAGACTTGGAGGGTGCAAAATAACAAATTACTTTTTCCCTGACTCCACTATAACTAATAATACATGTCAAGCAATATAAGCTATATAAATATCAACCACTAGACGCCTTACTCTGTGCCAATATCCTCCTTTCCACTCTGACATTGCATTATTCAACCATGTAATCCATAATAGACCAAAGCTAAATCTAGTGATAGCAGAAACCCCCTTTGAGATTCATTCAAATGTAAGATAATGCATCTGACTGAATTGCTAATAAATTGCTTTGCTTTAAAGTGTCAGAGCAACAGACAGAGCCTAGAGATCCAGATGGGTTACCACTAAGGCAGTTATATATAAAACTAATGAAAGACTTAATATTAAAAGAAAAAAAAAAAACAAAAAAAACACTATTTCACCCATTTTATGAACTCAAACTACAAAGTACTAAAACAAACTGGACAAATTCTAATTTTGCCCAGGTGATGGCGCTAGATGAAAAGTCACTCAAAGTAACTACAACTCGTCCTGTGGAAAAACATGTCCGTACTGGATTTCATGGCGATCCATTCAAAAGTAGTTGTGCCTGACCGACCCTGCCGCGGCTAAAGCCCTGCGGTTAACACGACCTTTCATTAAATGACATTGCATTATTGTATAGGGCATTAATTAAAGCTCCAGCTATTATACTAAATGTTTTTCACAGCTACGCTCCTATAGCCCTTCCTCTGCCGCACACTCACACTCTCTCTATACCTCTCCCACTGATGCTTGGTGGAACAGTGGATTTGTGACACATTATGTAAGAATGGGGTGTGAAGAGCCTTGTAGGGTGTTACATGCTTGCAGTGAGCATGTAAGTGGCTTTTGTGCTACCGCTGCTGCTGTATGCTGCACAGAGAGAAAAAAAACAAAAACGCCTCTATCTCGGTGCTGAGCAAAAAATTCAACAATGACGGTAAATTAAAAAAAAACATATCTTAGTGTAGTATTTTACAGCTCTGATTGTGCCGCTATATCGTGGTGTGTTTATGATAATATGCAGAAAATAAAAGCCACCCTGTGACGTACGGTATGTTTGTATTGTGTTATCACAAGCCAATTTTGCCCAACCAAAATTTGCAGCTTTTAAAAGCAGATACTGCAAAGATACACAAACATTTTCTGCAGGCACTAAAAATAGAAATAATCTCATTAGCTAATGGAAGCTGCAATGCCTGGAGTCAAAATGTATATGTTGGTTTAGTCCGGTGTTACTATGATATAAACGAGTGTTTGGAAAAATCAGGTCATTATGGAGCAATTATTGATGAATATGCAACAGCTGCTGCTGCAGAACCGAGAGTGTCGCTGCAAACATGTCACTATATGGATTTTTCAGAAGACACAGATGCCATTAGGAAATGTAAAACCTGAAGCGAAGGTGCCGTCCCAGCGACCCCTACAGGCTGCAACACTCACTGCAACTGTCGAAACTCTCGGATGCAGACGACGACATGTTAAGTGTTTAAAAATGTGACGTTTGTGTCACTAGAAATGAGCAACACATAATTCATTCATTCAGCTCGACATCACCTTCATGGTAGCTAGTTTCTATATGGGAAGGGGTCGGTTTGTTTTACTCTAGTACTGAGTAACCCATCCCTTTGTCAAGGACATTTTAATTTAACACAGAATCATCTATAACAGCTGCTTGTTCATCTCTGTAATTCCATTTACAAAAACGTGTGAAGCTGCGTCGAACTCATCCACAGTTGTTGCCATTTTCCTGACACTATTTTTCATATTTGCAGCTATTTATTTATTTATTTTATATCTGGCACAAGAAGACGAATGTCACTTCTGTATATAAAGTTCTGATTGTTTGACTGGATTGTTTCTCCAACGACAGGAAAACAGCCAACAATGAGCACATCCACTTAAACTGCAGAACAAATTGGAGATGTGAACGGTGACTTACGCATCTCGATCAAGTTTAACCTTGGGAACAGGATTGTGCTCCGTGAATTCCATCACAATCTGACAACCACATTTTGTACGAGGAAATTTTATCCTTAGAGTGGCAATAAATGAAAGGTCAATGACCGGTTGTTTTCGAGATACTTTGTTATCAAGGGGTAGTTTTTGGCCCGATGGTATCGCCAGACAAAAAGACAGTGTCCCCAAAATAAAAAAGGAGCCCCCCTGAATATCCATCCCAAGTTCAATGGCAAAATGGTAATTAGTTGTATCTTAATCTAAAATATTAAATGAACTGAGTGACCACTGGGCCCTGTAGTGAACTCCAATTAAATTACAAGGCTTGTATAGGTAATGATGATAGATGATTTCTATTGCGGCTACAATTAACTGATGTTATTTAGTGTGTTAAATTTTCCATGAAATACAAGCTGATGCTGCTTCAGCTGCATTTTCACATTAATTTACATGCTCTTTGGCTCACCAAAGGCCACTTAACATCAAGAGTGCATGTTTGAAATACAGAACGCACAACTGCAGTGCGGATAGCTTTACAAGAAGTCTCTTGATACAGAGGGAAAATGTTGTGATCATTTCTTTAGAGATACTTGAGAGAAGGTGGCTCAATTTCAAATACAACTTCAAGTTGGTAGTGAAATAAAACATTAAGACTGGTTAAAGGTTAAAGGAAAAAAACAACATAAAGCATCAGTGCTCATTGGCCCTGGACTCTACTGGAGTCATTACATACACCATTCTTCCCACAGATATTCCCTCACTTGGCGTTTTGATGCTGGTGAAGATGTGGAGAGCGATGTCTAACACGTCGGCCCAAAATCTTCCATAGGTGACTGTGAAGGTCATAGCATATGATTCCCATTCTCATTTTCATACTCATCTAACCATTCAATGACTGTCACCCTGTTTCTCCACTCATGTCTCAGGTTTTTCCTTTAATTTGTCACCCGTCTTTTTGTCATGCTACAACTTTTCATTGGTACTGGCTTTGAAAATATTTTCAAAAACTTTAAGGTGGGATTGGGTTTAACTTTACTGCGGTTAAACTTGCACTACAGTGACGAAACAAGGTTTTAATCTCACCTCAGACGCACTATTATAAATTTGAGGAAAACTCAATTTAATGACTGAAAGATCAACACAGGGACACCTCTCCAACTTCTGAGACTCCTGAAAATATCTGGCTCTTTAGCAACTAGATGTTTGAATTTCTTCACCTGCTATATGTTAACCTTGTAAGCCTTCTTTTGGAAATGGGCAGGTAGCTTATTATGGGTTTAACTGAGGCTTTTTCACTGACAACAGCATCCTGCTGCAGCAGGAAAATGAAGCTGATAAGAGCAAAGTTTGTTGGTTCGGAAAAACAGGTTAAAAAGCGCTGTGGAGCTGAGGGGAGAGTCCTATCCCATTACACAAAGTCATCTGACCCACTGTTAATAAAAATGAATATTTATTAGTGCAGCTGTAGGTGTTTCTGAAAGTTTTGAAAGTTTTGCATCATTACAAAATGTGGGTTTGTAGTTTCAGTCCAAAAATAATTATATTCCTATCACCAACAGGAGCTCATATTAGTGTAACCACTGATGACTTGGCCTCATCAAGCTGGATTCTACTGTCAGGATGTGTAACATCCTCCACTCATCTCCTACAGGGCAGTTACATAAACCAGGTGCATCACTTTACATATGATTTCCTACAAATTAACATCCAAAACAGGCTTTCCTCCCCTCTCTCCCCCTCTCCTTCCTCTCTTTCCTCCTGCTTTTCATGCCCCTCTTTGCTCCGAGGAGACAGAGGGGAGGTGCTGTGCTGGATTCAAATAAAGAAATCAAGAAGTAAACAGAGAAGCGGCAAGGGAGGCAGGAAGGGTAGGAGGGAGCGATGGACGGAACGTGGCTGCTGGTTGGTGTCGCTAATGATGAGGAAAATGGAGGGTCATGTGGGAGCCATGGCTGGATGGAGAGAGAGGGAGTTGGTGTAGTATAAAGAGTCAAGATCACTTGAGTGGTGGGTGGATGTTTTGTGTATGTGTGCATCATCCCAGTGTGTTCCCCATCTACGTGCTCAAGTTGTGTGCATTGACACGTGCTTACATTACACGGTGGCGGTACATGCCTTTACTTATGTGAGTCAAACCGAGTTATCCATGTGTGAGAGTGTACGCGAGTGTGTGCGTCTGTGTGAGTGCAAGTGCAAGTGTGTGTGTGTGTGTGTGTGTGTGTGTGTGCGTGTGTGTGTGTGTGTGTGTGTGTGTGTGTGTGTGTGTGTGTGTGTGCGCGCGCGTGCGTGTGCATGTAGGCGTGGAGGGGGCGGCAGCCAAGTGATTAATGCGTCAGAGAGGCAGCTGTGGTCTGGGCTCGCTCATTTGGAAATATCTTTCAGGGAAGAAAGACAGAGCGGGAGAATGGTGGGAGGGGGGTGAGGAGGAGATGCTTGTGCATCCGCTGCCAGATAAACAAAAGTAAGCTTAGAGCCGTTCCCAGGGTCGAACGGGGCAGTGAAGGAGACAGAGAATTAGAGATTCGAGGAGGGAGGTAGAGGGCACTGCAGCATCCTTCTGTCCTCTATCATATCCTGATTCATTAGTGTCTCCTTTAAGCATCAATGTGTCTTCTACTGTTGACTATTTGGTGAGCTTGATGACTGCGACATATTTAAAGGACAAATCCAATTTATTGCAATTTGGGGTTTACGTTCATAGCTTTGCTCATTGTTTCTGTTGTTATTGATGAGCGGAATCACGACAACAGAATCTGGGTGGGGTTTCTACAAATTTTTTCTGGAGGAGACAGCCGCAGTCTATTTTCATTATATTCTACTTTGTGATAACATGTTTTAAAGAGAAAGTGAGTATTTTAATGATTCAGTTCTGTTCGAGATTTAATTAAAATGCAACCAACTCGATCCAATTCTATATGCAAATGTTCCTAATCATAGTAAGACATTTTATCATTTATCTCAAGGTTTTTACAAGAGCTGTGTCTGCCAGTCAAACAATTCAAATAACTGCTGTTACCTCCATCATTCAAACAATAAAATGCTTTTACATTTTGTTTTATTTTTATTCGTCAGTTCTGCATAAACCAAGATCATGTAGTTTAACTCTAAGTTATGTTTCATACTGCAGTGGATTAAAAATATTAATTAAAATCCTAATAATAATCTTGTATTAGCTCACAGCCTTTAAAAGCTGCATATTGTACAAATCACATCCTTCTTCTCTGGTATATTATATGTCCTGAAATGACTCCAAACCTTTATTAAAACCTCACCTCAGTTCCTTCAAATAGCATATTTAGAGAGAAGAAATGATAACATCATTAGGACAAAAGGAAATTACTATTAAGTTTTTTTTTTTTCAGCATGATTGTATAATTTAGAATAAAAGATAAGAATCACAAATCAAATGTGCTTTCAGTGCATGACTGAATTCGCCCAACCCCTCGCTGTTAAGCAGTTACTGCTCAGTATTGACAAGCAACCCATAAACCTGTATATATAGTGGATCATATATATATATATATGATCCACTACTTAAAATGCGTCACTATAAATTCAATCCTTCATTATAAACGCTTTAACATCGTCTTTATATAAGCTCTTTCCCATGAAACCACACTTGCCATTTGCCTATTCCCTCTTCATCTTACATATAAAATAATATGAGTCTGACTCCAAATAAGTAATAATAAACTCGTGTAAACATCCTCACTAGCATGTGATGAATTTTCCTCTGCACACTTGTTTACTGGAGGAACTGTAGTACAAGTCACCTCCAAAACAAGAGAGAGTGCAGGTGGAAAAACAGCTTGTGCTGTAGGGCTACTGTGTATCCTGACTCAACC
This sequence comes from Seriola aureovittata, assembly GCF_021018895.1. NCBI lineage: Eukaryota > Metazoa > Chordata > Actinopteri > Carangiformes > Carangidae > Seriola > Seriola aureovittata. Next base: position 3,910,753 of record NC_079378.1, on the reverse strand, counting down.
ATTTTAAATGCGTAGCAACTCGTGTGGATATTATGTTGAGTCAGGCAGCTGCAGAAGTGCGTGAGAAAGCAGAAAGGGGATATCGCACCATCATCTCCTGACACACGCTGGGTGAAGCAGGTTTACTCTTTGGGGGCCACGACAAGTGACAAACAACTGATGACAAAGGTGTCTAAGAAAGAACTCTGAAAAATGCGCAGCAGTGCAATCCATCTGTCAAATAAACGGCACTCAAAAGAGTCTCACGTTGCAGAAATATCACTAATAGGCATCTGTTCACTCCAAATTATAATCGAATACATAAATTACAGAGAGATATATAATTCAGGTGAATGGAAAAAAGAAAAGTGATTTTTTTCCCCCCTTTCAGTCAGTTAATTAAAATAAATTAAAAACAATCATTGACTATATTTTCCCTTTTATCTTACTGGGTTTTATAATGTTAAAACCTGTTGTTAAGCTTGTTAGCAGCTTTGATATGTCTTAAATCAATTGCTTTAGTGTAGATAAATGGAAGATATACTGATGCTTTTCCCATTAATTTGGCACTGTACATTGTTAGCTGTTTGAAGGCACCTTCCGAGTGATAAAACTCATAACTTTTGACAAACCCTAACCTAACCCTAAGGAGCTATTTGAAAGTTCTGCTTTTGCTACATAGCTAACGTTAGCATTAACAGCTGTTAACGGCACCAAACTGCTGTCTGCAGCAGTGGAAAGCAGCACCAATGTTAACTCTTGTTTTGCTTCTATTTCTGTCTCTTCTTTTCTTGTTCTGAAGTTTCCATGCTAACCAGCTAGCGCCGGCCCAGTCGGACTGTCTCGTTACTTTCCGATACCGAATCACTGTAGCGCCCAGGCTGCCCTGCAAAAGTAGCATTGCTCGTAGGGCGTATTATTAACTTCTTATCTAAATCAATGGACGGCTGAAGCTCTTGGCCGGACTAGGTAAACAGCTTTTAATTCTAATGTTTGCTATGTAGTGATAGCAAAACTTACAAACAGCTCTTTTAACCTCTGTTTCACAGCCTGACTGGACCCTGAATTCACACCACACTGGAGATTCAGCGGTGTGAAGGGCACTGATCTGAAGCATTGATCTGAAGCTAACAGCAAGCAGACAAACAGTCTTCAGCAGGCTGACTACTATCAGAAATAATATGGACTAAAGTTGTTTTCAAGGACACTTCATGCCAGGGTGGATTACACTTTAGAAGGAGGCTGCCCGTAATTTAGGATAGTAGTGATATAGTGTATATTATAAGAGAAGAGGAGAGATTTTGAGGACGACCCAAGTCAACAGTTCACGGCCATTTTCACTCCCCGTCTCTCTTTTGCAGCTCCTGTGTAACATGCAAGGTTCTGTGTTTTCTAGTTTCATTCCACTCCTGCACTCCTATACTTTCCAGCTGCTGCTACAAATTAAACACTACTTTTCATGTTATTATGGTCTGTACGACATGATAGAGACATTACTTAGTGCTTTTTTTTTTTGTCAGTGGAAAAGAAGCTACCACATGAATTGGTTAGATGAAGAGTTACAGGCAACAGATGCTTTTTCTGTGAAGTAGGGAACCTGCAGCACATCCAGCCTGTTGTTGGGTATGTATACCCCTCGTGCCATGCATGAATCACAGCTCTGATTGCAGCCGCTCAGGGGCAAGGCTCAGCTAAAGTATCCCAGCCATACTGAAAGGAAGCATTAGTGACATTTGTTGCTTCTCCACAGTTGTGGCAGTTTCACTTGAAAATGCAGGAAGAGAAATGGGTAACATACAAATAATACAACACTATTCCTGATGAAATACTCATTGCGTTATCAAGAGAACACATGGCAGAGGCCTTTGTGTTAGAGAAATGCAAGTCTGTAAGACACTGTTGAGCAGTTGTTTCACATATTTATGGACACAATGGTGAAAAATGAACACTGAAAAGTGACATTTGGCGGTCTCAGGAGATAATGTTAATAATGGAGTGAAAAATGTCAGCGGGCGTGTTGTTGGTCCACAATCAAAAACATTTATTTAGACACCATTATGCCTGTTGACTAAATGTGGTGTTGATTTACATACAGAGAGTCACGGAGGTTTTAGATGCTCGTCTCTGGGAATCAGATGTCTCAACACTTTTGATACGCAAATCAAGAGAACTGTGGCGATCAGTACACAACAAGTGGATAATCACTGGATCTGGGGAGGAGGCCAGTCGTTTTTCTTGTTAGCAAAGGCCCACTTAGGAATTTACAATGAGCCCACAGGTCTGGAATAATGAAATCAAAATCTGCCAACGGGGTCAGTGAAGACTGAATTCATACTAGGCATTACGATGGCATGACACCCAGACGGTGATCTAAAAGAGGCTAAAAAAAAAAACTAAATCCAGCAGAGCTGCAAAAATCTGTGGTAATTCTCTGCAGGGTCAACACCGTGAGGGACCCTTTCACATTACATGTAATGTAATCATTTTATTCAGTTATAATATTAAATAATATAGATCCATGCAGATCTAACAATCCAAGTTTAATGTAGTCAGAAGCCGCTTTTCCACTGGTCAATAAACATCAGCCTTTTGTCGGCAATGGAAAAGGGAACAATCGTCATTCTCACCCGGGTCAAATGACTCTGCAGTAGACGCAGGTATCTATCAGCTCCGGCTCCGATTGCCGTTGATGTAAACACAACACCCCGGGCGAACCTGCTACTTTTCCCCCCTTTTCCCGCTGTAACATCTTTCAGATCACAAACACTGTAGACACACCTGTCACCTGTCCACCACGGTGCTGTTGAACCAGCCGCAGCCCAGAAATGAGTTTTAAGAACACACAATCACAGCTTCACTGCGTGTCTGTGTGTGCGCTCTGTAAAGTGCATGTGATGACATCACTCCCTGCAGTTGTGTGTGTCCTCAGACTGAACAGAAAGGCGGGCTCGCCAGAGGAGGCAGGGGTCAATCGGCTTTTATTAGTGGGTTTACACGCGTTTAAAAAGACCCCACTTATACTCGCTAATTTTAGTTTCTCTAGTTTCTGGCAGGAAGCTGTAACCAAGAGTCAATACTGCATCACTACAGGCTTTGTCTGCTAATACTTTTTTTTTTTTTTTTTACTAAAACTTCTGTCTCTCTTGAGAGTTTCTTTGCTCTCGCTCCACTTCTTCCAACAGGAAGTAGCTCATGAAACTTCACTGAGGAGCCTCCACCACACCGACTTTAATGATACAGCAACAATGATACCACAATAACCTCACACTCATCAGAACCCTTTGGGAAACAGTCCTTTTGTTTCTTGATTTGTGTATTCGAATGCTAAAATTAAGTTTCCCCCTTTTTCTCTTGGTTCTCGGTTTTAAAGAAAAACCCTGGAAACAAAATGATTTGAAACAGGCCGAATCAAATCATCCTTATAGTGGAATCATGTTTTGTCACTTGTTTGGAGAAAATAAAGTTCTTAGTTGAGGAAACAAGATGGAGAATTTTGCAGTTCACTCTTGCTGGTGGTGTTTCAGGCTGGATACCTATGACTCCTATGTCAAGTGAGGGCTACACCCAGTTGTGATGATTTAATTAAGACAAATAATTGAATCATCATAAAATGATGGAGTGAGACCCTCTGTTGAGAAATTACATATTATTACGTTTGTTGATGAAGGAATGAATATCTAACAGCACCCCACACTGTAACTATCAGGCTGAAGTTGAATTATACAAAACCATGATTACAGTACATACCCATTGAACCTGATTTGATTCATAATTAATCATCTTCCTCTTTCATTTGATGCAACCATTGCCTGGGATGAAAAATCCTACTCACTCGCTCTTGTTGCACTCTATGAAGCGAGACGCTGACAACATCAACACTGCTTGGTTACTGCGTTGACATGTTGTAAATAATATTAATACATATGTACGGATGCCAGTTACAGTGGTATAATGTAGATTTAGCGAGTTAAATTATTTGTTTTTTCTCTTCTAGTGAGGATCATGAGGAACAAGAGCAAAAGTGTATTTATCTGGAAAAGTCAAAGTTTATTTGTTTTTGTCATTTTTGATAGATTAATTAGGAAAAAACACATATTTGTTACAGCTATGCCATTCTCAATAATGATGAAGACGTGCCTGTGGTTAAAGTTTAACCATTTCGATTTTATTAGACTCTCAGTATCAGATCACATGCTCTGCCTGGAAATCAAGACACCCAGGGGACCACGGTCTGAAACACTGGAGGAGATGCAATAAAGAGGTGTTAGCATCTTAAGCCGTACTGCATGTTGTCATGGATAATATTATTGAGTTAGACTTCTTATATGAATGGAAATGTACAGACATAATCTGCAAGTGGAAACCAGTGTGGCTGTGCTGTAGGTTTGAGTCCAGTTAGACTAAGACAACCCAGGAACACCCAGTAATCTGTAGCGACTGAGAAGACTGACTGTGAATCTGTGAAAACCTTCCACATCTGTGGGTTTTATAGTAAAAACCTTCAACGCAAAGAATCTAACTGTATTTTCAAAGGTTTTTAATTGTAGTTCTATTCAATTAGGGTTCATTCCTGTGAGGAATGACGTCCGATTGGCTAGTTGGAGTTGGTTTTGGTTAGGTTTAGGCAGGAGGAGTGATGATTGGTTGGGGTTCGGGTAAGATTAGCAGGGTGAGCCAATCAGAGGCAGAGGTCATTTCTTTAATAATAATAATGATCCTTACTCCCTGAGGTCCAGCAGCAGACGTTAACTGACTGATGTGCAAACACTTCTGGCCTATTTCTGCGAGAGTAGTCCTCGCCTTCATGTCACTGTTTATAACACGGGACACTTATCCTTCGCTGGAGGGGCTGCTTTAAAATAACAAAAACAAAAGGGGGCATAAATTAAAAGTATACCCACTTCTCCAAGCACCACTACAGCACTGACCAATCCCGTCAAAAGACCAGAACTCCTACTGACAATTATTGTCTATCCAAAGCCCGCTTTATCTTATTCTGCAGTTTCATAGAAAGAAAGAAAGAAAGAAAGAAAGAAAGATTTCTTTGCGAACCCTCAGTACAGACAAAAGCAGCGAGTCGAACCTGTCTGCTCCCTGTAAACTGTAATTTCAATCTTAATTTTTTTTAATGGTGCGCATTCATTGTCTTAAATTTCTTCCTCTTGTTATAATAAAGAAGAAGTGGTAGAATATACACTTGGAAGTAATGAATGAATTATCTTTAATTTGCTGTAACTGTAAAGTTTTGACCTAGACCTGTTTTATCTGTTATACTCAAAATTTTTAATTATAATTTTATTAATTTCACTACTTGAGAGGTTGAATAAACATTGAAAACTAATCCAGTTTTTACCTGAACGAATCGGAGTCAACCGGATTCAAAGTGAGCCAAAGAAAAGAAAGTCTGCTCAGTGAACGAGTTGCATCCTCAGCTCGCAGTTTGGCTCAAAGCAGCTCATGTATTGACAAATGTAGATTGCAATGCATTGGACTGGGGACTATTGACATTACAATAGCAGAGACACATCCTGTGGGTGGGAAATTTGCTTGGTGCAGTGAGAGATGACCTTGCTGAATACATATTCTGAAGAAACGCTGTTTGAGCTTCAGTAGCTTGGGAAATTGAACCTGTGTTATAAAAGAAAAGCATACAGGATGACAAGCAAACACTGTACTCGTGTGACTGATGCAGTCATTAATCTGAGCTGTACTCTGCATGTGTGCATGTATGTGTGTATGTGTGTGTGTGTGTGTTTGTGTGTGTGTGTGTGGCTGCGCACAAGACAAACGCACATGTTTCTGTGTGTTTAAAGAGCCTCTCTGTGCACACACGGATAAGACTCCCAGTGTTTAACTGCTGCGTCCTTCAGCCCACCTCCATCCCCTCATGTCTTCCATTCTATTGATTGGCATATACAGCCAACATGAGTCACCCACGCAGGAGAAGAGAAGTCTTGTCTGTGGTGGCAGGTCAGCTAAGGAAGCAGTGACCTTTGGCCCAAATATGGTCAATTCTCAGAAGTGTTTCCTGTAGTGAAGACGAGGATACGACCTAGTTCCAAATCGTCAGTCTCAGCTAAAGAGTCTTGAATTTTGACTTGATTATATTATTATTAATAATAATAATGATAATAATGATGATGAATGTAAAGTAAATTACATTAAATTTAACCTATTGCTAGTAAACAAGTACATAAATGTGAAAAATGCAAATGTTGTGTTTGTTCTCTATCTTGTTGTTTTCTATTAATTTCATTTCAATTTTATTTCTTGCAAATTTAGAAAACACTTGGCACACGAGCATGGCCCTTATTCTAATGTGAGAATAAATAAAGGGAAATCAAAATGCAACCCTAGAGTTGATTTCTATTTATTCAAGCCGAAAGAAGAAGCCAACTTTAGCTTCTTTAATTGCCTCACAATTAACTGTAAGAGTGTAATTAAAGTGACTGCAGACTAACAAACTGTAAGAAATTAAACAATGCCTGACCGGACTAAAAATGGCATTGATAATGAATCCAACTTTTGAATATTTCCAAAAAATTAATTTCACACACATTGTATTTAAAACACTTTTATGGGTTATGCTGCCAATATTGTGACATGACTTTTTCTTCTGCTTCTGTGAAATACTGCAATCACTGGCAAATAGTTCAAAAGGGTACCAGAGCCTGATTTGGCAGCTTACGCGCTCATTTGGAAGTATTTCAGTCCAACGCAATGCAATGCAACAGAAACATATATTTGACAATGGGCCTGAAAACTGAGAAGACAGCTTATTAGAGAGTGTCCCAATTTGGATCAGTCAAACATTTCTTTAGTCTTTGACAGTTACAAAAAAAAAAAAAAAAAAACACTGAGAAGATGAAACAATATGGTGGGAACTTTTTTAGTTTTCACATTAGAATCAGATTGAGGCGATGATCGTCAGTGACGGTGCACGTTGGTGTGAGTTTTGTGTCGCTCCTGCGGAGACCGACGCTGCTTCGCGGCGGCAGCATAGGGTTTGTGACCGAGAACAGGCCTGTGAAGGACTGGGCTCCGTCCAATCAGCCCCAGGGGAGGATGTCTTGCTGTTCAATTCTAATTCATGTACATATAAATAACTGTCGCTGGCACTGCTAATTGGATTAAAAGGCTTGGTAGAGGAGAGACAGGGGAGAGGGGGAGCGGAGGCATTTAAAAAAGCAGCATGATTTGATTTACAGCGCACTTTTCTTTTTTTTAAGGGTTGACTACGGAAGCCCATCCTGACCAGGTAAAAAAAAAATATATACATCTATAGAACAAAAGAAGAGAACAAAAGAACAGTGGAGGTTGCTGAAAATTATGCTAATTTATGTATGATAGTTTGCTAGTAGCCTTTATGTTTGTACAGTACATACAGTGATTTCAATGGACAGAGGAGCTGAGAAGTTGTTTTCAGCCACCACCGGCTGTGAAAGATCAAACAGGTGCGTTCTCTCGGACAACATCTCTTGGAACGGCTCTTTCAGACAGAACTGCTGCCTGGATCCTTTTTCTTTTTTTCCTATTTGCCCCTTTAGCGGTGTAACAAGAGCCGTGTGTCACATTTTCTATAACTGTGTTAACACCGTGAGCACCGCTGCCCGTCCAAACATGTCCTGTCTTTGGTTGTCAGCGGCAACATCGCTGTCATTCCTAAACATGCTTGTTCCTCAATGATTGGGCTCGGTTTATGCGACATGAATGAGTTTGATTACAAACATTCAGATCTTGATCTGAAGGGCAACATTAATATCTCAAGTGCAACACTGAAAAGCAATACGGGGGAATAAATAGTGGGACTGATCTGAACAAACATCTGTGTCAGTAGCAGCGAGCCCGCTACACAGATCCAGCTCCAGCTAAGAACTACAACACAGTGTATGAGCAAAAACAAAAAGCCCATTATTACTGCTTACAAAGGGTTTTGTTCAAAGTTTTGTCATTTTGAGCAAAATGCTGTTTTGAATAAAACTCCTCAGATCACTGAGCTCTGTCTCAGCACTATCTGGTTAACTGCAGTGTTCACCGGGAAGCTACAGCTAGGGCATGTTCAGAACAACGGTAAGATGTATCAGTCAGCGGCAAATGACAGCAGCATGAGATCCGGAAGAAATGGACTGTGGAGAACACGAGAGTGAGGCAAGACAGAAATCTAAATGTGAGAGAGGAGGAGTGAAACTGAGATGGAGAAAAGATTGCAGATTAGTCATACGCTGTACAGAAACACTAGACGCTGAGAGGAAGCATGTCTCCAAAAGAGACAGAAGCCGGAAAGCCGGACAATGGAGAGAGGATGAGGTGAGGAGAAGGAGAAGGAGACGTAGGGAAGGCTTACCTGGGTACTGTGCAGCTCCTGTGGTGGTGGAGGAGGAGGAGGAGGAGCAGGACAGGTGGGAAGGTCAGGAAGGAGAGAGAAAAAAAAAAACAGAAACGGAGGTTAGCATTCAAAGCCCCATTGAAACATAATTGTCCCCATTTGCCAGTGCATAGAGGCGCATGCTTGTACAGTACAGCACGAGGAAGAAAGCAAAGGAAAATGTTCTTCTTCAAAAAAGAAGATCATTAAAAGAGCACAGCTGATTTGAGAAGCAGCCAGTTGTTTAAGTGTTTAACGTTTTAACTCACAAAGCCAGATTAAATGGGCTGAAGAAAAGGCTTGGTCAGCTAATACCAAACTGTTGTGGAGAGAATGACATCGTGTGCAAATGTCTTTGATCTATATCTGGATTTGGTTTCATACCAGACGTCACCACAATTACAACCGTCCTTTAAACGGTGATAATGTGATCATGATGTCATCGCTGTTCCCTTGCGTGGCTTGGTGAGTCGACACGGGAGCAGAGTCAGCTCAGGTTAATAAATGTAAGTACCGTATCGACAAAGAAATTACACCATAAGCAAAAGTGTGAGGTTGCCAAGGCAACAAGCAGAGACTCAAGGAAGTCCCTGCTCCCTGCCAAGAAAGATCCCAGCTTACCCCCCCACCCCTCCAATACAGACACAATTAGCCAGTTTTCAGTTTCTCTATGGATTAATGAGAGTTTGCCAATCACACAGCCTGAGTGTTAGCATTGCACAGCAACAGTTTGACGAGTGGTCCCGCCTGCAGTGGTTCCGTCTTGTTGTTTTACCAGTTTACAGGACAGAGACGCATCGAACCGCGTCCTCATACTGGTGAGATCAATGCCACTCTGTGGCGTTTAATAGGTGACGATCGATGATTCAGTCTGACGCGGTTTGTTGTAAGATTCCATGTTACATTCTGTTTGAATATGGGTTGCTAGGATTCAACAGGTTATGCTGTAAATTATGTTGGTATATAATGTTTTAAAATCTTGTTATATATATACACACATATAACCAGTGTCAGTCGGCTACAGAATATCGACACTCTGTCAGTAAACCATGTGAATAAATGAGCGGAAACTGGCTAAAACTGGATAAATCAGTCTCAACTGGGACATCTGTATGAAATCCAACATTGCAGGGATAGTGCAGCGTTGGCCCTCAGTATACAGTCTGGCATCCATTTAGGCCCCCATCGTTGAGGAACATTTTTCAGCCAAGTAAGCATCAGGATTCCAGCTACGAGGCAGCTTTTGATTAGAAAACCTATTTCCTCTTCAACTTTTGCCAAATTTCAATCATGGTGATATTCTAATTACCATTATCCAGAGCAAGAAAGAGAGGCAGAGACTGAGTGGGTGTGTGTAAGTGAGGGAGTAGAGGAGTGAGAGGGAGGCAAGTCTTTGCATGTAAGCCGGGAAAATCAGAGGAAAATGAAGCGTGAAGATCAAGCGAAACAAAGAGAAGAATTCCTTCTCTTTTATATCCTGTTACACAGCTCCATTTGTGGTGAAGATGTATCTTGCTGAATCGCTGCTCATTTGCTTTTCCTAAATCCTCTGGACATGTATCTCTGCGAGCTGAAAGGCCCCAGCATGCTTCAAATAAACTGATAATGTGTCGTCCGACCGCGTCGTATATAGATATTACATTCATTTCCAAGCTACTGCATTAATTTTCAAACTGCTTAGTGTTTAAAGAGCATAACTAATTCAAATTGATGCAATCTGAACACAATCTTAGAAAATCTCTGACAGAAACTGTCAGTTTCAACAAAATATTCAGTCTGTTTGACAGCGGCTGATGGAGTTTGACAGCCTTCAGTCACACCTGAGAAGCTTTTTACCAAGGGTACAAACTGGAGTGCTCACCAAAAGAGTAAACTGCTGAGTTATAACAGTCTCCCAGCATAGCATCACTTGGTCCCTGCTTAAGCATTCAGCTATGGCACACAGGAAGCAGAGTAACAAAGTGCTTCAGAGAGCCACACAGTCAACCCAGGCCACCCTCGACTTCAGGTTCATGCAATGTGATGGTGTGTGTGTGTGTGTGTGTGTGTGTGTGGGGTGGGGGGGTGGGGGGTTTGCCTCTGTGAGATTACACAGCAATAGGCGAGACGTGGAGCAGCTCTCCCCGTGTTAAGTAAATGGAGAGAGGGTGAAGAATAACTGCACCGCTGCTTTGCCCCTTATGGGTCTTGCGGGAGCCTTTGCTATCCCACCCCGACCCGCAACCTCCAGAGGTGAGGTTAAATGACAAGGACTGCAGAGATGCATTAAACATGAGTCATTTGGACAGAGAGCTGGACCACTCCAGAGATGATAGGGACATTAACCAGGGTTTCACCAGGGCCTGAGCTGCATTTAATGAAGGCCTCCACTACCTCCCAATGTCTCTCTCTACACTTGACTCACAGCCAGGGAACTAAGTAGCTCAAGAAAAACACTGCCACTACTTTTTCTGGCTCCAGTTGTCTGATTTTCTGCCTCTTCCTCTCTCTCTATATTTACTCTCTAGCCTGACAGAGTCTCTTTGTAGTGAGCGGGGGCCAACACCAATGTGAAGTTCTTGTCAGGCACAAAATGGTCGGCAGTCATGCACAAAAATGTAAGTGACTGGAGCTAAAAACGTTTTGTTCAAACTATTCAAAAGCATAATACAATAGAAAGATAAAAGGTGCATAATAAAGGATATAATATTTTTAAACATCACAAGCATAAATACAATTATAATTTACATCACTAGTGAGTTGAAGGATAATCTAATTTAATTTTTGTATCTTAGGGCCAATAATACAAATAATAATACTTGCTCACGAGCAACTTGACACAAGCAGCCCCGGCATTGTAAGCAAACTCTCATGTTAGCCAACAGGGGGTGGAAGGAAAAGCAAAGGCGAGAGGTATTAAGTTATTACCCTGCCTGGCCATTGTAAACATCCAATACAGTTTACAGGCTACCTCACTGGCTGGAATTTGACCCGCAGTGCACAGCGTTCCTGTGGAGTGAGGCATTATTAAAAACATTTTGTGGTACACAGACGTTCGCTTTTTACCTCCAAATAAACGATTGGCTTGTTTACAACCTGTCTGGTGCTCTGATTGGTCTCATTATGTGTAAATGTACATACAGATAAATGTTCTGCCCATTATCAGATATTCAGATAGATATAGATAAATGGGAAAATATGACAGAGGTTGGTATAAACCCTATTTATTCTTTAAGCCATTTCTTGCTTTACAGATGATACTGCCATGAAGTATTCCCATAGAGACAATAACTCTGACCATAAATAAAAGCCACGTGTTTTATGGTTGAATTCTGAATAAAGTATTTGTCTTAGACATAGATCTGTAAACAATGTGTTATTCATCATAACTTCAATGAATGAATGATTGACTGATGGATGACTTCAACCAATTTCTTCTTCTCTATGTGTTTCAGTAATTTCTTATACAAAGGACAACAATTGCAAACATAAAGATATAATATGTCACTTTTCCACATTAAAAAGTCTGAAAATGACTTGACATTATCCCAAATGTTTCCAGCACTTCTCAAACCTGGAGAAATACGTGACTTTAATCACGGTAACGGTCCGTGTCATGTGGTCGACTGTCAGCGGCGTCATATCCGCTATCCGCATGCGTCAGCGTTGCGGTTTATTTAGTTTTAAGTCACATTTCAACAATGTATTTTAACAGGATGAAGGATTTTAGTTATCGGACGTCCGTATCTTAAGTTATCAGGGGAAAAAAGCTGAATACATGTTAGACAGCTCTAATATCCAATTTACATGAAATCTGAAAAGTAGCTGCTGGAGTTGTTAGGATGTCTTGTTTTGGGCCAAGGACAGACAAACCAAAATCCCTTAAAAGAAAACACTATATAGTAGTACTTTACTATAGTAGAACCAGTGTTTTATATGGCTCCACCAATGAAACACTCAGCATTTGTGTAATGGCCGCCAGCAACCAAAAATGAGCCAACCTCACATAACAACAACAACCAAAAGGTCCCAGGTGTTATGAGAGTGGTCTAGAAAAACAGACATAACAGCCCGGCTTTCATCTGTATTCATCAGGTGAGTGAAGCCCGGACACTGTCCTCTTTGCTAGAAACACAATAATAACAATGGCTTCCTTCGACGCAGCACGGCCGCGCGTTTCCAAGCGCATCGTCTTCAAACGTAGCTCTTGGTTAATGGCCTGGAACACACATTCAATGTCTATCAAAGAGGGACGTTGCTGGGATGGATGCACATGCTGACAACCTCCCTTCTCCCTCGCTCCTCCATCGCACAAACACAAGCAACACTGTGTCCCCTTCACACTCCTACCAACACACACACACACACACACACACACACACACACACACACACACACAAACACATACAGAGAAGCCCTCCCTGCAGTCAGTTTAAGTATAGCAAGGAATAATGTGTTGATTAAATCTGTGATCAGCTGCCTAAGGGGCATGAAATTGGACATGATGAGTGTGGCACATTAAAAACTAATTATCAATAGCACCAATCCTATTGTCTTTCTTTTTAACAGCACGAAATCAAGTGTGGAGAATGGAACACTATGTGCTTATTCGCAATGAGGTTGCAATCATACCTTGACTCGCGCGTCATTGAATCTTTTTGATAAAATATGAATCTAATATTTAGGGGCAAGCAGATTTTTAATCTCCACATGTCCGCATGAAAGCAATCAAATCTACTCCGCTGTCCTTTGGCCTGTGTCTGACTTTCTGATTCTAGAGATTCACCTCGGAGAAAAAGGTCTGGTAACGTTATTATAGAACGATAAAATCCACAGAGAGAGGTCACAGGAACAAAATGTTGGACTTTTAATATGGGGAGACTGCTGTTCCTTTTCCTGTTTCCTACCGACAACAGATGTGGATTTATTCTAACCGTGACCACGATGCTTCTGCAACCTTCGCCGCATGGGCGTCAATCACTGTAGCCACGGTGACGAAGGTGCCCTACCTTAACGAAGAAGTAACTTTAATTCAAACCATGCTCGTGCTTATTTAATCACATGGCTCTTCTTGACTTACTAAATGTTACTGGACTGAGAGGATCACTTCTTGTTAAGAGAAAAAAAGGAGGTTTCTGACTCTCAAAATATATAATATTCACATTTTACAGGTGCTCCTTTTCCAATTACTGGAATCGGACTGACTACACCCACAAATCGCTGTAAAATACAATGCTAACTGTGACATTGCTTTTGAATTTGATAAACCGTGAAACTGGACATGCTGGTTTGTAATTTATGTTCTTTGTGTACCCTGTTGAAACATGCCAATATCAACACAGCTCCTTGCACTTCTCTTTTTTTCTTTGGTCCTTCTGCTGTTTGGAGATTTGTAAACACGTTTTCATTCAATTTCCCTGCAATTCTGTCCAATCCACAATATTCCTGCAACAGTCTTTTACCCAAAGTGCAGTGATTTCTTGAATTTGTGTGAACTTCCTCAAATTACAGGTCTCAGCTAAAAGAATGGAAGCTGGAGGAACTAGGACTAATAGAGGAAATGTGAATGGTAGGTCAGGTTATTAAGTCACAGTGAAATTACTTTGAGGGCAGTTTTAATTATCAAATCAGTTAATTGACCTCAACTTAACTCACACTCTTTTTTTTTTTTTTTTTGCTCGTAGTCTCTTCTTCTGGATGCTTGCAAGATGGCACCTGCTGTTGTTGCTAAGAGACTTGATGCAACCGTTTCTATATTTCATCAACAACAATGTGCCGTGGGACAGAATCTACAACTTGTCTCTTCTCGCCGACAGGATTTCTACTCAGTTATGCGCTGAACTGTAAAGCAGCTGTCATTTGATGTGACCTAAGAGATATAAACACTCCCTTTTTTCCTTCTCTCCTACCTCCTTTTTTTTTTTTTTCCTCTCCTTGGATGTTGCTCACTCATCCACTCTCCCTTTACCTCCGGCTGTCTCTGGGACCCGGCGATTAGAGTGCTGGGTGCTGTCCTGCTGATAAGGCTGAGAAACCTCCCTCCCTCTACCACCAATGGCTGTGTCCTCAGGGTGCAGGGGGGGGAAGAAAAAAAAAGGAGCCCTGGGTAATGTCCCCAACACCCCCAATCCTCACCCCTTCTCACCATTCACCAAGTCATGGGTGGTGGATGAATACGCTGCCTTGTGCATCTCATGACTTTGAACAGATAGGCCTGCATTTTCATGGTGGATAAGAGCAGCCGGAAAAATGAGCAAAAGTAATGCAGCTCAGCTTATAAGAGTGTAACATTATGCATCAAAGGCCCTTTTTATGAGTGAAATTTTACATTCTGGAGTGTGTCTTTACTGTACCATCTGGTAGATTGTGTACACTCAGAAGTGAAAATGTAAGGCAAATGTTGGTGCTCAAATGTGGATAATTTCATTTCATGAGAGCCGCTATTGTTTAAACGTCCATCCAGCTGCCGTGAAGGGGAAAATAATATATACATATGTGCTCACTGAGAGCTTTATTACAGACACCAGACTAACACAGCATACGTTCCTCTCTGTGCTCTCCAAACAGCCTCAATCATGCATTCTTCAAGGTGTTGGAAATGTTCCTCCGGTCCATGTTGACAAAGATCTGTCAGATTCTCCCGTTCTACCACACCCCCTATTGGATCCAGATCTAGTGTTGCGGTGTTTTTCAAACCCAGGAACAAACGCACGCAAATTGAAACGTCAAAGACGGCACAGACAAACACGAGGAAGGCAATCCAGCGCGTGCAGCCGTATGCAGTGAGGAATGTAGAGACACTGAGTAAATGGCTGGATGCAGGAGGGCCAGCACCTCAGGTCACGACCCAGCAGCGCTCACCTACACCTGAAGGATAAGGGGCGCTGATTTGAGGACAACGGCGTACATATTTTAGATAGGGAGCACATGTGGTTTGAAAGAGTAGTGAAGGAGGCTATCTGTGTTACAGCGAGACGCCATCCTTCAACAGAGGAGGAGGTCTACGACACCACTTATCTCCCACCTACAATGCTGTCCCTTCAACCCTTCCCAGGAGATTTAACAACCATTCACACTCGGCCTCGTGTGACTCCAACGACTCTAATGACTGTTGTTACAACAGCCAGGAGCACTAACGAACCAAGTGACATCAATGGTGTTGATAACAACCCCGCAGAGATTAAATACCCGGGACTCCCCACCAGTCAGTCCCAGCTGAAGAAACCTATTGGTCGAGAGGTTAAACGTCTTCAAGTATCTACAAACAAGTCCAGCTGCCCTCGATTCAGGTCTCCTTGGATAACCATGACTGACTGTAGGTGACTGAGAGTCTTCACATACAAGTGGTGATGGGTGGAGGCCACTGAAGTTCACCGTGATGTCCATGAAACCAGTCTGAGACGACTTTGGCTTCGTGACGTGGAGCATTATCCTGCTGGAAGACTGTGGTATTCAAACAATGATTGAGGTGTAAGGCGTGCGACAGTTGTAAAGACTGGTTGTCGCCTTTCCATCACCTCCAACCAGTCCGCCATTCTCCTCTGACCTCTCTCATCATCAAGGTGTTTCCTCCACAGAGCTGCAGCTCGCTGGGCGTTTTTTGTTTTTCGCACCAGTCTTGAGTAAAAACTCTAGAGAGTTGTGTTCGAAAATCCCAGGAGATCAGCTGTTTCAGAAATATTCAAGCCAGCCTGTCTGGCACCGATCTCGCTTCAGTCAAAGTCACTGAGATCACATTTTCCCATCCTGATGTTTATTATACCCTGTGAAAACTGACTGACCAAACCAGAAATCTTTGATCCTCCTTTGTAACAGCTGTATGATCAACTTTAATTGTAAATTGTGGTGTCGGATTGCTTAATATTTTCATGTTTGTCTTATTTTCTTTTATTATTATTATTGTATTATTTTATTCTCCTTGTCTTAATGAGACAAAATGAAGAAATCTGAAACGAAACCAAGAGAAAGTGCCGTCTAAAAGAATACCAAAGAATAAAGTTCACAACAACTAAAGTAGTAATCTCCTTAAGAACAAGGTTAAGTGTGTAAGAGATGTGGAAGGTTATTGTGCTTCAAGGTTTTGCTGTTTTTTCTGGTCAATCATAAATAAAAGAAAAAATAAATTCTTAAGCTGAACTCGACAGCACAAGTGAAACGTCGAAAATAATAATCTGAAACAAGAAAATTTCAAACCACAAAAAAATAATTTTACAGTAACAACCAAAATATTACTATGTCCAAACTATCTATCTATTCAATGATGGATTAATAAGGAGAGGAAAACCTAATCCTCAAGGTATTCTAAAGAAAAAGACTTGGCCTGGCTTATCTCGGGGGTCAAGGAAGGTCCACAGCCATTAATTTTAAATGAGTGGAATGGATTTGTGGTAATGGAAACCCAATGGCTCCAGACAGCATTGGGACTTTGTGGTGTGAAGATACCAAACGGCAGTGTGATAACCTGACCACTCAACTGTATGAAGTGGAAGAAGTCAAGAAACCGATTTGGGTTTTTCTGCCCCCCCACGCACTATGAAAGTCTTACACGTAATGCATTAGAAATCTATTTGGAGTCATTGGCGTGTAACGGAGCAGAGGACGCAAGGTAAACTCTCTCTCTTGGTCAAAATACTATCAATCTAATCTAAGGCTCCTTATTGAACACAATAGCAACTGGCCATGCCTGTAAAACAACTAACCTCGTAGGAAGGAAAGACCAATGACAATTATGAATGACAAACCGTAAAGGTCAGTTTTGGTATGGAGAACATAGTCATCTCTGATATCTGTGGGTTCGGGGGGGGGGGGGCTTTTCCTGGTGTTAAACTGCTCACGTCTATGTGTTTAGACAGTGTGACAAAGGACCCTCAAATATAACGCTATTTTTCACAGCAACAGAAAAGTGTGGAGTTCATAAATGCTACTGTCAGTTCCCACAAAACAAAACAAAAACATATTTTGCTTGCTCCATTATCTTGTAGACTTACAATATAAGGCTGACTCTATTCACTTCACATGCAGCTAGTTCACACCTTGTAAACTGTGAATGTAAAAAGCACTCTGAAAAATATGTTCACAGCTTCATATATTTCCCATATGCCGCCATAAGGAAGGCTACTATTTGAGAAACATTAGAAGCATTGTTTAGATATCAAGCCAACAGGCTGTAGTTGACAGGAAACCCAGACTCCATTTTTTTTTTTAAAGAATGTGGCTGTAACTAATGCTATTAGATGTAAACACTGAGAGGTCTGATATTGAATAGATAATTGCCCTTTGACTCAGGACAGGAGAGACAAATGATTGGCATGTGTGATATATGGCACTACTTCAACACTAAGTGAGGTTTTCAAATGCTAATTTATAAAATTAGCTAGCAGTTTATTAGATTATACATGGTCTGTTGTATGTTCAGTTCAGTAATCAGAATTTATTTCATAATAAGATAGATGCTGCGCCCATTGGTGTAAATACCGGCTGCACTGTATGTAGCTTTATCTTTTCTTCCTAGCAAGACCCACACGTTGTTTTGGGTTTTCTATGCAAAAGGACACTAACGGATGTTGTTTTTGTCGACCACAGCTATAAAACCATCATCACATTTAATGGTGAATATTTATTAATTTTTTGAGGAACTGCTTATTGCTCGACTGTTAATTCATATTAGAGCTTTAAGTGAGCAACAAACAGATACTAAGCAACTTGAAAACTTCCTATTTTAAAATCTGGCAAGTAGTTCCAGAGTCCATCCTTCTGTCCATTAGCTATACCAGCTCATCTAGTAGCAGATCACAAGGGGCTGGAGCCTTTCCCAGCATGCCTTTTTGTGAAAGGCGGTATGTCTATTGTGAGTTGTTGTTATTGACATCACTGAATGACCAAGATCTGCACAGAGGCAGAGATTGCACACTGACCCTTTCAGGTCCTTTGGTAATGAGGGTATAATATATGTGTTTTTTTTTTTTGTTTTTTTTGTAGGTGGGGGGGTGGGGGTGGTAATGCAGCAGTCTTCCAGATTAAAATGCCCCACTTTGAGCTATGCGGCTTAGAGGCTATTACACCACTACTCATTCGCTCCCACCTTGCTTTTTACTTAATTGAATCAGCCAGTCCCCATATCAGATATTCCTTAACGGAATACTGAAACCTATCCACCCTTTTCCTAATACCATTAGGGGAAGTGGGAGAGCAAGATGGATGCTTTAATCCTGCTGGTTCAGAGCACACAAAAGGAGAGTGTGCCCTGCAGTCAGACATTAGCCACAACATTCACTGCTGAGCCACAATATTCTTCCGAGCAGAAGACTTGCCCTGTCACTGCCTGACCGAAAGCTACAATAACAAGAGCTCATTTCCTGTAGACAACCTAGCATGTAAATAACAGAAACAGTAACTCATTGCACTGCTCGTTATAGGGGGAAAGAAATAAATTACTGCAACATGTTACAGTCGGCAGCACCTTATTTCCATGATGTCTGCTACAGTATTTTATGAGTCCACATGGGGCAGTATGTTTATGCCATCTGTTCATGAACCCGCCAGATATGCAGGAATGCATGTCCAATTTGACACAATGGTGATGCAGATGAATGAGGTTCGGGCAAGCATCCTGCTGCTGAGGTATTCTTATTTCCTTACCTATTTTCTGCTGTGTCAAACTGCGGCTAAGCTAAGGTGAGGTCCATTATTTCTGGCCAGCTCAGGCACAAACTAATCCTCTTATTTGGGAGGTCAGCGCCAATCATTATACAGAGGGGTGCCATTACAGTGTACACTCCAGTGAGCTGATTTTCCCCTTACATATATATATGACTCAAGGGACTGCTCTTAGTCCCCTCTCTAATTTTATCCCTCCTACCTCTGCTTCTCAGCGCCCATCCTCCCCTTTCCCTCTCTCTCTCAACTTTCCCATCTCTTATCAATGACCTTCTCAAGCCCCTCTTTGCGTTTTCATTTTTTCACTCTCCCACACTTTCGCCCTCGAATCCCTCCTTTCCCACCCTCATTTATTTTTTCAGGATGCCCAGAGTGGCGTATAATTGAATCTGCAGAGAATGCATGAGCAGGAACAATTAGCTCAGTCACTCAGAATGTGGATATAGCTGTACAGTAGGATAAACAGAATAAAAAAAGGAGGAGCGGGAAGATAAGCCTGAACTGTATGGGTGCCAGGACAAAGAGAAACACGCGGCTCACAAAGTACACACAATTTTGTTCCCACCACCCTCAGACAAAGATGGGATGATTTCACTTTGCATTGCGTGCATTGTCTTTGCTGTCATACTGTTCTGCTGAGAATAAACCACATCTAAGCAGGTTTCTGGAAAAACCAAGACTAGGAGTCTGCAGTCGTACTAGCAGCTCTGAGGATGTAACGCTCGCTGTAAAAGCAAATTGATAAAAGTCCAAAGTTTGTTTTTGGTGCCTCGAAACCAAAAAGTTAACGTAGTGTAGTCTCGTCTGTGGTGGAACAAGCTACCAAATGCTATCAGAGCAGGGGCTTCAACAATCTCTTCAAGACTCATCTCTCTTTGGGAAGCTAATATCTACCTAATATCCCAAAATGCCTAACTATTACTTCCTACGCACTTGCGGCCCACTTTTCTTTTTTTTTAACCTGATCTCCTGATCACCAAATCTAAATGAGAAGTTCATCCAACAGTTCTCAATCCATTTTACCTAAAACTAAAAATGTGAATCTCATTTTCATAAAAAAAAAAAAAAAAAAAATCAGGGTATCACCAAAGTCATGTTGATCCATCCACTGTTGACCATAAATGACAATCCATCCAACAGATATTGAGATATTTCAGTCTGGAACAAAGTGATGGATCAAACTGACCGACACTGCCATCCCCAAACAAACCGCTACCGTGGTTAAAAAAGCATCTCTGCTGACTTCATACACAACAGCAGCATCATGTATCTGTGTTGTACTGCTTCATAAACAACAGGTGATTTATTTTCATCGACTGTATGGTTTAATTGCATGATAAAAGTGCCTTTATAAGCAGAAGTACTGTCTGTATCCCTCAAGTCATCATCACAGATGGGGCGGCAGCCTGGGTCGAAATCACACAATGATAACAGCCCCTCGGTCCTACTTAGGCTGTTACGTAAGTGCAACAATGCATGACTCTGCTGAGTTTATGAATATGTAAAACAGGCGAAACAAAACGAGGCACTTGTCTTCCAGAGAAAGGAAAAGTAAGGGGAAAGGCTTCTCTTCAGTCTAAAAAACTATACGTCCTCTTCTGTGTGGAGCTGACACCAGCAAAGAAGGACCATAAATACTTCATAAATACCAATTACCTCATGAAGCAGCCACGAAGAAAAGAGCAGCCATTTCAGCCAATTATGAGGCTTCTCTCTCAAAAGGGTGGAGAAAGACGACTCTTCCCTTTCAAGACTTCCACTGAAAGGAGAAACCTCTGTCATGTTGCAGAGCTTCAATAATGTTTCCCTCCACCTTCATGTCAGGGATGAAAGGCCCCAAATGTCCTTTGAGTGAAACCCCCAGAGGACTTAACATGCATCAATAACATTTCCATCCTTGAAGATGTTTGAGGGGGACTACACATAATCTTACTCACAGACTTTGAGGTTCTGCTCACTTCCTGTGACTTTTATTTACCCCAGTCTCAAAGGTCCTTTCTCGCCACACCAAAGATGGAGATAGAGGGAAAGAGAAAAGAATAACAAAGGAAAACAGAAGCAGGGAAAAGGCAGAGTCACTTAGCACATTGTGGTGAGTGTCGCCCGCTTAAAATAGGACAGCTGCCTCTTGAAGGAGCCATCATTCTTCATAGGGGTAGCCTGTCTTCATTTCCACCCTCGGCAAAGCACACGGGGCTTAACACACTTACGTCTGAGGATTTGCTGCACTTGAAGGTGGCAGCAATTCCCAAGACTGCAGGGGGAGGGAGCACTGTAAAGCCACCCCGAAAAAAAAAGCTAACCGCTTTAACAAGTTCAGATGAGCCAATATCCTGACCTCCTCCGGTTTGCCAGAGCAAACTTTTGGTTCAAAGCTAGGTTCCAGTGACCGCGTATGTGCAAGGTCAGCAAATGATGTAATTTGATGTATTTATCACAAGATCGATGAACCCAAAACGTCCATCCATCCGGACAAGAACCACGGAGAGAAAACTGAGGATGACATAAGACAAAAGTCCTCACCCACAACTGATTTTAGGGACATCACAATTACACCGCAAACATCTTAGACCACTGACTCGCCAGGAAGCCTCACGAAGAGCCATTCTATTTTTACTTTGACAGTACAAGTCCTCTCAGTCTGTAAAAAAAAACTGCTGAACAAGAGTCTGCGGTGAATTCCCAGTCTAAAATACCAATGCTAGGCTCCCAGAAAGAGGCAAAACTACCACACATTCAAGAACAAGATGGGAAATGTGGGCTATTTTTATATTATAAATAAATTATAAAGCAATTTGAGAATTTTTCTCTTGCATTTGCTTCTCTACTGTACAAATGAAATATGTACATCCAAGCAGGAAGCACCATCCTTGAATGCTGAAACCAATGCAGTGATTCAACGTTTCCAAGAACTTTTAACAGTAAATGTCACTTTGCCTTATGTGTCTTGTTTGTGATTTTGAGAACAACTGTTCCACGAAGAGAAACTCAAAGAGGGGCATGTTTGATGACATGTCTCTGCTAGCTTGCCCTCCTCATTTCTGACCAGGCTCTACCTCCTTTGCCCACATTTTAGATTTTGTTGGTGCATTAGCTCTTCAGTATTTCTGCAACCACACCAACTCCAAGCCTTTACATTCCTGCGAGTGAAGTCAGTTGCACTAGGTTCAAAATTTGGACAAAGTCTGTAAAGAAAGTTCTGTTACATAGAGATTTGGTCGACCATTCATCCATAAATTATTCATCCAGTGGCCCAACCCTTGTCCAAACTCTACCTGAGACATCGAATCTTGAGTACAGGGAGTTGGAGCGGCTCCAAAATTGAATCTTTAATTGTCAGCTTTTGCTGTTAAGTGGCCTCCCTCATGTTCAAATTAAGCTTATGACATTCAGCTACAAAGCAGTGATTATGGAGAAAAGGTCGTCTGCATCATCTGGTCCCTCAAAATGACACAGTGAGTCATCTGCAGCTGAACAGTGACAATCGGGATGCGGAGGAAGAATTATTTGTGTGAGCTAATTAAAGAACTTGAGACACCTCACATCCTCCACAGCAGCAGGAACAGAGAGGGATGGACAAGAATAAGATATCCTTCACACGTGGCAACAGTACAAATCAGCTGACCACCCACACAAACTGCCCCTTCACTTCCTTCAACTGAGAGCATATACTTCCCCCAAGAAGCTCAGTGGAACTCAGGATACTGAACCCAGAAACTGGAGCACTAATCTTTAATATTTGGGGGATGGTGGTCACTATGATATCTCTTCAAACCTGACTGACCTAAAAATAGGACAGTTGAATAGTTGGGTCTTCAGAATCCAATGGCTCTTTGAAGAGAGGCGATAGCTGTATCCCTACTTTGAGTGAGGCTAATTAGCTCATTGACATTTTGCCTTGTGGCACCTCCTGGCGTGGAGTATTTAGCTTTGAACCATTATTTAAAAAAAAAAAAAAAAGCCGAAACACTTTCCAGCTCAACTCTCAACCACACTTATTAGTGTAGCAACTGAACAGATAGCAAAAGGAAGTTTTTATATTTTAAACTGGTAACAAGACTGAAATCTTAACAATTTCCAAACTGGCAGCTAAAATGAAAATGAGGCCAGATAACAATGAGAATGTCAGAGAAAATAATAATAATACAGGGTCTTAACCAACCCCCGAACACCATATTGCAAGGCAAATTACTGTCGAGATGACTGCACAGCCAGATGTGGCTCTCACACTGCAGTATCAGAAAAAAAAAGCGCCGGCATATGCTCCACACTGAGGATAACTTAACTGGTACAGACCTCTGGTAAGCGGATTGAGAGAATTCCCTAAGCATATAACGGCCTACTTCATACAATATGGCGAGGGTATGCTTGGACCGCAATGATGAGCCAACATAGTCACATGATGGTCTGTGATAAATTAGCTGGGGATCTATGGTGCAATAAATTGTAGCAGATCAAGGGAGCGCACAGCGAGTATAGTTTGATAGGACATGCTTCATCCCTCAACCACACTTCCCATGATGCTACAGAGACCCGATTCGTCTTGGGCTGTTAGGAATGGCAATAATATTACACGTCTGACTAGTTGGTCTCAACGTGGGTGATTTGGCAGTTTATTGTTGCTTTTTTTTTGTTAGGTGCTGAGAGCATGAGCAAGATGCTGTTCTGCTGAATGTGTAGGCAAAGCCGCGTCTTGAGAAATTCTAACTCCACATTTGCAACAACAGCTGAAAAAGAACTGCAGGGTAGTGCCAACTGAAACTCTTGGGCCAGATACAAAACAAACTCATTAATGGTAGGTCCATCTCTGACTTTACTGCTCCCGGGTGTGGGATCAATACGTCTGTGTCCTCAATTGCATTTGGTCCCTTGGCAGAGTTGAACAGTGGACGACGTTTTCTAATTTACAAGTGAATTTAAATTATCCTCCTTTTTGCAGGCTTGCAGTACAGCGGCCCTGAGAGCTCGACGCGCCGCAACTTAAGAAAGCACATGCAAATAGACAAAACACAAGCGAATTCAGAAAACATCTTCATCCAACGTGCTACTTGCAGCACGTTGTTATGAGTATTTGCTGCGCAAGCGTCGTCAAATTGACAAAGATGTTTTCTGAATTTGTTAGTGTTCTGTCTATTTGCATGTGTTTTCTTAAGCTGCAGTGCGTCGAGCTCTCGGGGCTCACATTGTGACCACATCGAGAACCCTGATCTCATCTCTTAAACTTGGGCGTTTTGATCCCCCAGGAACATACTCCGTCAGCCAGCATATACGAGACACTTGCACCAGTTGGGAATTCACACTCAAGTACAGGTCAATGTCAAATTACAGTCCTCCAGTTACTCATTTGGTGCAGAATCATCAAAATAGAAAACAAAAAAGTTCAACAAGCGCGTAGAAATTCAAACGAATGGATTTCTGCAGCAGCCCCTACAGCTGACTCTGTCTTTATTTCTTCACGGAGCTCTCACACATCGTCTCTCACTATCTTTTGTCATCCAAGGTAGAGATATGCACGAACACAAATGTTGTCAGAGCACACAAACATTGCTGTAACTGATGCTCACACCGACATCCGCTTTGTTGATTAATCTCTGCTCTGAACGTTGTCAATGGTCTCAAGGGCACGTCAGCGCTCGTCAGTCAGTTTGGAGCCTGCGTGCAATTAATCTCTGCTGCACTACAGCCACTTGAAGACAAAGTTTAGTGTTTGTTTAGTCACACAGACGAGACTGTTTATTCTCCCTTGATATTGCAAGATGATCAACACTGAGTCTACATTAACAAGGTTTGGGGGATTTTAAAAGGTTTAACAAGTTTAAATTGTTTTAATGTGTTTTTATTGAGTTTTGTTTGGTTGCAAAGGTTTGAGCAGAGAAGCTTCAGCACACAATCAATTGAATGTGCTTGCCAGTGATATGGTGCTATAGATTTATGACACAATAAATCTATAGCACCTCAGATCTATGGACCTGATGTTTGCTGTGGTGCTCATGCATGCTAGCCTGTCATTCACTTGGGTTTAGGGAACTCAATATGGCAATATAGTAACATGTATTCAGCAATTCAAAGGTTTGGAGCCAGGTTAATGATAAAAAACAAGTACCGTACTATCAATGCTCTCGGATACATGTTGAAGAAATAATAATAAAAAGGCTTGAGTGGCTGTGGTCAACTTCTCATTTTAATCTTGCAGTAATAAAACTACTAAAAGACTAGCATGAAATAAGTTGTAGCCTGCTCTC
This sequence comes from Seriola aureovittata, assembly GCF_021018895.1. NCBI lineage: Eukaryota > Metazoa > Chordata > Actinopteri > Carangiformes > Carangidae > Seriola > Seriola aureovittata. The sequence goes on along the minus strand of NC_079378.1, from coordinate 3,885,532 downwards.
TGCTGACACGTTAACTGTGGACACACTGGCTGAGATGACCTGATGTTTCAGCTTCATATGAAATAAATGTACTTCCGCTAACTTGTTAGCTGTGCAGCTTGTAGTGCTTATGTTGGGCGGTAATCAGTATAGCTTTTCAGTATAAGTCAATTAGAACTGCAAGTGTGTGTCTGGCTGAGTTTATCTGGCTGTCCGGTAATTTATTTTTTGCCCATGCTGATCACATAGACCAGTGACAGAGATGTTGACTGTAGGCACTTAGTGAGGAGCAGCAGCCAGAATGAGCAACACTGGCTGTCACAGAGGCTGCCAATCGAGGCTGTCCACACAGAGACTGCTGTACACCTGCCATTCTGGCATATTCTGCATCCTACTCTAATTCAATTTACCACTCAAACCCATTTCAGAGCCTGTCACACATTTCTGCAGCCCAGAGGCAGTTCGCATCAAGAAAGCCTGAAGGGTGTTGGTAGATACTGTGTGCTATCAGGTGTGTGTGTGTGTGTGTGTGTGTGTGTGTGTGTGTGAGTAAGAAAGAAAAAAAAAAAAAACATAACCCTGTATATTTTGGGTGAATCTATTCAAAGAGGCCTTGGTTTCATTAGAGAACAGATTAAAGGAGAAAGTCAATACTCAACAGCTTTGGATTTAAAGCCCTACTTACAAAGGCATTAAGATTCCAGGAAGTGATAAAAACCATATGAATCCTGCTTCTTTTGTTAAAGGAAAAAAAAAGGGGAGTTGACTACTGTAATTAGATATGACCTCTGTGATTAGCTCGCTGTTGATTTGACTGAAGTTGTTCATTTCTTTCATTGAGCATGTCCTTGTCGAGGGAGTGCGGTTTATTTGAAAATCACGAGACATACAAGATCGCTTCAGGCAAATACGCACATTTAAAACAGATCAGCCAAAATAAAAGCAGAGCAATGCCTGGAGGTGCATTTTCATTGTGGTCCTCTGTGATAAGCGGTTCAGGAGGGAGCAGCCGACAGGCAGACACGGGAAAAAATAAATTAAAAAAAATCTATCACTCAAAAGCCTAAATGACAGTCGAAAATATCCACTGAATACATAGTTATAAACAATCAAATCAATCAAATGTTTTGTAGTGTGACAGAAGAAAGAAGATGACACAGAAGACAAATGATGACATAGAAGATAAATAAGACAGACATAAAAGACAAACACAGTCAATAAAATAAAGCAGTTACAGTGATGTATGTGATGATATGATGAGAGTTAGGGAGTGGAGATTAGATTAGATTAAGTAGGGTGTGTGTGTGTGTGTGTGTGTGTGTGTGTGTGTTTGTATGAGTTTTTAGTTTGAGGGAGATCTCGTACTGAGCCTCCGTTGCAGTGCTGCCTTGTGTCTTGTCGTGCCTTGGACCACTCCCAGACAGTCTGGGAGGGGGTCTGTTCACTGACAAGTGACATTCTTTGTTTTCTTTGTTTCTGTGTTTGTTGTTTATTAAGAGGGAGGGAGGGAGGGAGGGAGGTAGGCCCCCGCCAACGCCCAACGCCAACCCCACCCCTACTGGAGCCCCGCCACGACGCCAGCCATCCCACAGCCAACCCAGACTGGCCCCACACGCCATCGCTATTGAAACAACAATGTCATTATTGCAATTACACCGAGACGATGGTGAAGATATTAAGTGCCATAACAATTATACAAAGCAACAAGAAGAAGAATAAAGAGAAGGGATCGACGTCAGAACTTCATGTAAAGAAAGAGTAAGAAAAAAGCGAGAGAAGAAGAAGGGTAAAAAAGTGTGTGTGTGTGTGTGTGTGTGTGTGTGTGTGTGTGTGTGTGTGTGTGTGTGTGTGTGTGACTATGAGTACAATGCGCTGTAGGTACATGTAACCAAAAAACTTCTATCAACACCAGCAGTATTAATAACAGTAACTGTAACAATAACATTAATATTATTGATAATAATAATAATAACCATAATAACAATATATGTGATAAATTTGACTCAGAATGAAAAGGTTATATGAGTAAGATATAAATGCCTATAATAATGATAATGATAATGATAATGATAATGATGATGATGGTTTGTGGGATCAATTCAGAGGGAAAGAGAGAGAAAAAAGAGGAGAGAAGAAAACCCAGAGGAGGGAGGGATAGATTAATATATTAGTGGGTTAATGATGGTTCACAGGATCAGTTTAGAGAGAAAAGAAGAAGAAGAAGGAGGAGAAGAAAGAGCGGAGTGTTACTTGATGAGGTGTTGAGGGATAAAATGTGAGGCAGTCTGGGAGTGAACGGCTGAGATGTGTACATCACTGTGGGTGTATGTATGAATTCTGGGTAAGGAGAAGTGGCTGGTTGAGAGGAAGATTGAGATTACTGATAAATGTTTTTCAAGAAGTGCACTTGCATTTGATTTCTTAAAGAGGCAGTTGTTTTTGTTTGTTTTTTTTACTATAGATATATATTCTGTGAGAAGATTTAACCATAGACTGATGTTTATTGTTTGTTTGGTTCAACTGTATCATCCAGTAGTGCTGTACAGGTGGACGTAGCCATCAGAACTGGATGAATACCGTCAAAAAGAAAAGAAAATCCAACAAAAGACTATTACCTCAATCATCCTCTAAGACATGCTTTTTACACAATTACCCAGTTCAGACTATAAAAGTAGAATGGGTGAAGTTGTGTCTGATGAGAAGGTTTTAGAAAAGCCGGTGGAACAAGATTATTCTTGAGATGTCTCTAATTGATTAGCTTTGGCTCTATTATAGTCCCAGAATGTACTGGGAAAATGAAGTCATCAGCTGATGTCTTAAATGCACTCAAATATCTTTTGATGTAATGTTCACTTCCTTTTACTAGCTTTTACTATGAGAGTAATTAACTGTAAGAGAGGGTAATTTATGTTAAGCAAGAAAAACAGAGGGCCAAGGATTGTACCCTGGTGTACCACACATTGTCCTCCACGATCTGTTTTCTACATGTATGGTAAAACTTAAGCAGCTGATTAAGGTTTTTATTAGAGCTTTGAGAGTTTTTTTCTGGATATTTTTTCATCTATTTTTAGTCTGCTGTAAAATCTGTGTATTTGATAGTGAGGCTGGAGGAAGGAGATGTGTGCTGCACTTCAGATATGACAGGAGAAATCTGTCTCCTTTCAAACAATGGAGAGAAGGAAGTCCTTTCTTGTGGTATTGCTACAGTCAACACATCCAGCACCCACCCTGTCCTTAAACACCCCACCCCACCCCCCAGACAAACATGCAATAGATATTGTGTCTACAGAATACAACAACATAGTAGATTTACAGTATGGACAATCAGGATGAATACATTAAAGACATTAATGAAGAACATGATCTGGGAGGACATCAAGCTACTTACAGGTGCCGAGCCATCTCTAAAACTCATCTCTCATACATGAAATCACACAATGCCAGAGAAGCAGATGAGTCAATGGACTGAACAAAACATGACGAGGGCCCGACATCATGACTGACATCGCACTCTCAGAGAAGGTGCAACCACAGATTGACAGTATGCTTCAGGGCGATGTGAAAAACCCCACTGGTCGCCCGTGAATGTTTTTTATGTTCATATAAAATTAATATATTTATACACAATCCTTTTAAACACATGTCAGTCAATATTAGTCATATAGACTTCAAAACATGGTGTGAAAAGCACAGGAATGACAACTTCCTTAATGCAGACGACCCACGAGAGCAAACACACAAACATGTTTGCCGACTTATATTGCTTAATTATATTATCATGCATGTCACACAGCATCATGAGCACTAAATCAGAACTGCAAAGCCGGATGAGGGCATCAAAGCAGTTTCAGCGCACTGATGTTGGAGGCACAAAATGCCTATTAAACCCTTTTTTAATTCAGCATACTGAACCAGCCGACTGACTAACTACAGTGTTCAGATGCACAGTGTGACTAATCCATATTAATCCAACACGACAGCAGGAATCTCTCCGAAATCAATATCTCTGATTGATTGCTGTCCAACTTGTATTGAAAGAGCTCATACTCTCAGAAAATGACCACCAACAAAACCAACATCATTCAGTCGAATATCACCATAGACCTTCTGCACAGATAACCCCGTAAAAGTGGACTTTTATTTTGATAGAAAAGGCTATAATTGACAACCATCACGGCCTCTTGAGAACAATTTGAGAATAATGTCGGTTGTCTTCAACATCACAAGGCTGAGAATATGAGATTTAGTCATTTCAGCTTGACAATCTTTGTAGCTGATCACATGATAGCCTTCCCTGGGTCGAATCCTCCCCAAGGTGAATCGCACACACACACGCACACGCGCACACGCGCACACACACACACACACACACACACACACACACACACACACACACACACACACACACACATACACCTCCTCCAGTTTAGCTGCCATTTCAGTGCCTTCCTTAAGGTCTCAATCCGACACCTGTCACATCTGTTTCCTGGCCTCCTTGCTGCGGTGATAAGAAGCAAGCATTACAATTGTCATTTCACATTTTCACCCACCGTTTTTATCTGTTTCATGTCCATCGGCCAAAGTGTGTGCTCGCACAGTCCAAAAAGAAAAAAATAAATAAATAAAACAAAACACACACACACACACAATCTTGCTTCTACAGCTATCAAAGCTATCAATCAGCCATGGCTCGAGGCTAAAAAAGAGGGCTGTTCTGATGGATACATTTGCTATATCCCCAGTTCAATTTGTTTGGCAGCTCTGGAAAATGCAGCAGGTTTGGTCTACAAACACATTGTACCAATCACTCCCATTCAACTGGCAAAGCATGAAATGACAGTCAAGGCCGTTTGGGGGAATCTTCTGTTTGTAGACGCGGCGAGTCAGAGGCGCTCTAAAAGCACCGCCACACACAAATAATGACGGCTGAGATTTCAACAGAGATGAGGAGCCACTCCATTTGTCCTTTTGCATTTTTATCAGCTGAGAGCTTGAGAGGCGTCTTGATGTACATTATTCTGAGCATAGCGAACACTTACCCACTTAAGAGCTAATGACACAGTAAATACGACGGTGGGCCGATAAACTGTATCACACTGTGTGCTAAGTCAGTAAAATGACTGCTCCTACCAAACCACAGCTACAGAATAAAAAACTGTATTTGAGTGTTCACCGTGACTGACACGCACTGCGGTTTCTGGCAATCTATGAACGCTCCAGTTTCAGTCTATGGAGTGGAAGCTGTTTGTCATTGCTGGAAAACAACTGCTGCGATCGCAATAAAAACGCAAACACAAAACACTGCAAAAATCAGTAGAATTACACTGTCTTGGTTGCATTCCCTCGAGCGCTCTTGCTACTACTTCAGCCATGTTTGTGCCTAAACCTAACCAAACCTTAACCACTGCGTTGCCAGATGATACAATGATTTATTTTTCCATTTCTAACATGTTTTGGGAGGCACAGACAATATAACATAAATAGGTCAAAGACTTTACTGCACACGCTAAGCACTTTCAACATCTTTTTCTTCCTTCAAACTTTTCTTCTGCACATGAGTCGAGCCTGCGCTTTGTTTTTTGACTGACCCTCTGACTCACTGACCAGGGCCATGACGGATGACAGCACAATAGCCGACTACCCCGAAGACATGTGCTAACTCTTGTTCTCTCCATTACCCCATCTGTTTTCCGAACAACCTGTGTCAACAGCTTGAACAAATGTAAGCGTGAGATCCCAACAGCCGCCTCGTCCTCAACTCCTCCAGTCTGAAGGGGCTTATTTGCGAGAGATGCGACATCCATTGCCTCCCCCTTGGAGAGCTACCTGCCAGCAATATCACTTTCTCCCATTTGCCGCAGACGTCTCCTGATGCAGCGCTGCCTGAAATGCAGTAACAACATCCTGTCTCACAACATGTGGCAGCAGTAAAGACAGTTAGATGGAAGAAACAAGACTTTTGACTTTTACATTTTTCCCTGAAACCTGTAATCTGGCTCACTCACGATGTCCGTGCCCGAGCCTGAGACTAGACCCAAGGGAAATAACTTTTGTTTTTATGTCAGCAGAAAACTATTTCAGATGACCCATCTGACAATTGAGTAAAGTGGCTGGGCCCAGAAAGCGACCCTGACTTAAGTGACAGTTTTCAGAAAGAATAGATTTAATCATAAATAGAAAAATCCAGCCAGTTATGATAATCATGCGACACTGTGCAGGTCATGCCACAAAACCCACAAGAGCCTGAGCAAACACATCAGTGAAAGCACAAACTGTATATGCCTCCATATGAATGGGTTTTTGTGAGATGGGGATAAGATATCTTCCTTTTCAATTACTTCACACCTCCAGACTAAACAAACATACCGTCACCTTTCCGTTCTGGGCCATTTTGTGGTGATATGGACTCATTACAGAAAGATTTGTAACTCATCGGTTTGACAGTTTGGATGATTATCATTGTGCATCGTCAGCACTTCGTGGACGTGGGAGAAAATGAACACAAAGTTGATTTTGAGACTGACAGCACTTTCCTGCACTTTATGGATTTATCTATCCTCACCGGTGCTCACAGAGACCTCACAAAGAACCAGGTGGTTATGAGCGTTATTAGCTGAGACTGCAACTGGACCTCATGTGTCATAAACCATGACGGACGGGTAGAAACTGATAATCACTATATCAGGATTTCCTCAGCGGTCTTTAAGTTTCACTAACTTTCTTTTTTTTTGGAGACCCTCCTTTTCAAACGATCTTGGTGTGGTTGTTCGGCCTACACCAGAGTCTGACTGACAGCTTCCACGCTGAACCCAACACACCACAGCTCCTTTAAACTGCACCAAACAAATTACGTGTGAAGGAAACCATGAGGACTTGATGGCAAAGGAGGAGGGATGAGAGAAGGGAATGCACCTTCGAAAATGAGCGAGTGACATTTTACATACAAGCCAGATATGGAGCTTATCTCCTGGGAGCAGAACACGTTGTAACTTCCAACAAAGTTAGAAATAATGAGTTTGCTCCATGAATCTAATGGTTAGCTTAAACCAAACTCAGTGAGTGAAAGTGATTCATGATTTGCCTTCAGAAAGTGGTCATTAATGTATTGCAGTAGACAGATCAGAGATACTGCACCTCAGGTACTTTGGGTGATGTAAGAGTGCAGCTTGATTAGACCAATTACTGTGAAGAAAGAGTATCTTACTATGCTAAGTTAAATTGGTTGGTTAAATAAAGGTGAAAGGGGGTAAGAGTAAAATGACAATTAAGCTTGCTTTCTGTGTCTTCGGTTCAAGGTCCTCCTAGACTTCTCCACTTGCTCACCCAAGAAACAATTACTCTCTGCTATTCAGTCCAAGTGGAGCTTAAGTTTTCAATTTCAGCTGCCCTCTTTGACCTCCGAGTGCTCGAAGATGCTCTCATATCCAGCTCAGTAAAACTGAGTGAAGTGATGGAGTACATTTTGTGGAGGTGTGAGACTCTGATGCCGTGAGATACACGCACAAGATGTGGATATAATACTTTGAACACGTGTAGTGTACATTTCAATAAACACTATCGTTGTGCGGCTTCTTCTGCATCATATCGTATTATAATCACATTACCCTGTGTATATGTATTTGGAGGCAGCGGTAGAAGACACGTCATTATTAAAATAAACTGTGTTATCAGCATTAAAAACAAAGTGAGGCAACACAAAGAAAAGGGCAGCCGGGCCCCTCAGGTGTGATGCATCAGATTTGACCTTTTGTCTAAATGAAACACCGGTGAAGATGTGGTTGCTGCAGGAACTTCCTGATACTTTTTGCAGCCCTGAGCAGACCCCCCCCCCCCCCCCCACCCCCCACCCCCACAATTGCAGTGTAGTTTAACAATATAATCAACAATACTGAAAAGCTACATGAACATCAAAATGTGGCATACAAGGAAATCTACAGGCAAACACGGTATCATTTCTTTCTGCCGATACATGTTTAGATTTAACTACACAATGGTAATTGAACATTATCTGTTCAGAGCAGCTTCCTACTTGTATATTTTTCCAATTTTCTTT